>NC_069695.1:24769062-25384989 GCF_023699985.2 Odocoileus virginianus | reverse complement strand
ATGCAACACACCCATTTGGTGAGCTTTTTCTGTCTGGAATCTAAATGCTTTCTCCACTTTACTTCTCTCAGTCCCTACTCAGGACTTTTTTTTTTTTTTTTTTTTGCAGTTATATAATTACATGAAACTTTCTTTAAAATTATGTTTGAAAGTAGTTTGTATGATAAGTATTTCTGAAAAATAAAAGCATTCAATATTCTGGATTGCCCAATTTACTTTAAAACCTAACTGCAACCTATTCCCTCAATTCCTAAATATTAACATTCAAAAACACAATAGTAACCGAGAAATTTTAAGTCTGCTAAATTAACTTGTCTTCCAGTCCACATTTATTTAATAGTTTTAAACTTTTGATAAATAATAATAAATAATAAACTTTTGATAAACTTAACAAAAGTTTAGTTTCAAACTTTTATTATCCAAAGTCTGACTATTTTCTTTTCAACTCTAATGCATTTTTAATTTTTGGAAAGTGGAAGTGTCTCAGTTCTGTCCTACTCTTTTTGACCCCATGGACTGTAGCCTGCCTCCATCCATGGGATTTTCCAGGCCAGAATATTGGAGTAGGTAGCCGTTCCCTTCTCCAGGGGATCTTCCCAACTCAGGGATTGAACCCAGGTCTCCTGCATTGCAGGTGGATTCTTTACCAGCTGAGCCACCAGGGAAGCCCTCCGATCTTTCAATTGCATTTTTATTTTAAAAAGGATTTTGCTTGGAAAAAATATAATACTCTAGAAAATATAAGCATTTAATTTTTTAAATTAAGGAAGGATATCTCATAAGTGTTGGTGTATAGGCAAAAGTTAAATTCCAGTTTTAAACTGCAAAAGATTTTCCACAAGAGTGTATCTATACAGCCAGTAACCATTAAAAGACAGACATTATGTATTTGCTTCCTTCCCACCACAACCTCTTCCCACATTAACTTACCAAAAAACTGACAAAACTGGCTCCAAAACTCATTAATGGGCTATGATTTCTGTTAAGAAAACAAAGTAAAATTAAAATTACTTTTTTGTAAAATTTTATTTTAAAAACATTTGATATACCAGGATCATTGCAGACTCCTACTAATTATTTAATGTAAGTTGTTATGGTCTTCAAGTCGATTTAATTACCCTAAGAATAAAGTAAAAAAGGCAAGGAAGTTTACAGATCTTTCAGGACAGAACCTCCCCCTCACCTGACTCTTCAAAGCAAGGAGAACAAGAAGGTCATATTATAATAGGTGTTGCTTTAGTAAATCAATCTGATTATCTGGAAAAACGTGGCCAAAGGAAGATTATTAACATTCATTTTTTTAAAAAAAGTTTTCTATAAATTTTAACAAGTACAGTTGATTTACAATGATTCAGGTATAGAGCAAAGTGATTCAGTTCTACATATATTTTTCAGATTCTGTTCCACTGTAAGTTATCACAAGGCACTGAATATAGTTCCCTGTGCTATACAGTAGGTCCTTGTTGTTTATCTATTATATATATAGCAGTGTGTATGTTAATCCCAAATTTCTAACTTATCCGCCCCACCACTTCATTTTCCTCTTTGGTAACCATAAATTTGTTTCCTATGTCTGTGAGTCTATTTCTGTTTTATAAATAAGCTCATTTGTATTGCTTTCTTAGATTCCACACACGTGATATCATCTGACATTAATATTTGCTTTTAAAATGCAAACATGCTCAAAACTTAGCACACATAAAATATTATTTTCAGAGTAGATCAAAAGGTTTTATCATTTAAGCCAAACTCACTTATCCCAACCAAAGAGCTTTCAGAATGCCTCCATGGAGCCAGTCATCACCCTGCTGTAATACACAATCATTATCCGATTTTATACATAAGCCAAAAATATGAAGCCAGATTAAACTAGTACCAATCCAATTTAAAGAATATAAGGATTCCTCGGTGTGTATGCCCAGAAGTGGGATTGCTGGGTCATACGGCAGTTCTATTTCCAGTTTTTTAAGAAATCTCCACATATTATCTAGGGTGAAACAGATCACCAGCCCAGGTTGGATGCATGAGACAAGCGCTCGGGCCTGGTGCACTGGGAAGACCCAGAGGGATCGGGTGGAGAGGGAGGTGGCAAGGGGGATTGGGATGGGGAATACATGTAAATCCATGGCTGATTCATGTCAATGTATGACAAAAACCACTACAATATTGTAAAGTAATTAGCCTCCAACTAATAAAAATAAATTAAAAAAAAAGAATATAAGGATAAACGTTCTGCTTCAAATTCATAATTAGTACAAAAACCCAAATCTCTGTAAACAGCGCTAAAGGGAAAGCAAATTGTAACAGCCTTCTTAAAAATAATGGTCCTGCTTTTGTTATTATGTAAATAATATATGCTTATTATAAACAAAGGCATGTATTTAGTCAATCCCCTGTTGGAAATTTAGTCTATGTCCTATGTAGCCATGTGTGTGTTTGGGGGTATGCATTGGAGGAAAAGTGTGCCCATTTAGATGGATATATGTATGTGTACATACACATATACTCAATGCTCGGGGGAATATCCTTGTACATGTATCTTTGAAGAGAGTCTAAACATACTCTTGGAATAAACTGCTAAAGGCTGCATTGCTGGGTCAAATGGCAAGCACATCCATTTTCCCCTTGGACAGGGGTGTGTATTGAGGACAAGGGTGAGTATCGACAACTCTTATTTGAAATGTTCATCCTCTATCAACTTGGTAGCTACTCCAACTCTACGGTGAAGAATAGCCTATCCACCCCCACATCACAGGTACTTAGATCTACAAGAATTAGAAAGGTCTAGTGATGGGTGACGAATCCCACACCAACGCTCACAGCCATGAACCAGCTCTAACACACCTCCCAAGCACGCAGGGCAGGCTCCGTCCTCCCAACTCTGCATCAGCCAGGTCAGAGGTCAGTTTTCCACTCCACGGCTCTCCCCTAATCTGTCATGACAGACTCTCATCTTGCAGTATTACAATCTGGATCGTGTAATCAGGGTCCTCTCCAGAATGCTATTTTCTGCCTTGTCCCCCTCATCGTCATGCCTTACACACAGTGGGCAACCAACAAAGAAGAATCAGTGATGGAATGCAAGAGCTCCGCCTTTCAGAAACAGACACATTTCAATCAAGAGCTGAGCAGCCCGGCTTCCCCCATCCTTGCCCGTTCCCTGCTTATACATCAGCCACTGTCCATGAGAGAAATGAAAGAAGCTAATCAAGAGCCTAGTGTTGCTACATTTGCTTCTTGTTCTGGACTAAAATTAGGTTTCTGGGAGCCAAGGCTATTAATGATTCATGTTGTCCTAGCCAAGCCCTTAGTACTTCACATACCCTCTTCTCATTTAAGTGACAAATCAGCCCAAGAGAAACATTTTTCCCTCCTTGTCTTCATAAACCCCAGGGTACCGAGATGCATTAGCCACTTGATAATGAACTGATGGGAGAAGCAGGAATCCTCCTGCTGCTCTTAGCCTGGTGCTATAAGCACTCCATCTAACAAGAGTCCCTTGTTCCATTCACTTGATTTTCTTTAACTCAACAGGATCCAGGTGATCATGTATTAACTGAGCTCCTCTAAATCAATCTTTGCCCCTACATGTGTTTCTACATAAAACTGATTCAATTTGGAGATCTGGAAATGTTCTCAAAGAGTGCAAGGATCATCACTTCAACACCACTGTTGGTGGCAAAGAAGATGCTAGTTTCTACAACAACAAAAAAGTGTAAGGAGGGGAAAACTGCAAGGGAGCTTGTAAAATACATATAAAACAACTGGGACATAAGAAACCTATAAAACAAATACAAATACGTGTGTGTGCTTAGTCGTGTCCAACTTTTTGCGATCCCTTGGACTGTAGCCCACCAGGCTCTTCTGTCCATGGAATTTTCCAGGCAAGAATACTGGAATGGGTTGCCATTTTCTACTCCAAGGGATCTTCCTGACCCAGGGATACAACCCGCATCTTTTTCATCTATATCCACACATACA
Organism: Odocoileus virginianus; assembly: GCF_023699985.2. Lineage (NCBI taxonomy): Eukaryota > Metazoa > Chordata > Mammalia > Artiodactyla > Cervidae > Odocoileus > Odocoileus virginianus. The sequence goes on along the minus strand of NC_069695.1, from coordinate 25,381,008 downwards.
CTAGCAACAATTACAAAACGAAACCTAAAAAATTATCATTCACAATAGCACCAGAATATTAATAGTTAAGGATAACTCTATCCAAGATGTGCAACACTGCTATGCCAAAAACTCAAAACAATAAGGAAAATGAAAAATCTGAGTAAACATTTTGCAACAGTCGCACTCTTAACATTCGGGGCCAGATAATCTTGTTGGGGAGATGCGGTACTATGCATTGCAGAATGCTGAGCGGCCTGTCTGTCCTCTACCTACAAGATGACAGAGTACGAGCTACCGCCTCCCCTGCACACAGCGCCCCCAACGGCTGTGACAACCAAAATGTCTCTAGAGTGCCAGATGTAATATCGGGACAAAAATCAACTCTAGTTGTGAAACACTAATGTAAATAAAGAGACATCCAATTCTTACAGATTGGAAGACTCATAATTGCTGAGATAGTACCTTCTCTTAAATTGAACTGTGGCTCCAATACAATCTCAAGCAAAATCCCAGGGGAGGGGGTGTTTGAAAAGTTGATTCTAGAATCTACATGGAGATAAAAAGTGCTCCATAACTAAACTAAAAATATACATGGAAAAGCAAAATACTTAGAATGGCCAAATTAAGTTTGAAAGACCAACAAAGCTGTAGATTTACATTACCCAATAACAGAACTGAATTAAAATTAAGAATTTCTGGTCACTCTCAGGAGACTGAAGAAGGCAAATGCACATATTCAACAAACAGCTCCTCTTGAGAACACATAAAGAACATCCATAAACTAATTTAAAAAAATGACTGGCAACTGACTGGCAACCCAGTTTAAAAGAAAGTGGGGGTGGCAAAAGTCTTGGACAGGCACTTCACAAGCAAGGATATCCAAAAGTTAATAAGTATATAAAAAAGTGTTGAAAAGCATTCATTATCAGAGAAATACAAATTAAAACCAAAACGAGATACCACTATATGCTCATCAGACTGGCCACACCTATAAGGACTGGTAATAATACCTGTGTTAGTGAGGATGTGGAGTATCTGGACTCTTAAAACACTGCCTGGTAGTATTTACTAAAGCGATATGCCTACTCTACTAAAACCCCATCCACATTTCTGATCTACTAATCACAGGCCTATCTATGACTCAGTAAGTTCACTCCCAAGGATACATGTACAACAGAATTGCATTATTATGCCCCCCAAAGACATGTATGGTTTTTTAATAGTATTATTCTTAGTAGCCTCAAACTGGAAACAATTCAAATGCCCATGAACAGTAGAACAGATCAAATAATCGCAGCAGTCAATGAAATAGTTCACAGCTGTGAAAAAAAACTACTGCTAAAGGCAAAAACATGAATTAATCTCAGAGATGGAGAGTGAAGGAAGTCAGACATATAGGAGTATATACTGAATGATTCCATTTACATGAAGTTCAAAATCACTATTCTGACCACTAATGATGACAGACTTTAGAACAGTAGTATCTTTGAGGGGGTAGTGACTCAGAAAGAGCCCAAGGAAGGATGCTGTGATGTTAGAAATATCTTTTATCTGGATATAAGTAGTTAACACTGTGATATTTACATATTCTTTACTATATGGAAAGTTTTTCCTTATGAAAAAGAGAAAATTCAAAAAATAGATAAATGATCACTGATATGTATTTGATGCTATTAGTGAATCAGTATTAATTTTTTTATGAAAATGGTATTACTCCTAAATTTTAAGGACTTCTTAAGAGATGTATATGAAAGCATTTATAGATCAAATGACAACTGAGATTTGTTTTAAAAATAATTTGAGGTAGGAGAATTAAAAGTCAGCAGAAGTATACATAAAACACGATTTCCCATGACTTGATAATGATTAATGCTGCCTGATTGGAACATGGGACCTGATTAAACTATTTTAAATACTTTGGAAGCTATAGGCTATTTTTCAAAATAAAAAGTTAAAAAAGCATAAAAACACTCTCCAAAGGTGATGTCTTCTGGAATTATTTGATGAGAAGGGTTCTAATAATCACTGCCATAGTTTGCTTTTTGAATATGAACCATCAGTAATAAAATAACTTAAAATTTTCTGTCTGAAGCCTCTCCCAAAGGTAGGAAAACTGTTAAAAACACAAAGATGCAGTGGATATTCTGTTTCTAAATTTATGAACATTGCCATGGAAATTTAAAAACAACAAAGTTTCTCCAACAGATTAAAAGTTGGATTGATGAAGATTGTTTCTTAAAATACAGTGGGAGGTAATATACATATTTGATTCTCAAAGGAACATCCTTCCATTAAATAATTATAACTAACTGCATATGCTTTCTCAAATGTAATTTTATCCCCTAAACATGATGGCAAATGGCTAGAGTTAAGACTGATTTTTCTGAAAATGTCCTATATTCATATAATGTTACGTTATTAGAATTCTCCAAAATGACTTTTCTCCCCTTCAAATGAGTGGGGAGACTGAACTTTGTGTATTACCGAGGAAACCTGGGGCCATCTGAACTTAATCAGCCCATGGCAGTCACGCGCAAACCTGAGATTGAAGAAACAGTCACCTAAATTCAACCCCTACCCCGACTGCTCTTAAGAGGCCTGTGCCTTTTCTGTGACCCATGCTGCTTTCAAAATCACAGTCCCGGAGGATCATAGGGGTCAATCAATCACCCATCAAGGCATCATTAAGTGCTTCTCTAGAAGCCTCAAACCATCCTTCAGAGACACAACGTTTGCTAACAGGACCGGTGATAGCCTCTACTCTGATCAGTATTTTCAAACACGGGCTTTAAGGAGACAAACTGATTCAACATTTCACTTGTCTTTCTACAAGTAAAGTAAAATAATGCCAACAGAAGGAAAAAAGCTAAGTTCATGAAGTCATTCACTGCAACATTATCCAGAATAATAAAAATCTAGGTGGAAAAAAGAACTGTCTACATAGAGAAAAAGCTTCATGACACTGGATTTGGCAATGATTTCTGTGCCAAGAGACACAATCAAAGTGAAGAGGTAGGTTACCTATGGAATGGCAGAGAATATTTGCAAATCACATCTGACAAAGGGTTAATGTCCAGACTAAATAAAGAACTTCTACAACTCAACAAAAATAGCGAACAACCTGATTAAAAAGTAAGTAAAGAACATGAATAGATATTTCTCCAAAAATAATATACAAGTGACTAATAAGCACATGAAAAGATGCTCAACATCACTAATCATTAGGGAAATGCCAATCAAAGCCACAACGAGATACCACATCACACCCATTAAAATGGACACTATCAAAATAGCAGAAAATATACTGATACAAGTGTTGACAAGGATATGGAGAAATGAGAACCACTGTGCACTGTGAGTGGCAATGTAAAATGATGCAGCCACTGTAGAAATCAGTATCACGGCTCCACAGACACAAAAAATCAAAACAGAATTACCATATGACCCAACAATTTCACTTATGGGTATGCACTCAAAAGAACTGAAACCAGGAACTCAAATAGATTTTTGTATACCCAGAGTCTAGCAGCATCATTCACCGGTAACCAAAGGTGGAAGCAACCTGACTGTCCACTGATGAACGAACAGATGAACAAAACATGGTGTATATAAACAATGAAATATTATTTGCCCTCAAAAAGAAATAAATTCTGACACATGCTGCAATATAGATGACCTTTCAGGACACTATGCTAATCGAAATAAAGCAGTTATGAAAAGTACTGTATGATTTCACACGAGAGACCTAGAGCAGTCGAATTTAGAGACAGGAAGTAGAGGGTGGTTGCTAAGGCCTGGGGGTTGGAGAGAATGAGCTGCTGTTGTTTGAGGGATATGAAGTTTCAGTTCTGCAAGATGAACAGAGTTCTAGAGATGGGCTGCACACTAACGTGAATGTACTTAAACACGCTTAACTGTACGCCTAACAATGGTTAAGATAATAAACTTTATGTTATGTATATTTTACAACTAAAAATTTTCTGAAAATGGAAAGAAGTCTACAATAGAAAAGATGAGTCATGAAATAACCAGATGGAATATTATCACCTAGAAAAATGCCTGACAGAAATTAACATGACAACAAAAGTTCTGGGTACATTATGTTCCAGTATGTATAAATAGTTAAAAAAAAAAAAAAAGAACATTGGTTGTGGGGAAGGTGTAATAAGATTAAAGGTGATTTTGTACATGATTAACATGTGTACATGGGGGAATAAACAGTCACAACTAAAGATGCTCTGATCACCATGCGTGCCTCAGGAATATCACTGCAGACTCTCTCTCTACACTTAGACACCTTTTAGAGAGAAAAGTGCATCATTTAAGTCAATTTACTTGTTCTAAGTACTCCCTATGTTTCAGTTGTTGTTTTGATACGATTTCTCAACAGAATATATATATATATATATATATATATATATATATATATATATATATATAAAATCCAGTCAACCAAACAGAATAATGGGGCGATTCAACAGCAAAAGAGCCCAAACCTGCTTACATGGGAGTGAGTTATTCACTTAGTGACTAGCTGTGCCCAGCTGCAGCCCAGAGCACTGTTAACACAAGGCTGATAGAGGAATGCAGCCCCCCTCCACCAAAGGAAAGAGAGACACTTGTATGAGGGGACTCCCAAACAGTTGGATTGTTTTCCAAAAATAAATGCAAATGACTTGAATATTGCTTTTCATATTAGCTTCTTAAGCAGCATAAGATCTTAAATGCATCCCTTTCAAAATAAAGAAAGGAGACTGAAGAATTGATGCTTTCGAACTGTGGTGCTACAGAAAACTCTTGAGAGTCCCTTGGACTGCAAGGAGATCAAATCAGTCAATTCTAAAGGAAATTAACCCTGAAAATTCATCAGAAGGACTGATGCTGAAGCTCCAATACTTTGGCCACCTAATGCAAAGAGTCGACTCACTGGAAAAGACCCTGATGCTGGGAAAGATTGAGGGCAGGAGGAGAAGGGGACAGCAGAGGATGGGATGGTTGGATGGCATCACTGAATCAATGGACATGAGTTTGAGGCAAGCTCTGGGAGATAGTGGAGGATAGGGAAGTCTGGCGTGCTGCAGTCCATGGGGTTGCAAAGAGTCAGACACAACTTAGCAACTGAACAAGAACAAAGATATCAAATAGAACCACAACTTTTTTTTGCCATTTGAATGAATTATCTCATTTTTTTTTCATTTTTAATACTGAAATCTTCCATCTAGCTAACTCTTCCCTACAACTTGTAAGAAAAATAATCAGTAAAAAGCTCAATAGGAAGGAGTTTAATGAAAGCTGAGTTAAAATCTAAAGCACACTGAAGTCCGCATTAACTGGATTAAGTCTTGAAACGTTTCGATTTCAGGGGATGCCAACAACCTGAATGCAGACCTCACTTAATTTGTACTTGTGGGCCCCTAAGTGGTTGGCTCAATTTTCACTGCCCTGTGTTTCAAGTTCTCTAACTTTGAGTACACTGTGAGCACAACAGCTAAGATGAACTTAATTCTTCTGCAATCATTTATGTTTCCCAAATATACTGATCTCACTTATTTTTTAAAACCTACTCAGAAATGGGAAACTCTCCCAGTGAGTTACCTGGAGGTTTCAATCCTAATTTGAGGACGTGGCAGCAATAATACAGACTGCGACATCTAACCTGCTCGAGTCAACGATACGACACTGGTCTCACTGACTAAAGACACTGAAAGTTTTCTCTGTTCTCATACCATGGAAGCGAGGAAGAACAGTGACATTCTCAGCAACTCATTCACCACCATGCAGTCAACAAACACGGCTAAAGAGAGCATGTGCTGGGTGCAGAAGAGGGCCCTCAGAGGCAAGGAAGGAAAATCTCTAGAGCACAGGTCTAGCAAGAAAAGTACCCTATTCCCTCAGATGGTGACCAAGGAAAACAGAATTTGAAAGGATTTTTCTTGACATGATTTGCAATAGATAAGGATATTTTTCAAAAGGAAAATCTAATTATTCTGAAAGCACCTTAGTTAAAAAGTACATGCTTCCTTTACATGTGATATACAGCATCCCTAGGTCTCATATAGGATCATAGCGCATCAGTGGAATATTTCCCTTTGAAACTTGTTACAAGCTGGAATGTAAAATTCATGATCTGGTTTTTCTAGAAAGAAATCACCTTCATAGGAATCCCAGTGGATCTATCCCATTCACCAAGTATCATCCCCCTGACAGATCTGAGAATTAGGAAGCCAGTCCATGGAACCCACTGCTCCCCTTCTTCTAATTCTCCCTCATAAATTTCCAGTTTTAAAGCAGCTTCCCATAGCACACAACCACCTCTGAGCCTGCGCAGTGAAGGACTGAAGTGTCAGGTTTATCCAAACCAAATGATAAGGAGAGTGATTAAGAAATCAGGCCCAGGACTTTCCTAGTGGTTAAAAATCCACCTGCCAAAGCAGGAGACATGATTCAATCCCGGGTCCAGGAAGATCCTACATGCAGGGCAACTGAGCCTGTGTGTGCACCACAGCTACTGAAGCTGATATGCCCTAGAGTCCGTGCTCCACAACAACAGAAGCCTCTGCAAAGAAAAGCCTGCACACCACAATGAAGAGAAGCCCCCTGCACACTGCAACTAGAGAAAGCCCAAGTGCAGTCAAAAGTAAAATAAATTTTTAAGAAAAGAAATCAGGTCCAACAAAAGCCAAGAATTCACTACCAAAGAAACAACGAAGGGTTTTCCAGGCTGCTCTTCATTTTCATCATTAAAGTTATTTAGGTGAAAACTATCCATTAACTTAAAAACACAAACAGATGTTTAATTTTAAAATCATATATGCAGGTCATAACATTCTGTAATTTAAAACTAAATGAAAAATGATCTCTTTTATACACAGTGTTAGAGGAAAAATACTAATAAACTTTAGGTCATTCTTCCATACAAACTACATTTCTTAATCCCAAGTATACAGTATATCACACTACACACTAGAGAGTCAAAGAAAAACATGAAGGCTCATTCCTCTCATGGAGCCCACACGGTCCAGTTTGGCTGGTAGAAATATTCCAAGAACAAATGGTGACAGAAATCGAGTGGATGGTTAATTTTACTCAAAGTCATCCTTTATCATCATCCTTTTCAAGGATGAATAAGGTGTCCCTGAATACCACATTTGATGAAATCTAACAGAGGCTACTTGCCAACTCTGTCGCTTTCTCTAGTGTTTCTTAAGAGGATATATTAATAAGACTAATTGCATCTCTGCATTTTAAGCCTCTGCAGAGTGCTTACTATTTTATATTTATCTCATTAGTCACTCATTTGTTTGAATAAGTGAAAGCTCCCCAAGGTTGGAAGCCCATCTTTGCCAAGTGCCATTGTGTTGAGCTTACAGGACAGAACCTAGAAGATCACCGGCCCCAATCCATTCCTGTCTAATAAACCCACCACCCATCTCCCACGAAGTCCACGCTTCATGCCACTTCATCTGATGGGCCTTCCTCCATAGGTTCTAGCAAATTCCCAGAAATGAGACAGTCAACAACTGGAGCCCACACACACTCTACTCTAAAAAAAAAAACAAACACTTGTTTCCTTGATCAGAAGACAGAAGTGGGGGATTTCATAGAGAGGAAATACAATTGTATCTTTTTCAGATATAATTCACAGTGTGATCCTTGGGCAACTTTTAGGCTAAAGGACAGACTGTCTCTAAAAACAGAGGTCCTCACAGTCAGTCGTTCAGCTGATGACTTCTGATTTACGAGGATTTGGATCAGGTCTGATCTGCTGGGACTTGTGATTATCGTCTGCCCACTCCTCTTCGGGACTTGGGAGTCTTCAGTGCCCCTTCAGCTGGCCCCAGGGGCTCCCCGCTCAGGCCCAGGAAGGCCGCCAGTTCCCAGGGAGCTGTGTGTTCAGCAGCATTTGCACTCACAGCCACTAGGGTAGGTGGCTGTTTACTTCTGTTACATCGACTGCTTGTGATGTGGCCTTGCATCTTATCAGAAAATGACCTTGCAATTCACTGCCTGGTGCCAAGAAACCATGGAAGACTCTCAGTGGAGTGAGAGTGAAGTGAGGCCATCAACTTGCAGTAGGGCATGGGAGCATTTCTGGGGGCAGGCCGAGACTCTGGGGCTCCTCCCCACATAGGGGCAGCAACGACAGACAGACAGACAGTCTGTCTCTCCCTACAGCTTGAGGTAATTAGCTACAGGTAGACAGAACAAATGAGCCCTGCTACACAGCACTGACAAAATAACTGGGCCCTTGAACCTGGCTTCCTACAAACAACAGTCCCAGGAAAACCTCTGAGGCACAGCTGCCCCAATGGTTGTATTTCTAGGATGTTCCTACGTGAAGAATGCATTCCGGTGCATATGGCAAGACACCCCTCACAGTCACTATAGTAATTTAAAATACATACTGGTTCTACAATTACATGGCAAAACACAGGACTTCACTTTTTAGGCTTGTCTCTGGTATCCTGCAAAGAAGAGCTAGTAGATTCAGGGGCATATGTCTTAGACTTGGGGGTGAAGGGAGATTTGGGGACCAATTACGGAAGAGAAATGGTGAAGCAGGATGCAAGACACAGAGCAACTGGCTGGCGGGGGAGCTGGCAGACTGGAGAACTGAGGGCCACCCTCCCACTTTCCCCAGTGGACCCAGCACCCAGCCAGTGAGGCCTGTGAGGAGAGAGGAGGAATGATCCTGAAAGCAAAGTGAGAGCCAGGGAGAACAGTGTGGCCCCAAGTTCCCATCTTTCAACTTCCAAATGATTTCTTGAGTTAGAATTCACTGGTGTAATGAATGCTTAGTCATGTCCGCCTCTTTGCAACCCCATGGACTGTAGCCCACCTGGCTCCTCTGCCCATGGAATTCTCCAGGCAAGAATACTGGAATGGGTTGCTATTTCCTTCTCCAGGGAATCTTTCCAACCCAGGGATCGAACCCATGTCTCTATGCCTTTTGCACTGGTGGGCAGATATACCACTGCGCCACCTGGGAAGCCCTAATTCACTGAAAGGGTCTAAAGACTATTGAGCGTGGTGATATTCAGGATGGAAAACATCTACATAAAAAATGTTTGAGACAAAAGCAGGGAAACTTTTTAAATGTTTCCATTACCCACCGACCCCCCCGCCCAGTTTTCACTTTAACCCATAAAATTTCCAAATCAAGATAAAAAACTATAAGAAGGGAATATCATGCTCTGTTGCCTTGGGCTTTCACACTCAGGGTTCCCTGAAGTTCCCTTTCCTCACTGGCTCCTGTTCATCCTCCAGGTCTTGGTCCAGAAGGTGCTGCCTCCAGGCCACGTTTCCCGGTCCCTCTGATCAGGCGAGTACCCTCCTCTGGGCTGTCGCTGCTTCCTCAGCCTTTGCCCTTCAGAATATGCTCACACACTAGTGTATCGTTTCCCACCAAATGGTGCCCAACCTGGGGCCTGCCATCTAGAATGCCATTCATCCCACTGAATAAATGAATGAAACAGTGCAAACAAGCAAAAGAATAACTAAAAGAAGGCAGAGAAAGTGATATCTGCATGTTGAGTCATGCCAAGGGTGAAACTGTACATTTCCTTTCATGTTGCCAACCTATTTTGCTAGGTGGAGAAATTCATTAAACCGTGGCTGGCATAGGGAAGGTAAAATGTAAGTATTTATTGAACAAGGGCAACAAATAAGGGACTGGTCTATGGTCTACATAAAGAAAAGCATCTTTCTCATACCTAAGAAGCTACTCCTGACAAGAGGATTCATTCTTGCATTTCTTGTTGTAGTTTAGTCGCTAAGTCGTGTCCAACTCTTTGTGACCCCATGGACTGCAGCACGCCAGACTTCCCTGTCCTTCCCTATCTCCCAGAGTTTGCTCAAATTCACATCCATTGAGTGGGTGATGCTATCTATAGTCTCTAGAATAGACAAGATACTTAAAAGTGATTTCTTGCCTTCCTTGTTCACTCACCCTACAAGCAAATTTCTTAAATTATTCACCTATAGGACTCTAAATATATTCATGGTGATATTATAAAGGCAGATTCTGAAAGTAAAACTGCTTTATTATGTAATTATAAATTTTCTCTTGAGTTGGCAAACATCTTAGGAACTTTTCAATCATGCACTGGTACGTTCATTTTATAACTGCATTTAATTTTTAACAATCTGAAATTTAAATAATCACCTGTGGTTTTCACTAAGAGTATAATCTACAATAGGAAATAACTAATCTGTTTTTTTTTTAACCTACATTCTTAGAGTCAGCCCAAACCCCAAAGGAACTTCCTGCTTTGAAAAGCCCACTGAAAATAAAACCAAATTCAAAACAGCAGTCACTGACACATCCCATGAAAGCAGTATCTTAAATTTCTGTGATGATTTTTTAATAAACAGAATGATAGTACACAAAAAGAAAGCAATATTTACTTTAATGTGTGCATGCTCAGTTGTGTCCGACTCTTCGTGATCCTATGGACTGTAGCCCGCCAGGCTCCTCTGTCCATGGGATTCTCCAGGCAAGAATACTGGAGTGGGTTGCCATGCCCTCTTCCAGGGGATCTTCCCGACCCAGGGATCTAACCCACATCTCCTGCATTACAGGTGGATCCTTTATCTCTGAGCTAGCAAGGAAGCCCATTTACTCAAACGAAGTTACACTAAAACTAACTGCTGCTCCAGAAGAATAGATATAGAAAAAGGCTACCTCTTTTAACCAAAACTTCACATGGAATTCAAATGTTTATCCCATCATTCTTTTTAAATCAAGTAATTCAAATCAAAATGACAGAGCCCTTGGATTTCCTACTCACCCTGGCCTGACTGCCTTCAGGCAGTGTGCAGCTTTGCATAAATGAAAAAGGGCAGCCTGTAAAAAGAGCTCATTTGTTTAAGGAAGTAAGAATAGGGCACTTAATTAAATTTAACAAAATCTATTCACTCTCACAAGCCCTTAACTACTTGTGCAACTATGTCTTAACAGTTTACAAAGTATATCAAAACTCCAAACCTTCATAACATTTTAGAAAGTACATGTATCTGTTTTCCAAATTCACTGGTTAGTCTCACACAAATTATTAAACTATAATGCTGTATTTTATTTCTATTTTAGTAAAGCCTCTATCAGACACAAAATCATATAAAAAGTAACAGATTAAATCTGTCTACAAGAAATTCTGTTCAATATCAGAATGAAAACTTTTTTTTGCCAAATTAAAAATGCTGTGCTGATATTTGGGAAACCTCAGATAAAAACAAACAGGCATAAGAGACTACTACAAGCAACTATATGCTAATAAAATGGACAACCTGGAAGAAATGGAAAAATTCTTAGAAAACTACAATCTCCCAAGACTGAACCAAAAACAAATAGAAAATATGAACAGACCAACCACAAGTACTGAAATTGAAACTGTGATTTAAAAACACTCAACAAACAAAAGTCCAGGACCAGATGGCTTCACAGGTGAATTCTACCAAACGTTTAGAGAAGAGTTAATGCCTATCTTTCTGAAGATACTCGAAAAATTGCAAAGGAAGGAACATTCCCAAATTCATTCTATGAGGCCACTATCACCCTGATACCAAAACCACAAAAAAATCAATAAATTTATAGACCAATATGACTAATGAACATAGATGCAAAAATCTTCAACAAATCAGTAACAATCTGAAACCAACAAAACACTGAAAGGATCATACAACACAATCAAGTGGGATTTATTCCAGGGATGCAAGGATTTTTCGATATTCCCAAATCAGTGTGATATATACCACACTGACAAATGAACAAAAATCATATGAACATCTCAAAAAAAAAAAGGCAATGTATCAAGTAAATACGGCTAAATGAATAAAATGGTGTTCCATTTTCATATCCTTTCTCTTCCCCTGTGGGTTTGGTCTCCAATAAAGCACTATCAACATTATATTCCATAATGATCTCCTATGACTTGAAATATTAATAGCAGTAGGTGAGATTTCTTTCTTCAACAGTTTTATCAAAGATTCAAATAAAGCCTCACATAAGCACTTTATAAATGGTATTCTTGGCATTTATTACCACCTTTCAGTAAATAAACATGTCATAAAAATGTTTTAGGTTATAAAATTTGTTTTAAAAGTCACAAGAAGACAGTATGTTGAAACTTTGCTTCTCAAGCTTTACTTCACATTCACATCCTGCCTTTTAATGCAGATTCTCATTCGCATGGTCTGGGGCGAGGCCTGAGATCTCACATTTTAACAGTCCCCTCAGTGACACTGATGGTCTCCCCAATGACACTCTGAATATCAAAGTCTTAGAGGCAATGTGCCTTCAACGCGCGAGACCTGGGTTGGATTCCCAGGTAGGGAAGATCCCCTGGAGGAGGGCATGGCAACCCACTCCAGTGTTCTTGCCTGGAGAATCCCCATGGAGAGAAGAGCCTGGTGGGCTATAGTCCGTGGGGTCACAAAGACTAAGCGACAAAGCACAGAGGCATCGTTAAAATTTCTGCTCCAACGAAGCGGTTGAAGTTAACAATGCTGGCAGACTCCTGCTAACCGAAATACTCCGGATTCTAACGTCAACCTTTTAGAAAGGAAAAACTAAACACTGTTAGTATCTTCTCCCAGAAATAAAGAATTCTTGTGTTTACTAAGGCCTGCTTTGTTAAACCAAATTTAAGCTCCCATTCCCCAAATATTTCTCAGTCCTTCCACCGTGACAGCCAGCTAGCTCCTCATCTTCTTCCGGCCTCGGGAGCTGAGGGTCCTGTCTTTCCGTTCTTCCTCTCCCCTGTTCCTTTCACACCAGCCTCCGCCTCAGCTCACTGTCTCACACCGGCCTCCGCCAGACTCCCGTCCACACCAAAAAAGCAGCCTTTCCTGGGGACACTGTAACGTGCCCTCTGCCCCTGCCCAGCAGCCTCTGTCCACGGTCCCCCAGCTGTGCGACCCGCACCAGCTCTGGGTCTCATTTCTCAGCTCCGCACCCCCACAAGCCCTTCATCCCCTCACCGCTGGCCGTTTCCTCTCAGCTTCTGCATTTTCTCCCTCTCCTCTTCATACCTGACTCCAACCCTGAAAATGACCCCACTTTTTGCAGGGTGCCTCTCTGTGACCTGCGCCCACAGCGCGTCCAGAGAAAGAAACCAGGATTCCCGGTGTACCCCATGGCTCCAGCAAACTTGGTTATGAAGTGCGCGCACACACACGTGCAAAACTATTCTTTCCGTCAACGTCCGTGACAGACGTTTCATTCCCAACGGGTGAAGAATCCAACAGCTGGAGGGTAAAGAGACTTTAGGGAAGAAATTAACATGCTGTCCTGACTTGTGAGATAAATGAGCCTGGGAGAATTCCTTGAAACACTCTGCAAAACACCTTCGACCCTGCGCCTGCTGTAATCACCGTCATGCCACACACCACAGGCTTCCCTCCCGCCCCAAGCGCTCCCACACCTGCACCCCCTCGCATACCCTTGCTCAGGGAAGCCTCTAGGACCAGGGGTTACAGCTCAGGGCCAGAAATCGTCTGAACTCTGATGAGATGGCATGAGTGTGCATGGAAACGCTGAGTGTGGGGCAGCAGGGGAAAGTCTGGGGCCCCGTGTACAGCAGCCGCAGCCCCCCAGAGCCTGGCAGGCGTCCGGACACATCCGCAGCGCCTGGCCTGCCGCTCAGCACGGGTCCTGGTGTCTCTGGCCCAGTCCACTCTCAGAAAGCTCTGGTTTTTCTGCTTTCATTTTCCAGTGTGCTAAGTGCTCTGTAACTTGTTTCTCTGAACCTTCAGGTCTAAGATGAGGAGGAAGGAAAAAAAGGGTTATCACCAAGTAGGTTTTGATTCCCCTCCTTTTTTCAATTTATGCTGCTTCTGTTGAATTTAAGCTATTTCTATAAATTTTACTTTCTACCACTCTTAGTTTGCTTCGTGTCTATCTTTCATACGTGTATGCTGTGGAACCCCAGCCAGATGCAAAATTTCCTGAGGATAGAAACCATGCCTTATTTCCCCCATATAATTTCATTTATCACCAACATGCACTGCTCCGCAGGCACTGTACCCAGGAATTTTTATGAGAAGTATGGTCCCTGCTCCCAACTGCTTATAGATGTTCCCTCAATGCCTCAGGGCACAGGTATGCTCAACATACAACTGGCTCCCTGAAAAATTCCTGCAACCCTAAATGCCATTAGGGCACTGTATCTTAAAATTAAAGTTATATATGTATATATCTATATGTATAAGAGGACAAGCATTTAAAGAAAAATCTGTGTGGCCCGGGAGAGAGAGTTGGCAATATATATTAACATGGATCCTTCTAACAAATCATTCCACGTCCAGACATATACACAGATAACATTTTTCGCATGTCCATCATGTACAAAGATGTTCTTAAGCCCTGCTAGGGGTCTAAAGGAAACAGAACTCACCTAAATAGTTACTGGTAATGAACGAGTACATCCTCTACTTACATAAACATTACATTGGACAGTTAAAATGATTACATTTGACTTACATGTATCAACATGGATAGACTTCAAAAATGAAAAACTAGGTGGAAAATATAATCTGCAAAGGATCCTTATTATATACATTTTAAAACACAGATATGTGTGTTGTCTAGGGAGAGAAATAAAGGTGTGAATGTGGTTGGAAAAGACATGCCAATCTGAAAACAGTGGGACAGGAAGCAGGGAAACTGATACTCCATCGGAACACAAAGGGGATCTTAACTGTAACTGCAATGTCTTATTTCTCTAAAAATATCTGGAGTGAATATAGCAAATGATAACTCTGTTAATTTTGGGTATGAAGGAAACCTCTTTTTTTTTATAATCTGCTGTACTTTTTATATATTTAAAATATTTGATAATATAAAAAATGATATCATACTCCTATTCAAATCATTAAGAGCACTGATCTCTCTCCATTGTTAAACCAACTAAAGCAAACCAGGAAAAGAGATGAGAGGGAAGAGATCACTAAGACAGTTCCAATTACTAGCTATTCCAATCATAGTGACAAAGACCAATACTGCGGCTGGACCATGCATCAGAGAACTGTTGCATCTCATGTTTGCTAGGTCTCTTCTGAGCTGGCAGAGAGCACTCCTGGCCACCCCCTGCACTGTGAACCCACCATGGAGTCACTGGCTGGGTGTTCTGCCCACCACGCTCTCTGCAGGGGGAGGTGAGTGTTCTCCTCCTGTGCTAGCTAATCAATGCTAATCCTGTCATCAAGGGAAAGTGAGTGAGTTTCTGTTGTAATGGACTCTGTGTGCAGGTTGTTTTAGAAGCTACAATTAGCCCTGCCATTAGCACTTCTAGAGAGTGGGTGGGCTCATTTTGAAGCAATGATCATTTTCACTGACAGCACTAGGAATCTAAGAAATCATAAATTATGAAAGGACATATCTAAGTTTCAAAAGGAAATAATTGTACACATTTCTGGCTAAGAATGTAACAATCCCTCGGGTCCCCCACTTCTTTTCTTGAATTTGATTCATTTCACTACTGTATCTAATGAGAAATTCCACTAATACAAGCTTCATTATAAACTCTCATTATAGAATGTGTCCTACAACCCACAATTCCTTTTTGTAACTGCTATAATCAGAAATTTAGACTGCAGCCCAGAAAAATATGGTACCACCCTCTCAAACTGATGCCTGCAATTGTTTATACATGTACAAGCACACAAAACTCAACTACTTTCCACTCCCCTAAATCTCCAGATTACCCAAGATTAGAGGGAGAGAAATAGATGCCCTTCACCTACCAAACACTCCAGGCAGTGGGCTCTTTTCCTGTGTTTACTGAGAGAAGGGCAGTAATTGTACCCAAACATGTTTGTGCCTGTTGCCTTTCTTAACTGTAATTATCGAATTCATTGTTTAGTGTGTAAACAGATGAAACAAGACTCTAAAAAGTGTTATATATGAAAAATAATCATATATTTTGAGAAGACTGATAAAGGCATATGACTCTGAAAGCTCCTTTAGGATTAGATTAAAAGCTCCCTCAGACTGCTCTGCCAGTGACTTCGCCCTCTGGCTCCTCTCTAAAGACCCTGATGCTCAAAATCACAGGAACACTTTATAGGTGAGGCTCACGCAGGGAACCCAACTGAGAATCCGTGAGCAAACTCACAAAAGGCAAGGCCTTGGCCTGACATCAAAAATCAGAACACAGTGTCTACTAGATATTCTTTCAGTATATAATTCCTTACAACAACTGATTTTCTTAAAATTAATTTATTTGGCTGCATTGGGCAGGTCTCAGTTGTGGTGCATGGGCTGAGCTGTTCTGTGGCATGTGGGATCCAAGTTCCCTGACCAGGGATCAAATCTATGCTCCCTACATTGCAAGGTGGATTCTTAACCACTGGACCACCAGGGATGTCCCTAACTGACTTTTTAAATAATCACTAGTGATTCATCAAGGTCCGCAAGAGGCCTCTCCAATACACTCACTGAGCTCCTTCAATTCCTTTTCTGATATTCAGTACAACATACATTTCTTTCCCAAGACAGTTAAAACACTTGCTATAATATTTCCCAATTGATGACAAATTGCTGAAGAAATTGTTACATTACTTAATTCTTCCAATGTGTTCCTCTTTCTATATTCCTTGTCTCTGAATGGCAGCAACATCAAGTCAATGACCTAGAATATCTAAAATTCTTCCCCCAACAACAAAAATCAAATGAAAAGAAAACAGTCCCGTTGACTCTACTCCCTTAAACCTTTCTCATGGATTGCCTGTGCCCTCTCAGTCCCGGTGTGTGTTGTAACCACTGCTGTGGAACTTCTTTAGCTCCAAGTTAACTGTGTATACCGCGCTCAGCATTAGCTTTGTGAAACAAAAGCCTTACGTCACTCCTCTGCTCACAAACCACCAATGGCTCCACCAAAGGGCAAGATTAACCACCTGTGGCGCAGAACATACACCCATCCACTTCACCAGCAACAGTCTCCATCATCGCTTCTCACGCGCACTCTCTGGGCAACCAGGCAGGAGCCGACACAGCACACCCCGAGTCAGAGGCTGCTCCACCTGCCTGAGTGCCCCCACGCCACCCCCCAACTCGTCCCCACGGCACCTCCTCGGACACTCCTCCAATTCCCAGAGCCCTGGGCTCAAGACCTGGCTCTGAAGTGAGTGGTCTTGAAAAACAATTTAATTCTGTCAAGGCTCGGTTTCCTCATCTGGAAAATGGAAGGAAATGACAGTTCCCATCTCACAGGGTCATATGGATGACTGAGTGAGAACATGCGGCAAGCTCCTGGCACATGGTGAGTCCTCATCAAGGCCTGGGACGTTTGTCATTATGGACTCAACTGTGCTATCCTCCGCGTGCCTCTAATTCACATGCTGAAGCCCTAACATGCTGTGTGGCTGGACTTGGGTCTGAGCTTTTCGGAAGTTATTAAGGTTAACGGAGGTCAGCAGTGAAAGGGGCTTCCTTTGTGGCTCAGCTGGTAAAGAATGCAATGTGGGAGACTTGGGTTCAACCCCTGGGTTGGAAAGATCCCCTGGAGAAGGGAAAGGCTACCCACTTCATTCTGGGTAGCCATTCTGGGTAGTAGTATTCTGGCGAGGAGAATTCCCATGGATGGTATAGTTCATGAGGCTGCAACATCCTGTGTGACTGGGCTTTTATTTAGGAAGTTATTAAGGTTAACCGAGGTCAGAAGGATGGGTGTCAAACCTAAAAGGATTGATGACCTTATAAGAAGAGGAAGAGGTTCCTCTCTCCTCTTTCACTCTCCACTTGTACTCAGAGAAAAGGTCAAGACACGGTAAGAAGGTGGCCACTTGCAATAATAAAAGCTCTCATCAGAACCTGACCATGCTGGCACCCCACTCCTGGACTTCAAGCCTCCAGAACTGTGAGAAAATAAGTTTCTGTTGTTTGAGCCCCCTAATCCGTTTTTGTTAGGCAGCCCTAGCAGACTAATATACCTATTCTTGTTTCCCTCCTCATTCTGAGACTCCATTTAAATTAGATGTTGTGTGATCTTCCTTACCAGATTAGTACTTCTTTGAGAGTGCAGAAAGGGTCTCTACCTCTTAGGACCTACCATGGTAATCTGAACAAAGTAGGTAATCAATAAATCTTTAATTTATAAATGAAAATAATGAGATTTCAATTTTAAGCAAATATTACTCTTTCAGGTGGCACTAGTGGTAAAGAACTCAACTGCCAATGCAGGAGACATAAGAGATGCAGGTTTGATCCCTGGGTAGGAAAGATCCCCGGCAGGAGGGCATGAAAACCCACTCCAGTATTCTTTCCTGGAGAATCCCATGGACAGAGAAGCCTGGTGGGCTACAGTCCATGGGGTCACAAAGAATTGGACAAACTGAAGTGACTTACCACGCACACATCCTTTCAGAAGCTGCTGAATTGTGAGAGCTAAATGTCATTGCCAGACTTGCATTTGACTATTAGGAGACATGAATATGTAGTACAGAAACTGCTGCCTTTTTAGGTCAATTTTTACTGATCCCCAAGTTGAGGCCCTACCTACAGAGAAGTCTCAATATGTAGCCTAGAGAATGAAAAAAGATAAAATGTCTTTTCTCTTGACCTGATCTCAGGCACCTGTCTCCCACAGGTGCACATCAATGCAAAATGCCACAGCCTTTTATGAGCTCCCTAAAGCGCTGAGTTCTCAAGAGTAATGCTAACACCAAGGTCACTTTACCACCATCATACCTTTGTACTTAATTCTGTATTTTAAAAGGGATTGTATCCAGTGTCTAAGTGGATAATAAATGGATAATACTAAGTAAATGGATAGTAAATGGATAATACTAAGTGATATTAAATGGATAATACTAAGTGTTACAATAACCAGTGAACACTACACAGAATGTCCAACATACGGAAGCTTTAAAACAAGTGAGAGATACCATCTCGTGGTCTTATCTAATCTTCCCAGTGAGACGGTTGATCCAAGAACAGCCAATGCTACTTCCCAATACCCCGGACAAGTCTTCTATCACATGGGATCTGCACACTTGAAGTATGGGCGATGCATGACATGTACATAGGACTCCCAGTAAAACTCATGTTTGGAAGCAAGGTCTATTCATGCAACATTTACTGATTGAGCACTTACCACATGCCAGACATTAGGCAAGGTGCTGGGGATACAACAGTGAACAAATCAGACAATGTTCTTAATCTTAAGGAGTATAGTCTAGTGGAGGAAAGTATTACATTAAGGGGATGCAAGCAATGCCCCTTGACACAGCAGTTCAGGACCCCCAAAAGGACCCTGCATGCTGAAACATGCAAATGACCTTAATGATAAATGGGGAAAATGATGATTGACCTCTGACCTTAAATTTTTTTTTTATCAAGACATTAAACCCACCACAAATATACTCAACGGTGAAAAACTAAAAGCTTTTCCTCTAAGATCAGGCACAAGACAAGGGAGCCCACTCTTACTACTTCTATTCAACACAGTACTAGAAGGCACTCTGCTGATATTTGGGAAAGCTACACCTCAGATAAAAAACAGGCATAAAAGACTACCACAAGCAACTATATGCCAATAAAATGGACAACATGGAAGGAATGGAGAATTCTTAGAAAGGTACAATCTCCCAGGGCTATGCCAGGAAGAAACAGACCAATCACATGTACTGAAATTGAAACTGTGATTAAAAAACACCCAACAAACAGAGGTCCAGGACTAGATAGCTTCACAAGCAAATTCTATCAAACATTTAGAAAAAAGTTAATACCTATCCTTCTTAAACCATTCCAAAAAATTGCAGAGGAAGGAATACTACCAAACTCATTCTACGAGGCCACCTAATACCAAAACCAAAGATACCACAAAAAATTAAGTTACAGACTAGTATCGCTGATGAACACAGATGAAAATACCCTCAAAAAAAAATACTAGCAATCTGAATCCAACAATACATTAACATGATCAAATACTATGATCAAGTAGGATTTACCCCAGGGAGACAAGGATTTTTCAATACTTGCAAATCAATCATGGTTTGAAAATATACATGTACTCTAACGTTCACTCAAACACTGTTTGCAATAACCAAGACGTAGAAGCAACCTAAATGTTCATCTACAGATAAATGGATAAAGAATATGTGGTACATATATATAATGGAATATTAGTCATAAAAAGGAATAGAATAATGCCATTTGCAGCAACATGGACAACCTGGAAACTATCATACTAAGTGAAGTAAGTCACACAGAGGAAGACAAATATCATATGATATAGCTTATATGCAGAATCTTAAAAAATGGTACAGTGAACTTATTTACACAACAGCAAAGGACTCACAGAGAATGAACTTATGGTTACCGGGGAGGAAGGGGAGGGGGAGGGATAGAATCACAAACTCCTGATCTATCCCTCCCCGGTAACCATAAGTTCATTCTGTGTGAGTCCTTTGCTGCTTTGTAAATAAGTTCATTGTACCATTTTTTGCCTGATGAACTATGGATGGAGGTTTGTGACATTGTACAGGAGACAGGGATCAAACCATCCCCGTGGAAAAGAAATGCAAAATGGCTGTCTGAGGAGGCCTTACAAATAGCTGTGAAAAGAAGAGAAAAAAGCAAAAGAGAAAAGGAAAGATATTCCCAAGTGAATGCAGAGTTCCAAAGAACAGCCAGGAGAGATAAGAAAGCCTTCCTCAGCGATCAATGCAAAGAAATAGAGGAAAACAACAGAATGGGAAAGACTAGAGATCTCTTCAAGAAAATTAGAGATATCAAGGGAATATTTCAGGCAAAGACGGCTTCGATAAAGGACAGAAATGGTATGGACCTAACAGAAGCAGAGGGTATTAAGAAGAGGTGGCAAGAATACACAGAAGAACTGTACAAAAAAGATCTTCATGACCCAGATAATCACAATGGTGTGATCACTTACCTAGAGTCAGACATCCTGGAATGTGAAGTCAAGTGGACCTTAGAAAGCATCACTATGAACAAAGCAAGTGGATGTGATGGAATTCCAGTTGAGCTATTTCAAATCCTGAAAGATGATGCTGTGAAAGTGCTGCACTCAATATGCCAGCAAATTTGGAAAACTCAGCAGTGGCCACAGGACTGGAAAAGGTCAGTTTTCATTCCAATCCCAAAGAAAGGCAATCGCAAAGAATGCTCAAACTACCGCACGATTGCACTCATATCACACGCTAGTAAAGTAATGCTCAAAATTCTCCAGGCCAGGCTTCAGCAATACGTGAACCGTGAACTTCCAGATGTTCAAGCTGGTTTTAGAAAAGGCAGAGGAACCAGAGGTCAAATTGCCAATATCCGCTGGATCATCAAAAAAGCAAGAGAGTTCCAGAAAAACATCTATTTCTGCTTTATTGACTACGCCAAAGCCTTCGATTGTGTGGATCACAATAAACTGTGGAAAATTCTGAAAGAGATGGGAATACCAGATCACCTGACCTGCCTCTTGAGAAACCTGCATGCAGGTCAGGAAGCAACAGTTAGAACTGGACATGGAACAACAGACTGGTTCCAAGTAGGAAAAAAGAGTACATCAAGGCTGTATATTGCCACCCTGCTTATTTAACTTACATGCAGAGTACATCATGAGAAACGCTGGGCTGGAAGAAGCACTAGCTGGAATCAAGATTGCTGGAAGAAATATCAATAACCTCAGATATGCAGATGACACCACCCTTATGGCAGAGAGTGAAGAGAACTAAAAAGCCTCTTGATGAAAGTGAAAGAGGAGAGTGAAAAAGTTGGCTTAACGCTTAACATTCAGAAAACTAAGATCATGGCATCTGGTCCCATCTCCTCATGGGAAATAGATGGGGAGACAGTGGAAACAGTGTCAGACTTTATTTTTGGGGGCTCCAAAATCACTGCAGATGGTGACTGCAGCCATGAAATTAAAAGACGCTTACTCCTTGGAGGGAAAGTTATGACCAACCTAGATAGCATATTACAAAGCAGAGACATTACTTTGCCAACAAAGGTCCGTCTGGTCAAGGCTGTGGTTTTTCCAGTGGTCATGTATGGATGTGAGAGTTGGACTGTGAAGAAAGCTGAGCACTGAAAAATTGATGCTTTTGAACTGTGGTGTTGGAGAAGACTCTTGAGAGTCCCTTGGACTGAAAGGAGATCCAACCAGTCCATCCTAAAGGAGATCAGGCCTGGGTGTTCATTGGAAGGACTGATGCTGAAGCTGAAACTCCAGTACTTTGGCCACCTCATGGGAAGAGTTGACTCATTGGAAAAGACCCTGATGCTGGGAGGGATTTGGGGCAGGAGGAGAAGGGGATGACAGAGGATGAGATGGCTGGATGGCATCACCGACTTGATGGGCATGAGTTTGAGTAAACTCCAGGAGCTGGTGATGGACAGGGCTGGCGTGCTGTGATTCACGGGGTCGCAAAGAGTCGGACACGACTGAGTGACTGAACTGAACTAATCTTTAAAATATCAACAGATAACCAACAAGGACCTACTGTATAGCACAGGGAACTCTTCAGTGTTCTGTAATACTCTACATGGGGAAAGAATCCGAAAAGGAACAGGTACATGTATGTGTATAACTGAATCACTGTGCTATACAACTGAAACTAACACAACGCTGTTAATCAACTACACTCCAATCCAGAATAAAAGTTTCAAGGACTTTTAAATGGCAGAAGACACAAACAGAGACTGCTCCGAAGACGATATATAAATGGTCAATAATCACATGAAAAGATGCTCAACACCAGTCATCATTAGGGAAATAAAAATCAAAACCACAGTGAGATAACACTTAAAAAAAGAAAATAAGCAGTGTTGGTAAGGACGTGGAGAAATCAGAACCCTTGTGCACTGCTGATGAGAATACAGAATGGTACCACAATTATGGAAAACAGTATGGCAGTTCCTCAAAAAATTACAAACAGAATTATCACACATGTGGGCTGTGCTTAGTCACCCAGTTGTGTCCAACTCTTTGCAACCCCACTGACTATAGCCCACCAGGCTCCTCTGTCCATGGGGATTCTCCAGGCAAGAATACTGGAGTGGGTTACCATGCCCTCCTCCAGGGGATCTTCCCAACCCAGGGATGGAACCCAGGCCTCCCACTGCAGGCAGATTCTTTACTGTCTGAACCTCCAGGGAAGCATGATCAAATAATTCCACTCTGGGTATATTCCTCCCAAAGCTGAAGACAGATCTCAAAGACACATGTGTATATTTGTGTTCATAGCAGCATTATTCACATGGAAGCAACCCAAACTCCCTTTGATGGAGAGAGAAATGAACAAACAAAATGTGATACACATGCACTATGGATATCACTCTGCCTTAAAAGGGAAGGAAATTCTAACACATGTTATATCACGGATGAAACTTCAGACATGCTAAGTGAATAAGCCAATCACAAATGGATAAATACTATATATATTTATACACATTAGTACTATACACATAGTACATATATAGTACTATATGTATTTTATAGTATAGTAATGAAATATAGGATTCCATTTATATGAGGTCCTCAGAGTCATCAAATCCAAGACGACAGGGTAGAAGGGTGACTGCCAGGGACTGAGAGGAGGAAGAAATAAAGAGTTGTTGTTTACCAGAAATAGAATTTCAGTTTGGAAAGATAAAGTTCTGGAGATGGATGGTGGTGACAGCTGCATGACGACGTAACTAGACTTATTGCCACTGAAGCATACTCTAAAAATGGTTAAAATGGCAATCATATCCCTCTGTATATTTCACAATCTAGAGAAGTTTAAACATTCTTACTCTCAGTTATAAATGTATGGAAAAATTAAAACCAATAAAATGTATGTACTTAGTTTAAGCCTGTAATTGAAACCACTAGAAACACTGAGCATTAGAGGGTTTTACTTCTCTGTAACTTACGTATCAGGAGGGTTTGAGCAGCACATGCTTTCTCTTTGTCATAGAACTCAAGATGCAAAGTGAGCATTTTTGCTGCTATGCCTCAGTGAATAGTCATACTTCTCGCCAAGTTTAGGTTGGCTCCCAACATTGTAGCCTTTGTGCTTTCAAGGTTGTGAAAGTGCTTCTGATTCCTTTAATGTGAAGGAATTTCTTTTTCTCTGCTGCACTTTTATCTTTGATCAAATCTCTTTCAAACAGCCATTTTTGTAAAATGTCACATGGGTTTATCACTATGAGACAAGGAGGCAACAACAATATACTCTGGTGTCTGTGGGAACTAACAGGTGTGCAGTGATCAATGACAAGCACACTCTGCAAGAAGTGATGTGATTGGCCACTGATCATGATGTGTGTTTGTTACATCCATGGTGATTTGTGGACTGAAGAAATAGCAGCTTGTGTATAGTTATTCATAGTTTATACCCTGGTGGAACTGAAATGTGAACCATGTTATTGGGGTTATTTAATTAATAACCTCCAGGAACTGAAATGCATGCAGATTAGAACCAAGCAAAGCAAGTGCTATCTGTTATAATTATAAATTGAGGTAAGAAGCCCAGAGGAAAGAAACATGATTCTTTGAGAATCTTCAAGAATTTGAAGGTAGTCAGAGTAAGGGAAGAGCACAGCCATGCAACATAAGGCTACAGAATACATGACTGACAAAGCGCTGATGTTTTAAATCAAGGTAGATTCTTAAGCAAGTTGAAACCAAAATCACTGTCAATTTAAAGCTACTTTACTTTTCCATGTTTATATAAACCATCATATGAAGGGGCTTCCCTGGTGGTTCAGACGGTAAAGGATCCGCCTGCCATGCAGGAGACCCAGGTTTGATTCCTGGGTTGGAAAGATCCCCTGGAGAAGGGAATGGCAACCCACTCCAGTATTCTTGCCTGGAGAATCCCATGGACAGAAAAGCGTGGTGGGCTATAGCCCATGGGGTCACAGAGTCAGACACAACTGAGCCACTAACACTCTCACTTCATCATATGAAAAGAGAAGCTATGAACCTTTTCTGCAGCATGAGCTTCCCTGGCTTTGCACAGCCCCAGCCTAAAAGGAACACAATAAAATTATTTTGAAATATAAGGAAAGAAACCAGATAAAGCAGTAAATGGTCTAGGGGCAAACCAAACAGAACCAAGCCACACTGCAAAGAAGCTGTCAGAAACTTTGGTCCTGATCCTGAGAGCAGGGGAAGGTTACTTTTAGTTTTCTGGGACTGTTGCAGTAAGTTATCACAAACCTGGTGGCTTAAAATGGTAGAGATTTTTCTCCTCTCAGTTCTGGAGGCCAGAAGTCCAGAGTTTCCCTGGGCTGAGATCAGGACATGAGCAGGGCTGGCCTGCTCCCTGCACAGGCTCTCCAGAGGACCCATGCCTGGACCGCTCCAGCTTCAGGGACTGCCCGCAGTCCTGGGCTGCGGCTTCAATCACTGCCATCTTCAAGGCTGATGTCTTCAAATCTCTCTGCTCTGTTTTCATAACAGTCTCCCTGCTGCATATATAAAATCTTACTTTGCCTCCCTCTTATAATATGTGTGATTGCATATATTCACTCCAGGAGGGCTGCCTATCCACCCAGATAATCCAGGATCATCTTCCCATCTCAAAATCTTTAACTTAATCATGTCTGTAAAGATCCTTTTTTTTTTTTTGGCCATAGAAGGTAACACCAGGAACTTCCCAGGTGGCTTAGTGGAAAAGAATCCACCTGCCAACGCAGGATACATGAGTTCAATGCCAGGGTTGGGAAGATCCCTGGAAAAGGAAATGGCAACCCACTCCAGTATTCTCGCCTGGGAAATCCCATGGACAGAGGAGTCTGGCAGGCTACAGTCCATGGTGTCACAAAGAGCTAGACATGACTTAGCAACTGAACAGCAATGGCAGCAAGATAACACACGGTGGTTCCAAGGATTAAGATACAGGTGTCTTTTGGAGGACCACTTTTCAGCCTACCACTGAGGTCATGAAGGTGTTCTCAGCAGAGGCAGTAAGACGTGAAAGATGATCGGGGGGTGGGGAGGAGGGACAGAGACGGTAGAGGAAGCCAGCTGGGCTCTGCTACTGCCCAAGGAGACACGGCCTGGATGACCTGGCGGTGGAGAGAAGTGAATGGATTCAAAAGGTACTCAGAGAGGAAAACTGGGAAATGCAGATGAGAGAGGTGCCAAGAAGACATGTGAGACTTCTGGAGTCTGTAACCTTGTTTCAAGTGGGGCCGCCCACTGAGCTTGGGGACACCAGAAGAGCAGATGCCCAGGAGACCCTGAGGCTGCAAGACTGCTGGCTAATGCCAAGCTGCACAGCGACAGAGATCTTTTCAGAAGCAGCAGGGAAAACAGCATATGGTCTGGGGTTGGGGCCAGATGTCCCACTCAGAGTCTTTTCAACTTGGGTTCAGTAAGGCTTCACTGTGTCACGAGCCAAGTGACAGTGATAATACTTATCTAACAGGGCTGCGGAGAGCACTGGGATTAAGGGTAAATGCGCCCATCAAAACGTGTATTAACGATAAGCATTGATCCCCCACCTGATTACCACTCACTGCTGCTCTTTGCCTGCACAGGAATGCAAGCAAAGACCGAGTCTGCTGTCTGATTACCAGACTGGAATACCTCTTACTTTCTTCTGATTCCTCTCTAGCTTTGCTAATTCATATTCATTTATTGCTAAAGCCTGATGCTCATTTAGAGTTACTGATCTACTCTGAAAATAACTCTCTAGGCTAAATAAAGTCAATTTTCCCTTAGTTTTTCTAATTGTGTCATTAATGTGTATCAAATATCTCCCTAACTCATCAGCATTTAGTTCCTTCTCTATCTTAAATCATACAAATAGACAATCAAATCAATTATCTCCATTAATAGCAGACGCCACTGGTGTTGATAAGTAACTTAAACAGAGGTCATCCAAACCACACATTATCAACTAGCTAAAAAGCCTTTCCAACAATGCTTCAAAGCTTATTTTTTAAGTAAACAAAATTGATTATGTTTTCATTAATTTTCTCATCTTTAAATTAACATAGGATCCCCTTTATTATCTGTGGCAATAATCCACAAACTGCATGATCACTCTGAGAATTAAGTACACTCAGCTATCTATACAAGCAATTCAAACATTAAATATCTTAATCACCTAGAAATTTTAGATATCTCTATCTTTCAGTTGAAAAGGCATTTCAAAGTGAAACTGTAGAGATGTACACTTCATAATAAACCTTTAGTAGACAAGAGCTCAGTAAACAACTCTGAACTTCCTAAGAAAGTTTTTTTCTCTCACCAAAACACTATTATTTTCCTTTAGTTTTCAGTAGACCATAAGGCAGAAAGAGCTTCCCCGGTGGCTCAGGTGGGAAAGAATCTGCCTGCAATGTAGGAGACCTGAGTTCAATCCCTGGGTCAGGAAGATCCGTAGGAGAAGGAAATGACTACCCACTCCAGTATTCTTGCCTGGAGAATCCCATGGACAGAGGAGCCTGGTGGGCTACAGTCCACGGGGTCACAAAGAGTTGGACACAACTAAGCGACTAACACTTTCACTTTCTTTTCACCGGGCAGGAAAATTTCATTTGGGTTTAGTTCATTATTTACAAGCTTCTTTAACTATAAACTTAGACTTGAACAGAATAGATCCTTGATGAGGTTTCGTTTTAGTTTGAGGTAAAACTCAGTCTTCTATCAAGAGAAAAGCTCACAATTTCAACGTAGCCTCAACTATCCTCTCTCTAGCTGCAGTTCATGGGGTTGCAGGGTCAGACATGCCTGGGTGACTGAACAACTGTCTCTCATAAGCCCAGCTCTGATCCAAGAATACCACACAAGGGACACACAAAAAAAAACCATTCTGTCATTTCTTGCCATTTTTACACTGGTAATCTCTCCAGAACAAGAATCCGGAGGAATTTCATCAGAGCAGGTTCCAACTCTTGGCTAAACTATTTTAGACAGCTGTTTCCTCTCATCCATGGCCCTTCCCTCGTCCTTTCCCTGTGAGTAATTTCAGCTCAATCTGTAGTGTCTCATCAACCATCAATACAGAAGTAACAAAAAACTTGTGAAAGTCCAAGTTGAGAGCTGAAGCAAACAGCAGTCTAGCTATAAACTGATAATTGTTCTTTTCTGGGCAATTGAGTTGCTGCAAATCTTGCTGTTGGCCAGGAGATGGCCAATTTCTCCAACTGCAGGCTTACAATAGCCAGCTCCATTTCACCTTGGATAGTTCAAGTGCCATATATCAGACCAGTATGCAACTGATGGGTTCAATGTGTTTCTTTATTTTAGACCCCAATAAAGTTAAGGGGATCGTGGCATCTAGTCCCATCACTTCATGGCAAATAGATGGGGAAAAAAATGAAGACAGTGACAGATTTCATTTTCTTGGACTCCAAAATCACTGCCAACAGTGACTACAGCCATGAAATTGAAAGACTCTTGCTCTCTGGAAGAAAAGCTATGACAAACCCAGACAGCATATTAAAAAGCAGAGACATCACTTTGCCAACAACTGTTCGTATAGGCAAAGCTGTGGTTTTTCCATTAGTCATGTTTGCATGTGAGAGTTGGACCATAAAGAAGGCTGAGCACCAAAGAATTGATGCTTTTGAATTGCAGTGCTGGAGAAGACTCTTGAGAATACCCTGGACAGCAAGGAGATCAAACAAGTCAATCCTAAAGGAAATCAACCCCGAATATTCATTGGAAGGACTGATGCTGAAGCTCCAATACTTTGGCCACCTGATGCAAAGAGTTGACTCACTGGAAAAGACCCTGATGCTGGGAAAGACTGAAGGCAGAAGGAGAAGGGGACAGCAGAGGATGAGATGGTTGAACAGCATCACCAACTCAATGGACATGTGCATGCTAAGTCACTTCAGTCGTGTCCGACTCCGTGTGACCCTATGGACTGCCAGACTCCTCTGACCATGGGATTCTCCAGGCAAGAATACTGGAGTGGGTTGCCATGCCCTCCTCCAGGGGATAGCCTCAACCCAGGAATCGAACCCACATCTCTTATGTCTCCCACACTGGCAGGTGAGCTCTTTACTGCTAGCGGCACCTGGGAAGCCCTCAATGGACGTGACTTTGAGCAAATTCCAGGAGATGGTGAAGGACAGGGAAGCCTGGTGTGCTGCAGCTTATGGGGTCTCAAGGAGTCAGACATGACTGAGCAAATGAATAACAGCAAAAGTTAAGGGTGAACATGACTGAAAAGACACAAAGATATTCCATTCTTTTTTGCTCCAGAGATGAGCTGACAATACATACATAACTGGAGATTTTGCAATTCTCTATTCCAAACAAAGGTGGGAAGGGCATAAAAGCAGCACTTGAGGCCTTAACAGTGACTCATTATCCTGAAAGCAGTCCCCCAGATGCCACGCAGTATGGATTTCCACTTAAACCAATTGCTTCCCAAGACCTGAATTTCTGTCATTTAGTAAATTCAACTTGGATTTGGATATAAAAAGTCATGTTTCCTCCTTTTCTGTCCAGTTAGAATAGTACCAACAATTTTTACTTATGATAGAGGTGAAGTGATACAAATATTTGAAAATCTATTTATCCAGTGAGTGATTTACATCATGGAAGTAAAACCTGAGGGAGGGTTGCTATAGTAATGAGACAAGAGAGTGAATTCTGAAGCAAAAGGCACCCATTTAGACGATCAGAGGCCAAAGTGGGAAGAATAACAAATAATACTTACTAAGCATGGGAACCCAGAAAGAGACTCATCACCCTCAGATTCACTTTGCCCTAGAAAAGCCCCACCCAGGAGTACAATGATGCAGTCAAGCAGATAAAGAACAGGTTGAACGCACATGTACTGTGGAATACAGGTGATGGTGTGGCTGAGGGTGGGACCACGGAAAGTTCTGGGAGGTGCCCTACCTGAAATTAAACAGTGTGTGCGTGCGTGCTGGTGATGGTGGGGTTCCTACTAGCTGCTTTCAGAAAATCAACATGACACTTTTTGCCACATTTCCTTCCATTCTAGAGGAATCACTTTTGTGGTCCCCTTGACTCTCTTAATTTTGGGGCAATTGCATCCTGATTTCTGATGTTTTGACCCCTTTTGTGTGGGAGTAACCTACTGAGCAAAAAGCTCACCCTCCTCTTCAATCTTGGCCTTTTGATTAGATTTTTAATACAATCATACATCTTAGGAGGGACATGGACTAGTTTATACCCTGAGATTCACAGTTAGGAAGATCTGAGTGGGACACTCGGATGAAATCATCTGAGGCTGGAAAGACACGGGTCCTGCAGGCTGGCTCTGCAATGAGAAAGAAGATGGGAAGAGGCCCCAGGGGACCACCCTCCACCTGGAGGGGGACAAAAGAACCTGTGCTGACATCCCCTCCTGGAGGTGTCTGGGCCCTAGAAGCAGCCGTGTGTGACCTGGAAAAGCTGGTGTTTAGATGCAGCAACCAATGGGGCCACCGTGGAGGAGCCCTACCCTGCACTCCGCCTCGAACCAGGTCACAGGCTCGCTGGGGGCACTACCCCCTCCCACACAAGCCCCCTGCGGTGGCCCTGCCAGCCAGGGCTTGCCTGCCTCTGCTGCTGATCCCAGCAGCCCTGGGATCCCAGCAGCAGAGCTAAACCTTGTCTTGAGCTCCACACCTGCAAGCCCAGTACCTTTTAATGGAGGTGCTTGGGCAATCTCTGGGGGCTGTTTGGGGGCAACACAACAACTGTAGCAGGATGCGCCCAGGACCCTGGTCATCCTCAATGTGCCAGACTCCCGAGTGTCATCACACCCCACGTCCTGTACAATCTCTGAACATGTGGAACTTCACATGCATGACACAGTTTTCCATCGTTCAGTTCTAGAATCCACTTCCCTGGACACAGAAGCACAAGACCATTCTCTCCTTATTTAAATATACCCTTTGTCAAGATGTCTTCACAATTTTAGAAAACTATACCACCAACAGCAACACCACTTGTGGCATTTGAGCTGACAACACACCACAGCTACACCAGCCCGTGTTTGCAAAAGTCACATGCCAGAATTTCACAGGGATACTGAAAACTCCTTTAAATATAGTTAAAGC
Organism: Odocoileus virginianus; assembly: GCF_023699985.2. Classification (NCBI taxonomy): domain Eukaryota; kingdom Metazoa; phylum Chordata; class Mammalia; order Artiodactyla; family Cervidae; genus Odocoileus; species Odocoileus virginianus. The sequence goes on along the minus strand of NC_069695.1, from coordinate 25,350,050 downwards.
CAAATTATTAAAGACCCATGAAAAACCAGATTTTCATTCATATATTTCACTATTTAATTCATTAAGGATTTTCACGAGTAAGCTTCATTTTCGCCATCCACTATTAAGGATCTGTAGCATGTTGAAATCTGTATCATTAGAAGTGCACAGGAAAATTATTTATTTGGGGTTTCTTATTTTTTTGTCTTACTCTGACACTGCCCTTGGGGGGAGTGTTATACATCTCCTGCCCCAGCTTCCCTATAAACTTTTTTCCAATTCATCCTTTAATCTGAGAAATCTATTACAGGCTGTGGTCTCCAGAGGACTTGGTTTGGCAACGGATTTAAAGATGGGAGTTCGTTTTGTGAGACCCTCTGTCAGCACACATCCCATGTCCTAATACAGGGAATTAATTATGTTGACACAACCCTGACATCGGCTCATTACAAAAATGCCATGCTTCCTTATTTTCTCCATGTCAACAGCCCATGGTTTGCCGCGGCATATTATCTTACTTCAATTAAGGCTTTCCCTGCTTTCTCTTAACAAATACAGAACAGTGTGGTCTGTTACTTCTTTTGTGTCAAGTGCACCTACGCTCTCATTTTTCTTCTATGGAATGGCTTTGGATTGCCTCTCAAATCCAAATTTATTCATTATACACAGGTGCAGGCACCTAATGACTTTATCTTCTGAAGGTGTGCTGAGCATTTATGTTTTGAAATATGTGTAACTTTGTATTATGAATTTTTTTATTCTCCTTTATGATACTATTTGGCCATTCAGCTGCCTTTTAAACAGTGTACATGTCACAGGTCATTTTTTTCTTAGGTCATTTCATCTGTCAATTTCATTTTAGGATCGTAGAAGGAGAATTAACAAAACAGCTGTTACAGAAAGAGGGTGTTAGATTTGAGAGAGTTGTGAGCTACCTGTCTGGAAAGCTTCTCCTTCCAGCCTCCAAGTTTTTCCAGAGACCAGTTCATCCTGAAATTCAGGACGAGTTGGGAAGCTAGACTGTCGTCTTCTTACGCCAAAGCACATGATGCTGTCCCCACCCAGGGCAACCTAGCACACCGGGGGTGGCTGACGGGAGACGTGGAAGGTGGGTCTGCCTGCCAGAGACAACAAGGAGCGGAGGACAGCTCAGCCCAGGAGCTACCTGCCCCGGCTGGATGCAGCTGAGACTCATGGCCACTGCAGAAGCAGAAGACTTCATCAGAGCCTCCACTTCGCCTTTGATGGCACCTGTCAAGACCAGGACAGGCTGGCTGGCAGCCCTGCTCCCCACTGCCCCACACCAAGCACTGGGCAGCCTGGACACGCTGAAGGACCAGACCGGAGCCCTGCTACCTGCGTATGAAACGCACAGCATCAGTTCAGGGGTGCTCAGAGCCCCTCCACATCAGGATGCAGGAGCGGTCTGAGGAAGCAAGGCTCCTAACAGGCAGTGCCCCTGGGCTGCACGTGCAGATAAAGCGGCACTAAGTCCACAAAACCTCGTGGACTCCACGTGACTGCAGCGACCTCAGGAAGGGTGGCCTCAGGAACCCCCGACGAGACGTCCACCCATCTCAGCCCTGGCACCCAGACAGGCAGCCATGTCAACAGTGACCTCACATCACAGAGCTGGATGAAGGGATGGAGGAGCGACCCAGGGGCTGCACCACCTCCTCCTGGGAACCTGAGTTGGGTCGGGAGGGACAAGTCAGAAGCAGTCAAATAACGCAAAATTCTCCAGCACAGCTAAGGAGGAAGGGACCGAGGAAGGGGCAAGAGGGAGGCAGGGAAGCAGACCAGCCAGATCAGAGCACATCCATCCTAGGACAAGACCTGGGACCTCACCCCAAGGCCAGCTGGGAGCCATAGGGCATCTGAAACCTGGGTGACCCACTCCCTGTGGGCAGACCTCTCTGGTGGCTTACTGGGTTGCCTGTGTGCGCCCAAGTGTGTGTTGCAGATTTTTGAGCGGGAAGTTCACCCCAAAATGACATGAGCCACATGCAGGCTAACTTCTCATACCGTAAGGGTTATTACAAAAGCAAGATAGTGTGGTACAGGGGTTAAAAACACAGGCTCTGCAGCCGGACACCCTAGGTTCAAGCCCAGCTCACCCACTTACTGTGAGACCTTGGGCAGCTCATCCAATATCACTGTGCACCACGCACCCCCCCCCCCCCCCCACCAAGAGGGAGGTAACAAGAGCACCCTGCCCAGGACTGTGGGGAAGATAAGGCAAGGATGAACACACGGGGAGTGTGTGACCTGGCACAGAGACAGTACCACCTAGTAGTTGCCAATAATTTATGATTCTTATGTATTTATTTTGATGCATCTTAGGAAAAGTCACCTAAACCAGGGATTTCCCAGACAGTCCAGCTTTGAGTAAGACTGCTGAAGTGACTGCAGCAGGTTTCCAGGGATTCAGTGAGCCACGGCTGCTTGAAGCAGCGACCTGTTTCTCACCTTTGAGCCCGGCACAGAGTAGACCTTCTCAAAGGGCTTTCCTCTGTCATAATAGACTGACCGTTTTCCTGTAAGACAAGAGTAACTACCCGTTGTGCATCACATTCTCACGTTCTGAAATTCTTGAGCAAGAAGGAAGAGATGGAGAAAGCAACCTTAGCTAGAGGGAAAAGGGTGGAGATGGCCAACCAGCAAGCATCTTTACACATGAAGGAGAGTCCAGTCTCCATCTTCAAATCAGATGTCAGAAGTCACTACACCATCGAGACAGCAATTAACGAACAGCCTTCTAGGATGTACATTTGTAACTATGCACGGTGACAAATGTTAACTAGATTCACTGTGGCGATCACTGCACAACACATATACACAGCACATCATTGTGTTAACACCCGAAATGAGGGTGCTGCATGTCAACTATACCTCAAAGAACAGGCAAGCAAAGTCTCCTGTCCAGAAACTGGGACGCACTTCTCCAAATCATAAGGCTTTGAAGGGACTAGATCCCCAGGTCACCCCCCAAAAGACCTATTCAGTCTCAGATTAGACCTATGTTACCAGCCGAACAGATATGGTGAACTTGTGGGACAGAGGAAGCAGTGGGAAAAGTCTAAGACAGAGAGTTCCTCCCCCGGCACCCCAACCTCTTTCAAGGGGCAGAACTGGCACTAAGCAAGGTTTTGAAATAACAGCTATCTACTCTCTGGGCTTCCCTTATCTTCTCTCTTCTCCAAGAGTCCTTCTCAGCAAATTCCCTCTTCAAATTCCCCCTGCTGTCACTGGGTAAGTAGGAGTGTGACCCTGGCAGAAGAGTTATTATTGCTGTTCAGTCGCTCAGTCGTGTCCAACTCTTTGTGACCCCATGGGCTGCAGCACATCAGGCTTCCCTATCCTTCACTCTCTCCTGGAGCTCCATTGAGTCGGTGATGCCATCCACAGAGGTGATGTGATGCCATTTCTGTCGTCCCCTTCTCCTCCTGCCCTCAACCTTTCACAGAATCATGGTCTTTTCCAATGAGCTGGCTCTCTGCATCAAGTGGCCAAAGTATTGGAGCTTCAGCATCAGTCCTTCCAATGAATATTCAGGATTGATTTCCTTTAGGACTGACTGGTTTGATCTCCAGAGGAGACTAGGGTGTAAAAAGTGGGATTTAAAAGTCAGTGCAAGGACTTCCCTGGTGGTCCAGTGGTAAAGACTCTGTGCTCCCAAAGCAGGAAGCTCAGGTTCAATCCCTGGTCAGAGAACTGGATCCCACATGCCACAACTAAGACCCGGCACAGCCAAAAAAAAAAAAAAAGCAAAAACATTTACTTAAGAGTGTGCAAAAAGTCTAACCCCTGAAGCACAATGATGTGTCTGGAGGTCCACAGGGGGTTTCATATAACTAAAGGAAGAGAAAGCCTCATGCCACCCTCACCCCCACTGTAGAGGTGGTCACTTTTTCCTAATAATTTCCTGTAAACTGGTCCATTATTCTACAGGCAACTGCATTTTTTTAACATCCCAATTAAGCCAAATGAATCTTTAATTAGAATCTTTTCAGACAGTGCAATAGTTGGGAGGGAGAGAAAATCCCCCAGCCTTTGCATATACACACCGCTGAGCTGAGCAGGGTGGAACAGGGCAGTGGCTGAGCCTCCCCCCTCCCGCCAGCTGCCCACACCATTTCTGCTTCCTGTTGCTTCTCCTTTCTTACATCTCTGCACCTATGGACTCTCCAGGGCCTCTGGCAGCAAGGCGCAGGCACCTGGCTCTGGGAGCAGCCACATCATGTGGAGCCCACAGGTGACCCGCGGGCCCCCTTGGAGTCCAGAGCATCCAACACACTGCTGGGCACACGAGAAGCTTGGACACATATGGGTTCAGGTCTCTTAAACCAGCCTTTCAAGTTTTTCCAGGGAGAACAGTGGTTTGTACCAGGGGTCATCAAACTCTTTCTGTAAGGGTCGAGAGAGTAACTATGTTAAGCTTTGTGGGCTGTAGGCTCTGTATAGCCATTCATTTCTTCACAGAGAAGATACTTTGTTGTTGTTTAGTGGCTCAGTCCTGTCCCACTCTGCAACTCCATGGACAGTGGCTGGCCAGGCTCCTCTGTCCATGGGATTTCCCAGGCAAGAATGCCATTTCCTCCTCCAGGGGTTCTCTCCCAACCAGGGATTAAACTCATGTCCCCTGCAGCTCCTGCACTGGTAGGCAGATTCTCTACCTCTGAACCACCAAAGAAGATACTGGGTTAGCCAAAAAGTCCATCTGGGAAGTGAGTCTAGCTGTATCCTAATAACTTTATCTACTGGGCTTCCCTGCTGGCTCGGTGGTAAAGAAGCCATCTGCCAATGCAGGAGACCCAGGTTCAGGCCCTGATCTAGAAAGATCCCACATGCACATGGAACAACTAAGCCCATGTACCCCAACTACTGAGCCTGTGCTCTAGAGTCTGGGAGCTGCAGCTATGGAGCCCATATGCCACAATGACTGAAACCTGCGTACCCTAGAGCCTGTGCCCCAAAACAAGAGAAGTCACCACAACGAAAGTCCTGCAGGCCTGCCACTAGAGAGTAGCCCCCACTCACCACAACTGGGGGAGAGCCCGTGTAGCAACAGGGACCCAGCACAGTCAAGAATAAGTAAGATTTTTTAAAGCATTTTTTTTAAAAAAAACAAAAAACCTTTATTTACAAAACCAGTCAACCAGATTTGGCCCATGGGGTCTAGTCTAAAATCTCGAATTACAGTGAGCAATCTCTACAGTGAGACTGGCTCTATAATCAACCTGCTCAGAAACAAGGCCACATGTAATATGGTTTGATTGTATGTGCCATAAACTGTTAAAACAATTTAGGACCCATACATTCATTTTAAACATGAGTTTTTGTTGCTTTTTGTTTTTAATACTTTCTTGCCATTTTTATACTTTAAGACAGAAAAGAAAAATATCAATTCATAATACCAACTATGCACTAATTCTCTATGAAGCCCTTATTTATGCATATTTATCATCAGTGATCATTCATTCTGTTACATGCTTTTTGTTTGATCTAACAATGACCAAACAGGACTTCTTAATCATATCTACAGCCAGAAAGTGGCAGTCGGGTTGGCAGGGGTAAATAGTGCAGATGTCTTAGGGTCAGAAAGAATGCCAGCAATTAAAGCAGGAGATGGAGATGGTGGCCTCAAGGGTCAGAGAGACAGTAAATGCCAGTCCTGTGAAGTAAGAACCGCAAAGCTCTTTGGCTCAGGAGCTCCAAACGTCTCCTGTCCTCCTTAGAGTTCAGAGTTTTACCTCTCCTCCTAGTCTGCCGATTACAAAAGTAACACCTCAAGCCCCAAAGAGAAAGAGATGGTGACATCAGGACCCTGAGGCCCGAGCAGCTGGGTGTTAACTACAGATGTGAGGGCCACACTGTGATGGGTGAGGGCAATGGACAGCATGAGTTAACTGAACACCCTGAAAGGCAACACTGACTCACAGGAAACGTGGACCAAACAGCAAATCTCAGAAGAAAACAAGTGTAGAAAACCCATCCGACATGACAACCTAATAACACTGATCAGCTGGCAGGTCTCACCCCCCTTCTCCAGATGCCAACCCACATCTCTCTCCTCGAGTTCCGAGTTCCACGTCCACCCACCTCCGCTCACGTTCTCCTCCTCCCCCACCCTTCCCCCAAGGCCTTCTCTTTCAACTGGCTCACTTCCACCCCATCAGTGCTCAGCCTCAGTTCCTCTGCAAGATTCTCCTTCAAGCTGGGTTTCCTTCTCTCTAGTCCTACAGGCCACAACAGCCATGGCTCCATCTCCAGATTCTCCCCACCAGCCAAGCTTACCTGCAACTCCACACCTAAAAATCTAGTGCCTGCCTCATGCACATAACCACAGCCTCTGGTCACAAGTCTGAGTTCCTAAAGGTCTGAGTGTGTATCACACACACGAACATCAGTTAAAAGTGTGTGTGTGTGTGTGTGTGTGTGTGTGTGTGTGTGTAGGAAGGGGAGTGAGCACTGCTGGATTACAGCACGGAGCCCCCAGACCAACACAGAGAATGTGATTTTGGAGGGTGAGGATCACACACTTAAAAGGTATATTCTTGGGCTTAAATCAGCACCAATCTGCCTCAGCCTCTGCGAAAACATCTCCAAGCGCATGATGGGGACTCAACATCAACAGCTGGGCAGCTTGTTATATTATTACTGTAGTTACAACAGAAGTGACAGCTACATTTTGAAACTCCAGCTATGGAGTCTTCTATCTCAAGAGAAAGCCTCTACTGCACATGTGCATGCATGCCAAGTTGCTTTAGTCACATCCAACTCTTTGCTATGGACTGTAGCCCGCCAGGCTCCTCTGTCAATTCAATTCTCCAGGCAAGAATACTGGAGTGGGTTGCCATTCCCTCTTCCAGGGGATCTTCCCAAACCAAGGATCGAACCCGTGTGTCTCTGGCACTGGCAGGCGGATTCTTTACCACTGAGCTACCTGGGAAGCCCATGCTCCTATTTTTACAATATCTAAATTATACAACCCCAGCTTTCCACTAATTCAGAATGACCTTCACGATATTGTTTCTACAAAGTAATCATTTCTCATTAGGTAGCTGCTGGTGAAACTCTACCATCCTAGGAATAGTGGCAAGACAAAGTGACCTTCTTGCTTTAATTTTCTTACAGTGTTACTGTTACACTAGACACAAATGTTTCTATTGTTAAACCGTAATGATACAATTCCAGAATGTTTACTGGAAAGGGAAGGGTGGTGACAGAAAAGTCCTAAGGAATGAGATAATCAAGTTGTTCTCTCTTCTGCAAATAAACTGAGTTAGAGGTGTTTCTCAAACATGTATGAAATCACTGCTGTGTTTTCCAGCAGGCCATTCAACCCTGGAAAGGGAAGGGAAGTGTCCCAATGTGTAGTAGGACCTAAGTCTTTGAAATGCATTATGTGAGGGTTTCCCTGGTGGCTCGGCAGTGATAAAGAATCCTAGTACAAAGCAGGTGGTGTGGGTTCGATCATTCCGTTGGGAAGATCCTCTGGAGAAGGAAATGGCACACCACTCCAGTATTCTTGCTGAGGCAGTCCCATGGGCAAAGGAACCCACAGGTTACAGCCTGCGGGGTAGCAGAGAGTCAGACATGACTGAGCATGCACACAGGCCAGGCTAACTTTAAAGAGAAAGGCTACCTGCATTCAGGATGTTTTGTCTTCTACTCAAACTACGCCATCAGGAGAACGTACAGTAGGAGTGGAGAAGGCATCAAGTTCAAAAGCTGGCTAGTGTTTGATGGCTTACACGTTGCCAGCTACCGTGGATTCTAACACTAACCACCCTATGGTGTGCACGACTCCCATTTTACAGGCAAGTAAGCAAACTGAGAAACCAAAGCCAGCAGCTACAAAAGTAGCAAAACTAGGGCAGCCCCTGGCTGCTGGGAAGCTGACAGGATGACGCTACTACTATCCACCCCTAAAAGAGTTTAAGCTGCTGGCAAACAAAGTCACCAGGGCAAGTTACAAAATATATATCAATCAGGTGAGACAGTCAGAATGGTTTAATGAAAAAGAGCTCTGGATTTAGAACCACAGGGCTTGTGTCCTGGCCCGTGCTAAACGCTGAGAAGCTGAGTGCCTCGTAACTAAAAACACTGTGAGGATGAAATACATCTCACTCCTTTGTCATCACTAGAATAGCTCGAATATAAGGAAATATGCTTGGCAGAGATGAAATACATCATCGTGTTCCTCTATCCTTGGTTCCCATTTCAAAACACAAGCAGACAGCCACAGCTCCTAGCTATGCAGTGGAAATCCTGCCTGGACACCACCTCCTCCCCTCACCCCCAACACTCGCAGAGAAACGCCTTCCCTAGCACTCAGAACTCACCCTCCAGTAATAGTGCATAGGGGCTTCCCCGGTGGCTCGGCAGTAAAGAATCCACCTGCTAATGCAGGAAATGTAGGAGACAGAGGTTCCGTCCCTGCCCTGGGAGGAAAAGATCCCCTGGAGGAGGAAATGGCAACCCACCCGCATCCCTGTCTGGGAAATCCCAAGGACAGAGAAGCCTGCCAGGCTACAGTCCATGGGCTGCAGAGTCAGACATGACTGAACACAACAGAGCACAGAGTTGTCTAAATGAGGCAAAGTGAGTTATTTCATGCTTTCAGTATATGGGAACCATGAGATAGGAATTTAAGTACATTAAAGCAATTGGGGGGGGGGAAATCATTAAAATAAGTAACAGAACATTTCAAAGCAAGAAGTATTGAAATATGCAAGTACCCATATCTTGATCAACAACCAAAGAAAACAAACTTGACTCTAAGACTTTCTTGACCCCCTCTCATACAACATAAATTAGTGTGTCTTTTTGGAAAAGTCAAAGCACAGTAAATAAAATTTTTCATTAAATACAATCTCAGATTGCTCAAAAAAAAAAAAAACCTGTACAAGAGAGTGCGAGACAAGTCAGTCTTTTAAATCTATCCTCTAGAAATCCCTGATGAAACTCTGGCTTGAAATCAGATTTGTATGCTTTAAAAATAAAATGTTCTGAATAGAGCTAAGAAGTTTCCATTTGCGGGTTTTTTTTCTTCAAAACTGATTTAAAAGTAAAATGTCTTAGTGAAAAAGTTTATAGTTGTGAGATACTCGCTTTGCCATTAAGTTTGTGGATGCTCCCAACGGTAGAAACCACCATTCTTTTATGTCTGAAAACTTCAGGCGCCTGCATCCCACGGGCTGGGCTCTCCTCTTATTTGCTTACAGGCCGTGGCGCTCAATCACAGCTACACAGGAGTTCCCTAATTCCTACCAAACACCGGCCCTAAAGACCCGCAGCAATTGGGCCTTAAAACACTGACAGCGAAGCTGCCAATCAACATCCTTGAGTCCTGTCGATACTAAAAGGGCAAATCACAAACTTGTTTCCTAAACCAGAAAGCAGGTTCTTCTGCTCCGCAAAGAAACTGAAGGCTCCTCCTCCCCACACACGAGAAAGCTACGAGGTTTCAGTTCTTTCGCTTCAATTTTTTAAGACGACGAATAAAACAATTAACTGAACACACATGTGCTTCCTCTCTCTCCTACGTATGTTTAAAATCCCTCCATTTTCTTCTACCTCTGAGTTAGAGAAATCCATCATAAATACATACGCTTGCTTGAAAAGCATTAGCAACTCATTTTGCGGACTGAGTTTGAGAAAAAAGGCAGAGAGGTGAATGAGCAGAGTTTGGCTGGATTTTTTTTAATTCTTTCATGGCCAGGCAGTTGTGCATATCTGTTTTCAAACAATGAAAGCGTCTGGAAAGCACAACGATGCACAGTAACGCGGGGAGCACGAAGCAGGCACGCTGCGGCTGGTGTGGTCCGTGTCACAAAGACAGCGCGAGCGGCGCGCCTCGCCAGAGTCACGGCCCTGCAAGTCCGGGGCTCGCTGCCGCCTCGAATCGCGTCCGGTCCAGATCTCAAAGCCCACGGGCTCCGGACCCGGTGGCGGGGGACGCGACCCGCTAGAGAGAAGCGGACGGACACCGGGCGCTCCTCTGGCAGGACGAGGCCGGGAGAAAGTCAGGGGAGACTGCGGGTCCCGCAGAGAGAAAGGACCGCGGAGCCGGGGTGGGGGCGGAAGGGCGACGGAGCCAAGGCGCAGAGGCCGGGGGATGCGATTCGGGAAGCAAGGACCCGCCAGGGAGTAGTGACCGCCGGGAGGGGGCGGGGGAGCGGGGCGCGCCGGTCACCTGTATTGTTTGAAGAGCTGGTCCGACTCCCGAAAGCCGTTGTTAAGCAGCATGTTGATGCCGGCGAGGGCCAGTTCCGCGTCCTGCAGGGGCGCCGCCGCCGCGTCTCCGTCGTCCAGCCGCCGCGGCCGCTGCTGCTCCGAGCCGGCCATGGGCGCGCGAGGCTCTGCGCGGGGCCGAGGCGAGGTGGGGTGGCAGCCGCTGCGGCCCCCGCGCGCGCCCGGAGCCCGGCTCTACCTGCGCGGGGCGCGGGCGCGGTGGGCGGGCGCGGAGGGAGGAGCCGGGGCCGGGCTGCAGCGCGCGCGGCGGGGACGTGGGCGCCAAGGCCACCGCCTCCCGCCGCCGCCGCCGCGGCCGCCGCCGCCGCCGCGATTACTCAGCAGCCGCCCGCCCCCCTCCGAGGCTCCCGGCTCGCACGGCCACTGAAGCGGTGAATCCGTTTCCGGGTGTCTCTACACGGGCGGAGCGGGGGCCGAGCTCCGGCTGCCCTCGCTTCCTGCAGCCCCCGCGCGCCGCCCGAGCCCCGGCCCTCACACCGCGCCCCTCGCCCAGCAGCCCGGAGCCAGCGCGTTGAGCCTGCTCGGACGCGCTCGAGGCTCCGAGGCCCGGCCCTTGACCCCCTCCTCCAAAAGGACCGGACCCAGGAGTCGCGGGGAAGCTGGATGAGGGCGAGCGGGTTCGGAGACCAAACTGGGAACTCCACCCGGGCCGCGGCGAGAGCGCGCAGCGCTTTTACCCCGGGTGCCCGAAACCCCACGCAGGCGGCGCGCGCGCCGCCCAACTTTATCGGCACCCTGGGACCGCCCACTAGCCGCGGAAGCCAATCCCTGAGGAGGTGGGCGGTGGGGGCGGCGCCCGGGGCACCTGCCTGAAGGCTGCCCGGAGCTCAGAGTTGAAGAACTAGAGGGTCGAGGGCCTGGGTCTGACCACCCACCCACTCCGGACCGTGGGGCAAGGAAACAAATAGGGGCTCAGATAACAAACACCTAATATTTAAGTTACAAATTCAGCTGTTCAATTGCGTTATACTCTAACCCTAACAATTACACTTTCATATCAATGCAACAGAAAAATGACTATAAAGCTGCAGTTTCCGTAGGACCGAAAAGTCAGTAAAACGCTGAAGATGACTGAATTTAGCCATTACTTACGAAATTCTGATGATGGGCTGGTGGTGTGTGTTGGAGGTTAATATTAGGGAGACAATCCATAAATCAGTTTTTGTGAATTTCCATAAATTAACTTTTGCCTCTTTTATTTTAGCAAAATCAATTATGTGTGCTGTTACAATCAAGATTATGATCTTAATGTATAATTAAACCACCTTTCTTAAATCATCGTGATTCTTTAAGTGTAGTTTATTAAATTCAGTTTGGAGAAACTTTGACCAAGCTTTCACCACTGAAATTGTTTGTAAAACTTAAAATGATGTTCAGGTTTCTAAATAACCCATGAATTCTAAGTATTATGTCCAGCATTATAATTGAATCAATAAGATAAATGATCACAAAAAGTTTTCCAAAATAATATAATTTCATACTATAAGTGGCTATCACTTATTTTTATAGTCTGTGCCATCCTGTAGAGTACAGTATTCCCAACATTCATCTCAAATTTAAGAGTAATGTGAATTGTTGCCATTTCTCAGTTGCTGGGTGTAACTGCTATAACACCAGGCTAATTCTTGAGTACCTCTGGGGCCAAAAATGAGAACAGTGAAAAGCAGCAAGAAACTAAATGATTCCCAGCCTTGGGAAACAATACTTTGTAATGGAGGACATCATTGCCTTCAATGTACTCTGAAAAGGATTTGAAAAGTTGACCTTTTTTTTTTTTTCTTAAACCCAAGCACACACGGACTTAAAATAGTGTTACTTTCAAGCACCAGCAGGTTATAGTTCCACTGAGCCAGCACCCAGTGCCAGAACTCCAGTGACAGAGGTGCCTATGTGTTGATAAATGTGTGTATGTGTGTGTGTTTTGATGAGCAGGGTCCTATAATTCAGATCTCAGGTACTACTGTGGCCACGTGGCTCACATGGGCCTCTGTCCCAGAGGAACCCCCCTGGAACACACTGCCAGCGCTGTGAGAGCTGACAACATGCCCAGTGTTTATGAGCTGCCTGAACTTTGGATCTGTGAAGCATCCACCCCCAAACCTCTGAAACAATCTAGTCAACAAGGGAGGGAGGGACTTATGTACTGGTCCAGGGGTTGAGAGTCTGCCTGTCAATGCAGAGGATACAAGTTTGATCCCTGGTCAGGGAGCTAAGATCCCACATGCAGCGGGAAAACTAAGCTTTTATTTATAAAAATAAATATTTAAAAACAACAACAAGGGAGCAAAACCAGGAGAGCAACACCAAACTTAGCAGATTGCCTGTACTCCCTCAACTGCAGATGGCAGCTACACACAGGTCTCTACGTCCCTATTACTTGGGGGGCGGGGGTGGGGGTGAAAGTGAAGGTGCTGATGGCACCGTGGGAGTTGTTAACAAGTTGTTCCAGGGACCCTGCAGCTGAGGGTGGGAGGTGGGGTGAACAAAATCAAAGCAACGTTTGTGGGGCTAGTTCCATCTCAAGCACCGAGCACAATAGGTTATGCAGACTTTGTGAAATTGAACTGCTGAAAGATTGGACCAAGATCCAGTGCAATTTCCCAGTAATCCCATAATAGGCGAGGGAGGGGGCGTTATGGATAGAGGGAAACTCTCCCAGGTAATATACACCAGATGTGTGCCGAGTGGGATTTAACCAGATACCAAAAACAATTAGGTTAGCAGCAGCAGCACGAACCGACATTTTCAAATATTTGCTCTGTGATGAGGCACACAAAGAGCATTCAAAACAGGCTCCATGATCCTGAAGGCAGACAACGTGAAGGCAGGCAAAGTGAATTACACTTGCTGCAGCTGTTTGGTGCTGCCACCTGCTCAGGGTTCACCGAGCAGGTGGGGAATTAAGGCTGGCTGTGCTTCTTCACGGGCTAATGGCAGCTAATGACAGATATTAAGGGGTTATGGTGTATATTACCTACAAAAGGAAAAAAAAAAATCTAGATTACTAACACGTTAGGGCATGAGGCAATTGAAACTGAAATTCTCATCACCTCCTGCTGAACCAGTGTAGTCTTCAGTGCACCACCTCCAGCCCCATAAGATTTACCCAAGTGTTTCCTTTGGAAGGGAGAAGGCAATGGCAACCCACCTCAGTACTCTTGCCTGGAAAATGCCAGGAGAGAGAGGAGGTGATGGAAGGGGGAAGGGAGGAGAGCAAAGCTCTCAAGGGGAGGAAAGAACCCATTTCCTTTCCATAGACCTCTAGTGGGTCTTGTCAGTATTTTGTGGTTCCTCATGAGATTTCATTATGAAAATGAAACTCCAAGTTCAAACGATCAGTGAAAAGTTTTAGATATCTGTATTATCCTTTACCTGGTAGATTTCATTTTTAATAAGATGTCTTAGTTGCAAGTAACAGAAAAACCTAGCACACATGCCTCTTGACATCAGCAAGGTGGCACTGCTTCAACTCTTAACAAAAATCCTCTAATTCAGCCACACTGGCTTTGATTGGCCTGTGTTCAGGTGCTTATTCTTAACCAATCAGTGTGAGGGGGAAAGCGGTGGCGGGGCGGGGTTGGGGGGCTTATTATGATTGAATTAAGTCCGTCAGAGTCTTCTCCCAGATCTGGAAGGTGGAATCAATTCAACCCAAACTCCGTGGCTGGGAAATTCCATATCTATTAGGAAAAGGGAAGTAGAAGCTTGATGTGAGAAAGACAACCAACAAACTCCCCCTAACCTTGTCTTCTTTAACATGTCTTGGATTTTGGAATCATATTTTAAATGCCTTTAGAGACTACACTACTTTAAGAAAATCTTGCTTGTGCTTCAGTGTATTAAAATACTTAGTGGGAAGCTGCTATATAACACAGGGAGCCCAGCCTGGCACTCTCTGCTGACCTAGAGGGATGGGATGGGGGGAGGGGAGAGAGGTTCAAGAGCGAGAGGATATAGATATAATTATGACTGAGTTGAGTGATACAGCAGAAACCAACACAACATTGTAAAGCAATTTGCCTCCCATTCTTGTATAGTCGATATCTTGTAATACCTATAATGGAAAATAATCAAAGATAATATATGTATATCCGAATCACCTTGCTGTGCACCGGAAACATTGTAAGTCAACAAAATATATGTATTAAGAAAAAATTTTCCTCCAATTAAAAAAAATTCTTTAGTAATGCTAATAACCATGCCTTAATGTATCTCTGTAAATCTGCACTACCAGTTGAAGTAAACACAGGTCTCCAGAATGTCTGGGACTCTAAAAAGAAGGAGAGCAGAGAAATTAATATCACACTCTATTTTCATATCATGCTAGCTTTACTATCCAACTCCGTCCTTGAACTCTCCTGAAGATTTAGTAGGCTAGCTCTGTGCGGGTAGATTTAGTTAACTGCTTTTTTATGTCAGACTCTGTGGAAGGGGCCCTCCTTCTCTGGTCACAGGTGGGTCACTAACTGGCCTCTAAGGAGGGGAGCGCCCATGGGGGTCCACCAGGCTGTTTCTCCAGCAGGAGGAGAAATGTGTCCGACAGGACAGTCATCCTGCCCTGGAAACAAGAGCAGTGACCACAGAGCAGGAAACCATACCCTTCTGATCGGAAACCTCGTCTGTCTTTCCCCAAACCAAATACCCAAAGGACCCCAGTGTGTTTAAACAGGTGTTTACTAGAGTTTAGATCATTGTCCTCCCGAGGGTGGCTCCAGCAGTGAGGCCTCCCGCCCAAGCCCCTGATTGGGATGTGTCTTTCAGTGGAAATCTGGGCCCTCTCCCGGCCTTCAGAGACCCTCCCTCTCCATCTCCCCATCTTCCTCCCTCCTATGGTTCTTTTCGCCTCTCTTCCTTCATCCCTTCCCTTTAACCTCTCTCCTCCCCTTGCACCGGTTCTTGCTGTTCCCTGATCTAACTACCATCCCTGCTCCTCAGAGACATCATCAAGCCTCCCTCTGCCCTGGTTCCCTCCCTTGACTGGGGCATTCTGCAGCCTCTGGGGAATGCCCAAGCCTTCTCTTCTCTGTTCCCTGACTTGCTCTGGAGAGGGGCAGCCTATCTCTGGTTTCAAGGTCTGGGTCTGCTGAGTTCTGGGGTGCAGTGGGGGGGGGGGGGCACATAGCTGGGGGAGGCAGAGGCGCTCTGGTCCACATGGATGAGGGAGGAGAGAGGTGCCGAAAGGTACTAAGTGCCCTGGTAGGTTTTCTCCTGGGGTAGCTAAAACCAAGCACAACTTCCACTGTGATTAATTTCTATCTGGAATCCCCATTTTTACTAAGGGAATTATTTGCCTTCTCTTCATGTAATGTTATCCATGTCTTGCTAACAATCCTGGCCCTATTATACTAAGATATTAAGCTGCTCCTACACTAACTTCCAACACAGGGCTTCCCTGGTGGCAGGGAATATGACAATGCAGGAGATGGGTGTTCGATCCCTGGGTTGGGAAGATCCTCTGGAGAAGGAAATGGCTACCCACTTCAGCATTCTTGCTTAGAAGAATCCCATGGCAGGGGAGCCTGGAGGGCTGCAGCCATGGGGTCAGAAAGAGTCGGACACGACCGAGGGAAAACAATAACAATACTGACAACACACGGCACCCCTCGGTACTCTCTGACCGCCAGGCTTCTCCCCTGACTACAGAAGGAAGGAGGGGACCCCTCTCTGTGAATCTGTGTAAGGGGAAGCAGCAGCGATTCTTGGTAGACTTGTTCCTAATCATGAAGTGTAGTCAGATTCCTTCAGACAGTCTAGAGTACAGAGTAAGTGCTCAGCCCCTGTTTGTCAATTGTATGGTGAGCTGGAAGTTGCAGGGAGATGGAGACTGGGCCAGGCATTTAAATCATAGACTAGGGTTTGGGCTCTCCAAGGCCTTACCTTTGTGATTTGGGGCAATTTTACTTCACCTCTTTAGCTTGGAGAAGGCAATGGCAACCCACTCCAGTGTTCTTGCCTGGAAAATCCCAGGGACGGCGGAGCCTGGTGGGCTGCCATCTATGGGGTCGCACAGAGTCGGACACAACTGAAGCAACTTAGCAGCAGCAGCAGCTTTAGCTTCAATTCCCCCATTAATGATATGAAGACAATCAGTACCTTCAAGGCAAGTAGCTGAAAGGGTAGGCACATGAGTAAGCTACAGCTGCAAGATATTGTCTCAATCTATACAATTAGTTTTCTAATATTAATGAAGGTGTGTGGATCCTTTTTGTCTTATATTGTCAACAGAACTATCTTTTTTCCCAACAGCATTATCTTGAAATATCCAGCCACAAGAAAATCTGTGCTATTAAGTAACCAAATGTATCATATGGAAATGATTAATTTAAACCATTTCTAATATAAACAGTATAAGTTTGCTATTTTAATGCAACCTAAGGAAGAAGTGCTGATTTCATTCAGGGAGTATAAAAAATATTAAGTAAAAATATCTAGGTTTTAGAGTTCTTCATTTGGATCTGAATTGTCTCTGCTTTAATAACCCATTAATATATGTTTTTTGACACTGCCTGAAGGATTGGACAGAGAAATCAACAATATTTAGTATGAATGTTTTTTAAAAATGCATATTCTATGTCCTGTGTAACATGTTTGGCAGTCAGTTTTATGGTTGCTTTATCTTTGCCAGGAGAGACACACTGCTAACATAAAATCATGCCTTATTCATTTAATCACTTGTGTTTTGTTCTGGGGTTAAGTCAGCAATCTGGGTGTCCCTATCCAAAACTCAGCACCACTGAATTCCTCATAGTAACTTAAGGAACTAGTTGAAAAAGTTTTCTAGAAATGTGGGTAATCCCACACTGGTGTTGCCTGTGCAAATGAATGGACACCACTGAGCGGAGTGCCCTGACATTCTGGCATTTCACAGGGCACTCACTGAGTGTTCTCACTGTGTCAGGACAGGGGTAAGGGCTGCCAATATTTAGACAAATATTGAGGCTTCTCAACACTGCAGATGAAACATGTAGTCAAATACATATCCATAGAACTCAGTACAAAGCTCGTCAGAATCTGTTTAATTCCTGGATTTACTTCTGAAATGGTTATAACAGACATTTAACTTTTGATCTGATATTCACTGATTTTCTATTAATTTGTTGATTCTTTACCCTTTCAGAGTTAGCATATGAACCACACCAGAACACTTCTATCATTAACTTATAACCAGTCCTTGATTATTGAGCCCCCAAATAGTATCACCCAGTTTAAGTTCCCCCATTAGTTATCAGAGGGGGCTAATCACTATTTTTTGTTACTTTCACATCTATCTTCAAAAGAAAATCCACCACAACTGAAGATAGTTTTAAGAACATGAATAAAATTTTGAAGACAATTCCAGAAAAGGACTTAGAAAGATGAAAAATATCTTTTCAAAAAGCTCTGTATGTAAAAGAGAAAAAAATCCATGTATAACATTGGATATTTGTTTTAAAATATTCTATTAAACAGTCTGCTTCCCTATGAAGAGTATACACACACACAAACATACTAAAAATTTATTTTGAAAATCTTCTATAATTAGATAAGCTCCTCTGTCCATGGGATTATCCAGGCAATAAGACTGGAGTGGGTAGTCATTCTCTTTTCCAAGATGGCTGCACAATTCTGCAAATATACTAAAAACCATTGAAATGTATGTAAATGGTGAATCTTACAGTATATAACTCATACATCAATAAAGCTGTACTTTATATAAAATTTAAATCATTCTAAATGACTGAGTGAAAAACAATGGAAGAAGGGAATTTATGGTTTTGATTTTTTTTATTTCATATATCTGATGCAGAAAAAGGTTTATTGCTAAAAAAAATTTCATCTTGAAGAGTACCCATAAACCAGTATTAGTTATTGGCTGCTATCGCAACACACTCAGTGCTATGTTAAGGCTTCACACATTTTGTTCCACGTAATTCTCAAAGGAGCCCTGTGAGGTAGACTTTATCCCAGGATTACAGATATACAACAAGTTGGATAATTTTCGCAAGGCCACACAGCCAGTAAGGGTTCAAGTAAGGTCTAAACATAGGTCTTATTGGACAGAGTGGGTAAGTCTTAGTTGTTACAGGAAAACCTGGAACCTCCTAGAGGTCTGAGGGGGTACGTACACACACACATACACACACCTTACTGAGGGGGTGGGCATGCATACACACGTGTTATTCTGAGTTTCCCACAGCCATCTCATCACCTCTTCCTCAAAGTGATGTGCTCTGCTTAGTTGCTCAGTCATGTGCGATTCTTTGTGACGCTGTGGACTGTAGCCCACCAGGCTCCTCTGTCCATGGGATTCTCCAGGCAAGGCTATTGGAGTAGGTTGCCATGCCCTCCTCCAGGGGATCTTCCTGGCCCAGGGATCAAACCCAGGTCTCCCACATTGCAGGTGGATTCTTTACCATCTGAGCCCCCAGGGAAGCTCAAAGTAATATACATTTATGTAATCTGAATACAGGAAAATACATGATCATGATCTCGTATGTAATAATCTGAGTCACTAATACTAGGGTGGAGCCCAAGTGTCTGCAATTCTACTGAGAACCCCAGGTGAGTCTAATGTCCGGGACCAGCCCTCTGAGAAACAGTTGTCTGAGAGACAATCCTGAAAGTAGAGCAGCTACTCTGTACATTTCTTACCCATAGGATACGTTTCAGGAATACTGCATGAATAAATAGGTGAAAGGATAGCTTACTGTGAGATTCTGATGGTACATCATCTGTGTATCCTTGGATGTGTTATTGATCTGAGGATAAAGGGATATTCTCAGACCTTTAAAACCAAAGTGTGTCATGTAATACCTTAAGAAATTCTGTGTGTTTTATCAATTAGTGGTTGATACATTCGAAGTTGAAAGACACACTCCACAGAGAGTGGTGACCAGACAGAAGAAGACAGGCTCTCATTAAGGAGAGGAGGAGGATGTGGACACCGAGAAATCACTTAAATCCTAACTCTTGACATTTATTTTTAAATGTGGTTGTAAAAGAAGACTCAGAACATTCAGCTATGTCAGGGCTAAAAATACACATTTCTTCACTTCTCCTCACCTCCTTCACCCTGCCATCTCCTCTGAGACAAAAACAGTGAAGACAGGGGGTAACTGTGAGACAGAAAAGGCAACATGAGAACAAGTTTATATCCACCAACAAGGAACTGGATGCCCAGATACCCAGGGACTAGTTTCTTTATTTCCCAAACCATGGAAAAAACAACAGCTTTCTGGGCTTAAGATCAGTCTTCTTTACTTTTCAGAAAGAAAACCACCTCTAGTGGACAGCCCTTCACCTTTGCCCCAAAAGCAAAGTCATTGTTTCCATATCCCTGCCCTGCCAGACATGCCGAGTGAACAAAAACGACCTTATGTAAATTTAAAAAAACACACACACACACACAACTTTTCATTCCTCTAGACTAAGATAACCATTCTACTGTTTTTCTCTGCAGTCATTCAAGCAAATCTAAAAACCACTCGCCTGTGAAGAGCTTTTCTCACACATGTCATACCAGTGGTCATAGGTCCACTAGTGATTCACTCCAAGAAGGATGCATTACATAAATTGCAGTGTATCCCAGATGTTGTCTAAGATGAGCTAATTACTGTATTTTACTTAAAACAAGGGTCAGTTCAGTTCAACAGCAGGTGCCAGCCACTGTATGCTAGGTGTACTGGAAGGCAAAGTTGAAGAAGATGGCTCTGAATCTGGGAATCTTCTGGTCTAGTGGTTGAGACAGGCACACCGACAGATAATCTTAACATAAAAAGGTCTTAAGACAGAGGTATATACGGGGTGCTGTGGGGGTTCATGAAGGCTTCCTCCTATGAAGGAAGGAGGAAACTGGCAACTGAGAAGGGTAGAAAATGCACCCCAGATAGAGGGACCAGCACGAGCATGGCCATGGGAAACAGCACACGTCCCTTCTAGAGATGTCTTCTTGTTCTAGAGTGTGGGCTAAGGCAGGAATGGGCGAAGGATGAGGCTTGGGAAGCAGGCAGGAGTCAGGACACAAAGGTTTTCTATGCATTGAGAAGGAACATAAGGGCAATGAGGAGCTGGTAAGGAATCTAACTTCACTCGACTTAACATGAAGGGCCACTTAAATGTGAAGAAGACTAGAGACTTACAAGAGGCAACTGCAGAAAACCAGAGCTCTCATTACTCCCCGGTATGTGAGCTTCTCCGTTCTCCTGCTGCTGCAGGTGAATAAAACCAACCCACACAGGCATCACAGGAAAAGGCGCAACCTGAGAGTGGGTCTCGGGCAACTGCTGAGCTGAATGCAGATGCTCTCTCAGGGACTCCGGGACCCCGCTTCTCTCTGCTTCCCTTTACAGGTTGAGTTTTTTCTCTCCTGCAGTGGGAGAGCAGCTAACAAGGCAACTCTCGATTCTGCATGACTGTCCCATATACGGCAAGAATCTAGTACTCCTGTCTCCCAGTGCCTAAAGCACCACCCAAGCACTTCCCACCTCCCAGAATTTAGAGTCCTCAGAGCGATGTATTCCCCACCTCAAATTATCACTCTGGGGTATAAACAATTCAAGATCCCTGTTTGCCAGATTTGCGTTTTCCCTACCACCACCAGTCTTTTTTTTTTTTTAATCATTTTATTTATGTATTTATTTAGGCTTACTAGGCCTTTGCTGCTGCACGGGCTTTTTCTGTAGTTGCAGCACACGGGGGCTGCTCTCTAGTTTCAGGGTGAGGGCTTCTCATTGTGGTGGCTTCTCATGTTTCAGAGCATGGGCTCTAGATCATGTGGGCTTCAGTAGTTGCGGCCCGCAGGCTCTAGAGCACAGACTCAGTACTTGTGGGGCATGGACTTAGTTGCTCTGCGACATGTGGGATCTTTCTGGATCTGGAATCAAACCTGTGTTTCCTGCATTGGCAGGTGGATTTTTTTTTTTTTAAACCACTGAGCCACAAGGGAAGTCCCCATCACCAGTCTTAGTAACTCTAAATGGCTGCTGGTCAATTCAGTCTCTACTGACTTTGAACTAGTAA
Organism: Odocoileus virginianus; assembly: GCF_023699985.2. NCBI lineage: Eukaryota > Metazoa > Chordata > Mammalia > Artiodactyla > Cervidae > Odocoileus > Odocoileus virginianus. Next base: position 25,328,813 of record NC_069695.1, on the reverse strand, counting down.
CCAACCTAAGAGATTTTCTCAAGTCATCTTTAAATCTAGATCCCACTCCCCACTTGTAGTTTTCTCCTGTCGGCATCACCCATTCCCAGAGGAAGGGATACCTTACTCTCCAGTTTCTACGCAGCCATTGTCAAGGATGGTTCTGATCAGTGCTGCCTGAGTCACCTGGCAACCCCGATCCTGTCACCGGAGGGTAGAGCATTCTGATTGGTCAGCCCTGGTCATGTGGGGAGGCAGCCAGGGGGTGGGTAGAGGCATCCTGGCTAACAGCCCCACACAGAATGGAGAGAAGTTGTTTTCAAAGAGAGGAGTGCAAGCGAGCAACTTATATCTACCTCAGAGAATGAATAAACAACACAATTACTGCACACCTCACCCTCCAGTGTTCCATTCTGTAACAAAGGGGGAAAGAAAAAACATTTTAAGAGCCTAAAACCTCCTCCTACCTCTTCCAAAGATACTGATGGATTTGGAAAATGATCTGTTTGAGTGGAACCCAAGAGTAAATTAAGCACAACTTTATTAAATGTCTCTTTAGGACACTGATGATGTAACTGACTTGGAAATCTCCAAGATGTGTTGGTGATGCTGGGGGCAGAGCGGTAAAGGACTGAGGGACTATGAGAAAACTGGTAGAACTGGGACTGAAGCAAAGGTAAAGAAATCAGAGGAGAGTCTAAGGAACTTCACTGACAGTGGCGCATCAGTAAAGCAAGCAGAGAACAGGAGAGAGGAGAAAAAGCAGACAGACAAGGAGAGATGATAAAACTCCGCGAAACCCAGACTAGAAGGGTTGGTTTATCCCAGGAAAGCCAAGAGGCTGAATATCTAGAACCAAGGAAGAGGTCAATTGATTCCTGAACATATTTCTCAATATCCATGACCACATACATGACCAACATCCATGGCACAGATCCAGGGACCCAAGGTCAACAGTTTCTATCTAAACCCAAACTTAGGTTGACCTGGGGCCCCAGGCAGGCAAGAACCTGCTTCTTCAGAGACACAGAAGCTGATAGAAAAAACAGATAAGAGGAGACTAAAGGGGACCAGCCAAAAGGACAGCGTCACCAGGTGAAGGAGGCAGAGGAACTTCTCAACTAGGCAGGCAGGGACATCAAAGGTCACCCGGAGGACACAGCGCCTGGTTTGTGCTGAACTTTAGTCAAGATAACTGAAGGAAGGCAAGGAAACCATAGGTAAAACCAAGGTTTTACCTCCCAATTTTCTTTGTTTTTTAGATGAGTTCTTGAGTTACAGAACCTCCAACTGGATGGAACACAGAGATCATTGCATCAGAAACCTCAGCTCCTGATCCAACTCTGGGTACCTCTGTTGACCTTGATCAAGTTGCTTAATCTCTTTCAGCTTCAGTTTCATCATCGATAAACACAAATCATGGCAAAGTCCTGTTTGTCTCACAAGTAAACACAGATTGTGGTGACTTCCAGGAGCCAGGACCAAGCTATATAACTTGTAACTTGTGGGGCCCACTGAAAAATGAAAACATGGGGTTTCTTGTTTTCAAAGCCTAGAGAATTTCAAGATGGCAACCACAGTGCATTAAACCAAGTGTCAGGTGCTTCTCAGAGCAGAGCCGTGCATAACTATACAGATCCCAGCCCTGCCAGGTGGGATAAGGTACTGCTGCTACTGCTGCTGCTAAGTTGCTTCAGTCATGTCCAACTCTCTGCGACCCCATAGACGGCAGCCCACCAGGCTCTGCCGCCCCTGGGATTCTCCAGGCAAGAACACTGGAGTGGGTTGCCATTTCCTCTTCCAATGCATGAAAGTGAAAAGGGAAAGTGAAGTCGCTCAGTTGTGTCCAACTCTTCGCGACCCCATGGACTGCAGCCCACCAGGCTCCTCTGCCCATGGGATTTTCCAGGCAAGAGTACTGGAGTGGGTTGCCATTGCCTTCTCCAAGGGATAAGGTACTAGGTTGGCCAAAAAGTTCGCTAGGGCTTTTCCATAACTTACAATGTATTGGCCAACCCAATATATCAAAGTGCCTTTTCTATCTACAAAGAGTTCAGCAAAGTAGTGAGGATTTTTTTTTCCTCCTCTCTTCTTGACTCTCCAGCTTTATATAAGTTTTCCAGGGCTAACTAGGAAATCAATTGTCTCTCAGATCTGGGATCCAGAAGTCCAAAATCAAGGTGTCAGCAGGTTCGTTCCTTCTGATGGCTGGCAGGAGAGGCTCTGTTCTGGGCCCCTCTCCTTGGCTTGTAGACAGCTGTCTTCCCTCTGTGCATGTCTGTGTCCAAGCTTTCCATCCTCACAAGGACACTGGTCTTGTTGGACTAGGACCCACACTAATGCCCTCATTTCAATTCGATGAGCTCTGCAATATACCACTGTGGTGGCGCAAGTGGTGAAGAACCATCTTGCCAATGCAGGAGACATAAGAGACACGGGCTCGATCCCTGGCTCGGGAAGATCCCCTGCAGGAGGAAATGGTAACCCACTCCAGCACTCTTGCCTGGAGAATCCCATGGACAGAGGAGCCTAGTGGGCTACAGTCCATGGGGTCGCAAAGAGTTGGACACAACTGAGTGACTTAGCATGCGTGCACACAAACCGCCCCCCCATCTCCAAATAAGGTCACATGCTGAGGTACTGGGTGGTTAGGACTTGAACACACGAATTTGGGAGGGGAATACAGTTCACCCCATAACCAGCATCACCTTCTCTCTACTATTTTGGAGATGTGTCTGGTGGTGTGTAGTCTCATGGGGAGGCAATGATGGTGGGACTGTGACAGAGGGATGCTGTGGTGACAGGGGTGTCAGGGGGCCTCCGTTTAGGCTAACCAGTGCGACAGCTCCCAACAGCTGTCCTTATGACCCTCTCTCCAATCTCTGAAAGCCCCTCAATTACATCCAATAAATTCCTCCCTGACTTAAGAAAGCTGGAGTGTGTGGCTTGTAACGAAGAAACCCGATACTCAAACACCGCATTGAAATTGGGAAGGGTATTGCACGGGGCCTGAGTTCTGAGCCCGGCCCAGCTCTCCTTGGCCCCCTTCTGCGGTCTGGGCGCTGCTGCTCGCTTCCCGCTGTAGTCTCATTGCTGGCACCATGGACACAGTTTCCCCGAGTGCGGAGCGCTGGTGCACGGTTTCTGGGCCACCTCGGGGGCAGCTCTGCAGTCCAACCCAGGCCTCTGAGAAGCCTGCAAGGAGCTGGCTCTTCCCGTCACTTGAAGGCTTGCGTGATGCCCCTGCCACCTTTTGGGGGGGGGGGGTGCAGAAGATGGCTGTCCCTTGGCTTCTCGGAGGGGGTGGGTGACAACCGGAGCGGAGGGAGAGCTGAATCCCGTGGCGCTAGCTTAGACCAGTGAGACTCAAGATGGCGGAAGCCAGAGGATAAACTCCTGGCCCTTCCTCCCAGTGACCCACAACCCCAAACGCAGAGGTTCCCTCCGGCCTCCCCGTGGAGTCCTGCCGGCCGAGGGGCAGGCGTGGTTTCTAGGGCAGGTGCGGCCAGCATGGCCATACCTCCACCTGCTTCCACACTCTCCTTGACTCACTTCCTTTCTCCCTCACTCGCCCTCCTGGAACAACGCTATACACTTTTAGCTTTGCCTCTGCTTTCTATCCATTTTGATTCCCAAAAACCTTGTGGGAAGCCTTTGGTTCAGGAGCTGGGAAGGCAGAGGAGGAACCATTTCTTCACACCCCCGTGTCCACAGCCCCAAACCACACCTGAGGCCCAAAGACAGGGCAGGCCTGAGGGCAAGCCACCAGGACCTGCGAGCAATGAGACTGGGGATATCATGAAAACACCAGCTATGTCAAAGCCACTCGGAGAAGCCAGGCGCTCATCCAAATGATGCAGGATGTCCGGTGGAAAACAAAAGAGCTTTCACCTGAGCCAGCCATGGGCGGGTGGCTGTGAAAATGGGGCCAGGGCCACACGTGTGTACTTAGAAGGGTGTGGCTTCTTCTCCCCTAATTACAGGTTCCTGAGGAGCAGGAGGGAAGTCATTTCTGCCTCTGTACAGTAGCTCCCCACTTCAGTCCTCTGAGAGCTCCACTCTCTCCACTTAAACCAGCTCAACGCTGACAGTCCGCACGGCAACGCTGCACCAGAGAGACCCTCAGAAATGCAAACTCCATGAAGCACTTATTCTTGCTACACAAATGGTGACCTGTTAGGCTACTCAGAGTTCTGTAGATGTAATTATAAACTCTCAGTGCTTCTTTTTGTTTTCAGTGAGGTTCAAGTAGTCCGAAAAAAATTAATAAAAACTGGCGTTTGGGACAACCAAGGACAAAAAAATAAATAAGAGGGAATTCCAGAAGGAAAGACAGTCCTGTCATCTATTAGCTTTATAGCTTTGGGCAAACGACCAGACCTCTCTGAACCTCAGTTTCCTCTTCTACAAAATGGAGAATATAATAACCTCTCTGTAAGTTGTTATAAGAATTAAGTCAGCCAGTGTGTGGGAGAAGTCTAGCACATAATCAGCACTCTGTAAGTGTTCATTATTGTTATTACCATTACTAATTACCACAAATGATTACTTCTCAATGCAGAGGTGAGACTGTATGTGAGGACTGCTTCTGGAATATGATATGGAAGTATGCAAACACCAGACCAGCCCTCCCTAGACCCAGGCTTCTGATGGAGCATATGAGTTTCTAGGCTCTGAAGGGAATTCCTCTGGAGGCCAATTCCTTAGTAGACGGGCACCACCTGTGACTTGAAGCACCAAGTAGAAAGTGGGGCTCCTATTCTTCCCTGAATAAGGTGGGTCTCAAATGGACAGCACAGAAACCACCTGTTCTAGGTATGCAGGTTCCCAGGCCCCATTCTGAAAAGTTCTGATTCTGTAGGTCTGGGGTTTGGGGCCTGGGAATGACCATTTTACATATGTGACATGTGCAGACATACACAGTACACGCACGCCACAATGCTGAGGCAGAAGGCACTCTGTCCGCATTTTCAGAATTCTCCTCTACACTCTCAGACACCCGTCCAGTCCTGCAGTGAGCACAAGCGGACAACCTGAGCCCCTGGAAAACACTTCCAGCTCTCTTCTCTTGTACTGCAGGCACTTAATCAGGCGATCCTGACCACACAGGTCTTAGTGGAAGGTTATCACAGGTGTAACAGCTTACGCTTAGAGTTTACACTACATAGAGACGATAGAAGGCAGTGCCTCACAAACTGAACCTCGTTTTAGAAACATCTGGGGAATTTTTTGAATCTGCCTCCCAACCCCATGTCCAAATGCAACAGAAAAATGGGCAAGAGGCATAAAGAGACATTTCGTGAAGAGGATATACAGATAACAAATAAGCACATGCAAAGATAGTCAACCTCATTTGCCATGAAGGAAATGAAAATTAAACCACAGTATGATTTGTTATTATATACCAACCAGTATGGCCAAAATAAAACATAGTGATAACACCAAATACTGCAAAAATGTAGGGAAAATGGATCTCTATACACATTATTGGTAGGAAAGTAAAATGGTACAGCAACTCTGGAAAACATTTCGCAGCTTCTAAAAAACTGAACATGTACTTAACACACAACTGAGCAACTGCTCTCCTGGCATTTATCCCAAAGAAATGAAAACTTATGCTCATGCAAAAATACAAATGTTCATGGCTATTGTATTTGTAATAGCCCTGAACCATAAACCACCAAAATGTTTCACAATATTAAGCAGAATACATCCATATGATGAAGTTCTAACTAGCAATAAAAAGTCATGAACTATTGATATACACAACTTGGATGGGTCTCAGGAAGATTATTCTGAGTGAAAAAGCGAGCCTCAAAAATTACACACTGTAGAATCCATTAATATAACATTCCTGAAATGACAAAAGTAAAGAGAAGAACAGATGATGAGTGTTTGTCGGAATGGCAGGGAGAAAGAGAGGGTAGGTGAAAGTATAAAGGGTAACACAATGGTGATATTGGGGACGATGGAATAGTTCTGTATCTTAACTGTACACGCATGCTCAGTTGCTTAGTTGTGTCGTGGCTCTTTTCGACTCCATGGACAGTATCCTGCTAGGCTCCTCTGTCCATGGAATTTCCCAGGCAAGAAAACTGGAGTGGGTTGCCACTTCCTCCTCTAGGGGACCGTCCCAGCCCAGGGATTAAACCCATTTCTCTCGCATCTCCTACATTGTGGGTGGATTCTTTATCACTGTGCCACCTAGGAAGTTCATGTATTTTAACTACAGTGGTGGTTACACAAGGCATGGAATTATGCACACACATTATACCAATGCAAACTTCCTGGTTTTGATACTGTAACTATAGCTGTGGAAGATGTAACCATTAGGGACAACTTTGCAACCTCCTGTGAAGATATAATTATTTTAAAAAGAACAGGGAAAAAATGCCAATGCCCAGCATGCTCACCAGACCCATGAGGTCAGAATCTCTGATGATGGATGAGGTGGGACAAGTCCAAGCATCAGCACATCCATCGCAAATCTCCCAGGGGATGACCAGTGCAGCCAAGGCTGAGGTCGAGTGTAACAAGGCATCTCATAGCTCCTGCTGCCACAAACTTGGCATCTGCTGAGTATTGTACTTGATAGAAACAGTTGTCCAATGTACAGCGGGGCTGTGAAGACCAGCATTGCTTACATAACAATGAGGTTTTTGAACGTCTTGAAACTGGATCAACTGGTGATAGTTCCAATGGCAATGGGAAGTGAGGTAGGGGCTATGAGGCACAAGGTGTTGAACTTGTGAAGGAAGACTCTGGGCTTCCCAGGTGGCACTAGTGGCAAAGAACCTGCCTGCCAATTCAGGAGACATAAGACACACAGGTTCGATCCCTGGGTCAGGAAGATCCCCTGGAGGAGGGCATGGAAACCCACTCCAGTATTCTTGCCAGGAGACTCCCATGGACAGAGCAGGCTGGTGGCTACAGTCCATGGAGCTGCAGAGTCAGACAACTGAAGGGACTTAGCACACATGCTTACAAGGAAGACCCTAGGTTTCACTTCCCTTTGTTCCCCCAGATTTCTAGACAGATACCAAATGCTTTCTTGGTTTTCTATTTGAGGTTCTTAAGAGATTCCCCGGGCTTCTTTGGTTCAGAATCCATCTGCTAAGCAGGAGACCCTGGCTCAATTCCTGGGTCGGGAAGATCCCCTGGAGAGGGATAGGCTACCCACTCCAGTATTCTTAGGCTTCCCTGTGGCTCAGCTGGTAAAGAATCTGCCTGCAATGCGGGAGACCTAGGTTTGATCCCTGGGTTGGGAAGATCCCCTGGAGAAGGGCATGGCAACTGACTCCACTATTCTTGCCTGGAGAATCCCCCCATGGACAAAGGAGCCTGGAGGGCTACAGTCCATGGGGTGGCAAAGAGTCGGACACAGTGAGCAACCAAGCACATAGCACAAGAGATTCCCTAAGTGTTTATAGAATATCTGCTGACCATGCTGAAGGACTCACGCGAGACCTTAGAGCTACCGACTGCTTTCCTTTTGCTATTACCACTGGTTCAGTCTCCAGAACTTTTTCTCTATTATCTTACCATAAACAAATGAAAACCATTGCACAAAACAAGCTGACAGTTACTGAGGGAAACATATTTTTCTTCTGGTATCTTCAGCCAGAATATCTAAGGACGTATCAGGAAAATAACAGGACATCTTTTGCACTGATTGTTTTCCCTTGATTTTAGCCTCCATTTATTTCTTGCTATTTTATTGCCACGGCTTCATATGGGTCCAGAGGTTCATGTACCTAATAGTTTCAAATGCTTTCCAAAATGAATTCCTCCAGCTGAACCTCAGATGTGAAAGCTTTGTTACCTGTAATGTCTCATTTAAGATTTTTTTCTTATTTGGCTGCATCAGGTCTTACTTGCGGTACAAAGGCTTCTAATAATGGTGCACAATCATTTAAGATTAAAATAAAGCTTTCTGGTTGAGTCGCAGTGAAGTCATAGGAACTACCTAAACCTCTAAGATCAAATTGTTTCTTTCCCATTATGTTTCCCCATATAATTAAACTGGTGTACCATTTTAAAAAATGAATCTCTGGTTTATAATATGTAGTGCCTTTAAATAATTATCCAGATTGGTGTTGCTCATTGTGGTATTATTTACATATTTATAAAAAGCGAACTTTGATCTGCCATTTCACTCACAATAGTTCAAGGAGAGTGGAAGACTAGAGTCCAAGCCTCACTGCTGGAGGATTACATCTTGCTCCTTATTTAAGCTTTAACTGATATTCACGTGAACTTCTGGGTCTTTTTCTATATATTCTCAATCAAGTCAAGGGTCAAGAACTACAAGTGGGGGTCTGCTAAATTATTTAATGTCAATAAGCAGGCCACATACTTGACACTGGGCTTCCAAGATGGCACTAGTGGTAAAGAACTCACCTGTAGTTTTGCTCAGAACCTGCTTACGTCACTGTGGTTCACCTAGATGTCTTGGTTGGATTAGGAAACCTACGTGTCTTTTCAGCACTGCATGCCCAGGAGCACAGTGGTTGAAGGAGTTGGCTTCAGGCTCCATCTCTGTGTGTGGCACGTCGGTCTAGCCTGCCTGCCTGCCAGATACTCAGAACTTAGCCTTGGGAGAAGCAGGCCATGCTTCTCAAGCAGGCTGCTGCACTCCAAGAACAAAAATGTCAACTGCACATAATTACAACTAATTCAAAAACCCAGAAAAGCTGCTACAATTAGGGGGCTGTGGAGAATGCTTTTTGTGTTTCTGAAAAGAACTTAAAGGACAGGGAGGCAGTGTATTGAGCTTTCTTGGCCAAACATCTTTTTATTTATTACAGTGTATAATTACACATTTAGTTTTGGATCTATCCTCTGCCCATAGGCTCCACCAGGGTAAAGACCATATGTCTGTATTGTCTACCATTGCACATACCCAGGACCATGGAGGAACTCAGAAAACTGTTTAATGAATGGATGACTATAGGGTTGCATTTGTAGGACGGAAGTTCCAAACACATTTTCCTCATTCACGGGACCTTATTCAACCAAGTGAACTGGACACTCGGTATAACCTCTACATTGTTTGTGTTAAATTATTGGGCCAGACATGGAGGAAATGACATTGTGGTTCTTAATGTTTCAGGTAATAAGGCATGATAACAACAAAAGCTTGCATATAAAAAAAGCAATTATACTCCAATTAAAAAAATTTTAATGGAGTAAAGTATACAAATATTGAATAAATATGTTGCATACTTGAAACTAATAAAATATTGCAAGTCAAATATGCTTCAATAAAAAATTAAACTTTCCAAAAAAAGTCAGACAAGGAAGCACCCCAGCTGGCAATTGTTTCCATTTGTTTGTCTCTTGAAAGTTCTACACTTATTCTGATTGGGCATGTTCTATTTCCAAATAATAAAGAAGTCTTGGCAATAAGATTTCATTGCCTCGTGTAATTTATTCTAATACATAATAGTCTTAAAGATGACTACCATACTGCTAACACAGAACAGATGGTAAATAAATTTATTGTTGTTTTTGTGAATTGAACTCAGCAATAAAAAATTGAAAACTGCAGCTACTAAATACTTGGTGTGAGTTAGAGGCACTCTCTTTAAGCTCTGTTTTTAGTTGTGTTTGCCTGAGTTAAAATGCTTTGCTCCTACTACCTAATGTCCAGGCAGCTCTTTCCCAGAGGCATCTTCCAACCATTTTGGTTTTGCCCCGATCAGCATCTTGATGGAGATGACTCCCTGCATTAAGTCAGATTCTGAGTCACTGGCTGGATCATCAGAAGGTTCCAGGACCTTTTGCAGGGGAGGCCTTGCTAAGTGGTTCCTCCATTTTACTCTGTGTATTTGGAAGAAATACACATTCTTGCCATGTGCACTGTTTCACAGGTGGTGCCTCATATAAAACTTACTGGGAAATCATATTCTTATATTCCTTTGGTTAATGAATTTTTAAATCCATATAACTACTAAGCATGAAGGATTAGTGCTACACACAAGTTAAGTACTTCCTATGAGCCAGGGACTAGAATGACAGCTATTACTATGATTACAGTGTTTGCTCAACAGTTGGCTTATGACCAGAAGTGAAGGAGACTTTGCCTCCTCTGCAAAGAATTATGCAGAAGTCATCTTGGCCAAGGTCAAGGGCTAAAGCCTAGAAGCATTATTCATGGATAATTTTTAAACTTAAAAATAAAGCTTAATTGAGGTATAATTGACATATGATATACTGCACACATTAAATATATACTACTTGATAAATTCTGACATATGTATAAACCAGAGAAACCTGTATATTTGGAAGAAATTCAAATTTGCCATAAATCCAGATCATGAACATATTCACTCCTCCAACGAGTTTCCTCCCTGGCCCTTTGTCATTCCTGCTCCAGCCCATTCCACGCCCTAACCCATCCCTGGAAAACACTTATCTGTTTTCTGTTATTAAAAATTATTTTGCACTTTCTAGAATTTAATAGAAATGAAAACCTTATAGTATAGACTCTATAATCTGGCCTCTCTTACCCAATACAATCATGTTGAAGTTCATACAGGTTGAAGCATGTATTAACTGTTCATCCCTTTTTGTTACTGAGTAGTATTCTATTGTGTAGATACAGCATAGTTAGTTAATTTATCTGGATGGAAACTTGGATTCTTTCTAGTTTTTCTCTTACAAATAAAGCCACTGTGAGCATTCATGTACATGTCTTTGTACAGACATCTATTTCCTTTTCTCTTGGTCAAACACCTAGAAGCTGGATGGATGGGTCGTGTGGTAGGTGTATGTTTAACTCTTAGGATCTGCCAGTTGTCTTCCCAAGTGTCTGTGTCCTTCTCTACTCCTGACAGTGGTATAAGGGAATTCCATCTTCACCTAACGCTTGGTGTAGCTCATCTTTTAAATTTTAGTTGCTCTAAAAGGTTTGTGGGACTCCCCAGGTGGCTCAGTGGTAAAGAACCCACCTGCTAATACAGGAGACCTGGGTTTGATCCCTGGGTTGGGATGATCCCTGGGAAAAGGAAAAGGCAATCCATTCCAGTATTCTTGCCTGGAAAATCCCATGGATAGAGGAGCCTGGCGGGCTACTGTCCATAGGATCGCAGGGAGTCAGACATGACTCACAGACTAAACAACAACAACAAATGGCATGTAGGGCTATCTCAGTCTGTGGACACAGGACAGGCTGGTCTGGGTGAGGAGGAAAGGTTGGAAATGGGACCTGATCTGACCAAGGATACCCCAGGTATGGGCCCTGGGAGGCTCCAAAACCCAACACAGAGAGATGGGAAGGTCATGAAGATGAACGTCACATGCTTAAAAAATCTCACTGTAGATCCTTGAGCAGAGCCTCCCTCCTTTCCCTCTGTCCAATTCTCCTTCCCTGATTTACCCTTAGGCACACAAACTTAACAAATCCCAACCGATTCACACACTGTCACATCACCCATGTAGCACCTTGGAGCAGAGCATCTCACAGGCTCGGCGTGTCCCATCTCCCTGCTTCTCTTCTTGCTCTTGAATCCACTGCCAGCTTTGGTTCTTCAAGTTCCTGAACTGACAGTGAGACAGACACGGACGCCAGCTGCCTGGTGACTGCGGGTGGGCGATTTCTATGCTTATTTAGTTGTCATCTAGCTCCAGGGAGACCCCCGTCTCCTCTGAGCAACCTTTGCTTTTAGAGCCCTCACTGTCCAAAGATGCACTGTGTCAAGTTGGGAGCAGTCCTGGGTGGCTGCAGTGAGGCGGCTCCGCCGGGTCAGGGGCCCCCACATCTTCCCTCCCCAGCACCGAGCTGTCAGCTCAACTGAGCCCTGCAGACAGCTGCCCGCTCACCACCGCTCCGGGAGTCAACTACCCAAGTTCTGCATCACAGAGGCACTAACGCAGAGCCCAGCCGGCTACTGCCCAGTCTGCTATTTATAGAACTGTCTTATGGCAGATGTATGTACCCAGAGGATTTGTGAGCCAAAACCAGGTTTCTCGACATGTACATATTCCAATCGCCCTTTGTTATGAATCCTTCTAAAGAAAGTGACCTGCACCTTTTCAGACTTGAGCAGGGTACCGAGTAGTTACTAGAAAAGAAATGTAAAGGGGTAAGGACTTGGTTATGCAGTTAAGGCTCCTGTCAGGATTCCTGCTGCCTTGTAATTACCGCACGACTCTTTCTTATGGATTAGAGTACCTTTAAAGATGCACGCACATACTCTTGAAGTTGTGAAAACAGAAGAAAGGTGTATCATTGAACTGTGTAGCAAACAGACATATATTTAGTGGAACCTGCAAACATCCCCGTGTGGGACATGGGTAAACCTATGGCTGATTCATGTTGATGTTTTGTAGAAACCAACACAATACTGTAAAGCAATTATCCTTCAATTAAAAAGAAATACTTTTTAAAAAAAATGAATTAAAAAAAAGCTCTCCATGTGGACCACTATTGATGATAGTCTTCTTTCCAATACAGGTGATATTCATTACAGGTGATGATATAGGTAATATTATTTCCTTCACAGTATCAATTCCATCATTAAGCAATATAAATGAGCATATTTTCAAAAGATCATTAGCTCATTAAAACAGCTGGGCTCCACTTCATTTTAATAATGTTTCTTTAAGGCATGAATTCCTCCCACGTAGCACAAATCATGATGACAACATTTAGAAGTAATCAATTATATATGTAATTTGAAATGATTACACATTTCTTAAATTATCAGATGTCAACAGCATGTTAATTATTCATTTGAGAAAACTGTGAGTTTATTACAACTTAAAAGTTTGCCTAGAAGCCTGGAGTTTCAAGAATCTTAACTGCCCTCTGAATCAATTTCAGAATCATTGAAGTCGAGTAGGGAATATGGAAACTACAAGGTCAGTAAAAAGTGTATCCTTTTTACTTGTGTCTTGGTTTGGCTGCTCTATTAAACAATATCTGAGACATGGACTTGGCTGTAAGTAATAATTATCCTGGCAAGTAGGAGTGAAGGAGCAGGGAGAGACAGGGAAGAAGAAAAAACTGGTATAAGTGCATGTTATTAAGGGGATGGAGTGTATCTGTTATCATTGTAGTTTGTGGTTAACTATAAGCGGCCATTGGAGAAGGAAATGGCAACCCACTCCACTATTCTTGCCTCGAAATCCCAATGGACAGAGGAGCCTGGAGGGCTACAGCCCATGGGGTCGCAAGGAGTTGGACCTGACTTAGCAACTCAACAACAGCAACATAAGCGACCATAGATACAGTGGGAGAACTCAACACAATATAATTGTATTATCTTATAGTTCTGAAGAGCAGAAGTCCAACTCAGGGCTTTCTGAACTCAAATCAAGGTCTCAGCAAGCCCATGTTCCTTTCTGGAGGCGCCAGCGGACCATCCACTTTCCTCCCTTTCCCAGAGTTGCCTGCATGCCTTGGCTTGCAGCACTTTCCTCCATCTTCAAAGCCGGCAACATTGCCTTTTTTCTGACCCTTTTTTCTGTCATCACACCCTTTTTCTGACCACAGCTGGGAAAGATGCTCTAATTGTAAGGATCTATGTGAGGAGATTGGGTCCACCTAATTCAGGATGGTCTTCCCCAACTCAAGGTCTTCATTTAATTCTGTCTGCTAAGTCCCTTTTGCCAGTAAAGGTAATATCCACAGGTTCTGGGGTTTGGACATGGACACCCTTAGGGCCACTATTTGGAGATCTCTGTCTGTCAGAGGGGGCTGTGGGTGCTACACAGTGAGGGGAGGGCTCTTTCCCCTTGGAAGCCCAAGGAGCACACGGAATATCACAACTGTCCCCCTGAAGCAAGAGGCTGGAGAACCTACCAGCTCCCATTCCTCCTGGAGATAACTCACCTGTACTTCCAGGCTGTGGGCTTCCCACGTGGCTCAGTGGGTAAAAACCCACCTGCAATGCAGAAGCCACAAGAGATGCAGGTTCTATCCCTGGGTTGGGAAGATCCCCTGGAGGAGGGGCATGGCAGCCCACTCCAGTATTCTCACCTGGAGAATCCCAGGGACACAGGAGTCCACAGGGTTGCAAAGAGTCAGATATGACGGAAGCGACTGAGCACACACACAAGCACCCGGACGAGGAGGTGGACTCTGGTGTGCTGGGGTTTGGGGCACACTGGATCCTTTCAGCACAAACAAGAAGAACTTACAAGGAAGTGTCTTGACCCTGAAAACAGACGGCCAAGAGAATGTGAATTCCACATCATGGAATGATGGTTTTCCTGTGACCTGAGAAACACTGGAGCCTAGAGCGTGGCTACTGGAGCTCAGACCAGACTCCACCACTGTCTTCGAGGCCTTCACAAATGTGTGGCCTTTTTAGGCCTCTGGCTTCCACGTTTGTTAGCCAGGGAGGCCACTTGGAACCCCTGAAGCAGTGATGAGCGTGCAGAGCAGCTAATGTATACGGAGTGGTCACAGAAGCGGCAGCGGGCATCTTTACTCACGAATCCAAGAAACACTTACTGAATTCTGGACCCTGCCCTCATGGAGCTTCTCTTCCAGAGTGGGGCACAGGCAACAGACAAGTTAATAAATAAATATACAAGGTCTTACAAGTTATAGTTGCTACAATGAAGGACATGGTTAGGGTGACATGACACAGGGTAAAGGGGCAGAGGTGTAGCAGACACTGACGGCCCTCTTCCCTTCTAGAAGAGCCTAGTGCATTCAGCTGGCATACAGGGTCTCTGTGACTGTGGGAGGGCAGCCCCCACACCAACCCTGGGGTGAATCAAGGCTGGTCTAAATCAGTTACGGCACTCTCGCTCCCCTGGGCGAGTAACTGGCACAAGAGCCAGGAAGATTTGGAAAGCAGCCTGCATCTGGGGGATTAGTGAGGACACTGATGATGCTAGGTGAGGAGGAAGCTTTGTGTCTTTCTCCTCTTTTTCCTGCCTTGGACAAAATGAACGAGCCATCTGGACTGGCAGCGGCCTTTCTGAGATCACAAACCAGCAAGGATGAAGACGTTAATGAAAGTCTCAAAGAGCAGAAGGCTCCAAGGACTGTGTCCTTGATGACGTCAGAGAACAGCTGAAACGCAGCCAGAAATTACCTCCCGAGTCAGCTCACGTGGGAAAAATAAGCCTCTACTGTTTCTCTCTTTTTTATAACGCTACAGCTAGTCTGGTTGTAGCTGAACACACTCTTAGCCGATGGCAGGAATCCAGAAGGGATGTTTAATTTGAGGCTGGAAGTGTCAGTTACAAAACGAGCCAGGGAAGAGCGTTCAGACGAGGGAGGAAGTGGAGTTTGTGACAGAGGGACAGGGCAGGGTGGGTGGCTGGCCAGTGACCTGGGGTCAGGGGACAGAGGACTAGTGAGGCGGCCGGAGAGCACCCTTCCGTGGCCTTGACTTTAGGGTGAGGACTTCCAGAAACCAAGAGAAGTTACCTGATGGCTTTAAGCAGGGGAGGAAGGCATGGTCACAGGAGGTTAGACATCCCATACTCTTTGATGTTGAAATGGAAAGCCATAAGATCTATAATCCTGATAAGGGGATTGAAAGTTATTAAAAATTATGCTGAAGCCAGAAACTGAAGACCACTAATAAGTAGTTGTTAGCAAAGAACACTGAAAAGGTAGGAGACTGATGATTCAGTCTTGGGGGGAGGGGACTCTGAGCTTTAAAGCCTTTTATAGCCCACTATTAAGGAGAAAGGCTGGCAATGCTTATAGGACATCTGCCTTGGAAAGCCTTAGACGATAAATCCTAATCCAATGGGGTGAACCCAAAGCCCCGATGGGTCAGACCGACTTGTTTTGTATTTGGTTTTAGGAAAATGTGCTGGCTGCTTTGTAAGAACAATTCTAGAGACATCAGGACTTTCAAAGAGTAACACTACTTACTTCCTTTAGAATGAAACCATCAATCCTAAAGCAACATATGAATTGACTGGCACAGAAAATTGTACTCAGCCCTCTGTTATAATACTTAAGGGACTTGAATTCTTTTTAATCTTTTTCCTAAGAAGTATCATGCCTTTGGGTTTCTTCCTTCCATTTTGATTGAACTAAATGATTCTAATGTATTCATTGGAATAAATGTCTCTAACATTTATCTCTTAATAAAGAATTCTTTTGACAGATGTGATCTGTCTGATGCATTAAAGAAAAAAATCATCACTGGCTGTAACGTGAACAATGACTTGTAAAGGGAGCCGAAGCTGATGCTATCATGCATGATAGGGAGGAAGATTGACAGCCTGATTTGGGATGTGCCGTGGAAACACACTTGTGGACAGACTTGAGACGCAGGTAGGAGTTAGACCTGAAAGGATTGGCCTGAGGAATCAAAAGTGACTGAAGAGGACTCAGAACATTTTGGCTTGAGCCACGAGGTAGATAGTGAGACTGTTTACTGAAATTGGGACTTTCGGTAATGTCCCAAGTGCACAGCTTTGGGTGAATCGACAGTTCAGATTCGGGTACATTCGGCTTCAGTTGCCTTGTTGCCATCCAAGTGGAGCCACAAAGCAGGCAGATGGATGGACGCGAGTCTGGGTTTCTGCACAGAGGAGGGAACTCAGGTGGGGCCCCAGGGCCCCCCAGTATTTGCAGAAGTAACTCCACCCTCATTTACAGGTAACAGTTGTTTGATACCAAAAAGAGTAATAATGTTCACCAATATTTCTGGCCTGTCCCCAGCATATCCATCTCGCACTGACCGTAACCCCTGGGGTCAACCCTGGACAGCAAGGCCCTATTAATGGTGTGACTCACACCGTGAAAGCTGGCTCTGTCTCTGGTGACTAAGCCTCCTCTGAAAAGCATGCCTTTGAAAAAAGATGTGGGTCCAGGTGGTGACTGAGTGTTCGAGTTTTCAGAGGATTACGTGGTATTTTTCTATTCCTGTACAGAAGTCACTGCAAGGAAGAGAGGGTGAGAGGAATCAAGAGTCGTGGGGAAACCTTAAGATCACTGGGTGTCAGTTGCCTCCACAGACGAGGTGCTGGGTGAGGGGGCCTCCAGGAGGTGCACATGCGTGTGTGGCAGCCCAGAACAGTGTGGGGGGAACCAGCGGAATGGAGTTATTCTGATGATTGATTACTATTTTCATCTGAAGCCTTGGCTTAATTATATGTTGTCAGTATGCTAATTTGACCAGTTGTCTCTAGGGAGCTAACTTTGTGTGCGTACTCAGTTGTGTACAACTCTCTGCGACCCCATGGGCCCCTCTGTGACCCCCAACTCTCATGCGAGGCCACCAGGCTCCTCTGTCCATGGGATTCTCTAGGCAAAAATACTGGAGTGTGCTGTCATGCCCTCCTCCAGGGGATCTTCCCGACCCAGGGATGGAACCCGCGTCTCCTGCATTGGCAGGCGGAATCTCTACTGCTGCACCACCTGGGAAGCCCCCTTGTTTAAAAGCTTCTGGAAGAAGCCTTTCAGGAAGGATGGATACCCATCATCCGAGGATCCGAGGGGAAGTATGACTCTGTTTTAGGGCAGAGTTCACTGTCTTTTCTACACTGCCCCCACCCCGGGATGAATGTGCAAATCGGGGTCCCCCAGATAGTCTGACACTCCCCTTCCCCATCACCAACCCAGCAGGAAACGGATGGCTGCTGTCTGGGGCCCGAGAGGGCTGGTGGGTGAAATTAGCAGTGGTTCTTCATGCCTCTGGGATATACTCTGGAAGGCTATCATTTGTCTCTGAGAACATCAATACCTACTAGTCCTACACAAAATACAATGTTTCCCTCCTGTTGTTTCCTTGTTCTTCAGGCAAGTTAATGCAGGGATAACCCTGGATGTGTGTGTTGAAACACAGGTCTTCTTCAGCTAGTGATGTTGGAAAAGCTGGACAGTCCCATGTAAATCAGTGAAGCTAGAACATACCCTCTCACCATAAACAAAAATAAACTCAAAATGGCTTCAAGATGTAAACGTAAGACATGACACCGTGAAACACCCGGAAGAGAATGCAGCCAAAACATTCTCCAACATAAATCATACCAATATTTGCTTTGGTCAGTCTCCCAAGGCAATAGAAATAAAAATAAACAAAGGGGACCTAATCAAACTTACAAGCTGTTGCACAGCAAAGGAAACCATAAACAAAACAAAACAGAAACAAATATAAACATAAACAAAAACAAACCATAAACAAAACAAAAAGACAACCCACAGGATGGGGACAAATATTTGCAAATGACCGACAAGGAATTAATTTCCAAAATACATTAATAGCTCATACAACAACAACAACAACAAAAAGCAAACAATCCAATCAAAAAATGGGCTGAAGACCTAAAGAGACATTTATCCAGAGAAGAAATATGGTGGCACATGAAAAGTTTCTCAACATTGCTAATTATTAGAGAAATGCAAATAAAAACTACAATGAGATACCACCTCACACTGGTAAGAATGGCCATCATTAAAAAGTTTATAGAAAACAAATGGTGGAGAGGGTGTGGAGAAAAGGGAGCCCTCCCACACTGTTGATGGGAGGGTAAACTGATGCAGCCACTATGGAGAACAGTGTGGAGGTTCCTCAGAAAACTGGAAATGGAATTACCATATGATCCAGCAATCCCACTCCTGGGCATATATCCAGACAGAACTACAATTTTAAAAGATATATGCACCCCTGTATTCACAGCAGCACTATTTATAATAGCCAAGACATGGAAACAAACGAATGCAGAGAGATACAGTAGATACATACAATGGAATACTATAAAAAAGAACAAAATAATAGACATTTGCAGCAATGTGGATGCAACTAGAGGTTATCATACTGAGTGAAATAAGTTAGAAAGAAATAGACAACTACCATATATCACTTACATGTGAAATCTAAAATACGACACAAATGAACATATCTATGAAGCAGAAACAGACACAGAGAACAGACCTGTGGTTGCCAGTGGGGAGCAGGTAGGAGAGGAACGGATTGAGGGTTTGGGATTAGCAGATGCAAACACACACACACATATATATATATAGGATGGATAAACAACAAGGTCCTAGTATATAGCACAGGCAACTATATTCAATATCCTGTGATAAACCACAGTGGGAAAGAATATGAAAAAGAACACATATATGTATGTATGTTATCACTGGGTCATTTTGCCATACAGCAGTAATTAACACAACACTGTAATTCAACTATATTTTCAAAAATTGCTTAGTGGAAAAAATAGAAACAAAACATGTAGATATGATGATGTGGGTGAGACCAGCAGGAGATAATTGCCACTGAAAACAGAGCTTGTTATTTATACTCATGGATAGCAATGACACTAGGGAGCCACCTGGGGAAGATTCAGGGTCGGTCAGGAGGCAGAAGAAGAGAACAATGTGGGCAAGGACCTTCCCTGCACTGTGGTTTCTGCAGAAGATTGGGAGAGGCAGGGTAGGCAGGGTGAGGATGGGCTAGTTTGAATAATGTCAGTGACTCTGGGGCCTGGGTCTGTCTCCAGTTGTATGGTAACTGGCCCCAAGGTGAGCATGGCAGGGGAAAAGTGGCCCTGAGTGTGAGAGCCACAGAGGAGGTGGTGGGCTCCAGCTTGTTTTGTTAGCACATGAAAGGCACGTGCCCACTGGTGAATGTTCCACTCTCTCTAGGAGTCAGCTGTCTCTGGGAGCCGGCAGCCCCTCCAGGGTCAGCAGGCCCCCACCTCCCCGAGGTCATCAGAAACACTTGGTTCACATAATGTGGTCATCATCATTCTATGAGGACTGGACACATAACCTTAGGACTTACTCTATGAATTTCAGTTTACTCCTCTGCTAAATAGAGTAATAATACCTGCTGTTGTGTGCTCAGTTATACCTGACTGTGACCCCATGGACTGTAGCCTGCCAGGCTCCTCTGTCCATGAAATTCTCCAGGCAAGAATACTGGTGATTTAGTGGTTTAGTCGCTAAGTCATGTCTAACTCTTGTGACCCCCATGTACTGTAGCCTGCCAGGTTCCTCTCTCCATGGGATTCTCCAGGCAAGAATACTGGAGTGGGTTGTCATTTCCTTCTCCAGGGGCTCTTTCTGACCCAGGGACTGAACCCAGGTCTCCTGCATTACAGGTGAATTCTTTACCATCTGAGACACCAGGGAAGAGGTTCCTTCAGTTTTCACCAAATAGATGAGCTGCCAAGTCATCTTTGAAAGTCTTCAATTGACTGATTTCCCTCTAAACTTTAGTAATAAAATAGACGATGCTAGGGAGAGTGAGGTTGGGAAACCTCTACATTGTAGTTCATCTCCCACTTGTGCTATTTCTTTCTTTCCTTCCTTCAATGAGTATTTATTATGCCTGAAGTGCAGGGAGGAAGCAATTTACATAAAAGAATTTACTGGAAGGAAACAGGACACACAAACTTCAGGCTGCTTCTCATTTTCTTACTATGTAACCAGCTTTTGCTTTTATTTTAGATTTATCTCCATTTTTGTGAGTGTGTAAATGAAAATACCAAAAGAAGAAAATAAAGTCTGAGGCCAGAGAATGCCTGCCCTGGATAGTAGTTAGTTTTAATTTTCCTTTCCTTCTACCTCAGGGCTTCACCAGGCTTGTAATTATTCTGCAGTGTCTTCAGAGCAAAGGGATGTTACCTCTTGGATTTGTGGAACAACTGACAGCTCAACAACAGTGGGTAATTAGGACCTGAAACATTCCCCTCTCAGCTGACTCTGGAGGCAGTCATCTCTCTCTGCAGCCCCAGCTTCTCCCGGTCCAAGGTCAGCAGCAGGTCAGGTTCAGAGCTGCAGAGAGATGTCAAACTGCTACTACCCTTCAGGTACCCTCCAACTTGGTCTTTCCACTTTTTGTCCCCATTATATAACCCAGGACTTGGCTTTGAACTTGTGGCAAATCGCTTAAGCTTTCTGAGCCTTCCAGGTCTGCAAGATGGAGTGAATGCATGGGTCAGAATGCCTCCCTTCTCCAGACTTCACCAAGCCTCCTCTGGGGCTATGGTGGGACCCTCAGTGTACAGAGCACAGACTGTGGTCCAGGCTAACGCACCCTCTTCTGTACCAGGCAGGGCTTTGACTTTCACCCAGCTAAAGCATGCTGTACCCTGGAGCCTCAGGGAGTCTTTTGCCTTTTTCCCTTAAAGCTACAGGTGAGCTGGGCTTCCCTGGTGGCTCAGTGGTAAAGAACATGCTTGCCAATGCAGGAACACACGTTTGATCCCTGGGTGGGGGAAGATTCCCTGGAGAAGGAATTGGCAACTTGCTCCAGTATTCTTGCCTGGAAAATCCCATGGACAGAGGAGCCTGGCGGGCTACAGTCCATGAGATGGCAAAAGAGTCAGACACGGACTTAGTGACTAGAGAACAACAACAGGTGGGCCAGACAACCCTCCCCGCCCCTCACGCCCGGGGTGAGAAAACCTGCCAAAGATGACAGCTCCAAACCAGGGCCAGGCCTCCAGCCCTTCCGCTGAGCTCACAACATACACTCTTCCCTCTACATTTCCTACGTCTGTAGGGGGCACGAAACCCAAAGGGACCCACATTAGTGGCTGAGATATTAGTGAGAATTCAACAGCAGAATATAAACAGTAGGGAAAGATTGCAGGCAGGAACAGAAGGGGACGACAGAGGATGAGATGGTTAGATGGCATCACCGACTGGATGAACATGAGTTTGAGCAGGCTCTGGGAGTTGGTGATGGACAGGGAAGCCTGGCGTGCTGCAGTTCATGGGTCGCAAAGAGTCGGACACGACTGAGTGACTCAACAACAAACAAAATGAGAACGCTCCAACGGACGCGGGAGAAGATGCTCGAAGGACTCTCCGTCTTATGGACCCCTTCAATCATCGCGGCCCACCTGCCCCTGGACTTGGATCCTCAGCTACTGCAGCCCCCACTGCAGCTCCTCCCGGTGGTCCCTCCCTCACCAAAGACTAACCTCTTGTAGCCAAAACGATTGACAAGCAAGGTCGGACTGGGTACCAGTCGGCGTGCACCTTGCTTGCTCCACGACTCCTGGTGAAATCTGGAAGCGTCTGGGAGGCGTGGTTAATAACGCCGCACAGCGCCCTCTATGGTCACCGGTGGGACAGCAGGCTCAGCACTGGGAAACCAGGGAGGCTGGCTGCGCAGCCGCCCCCTCCTCAATTGACTCCATCCCACAGCCAGCATCTCAGGTGATGCCGCGGTGGTAGATCCTATGAGCTCGCTGGTCACAGCCTTTCAAGTCCCTGAATTAAAAGCGGAGCCTTTAATGTGCAACAGCTGTAGCAACTGGGCAACTACTTTGCAAAGAATACCCACAGCAGGCGGCAAGACATAGTCAAGGTAGGAGGGAAGCAAAGGGTCAGCCTCCCCTCCCCTTAACCACAGGGAGGGTCAGCCTGGGGTAAGGTCAAAGGTGAGAGGAGACTAGACGTGAAAAGGTGCTGTCAATGGTAGCACCCTAGGAGTGATATCTCAAAAGCTTCAACTGCAACTTGTGCTAGGTAACTAACTGCAGAGACACAAGGTCGGAAGCAGCTGGTTTTACTCAGCTGGTTTCCCTCGCAGCTGTAACATTTCAGGAGGTTTCTGCTACTCAGCATCTATCCTAAGGCTACACCTACCCTTATTTAATGCAGATTCTCTTATAGCAGAGTCATTCTGCCATATGACCCAGCAATACCACTTCTGGGCATACACACTGAGGAAACCAGATCTGAAAGAGACACGTGCATCCCAATGTTCATCGCAGCACTGTTTATAATAGCCAGGACATGGAAGCAACCTAGATGCCCATCAGCAGACGAATGGATAAGGAAGCTGTGGTACATATACACCATGGAATATTACTCAGCCATTAAAAAGAATTCATTTGAATCAGTTCTAATGAGATGGATGAAACTGGAGCCCATTATACAGAGTGAAGTAAGCCAGAAAGATAAAGAACATTACAGCATACTAACACATATATATGGAATTTAGAAAGATGGTAATGATAACCCTATATGCAAAACAGAAAAAGAGACACAGATGTACAGAACAGACTTTTGGACTCTGTGGGAGAAGGCGAGGGTGGGATGTTTCGAAAGAACAGCATGTATATTATCTATAGTGAAACAGATCACCAGCCCAGGTGGGATGCATGAGACAAGTGCTCGGGCCTGGTGCACTGGGAAGACCCAGAGGAATCGGGTGGAGAGGGAAGTGGGAGGGGGGATCAGGATGGGGAATACATGTAACTCCATGGCTGATTCATGTCAATGTATGACAAAACCCACTGAGATGTTGTGAAGTAATTAGCCTCCAACTAATAAAAATAAATGAAAAAAAAATGCAATTCTCTGTCAGAGAGAGAACTGATTTGGATGCTAGCAACAGGATCATCTTCTAGGCAGACCTAAAATGGAATGAAATGTGATGTCCTGTTTAATAAAAGTATTTGCTCTATAACAATGTATTTCCCACATTTGCCTGATTATGAGAATCACCTGGCATGTTTATTAAAAATACAGATTTCTGGACCCTGACCCTACCTAGGGAATCAGAACCTCCAGAGCAGGGGGTTCACCTTTATTCATGAATCTTTTATGATCTTGTCATATTCTGAGAAGTAGGTCTGTGACTTTGGCTTTGTTGGTGTTCAGTCGCTCAGTCCAGTCCAACTCTTTGTGACCCCATGGACT
Organism: Odocoileus virginianus; assembly: GCF_023699985.2. Taxonomy (NCBI): domain Eukaryota; kingdom Metazoa; phylum Chordata; class Mammalia; order Artiodactyla; family Cervidae; genus Odocoileus; species Odocoileus virginianus. The sequence continues at coordinate 25,305,241 of NC_069695.1, read as the reverse complement.
GCAACCCACCAGGCTTCTCTGTCCATGGGATTTCTCAGGGAAGAATACTGGAGTGGGTTGCTTTTTCCTTCTCCAGGGGATCTTCCCAATCCAGATATCGAACCCATCTCCTGCACTGGCAGGCAGATTCTTTACTGTCTGAGCCACCAGGTAAGCGACATTGGCTAGCCAAGCATATTACCTGCCGATTACCTACTTAAAAAGCAGTGCTATACTAGCTGAACGAGAGTGGGGACATCTGAGCAACATCTGAGATCAAGGCAAAACTAATCACTTGTTATACCTCATTCCCATGAGTGAGCTCTTGACCTCTCATTTCTCCCAAGACTGGGTTTCTCCAAATGCATTAATTATCATTTTGCACTAGGCATGGAGCGGAGGGCAGAGGTGAGTTTCTGTGAGTCCAGGGAACATTTTCCCATTCCACTGCTGCCATGGGATCGTAACTGTGGTTCAAGTGTCAGGGCATCTGGTTGAGTAGGGTCGTTAGCTCTCAAAGAGAGATTGAGCACAGCAAAGGAGTCATCTCCAGGTCTCTGAGAGTTTGATGTGACCTTGGATATCCCCTCATTGCTCTTGAATTTTGGGGGGCAGGTGGTGATATATCGTGAAGAAAAGAGAAGATTTTAAATGGCTTCTCTGGTCCCTGCACAGGGAAACCATGTGGGCCTTAGTCACCAGGGGTAGAATATCTATTGAAGGTTGTTATGGACTGAATGTTTGCATGGCTGTCAAAATCCACTATTGGAAACTTAACCTCCAATAAAATTGTTTTGGAAATACTGCCTTTACGGAGGTAAAGTTAGGGTTATTGAGGTTATAATAGGGACTTCTCTGGTAGTCCAGTGGCTAAGACTTCACACTCCCAATGAAGAGGGATCAGGTTCAGTCTCTGTTCAGGGAACTAGATCCCACGTACCACAATTAAGAGTTCATACGCCACAACTAAAGATGCTCCATGCCACAACTAACAACCCAATGCAGGCAAATAAATGAATAAAGGATTTTTAAAAAATGAGTGGGGCCCTGATCAGAGAGGATTAACCTTATAAGAAGAGATACCAAAGGGCTCTCTGCCTTCCCCACCACGTATACACCCCAAGGAAGGGCCACATGAAGACACAGTGAGAAAGTGCCCACGTACAAGTGAGGAAGGTCTCTCACCAGAAACCAAACAGGTAAGAACCTTGATCGTGGAATTCTAGCCTCCAGAATTGCAAGAAAATACACTTCTGTTGCTTAAACCACCCAGGTTGCAGTGTTTTGTTACAGAGACTCCAGCTAATTAAGGTAAAGGCTAAAGGGAGGAGACACCTGTCCAAGTTGGGGCACAAGAAATGGGGTTTTCAGGGAGGTCTGGATGCAGTGAGGTACCATCACCCTGCTCAGGGTCAACGCTTTCTCAGAGGCACCCCAATTTTCATACTTTCGGACACCCGAATTCCTTTCGTAGAGTAACTAAAGCCATAACAAAGTATCCAACTTTGGATACCTCCGCTCCCTGTTTTACAGTGTTCTTAAAAGTGGTAAAATTAACAATGGTAGTCTCATAACAGTTTTATGTCCATCATCTCAGTTAACTCTCAGAGAAGACATCTGAAATAAAAGACATAACTTTTGTCCCTTGAACTTCTAGAATACTCGAAACCACATGACAGAAAGTGTGCATGCTTGAAATGCAACTGAGATTATAAAATTAAGGGAATAAGAAGTGGCTCCAAGCCAAGTGACTTCCAAGAGCAAAGGTTTTTCCTAAAGGTGGGGGGTGCTTTCCTGAGGGGCTTTGTTCTCATGGAGGGGAAGGAGTACGAGATGGATGACGGGTAACAGTGGAGCCAGAGACAAACCCTCTGGGGTCCCGGCCTGTCAGGAGCCATCACAGCAGCAGCTGGACTTTTTGGTCCGATGAACAGCCCTGAAATCCCACAAGACACTTTATTCCCTGTCAGGGGTTCCCCTTCAGCAAAGACACTGTAAAATGATGACATGAAGGATCTTGTTTTGTTGACAGCACTGCAGTTGAATGCTAGGTAATGCAGTCATTTATTTCCCAGAATACACACTTTATTTCTGAGGAAGCATATTTCCTGTAGGAATAGTAAATTCCTACAGAGATCTGCCTTGGGAATGGACCACAAGCCAAGCCATATCACCAGACTCCCAGCTCCACTGTAACTGTCCAGGAGTGTATGCTCCCTGCGTATGAAGTTCATTATTGATTAATTAGCAAAAGCCTTTTGAGCCAGAGATGGATTAATCAGTAAGTGTGTGTTGTGCCATCATGTACATTCATGAAGACTGCAAGTTCTGGCCTTTCCCCCAGCCCAAAACTCCCCAATCTCATTTTATCATGGACTCGGTGTCAAGCAAAATAAACCCCACATTCAAAATTTATGGGGAATAAAACCTTCTGGCAGTGGAAAGATACACTTTGCATTCTGGGGTCAGAGCAGTGGAAAGATACACTTTGCATTCTGGAGTCAGAGAAGTCTTTAAGAGCAAAAGAAGAAAAAGCATTTTCAGTAAATAGTATTCATCTCAGGACCTTGCCCTTGACTCTGGGAGAATAATTATTTCTCACTCTGATAATGATTTACAGAGCTATTCCAATTTTATCTCTGCCTTCCTTACAAAGGGCTTCCCTGGTGGCTCAGATGGTAAAGAATCTGCCTGCAATGCAGGAGACCTGGGTTCGATCCCTGGGTCAGGAATATTCCCTGGAGAAGGAAATGACAACCCACTCCAGTATTCTTGCCTGAAGAATTTCAATCTGGGAAGCCTAGCAGGCTACAGTCCATGGGATCGCAAAGAATCGGACACAACTGAATGACTAACACTACCACTTCCACTTTCCAAAGACATGCAGACATTATGCTAGAATTTTTATGCAGAGAAATTATCTTGTTTAGCAAATTAAAAAACTGGAACCATGATACACCTGTCACCTGCCACCACTGTTATTACCATGATCATTCATGTTAATTAGATTTCTCTGGCGGGTAGGGCGGGGCAATGAGGACTTGAACTTTTGCCCTGAAGTTTTCCTGAACAAATCCTTATGAAAATTTCAATCACAAAGAAGGCAAACTTATAAGGTGGACATCATATGTAAAATAGATAACTAAGGGGAAGCTGCTATGTGACACTCGCGGTCCAGCCTGGCGCTCTGTGACAACCTAGAGGGGTGATGTAGGGGGAAGGGGGGCTCAAGAGGGAGGGAACATATATATACTTAGAGTTGATTCCTATTGCAGAAACCAACGCAACACTGTAAAGCAATTTTCCTCCAATTAAAAAATAAATTTAAATAAGGAGAGAACTAAATACATGAAATAAAGCAATGATGTGATTTAAAAACAAAACAAATGAAACAACAACCTACAAGGTCGGGGAGGAAGAAGCTGCCAGAAAAAAACCTATGACTGAGGTTTGGTCACTGCTCAGCAAGCAAAGTCCACTCTTCAAGCCTCCGAGAAGTACCTGGCTCCTTTCTAGAAACATGTGAACTGCTTGATTTCTTACGGCATTTCGTGGCATCACTCATCCAAGCCCATCAGCTGCCCCTTCTTTCCAGGTGGTGTGCATTTGGCTCAAATGAGCCGGGAGCATGCTAAGTCTCTGCAAGCTAACTTGGTCCAACTGCTGCTCCCGGTCTTGAAAACCATGAGCTGATCTTAGTGAGTTTATATTTAGTGATGTCAGGGGCTATAGTCAGGCTTCCCAGGTGGCTCAGTGGTAAAGAATCTGCCTGCCAATGCAGGAGACAAGGGTTTGATTCCTGGGTTGGGAAGATCCCCTGGAGGAGGAAATAGCAACCCACTCCAGTATTCTTGCCAGGATAATCCTATGGACAGAGGAGCCTGGCAGGCTTCAGGCCGTGGAGATGCAGAAAGTCAGACTCAACTGAGCATGCATGCATGGGGCTAAAGTCAGTTAAAAAAAAGATTTGGATGTATGGGGATAAAACCTTTTAGAAAGCAATTTGGTAATAGCTAATAACAAGAAGGCTCATATCCTTTGACTCTTACTTCTAAGAATTTAGCCTACATGTGTGCTAAGTCATGTCTGACTTTTTGCAACCCCGTAGACTGTAGCCCATCAGGCTCCTCTGTCCATGGTGACTCTCCAGGCAAGAATGCTGGAGTGGGTTGCCATGCCCTCCTCTAGAGGATCTTCCCAATCCTGGGGAAGAGATCAAACCCATGTCTCTTGTCTCCTGCATTGGCAGGAAGGTTCTTTACCACTAGCACCACCTGGGAATTAATCCTAAGAAAACCAATAAGTTTATATTCCAGGACTTATTCATCCTGGTGTTGCCTATAATTGCAAAAATTTGAAACAAGCCAGTTGCTTAATAACTGTTGGTCAAATATATTTTGGTAAATTCATCTGATGGAATGTTCCACAGTCAAAGACTTGGGAAACACCAGGTAGTTAAAAAAATATATATATATATACATATATATATATATAATAATACTTACAGTATCTTCATGATTTTGCAAGGAAATAAATATGCATTTAAAATTGAGTAACAGATACATCACCAAATAGAAACAGAATTCTGAGTGATGAGATTATGGGTAATTCTATAATTTTTCTGTAATCAACATTTATACCATTTGTATTCAGTATCATAATATTACTTAAAAATGTTTCCACTCATATGCTGGCTTTGAGTTCTCATTCCTGAGAATCAGGTGTTTCTGGGGCTGGCACAGACCCACCCAAATTTGGAATGAGTGAAAAGAGAACTGGGGAGCTGGAAGAGAGGGGAGTGGATGAGGTGGTGAGGAAGGGCAGCAGGCAGGGTTTGGGGTTCTGGGCAGGGCAGCGCTGGGTGGGGGTGGGAAGGAGGAAAGAGGATCTGAGTCAAAGGTCTCTGGGGAAGCGAGGTTACTTCCCTTCAGGGAGGATGGGAAGGTCAGCATGTCCTGCCAGGGGCCACTGTCCTCTGACGTGGGGTTATCAGGAGTGTGGCCAAAACCCAGCCACCCCATGTCTTGAGAAATGAGGTCAAGAGGTGCCCTGGGAGATGGTGAAGGAGACAGACCATGAAGGCACAGGATCACTCCACAGTCACTGGATGCCCCTGGGTTGACTTACCTGGGGAGATGCAAGCTGGTTTTCTCCAATACAGGCCCCATTCACCGGGATCAAAATGACACCAACCACACACCCATCGTGAACAGGTCAACCACTGGTGATCCTGCCGGTCCCTAAGCCTCTCACCCCAGCAATGGCATCTGTATGGCACTTCACAGTTTACACATCATTCCCATCATGGTCCAGGTGAGGAGCTGTAGCACTCCTTTCAGAAAACACCCATTTATAATCTGAGCAAAGGCACACTGAGGGCTTTCGGCCTCTAATTCCATCTGTGATAACCTCTGTTGCCTTCTGGTGGCTGGGATTATACTCAGCAAATACGGATGGACGGCTGTTCTTCGAGCTAATACAAAATGGAGGGAAAAGCAGTGGTATTAATGAAGATTCAATTGCCCCTTTAAAATACATTTATCAATGACTTATTATTGAATCCGCAATAACTTTGCAGATTCAGTTAGATCACCACCAGGAACCCAGAAAAGAGAATCAGCCATTTAGTGTAGACCAGCTAAAGGCAGGTAAAATGGATGTTCTTTACGCAGACTTAGTGTCCAGGCGTTCATCACCTACTGGGAGTTTTCATATGAAAATCAATGTTTTTTCGAAAGCATATGACTTAAGGTCATGACATTCAACCTCTGACCCACCAGAGCAGCTTGTGTTGAATACCTCCTGTGATGGGCACATTGCCACCTCTCCAGGAGAATATTTCATGTCTGCATAGATATGGTGGGTAGAAACTGCATTATATATGAATTTTAGAATTGCTATTTTAATCCTGATGAGCAAATATGATGCAGCAGATACAGAAATGCTTACATAGCCTTCTTTGCTAGTGGAGTGGTGCTGGGTAAAAGTATTGGCCTAGTGCATGGTTTCGTTATTTTGTAGATAAAACTAGATTCCTACTTCCCATTGACTTCCATTAGCTTCTCATGCAAAGTTTTAATTATAGTACACATGGTACATCCCTCTCAGCTCCTCTACTAGAAAGTTTTCACCCACAAGGAATTGAAAATCATAATCTAGACTTGGCTGGTAGCAGACTGTATGTGGGAAGTCATGTGTAGTTACAGGTTCATTAACTCAGTTTGTTACTCACCATTTTGTGAGTATTATGTGTCTCCTCTGTCAGACTGCATATTCCTTCAAAGAAGTAACTACTCCTCATATGTGACTGCAGACCCAACAGTGAGCACACACAGTACCTCAGTAGCATGTGTTTGATAATTATTTGTAGAAGACTGTGTTGTATGTAGCACACTGAACAGGTGCTAAAGAATTAATACAATTAATAATGACCATCAAACCAATTGTTTTATGTTGATAAAACATCATAATTTAAAGAGTATGCTGCATTTATTCAACCCCAGAAATTATAACATCTTGACGCATGTAAAAATTTTTGTAGTTTTAAAGTGCTTTGAAAGATATTTATTTTTTTTAACAAGTGGAAAATAATGTTCTTTAAAAGACACTGAACTTTTAGTGGAAAATGGTATTACCAGAAGCATGTAACAATTTGTTGATTCTCTTTTAAGAAATGGGATTTTGATTTAAAATATATATGCAGCACTGAATGCCAAAATGATGGGTACGCATGGTTGGAATTAAAAATGAGATCTGCTATTAAACACATTCGGATGGTGTCTGAAGTTAAGAACGACCTTGAGAGGGGAGAGGGAGGGGTGCTGGGTCATTAGTGCTTCTGGAGATGAAATTCCTTGCTGTGTGAGGGAGTCTGAGTCAGTGGTCAGGACAGCCATTCAGACTGACAGTACCCTGAACTTCTGTGGCTCCAGTGATAGGGACAGGAATGTGGTTGACTTGAATATTCTTCAGGCAGCCAAAAAAGGATGTCCACACGGGAAGCTTCGGGGTTTTCAGATTCCCTGAAAGCAAAAGGAGGTGCCTTTGATGGACCATTCATATTTAGTGGAGTGAATGCATTCTTAGTGGAGTGAGAAACAGTCTTCTTAGAGCAAAAGGTACCCCAGGTCTCAGGCCACCCCGTCATCTCCTGCCTTAGGTGGGCACCCAACACACATGCTGCTGTGATAAATCAACCACAAGGCTACTCTTCACATCTTTCAAAGAAGGAGATTCCACAGCCCAAATCAATAGACAGTGGCTCCGAGCTCTAGTGTTTTTTCCTGGGTCATGGAAGGCTATAAAATAAACAACCAGACCATCTAGAGGGACATAAAACAATGAAGACTGACGAGGCTCTCTCTCAACCTGCCTGAGTCCCCCATTCTGGCTCCACCAGGCTTAATAACTCACCATAACTCAGTGCCTGGAGGGGGAGAGACCAGTTTCTGAGGTCCTTGTCTGATTCTTTATGATACCAGGCTTCTAGGTTCACGTGGCCTCTTAAGAGAGGTTGATAAACAAATCATCAGTGTGGGATATTAGGGAGCCCAGCCATGGGGCCTGGGCTGCTGGGAGATGGTCTGTTGCTGGCAATTGGGTTTCCCCATAATCTGGAGAAAGGGCTTCACTGTCTACACAGGCCAGCCGACGGGTGCCCTGCTGATGAGCCACGAGGAGGGGCGCGTCGCGCTTGTTGGGTTAAGATGGACATGTTAGGACTTGACAAGAGACACGGTGTAGAAGCTGGCACAGAGTTACCTGGCACGCCTCCAATGTACAGACGCTCCAGCGGGCGGGCTGGCGGGAAGGGGTGTCGTCCGGCCGTGTAGCTGTCGTCTGCGTCCAGCTTCAGGTGCAGGATGTGCTGTTTTATGGTGACTGGAGGGAAAGGAGGCAGTCAGATCTATCAGCTGAGGAGAGCCCTGCCCACTGTGTGATGTCTACACCAGCACGTCAACACTGGCTCCTTTCTCACTCACTCCTGTCGGACCCGAAGGAGCGCTGCTCGAGGGAATTCCATCGACCTTAACACAAATTCAACTAATTTCTCCCCACCAGGTGCTGTTTAGGTGTTTCCACATATATGACAGAATTTAATCCTGAAAATGAATCCGTGAGGAAGGTATTATCACTCGTTTCCCAGATAAAAGACTAGCTCCCTCAGTCACTGAGGAGCTTGACAAGATGGAGTTGTTATAAACTGAATGAGCTGGGATTTAAGACCTGGTTTCCTGTGCTGCAGAAGCCAAAGCTTTTCCCACGATCTCTGGTTCCTTCCAAGAAGACATTGACTGACTTCTGAAAACTGACTCCAAAGACAGTGGCTTTTGACCCTCTAAATAAAACTCCTCCCATATTAAAAACCTTAACCAACTGCAACGGAGTTAGCTTTTAGCCAAGAAAGTGTTAGTTGCTCAGTCGTGCCCCGCTCTTTGCAACCCTATGGACTGTAGCCCACCAGGCTCCTCTGTCCATGGGATTCTACAGGTAAGAACACTGAAGTAGGTTTCCATTCCCTTCTCCAGGGGATTGTCCCAACTCAGAGAGGGAATCCAGCCCTCTCGCATTGCAGGCAGATTCTTTACCATCTGAGCGACCAAGGAAGTCCCTGGTATTCCAGCCCATACAGTTTAATATATCACCAAACTCATATGTGCAAGTTATTCATAAAATACCAGATTCCATTTGAGAGGCTATGCCTGTTCTCTGTCAAGTGGTTTGTCTAAATCTTTGGCATTAATATTAAATAGTTGTTGAAAAAATAACCCAACAATGAACTTTAACCATAGTAAGAGCAAACATTTACTGAGTACTTAGTATATATTGGACACTGCTAAGTACTTTATATGCATTATACCGTTAACTTTCACAACCCTGGCAGGTGTATCACTATTTTTATCTCCATTGTGCTGATGAGAAAGCTGAAGATAAAGAGAAATTAAGTAGCTTGCCCAAGGTCTCATAGGTAAGGGCTGAAACTGAGATCTGAACTTGGTCACTTCTGACTTTAGAGCCAAAATCTAAGTCACAATGTTATCCTACCTTGAAAAAAGCACAGCTTATCAGTTTGCTAGCCTTAAAAACAAACAAACAAAAACCCTCAAAGTGTTACGGAGAACTGGAGCCAAGAATTATGTAAATATGACTGGGGCTGAATGAGAAGGGACAGGTTCCCAGAATGTTAGCCTGGTGGGCTGACCCTGGTCAAATGCTAATGGACGGATGAACCAAGACCACGTTGGGACATTCAAGTCTGGATGGGAAGGGAGACTGTTTTAGCCTGTGAACAACAGGCTTCTGAACATCATACCTGCCACCGAGTGCCACTGTCCATCGCACAGAGCCTGCTTGGGTGTCACCGATGTCAAGACCCCACCTGCCTCACTGCTCACAGAGGCCGTGACCTGGAACACACATGCATTTTCCTATTTCCTTCAGAAAGGCAGGTGGAGCCCATGTCCTGCCATGTCCCTTCCCAGCCCTTGCACCCTGACCTCCCAGGAGCCCTTGAAATATGGGTGCCCCCTCCCATTCCATCTGGTCACATGTGGGCCAAGGCTTCATAAGCATCTGTCTGCAGCATCCCTTTCAGGCATGTGAACTTCAAACCCAGAGCCTAGCCTGAACCTGATGCCAAAGGCAAGGAGCCTTTCTTCTGACCCTCAACACCGATCCCATCAGATTGACTCAAAGGTTACTGATTAGCCTCCAAGACCTGCCTGATTTATTAGTATGTGACAGTAGGATTGTTTAGGAGGACATGTAAAATTTGGAAGGCAAAAGTGCTGGCTGAGGCCTACACTCTGTTGAAAAGGCCAGCCACTTATATAATTCCGTGAACACAGGACTTCAGGAGGGTTCTCATCCAAGGAATTCAGCAGGCTAACCGACCGAGTTTGCTCTGGGCACGTGCCAGGGTCAGGCACTCAATGTGCTATTGTGCAGAATCCCACATTCCCACTCTGGGCCAGGATCCTCCATGGGCTGAATCAAGGTCAAGGAAATGAGAGGACTGAAATAAGCATGTGGATAAATAATTTACACTTAATTTGCAGGTCCTCAGACAGTGTAGCCTCTTCTTGGGCAATTTTTAAACTAAACAGCATCACAGCTGTTAGTTAGGAAGGTTACTGAGTCTGGATTTCGCTTCGGGGGGGCGGATTATTTCCTATCCGGAAGGTCTCACTGGCGGCATTTCCCAACCCCTCCCATGAAAAGTGAGGCTTGTCTGCACCAGCTCAAGCATAGCTGCTCGCTTCTCTGGCCCAAGAGAGGCCCACTCACACTTCAAGCTGCAGCTTAATTTAAAAAAGCATCCAAGAGTTTGGGCTACTATATTTTATCCTGAGAGTTTTCCCTCATGTTTAATAAACTGGAAGGATAGAGGTACAAGAAAATGGTGTTATTATCAATCTCTGCCTTAAGGTCTTAATTGAGAGAGGCTTCCTGGAAGAATTTGGTTTTAAAGATATTTTTTTGAAAAGGCAAGAGATGGACTTCCCTGGTGGTCCAGTGACTAAGATTTCATGCTCCCAATGCAGGGGGCCTGGGTCCGATCCCACATGTCGCAACTGAGAGTTCTCATGCCACAGCTAAGACTCAGCGCAGCCAAATGAATAAATAAATAAATATTTTTTAAAAAGGTAAGAGGTAAAAGTGGGGGGTAGAAATAAGATATGGAGTAGGCCTGTGAGTGATGGGAAGGATGGTGCAGCAGAAGCACACACTGAAGAAGGAATCCAGGAAAAGCTGAAGGAAGGCTGGATACAAACCCAGTGACCAGCCTGACTGCAGGGACCAGAAAGGCCGGTGAGCCGTGTAGACAGGATCAGGGGAATCTGAAACTGACCCAGAGGACACAGGGCCATGGGCCTGGGTGTAACACAGTGTAGACAGCTGGAGAGAAAATCCATCCCATGAACCCTGGTCCTGCCCTTATGAATAAAAGGAGACACGTGACAAGGGTGAAGGGGAGGTGAGAAAAATGAAACTGTTTTGAGTATACAGCAGCTTCTCTTCTGTTGGACGAAAGTCCTCAGGTATAAGCATTATTCTCCACATTTTAATTTAGCTTTTCATTTTTTTGGCCATGCCACACAGTATGTAGGATCTTAGTTCCTTGACCAGGGACTGAAACTGCATCCCGTGCATCGGAAGTGTCACAGTCTTAACCACTGGACTGCCAGGGAAGTCCTATTCTCTTTTTAAAGATAAAGAAAGTGAGTCTGAAAGAGGTTAAGTATGTTCCCTAGGGCCATTTAACTAAGTGGTGGAGCTGAAATTCAGCCCAGCCTGTTTGCATCTGCCCAACTTCAAAGATGAAGAACAGAAAACATGATGACCAAATTACTTGCTAAACCAAAAGAGTAGCCCTGAAGTTATGTCTCTTAAATAAAAGATCAGATTCCAGTCTACCTTAACCTCACCTACCTTGGTCTCCAGAAATAGAATGTGGTTCTAATATAGATTCACACATTCTCCCATGTCATCAGAGGACCACGTACCTTTCCTGCTTCCATATAAACACATAAGTGCTCCCCGGGTTGACTTCCAATGTGAATGAGAATTCCAGTGAGGCTTCTCGGGCGAATGCTGAAAACAAGCTTAAATTCTGGCCCCAGTGACACAGAGTTAGCTTTCAAAAGAAAATTAAAGAAATAGGTAACCCATCATAATTCAAGGAAAAGGATAAAAGTTCTTCAGAATCAAGGCTATGAAGATTGAAATGCTTCCAAACTGCTCCTTACCTAGGATGATATGACCTCCTTCTTGGGAGAAATAAATGCCTTTCTCTAAAGAGCCGCCCAAGCAAGGAGACACCCCAAAACTTGCAGAAGGGGTTTCCAGGGGTTTCAGATCCAACTGAAAGTTCCTCAGGCAGCCCACAAAGCTGTTCTGGGGGAGGCTCTGCAACCAAGCAGAAGAGAAAGCAAACGGCATGACCCACAGCTCCCGGAAATGCACAAGCAGCCAAGGTCAAGGGCGAGGGCAGTTGTTCAAAAAAGCAGGAAGGAGAGGGATCCATCCATCCTGCTTCCAAGAGTCAGGTGGGCCTGACTGGTCCATTCTGGCTCCCTCCACGGTGCCAGAAAACATGGATACCAGGTGTCTCGTGGGTGGTCAAAGCTTGAAGGTGTTGCCAAACCAAGGGGTGTTGGTGCAGAGAGCAGGGGTGGTGGAGAGGGCTACCTGGTGTGGAATCAAGAATAGAGGGGGGTGTATTTGCAGCAACATGGATGTACCTAGAGATTGTCATATTGAGTGAAGTAAGTCAGACAGAGAAGGAGAAAAACTGTATGCCATCCCTTATATGTGGAATCTAAAGAGAAATGATACAAATGAACTTACTTAGAAAACAGAAAGAGACTCACAGACTTAAGAGAACAAACGTATGGCTGCTGGGAGGAAGGGATAGATAGGGACTTTGGGATGAGCCTGTACACACTGCTATATTTAAAATGGATAACCAACAAGGACCTACTGTATAGCACATGGAAATATGCCTCATGTCTTGTGGCAGCCTGGATAGGAGGGGAATTTAGGGGAGAATGGCTACATGTATATGTATGGCTGAGCCCCTATCCTGTTCACCTGAAACTCTCACAACATTATTAATTGGCTATACACCAATATAAAATAAAAAGTTTAAGAAGAAAGAATAGAGGGGGTGACTTGACCCCAGGCCACCATCAGAGCTGCAACAAGGGGGAATTTCCACCTTGCAGTTCACAGATCTCCCTATCTCTTTGCAGGTACAAAATACTTTAGAGTTTCATAAGCCCATGTGATAGCTTAAGGCAGGGCAGCTGACTGAAAAAAGAGGCCAAAACATTCCCAAAATAATAAAGTGTAAAAAAGCTCCTACATTGTTAGGCCCAGTGCACCATCAATGAATCACAAATGCTGGAGGGGTTAAGATCAGACTCAAGGGATGGGATCAAACGGCCTGCGTGGAGCCCCACAGCTGCCCAAAGCGGGCCTGGAACAAGGGCTCCTCACTTGGGGGCCTAAGGATGAGCTTCTGGGGTTCTCTGATCCCTCAAATTATATATCAGAAGTCCAGTGCATCTTCCCGGGGAGAGGAGCTGGAACTTCCACAAAATTCTCCAAAAAGTTAATAAATCGCTGAATAAAATCCCTCAGCACTCTTGTGGAGCAAATGCCTTTAGGACTCTGACATCCTACATGACAGATGCATGACATGATCATTTTAAGGGAATCCCATGGCATTCTAGAGGCATGTGGTATCGGCGTCAACAACAGAGTACTGATTGGGCCTCCTGTGAAATTTCTAGTTTCTTCAGAGTTGCTGTCATAAACAATGATGAGCTTATATCTGACATGATGCTCAGAGCCTCCAGGACAGGCCATAACCTAACTCGGAATCTCCAAAGATGCTGTGTGTCTTGAGGTAGCCACTGGGGGACTGGATGTTGCCCGCCCTTTGAAAGGAGGTGGAGGAGGGAGATCCAGTGGTTTCCATCCTTGGGGTGAACGAAGGCTGCAAATGGGACCTTGCATGTAAAGGATGTTGTAAGTGGGGTGCGACTGGTTGTCTCAGACTTTAGGATGTTGAGTGTGATTTATCCAAGTCAAAGAGCATCCAAATTGTGCCCCTGAATTGCCACCCCGTCCTGTGATTTCTCTGAGAAACAGGCACAGAGGTTGCAGGGAAACAAGCAGTGAGTAACCTCCTTAGCAATTAACATGTTATCCATTATACATGTGTTACATTATATGTGTATAGATTATACAGTATACATTATATATGTAGAGATTATATGTTATACATTATAATGTAGTAGATAATACATAAATTATGTTACATATTACTTATGATACATATATAACAGTTACTATATACAAAGAGTAAAACAGTACTTTGACTGGCTGGGGTTTTGGCCCAAACCCCAGTGTAAAACTCAAGTGGGCCAGGATGAGCCCTGTGGAGACATCACAGGCAAGGCCAGGTCAGCCTGACCATCTAGAACCCACTCTGGCAGAAGTGCCCTGCTTTAATTATGCCCATTTCCGGCCCAGAATGGAATCTGATCCCTTCCCTCACACCAGAATGGGTGCCCGTGGAGAGGGAAGGGGCAGGAGGGGCTGAGCGTCTGGTAGCGAATTTGTCAGAAGACAGTGTCTGGGTTGGAGCTGTTGACAGGCCCATCTTCACTTTACGAGCAAAAAGGGCAAATCTGGGAGAATAGTGATGGGTGAGTTTGGCCACCCCAAGTAACCAGGGCAGTGAGCGCTCTGGCCTCCTGGAGGAGACGAGGGAAGGGGCACCCGCAGAGCTCAGCCCTGTGGCCACAGCCCCATCGGAGCCTTTGAACCTGACAAATCCAGGCATGTGCCCCTCCTTCTGGGGACAGACAGACTGGTGACTTTCTCCTTAGTCCAAATTTTCCCCAAGTTTGGTTCTTGGGATAATTTTATCTTATAACATGTTAAATAACATTAAAACACAGATTCAGTTTTTAAAATAATTTAAAGAATTTTGATACTCTTGAATATCTTATAAAACTTTGAAGGTGACTTGTTCTCATCTATGGCTCTGAAGCATCCCTATTTACCTTTGGTTTCCCTGATGGAGCCAATCCCAGGTAAACTGGTGCTCTGAGGCTGATGGTGTAATTTTCAGGCAGACGTCCCTCCCGGGTCCTCAGACCATCCACAACCAAGCGCCCCTTGCCTCCATCTTGCCCAAATGTCACCTTAAGGATAAAGAAAATAAGTTAACTGTATTCTTACCTTCAACATCTGGCATTGTAGTTTAATAGTGGTCACAGGAATTTTTTTTTTTTAATATTTCTGTCCCTTCAAGTAGCTTTGAAAAAAATCAGAGATTTTTTTCCCTAGTGTTTTTCATCATCCTTATTATGTGAGATTATGTTAGATATTAACCAGAGTGAGCTTAAAACATGAACTAAAAAAAGATTCCCAAAAGTGAACAAAAATAAATAGTTGGCCTGGAAACTTAGACAAAAGACAAATAACTGAAGAGTCAAAGGATCATAAATAAACACACATCCGTGCAACGCAGGGGAAGGAAGAGTTTGTGCAGAGCTGAGACAGGGAAAGCCACACGCTCCTCCGAGCAGGGGTCCTGGAGAAGAGACGGAGGGCTACTTCTTGTCTAACAGGAGGAGCAAGTGTTTTCAACTCTTTGCTAAAAGTCAGGATCCCTGGACTCTGGTGTGGACTCTGCCACCTCCTGGCTACCAGACTATCCACTAATGACTCCCCAGTGTAGATGCCCAGCTGTGACTGCTGGCCTCCACTGTCTACTGACACCTGGGCTTGGATGTCAGACAGGCAACTCAGTCAAAGGATATTCACAACAGAACCATTCTTCCCCAGCCACACCCACCTTCCCCACATCTTCTCCATCTCATCTCCACTACTGACCCCAATGCTGGTCCAAAATCACAGGACTCCATCTTGACTCCTCTCTTTCCAGAGGAGTCAAGAGGCCCTCTGGGCTCTGCCTTCTGACACATCCACTCTCTCCCCCTCCACCTTGGTCTCTTGAACCAAAGGCAACAGCATCCGTCTGGTCTACTTTTGCTCCTTTATAAATGCTTCAGCTAAAGAGGGTTTTAAAAAGATAAAGCTGATCATGTAATGCTTTTTTTTTTTTTTTTAAGGTTTAGATTCTCTAAAAGCTTCAGAGACTCAGAATAAAATCCCAAATCCTCACCTAATCCAGTGCTTAAATGACCTGGGCCTGCCTCACCCTGCATCTCTGGTGGCTCAGATTGTAAAGAATCTGCTTGTAATGCAAGAGACCTGGGTTTGATCCCTGACTTGGAAGATCACCAGGAGAAGGGAATGGCAACCAACTCCAGTATTCTTGCCATGGAGAATTCCATGGACAGAGGAGCCTGGTGGGCTACAGTCCATAGAGTCACAAAGAGTCAGACACAACTGAAGCGATTTAGCATGCATGTACACACTTGCCTTAAACTGCATTTCTTTAACCCCGGGATGCCTTTAGGCAAGAGCTGAGATGCTGAGGGTGTGGGCCCTTACACCTGTGCTCCAGAGAAAGCATTCCAGACTCAGAGAAGGGTCTGGAGACCTGGAAATTGTCCTGAAGGAGAGACATGGTCCAGGGGGCAAGGATGGGAACAAGCAAGGAGCAGTCCACAGAGCTGTGAGGCAAGGAGGATCTGAAGAAGCAGAGAGGAAAGCCCATCTTGGCATCTAGGATGACATCCGTGCATGGCACGTGCAGGAGTCTCTGCGGCCGAGATGCTGGGGTGCTCGGTGCCTCTGACCACACGTGCTCTCCCAGTGCTCG
Organism: Odocoileus virginianus; assembly: GCF_023699985.2. Lineage (NCBI taxonomy): Eukaryota > Metazoa > Chordata > Mammalia > Artiodactyla > Cervidae > Odocoileus > Odocoileus virginianus. The sequence continues at coordinate 25,288,953 of NC_069695.1, read as the reverse complement.
TGCCCTCCTGCCTGGAAGAACACTGAGACTTCCGTCTTCAGCTCCTCGGCAGTGAACTTGGCCCCGGGGAGGTTCTACGGCAGCCCCAGAGCTCACCGTGTGCCACTTCCCGTCACTGCACTTCTCTTTGCTTTTGAGCTTCAGTTTTCTCCCTTCTGCCCCCAGGGCAAAGACCAGCCGTCCTTTTGAAAGATAAAGAGCCATAAAGGAGTTCCTAGTGCCCGTGTAAAACACGAGCCCTCTGGACGCCGTGGTCAGCACATCCACCGCAAACTGTGACCTGCAGGGGAAAGACAGCAAAATGCAAAGGAGGAAAACAAGAGGTTTGTCGTGTTTCTCCAAATCTCAAAGGCCGGGAGAGAGGGTGAGGAGCAACCCCCCACTGTTCCATAATTTAAGTGAATAAACTAAGGCATGTAATTGATTAAACAACCTATTTCTTTGGGAGTTTTAAAAAGCTTGTTTTTCAGCGGTTAAAAGTTTTGTTGTATAATTTCCTTACTGTGTTGGGGAATAAGAGGAAGTTTTATGACAACCTCAGCTAGCAATGTAAGTCTCAGTGAATGGCAAGGAGGAAGATGCCCTACGGTAAAAAAAAATCTGCGTTTTAGAAAATTATGGTAAAATACACATAACATAAAGCTTAGTATCTTAACCATTTTTAAGAATATAGTTCAGAAGTGTTAAGTACCTTCACTGTTGTGCAGCAAATCTCCAGAACTCTTTTCATCTTGTAAAACTGAAAATCCCTACACATTAAACAACAGCTCTGTATTCCCTCCTCCCCGCACTGCCTAGCAACCACCATTCTGCTTTCTGTCTCTAAGAATCTGACTGTTGTAGATGCTTCATAGAAATAGAATCATACAGTATTTGTCTTTTTGCAACTGGCTTATTTCACCGAGCAGCCTCGATTTTTAAACCCAGTGAATATGCTTTCTATTTCATATACATGCAGAGAAAAGAAAGTTGCAAGGAAAAGTCAGGGAAGAACTTGAATAACAAGGATTTGAGTTAAGCATTGGGTAGGCATTTTCTTTCTGTAAGACATATTTAACACAGAGGCACAGAAGTCCAGTTCACCTTCTCTTGCCCACCCTTATGTTTCTCAGACCTTAATACCTCACCTTTGATGGAACAGGAATTAAGCAAGCATCATGTAGTAAAAGCAAAAAGTTAAAGTTAAATATCCTTTGCATGATGGTTGCATATAGGCACATGTGGCTAAGAAAGCTTTACTTTCTATGCACACTCACATCCATTCATCCATTTACTTATTCATTCAACAAATATTTAATGAGTGGGTCGTATGTACAAGGCACCATGATGAGCTCTGAGAATGAAGCAATGGATGTTTCATTCTTTGACTGGTTTGTGCTGTGTAGATGCCCTGGTTGTGGTTTACTTGCTAAGTCATGTCCAGTGGACTGTAACCTGCCAGGTTCCTCTGTCCATGGGATTTTCCAGGCAAGAGTACTGGAGCGGGTTGCCATGCCCTTCTCCAGGGGATTTTCCCGACCCAGGGATGGAACCTACATCTGTCTCCTGCACTGGCAGGCGGCTTCTTTACCTCCACTGCCACCTGGGAAGCCCTAAAAAACAGTTACTGAATTGAAGTAAATGGAAAAATGTGGAGGCAGAATCAGGAAGTGGAAGAAATACTGATGCTGTTACATCTCTTTGCTTTTTAATACTGTGAGGTTGAGCAAACCTGGAGATGCACTTTCATGCTTCAGATTTGCAAGTTTCCTTGAGGGTAGAGTTCCTCAAAATGAAAAAGAAATCTATATTCGTGAGATTAAAGCGACCAGATGGTGACACTGCTCAGTATGTCTCTCGGTGTAGCTGCCTGTTAGTGCGGAGGTTTGGAGAATGAGGGTTAGCCAATTTGAGGAGGATATTAGAACTTGCTACAGAATTAAAGTACTTTACACATATGTGGGCTTTGTTATTGGACTTGACATTTGCTTTCCAGCATTATTTCTTAAAGCAATTTTCTTTCAGAAAAGACTAACTGACTAACACCCCAAAAAGACATCAGTAGCTTCAAATCCTGGCATATTGTATTGCAGCTATGAGTCTTTATTGCTGAGGATTAGAAGGTAAGGCAGAGGGCAAAGAAGCATTTTTTTTACATTCACCCAGAGGTTAAAATAGTGGTAAAAGGGGAAGTCGCTCAGTTGTGTCTGACTCTTTGCGACCCCATGACTATACAGTCCATGGAGTTCTCCAGGCCAGAAGACTGGAGTGGGTAGCCTTTCCCTTCCCCAGGGGATCATCCCAACCCAGGTATCAAACCCATGTCTCCCACATTGCAGGCAGATTCTTTACCAGCTGAGCCACCAGGGAAGCCCAAGAATACTGGAGTGGGTTGCCTACCCCTTCTCCAGTGGATCTTCCAGACCCAGGAATTGAACCAGGGTCTCCTGCATTGCAGGCAGATTCTTTACCAACTGAGCTATCAGGGAAGTCCCTAAAATGGTGGTACACGGTTTTAAAGCAGAGACCAAACTTGCAAGAATAGAAATCAGGATGAGAATGACGAATAGTCCAAATCTTGCAAGATCCTGAAAATACACTGATTGCCACAATATTGGGGACTAAAATAATTTTAAAATTATATGTACTAAGGATTACTTTTTCCCACTTCCCCTTTAAGAATATTACTTTTTTCCATTTATTGTATATAATTCAGTGCTGGATGGGAAGATGCCAGGGTTGAATCATCAGAGGAAGCCAGATAGGTCATCACAGTGAATGTGCTGAGAAAAGATGCAGGAGAGAAGGGGCCACGGAGGGAGGGGGGAGTGCAAAGCTAGCGGAACAGCCTCAGAGCTGGGGAAGAGGGGAGGGGGGCTGAAGGGTGGAAAAAGGGCAGTGCATGCAGCATCCCAGGGAGACTGTTGACATTATGGCCAGCGTGACTGAAAGAGCAGTGCTGGGGAGCTGGGTAGGCCCAGGACGGGCTGAGAGCTGAGAGGGTCACTACCTCTGCCATCTGCTTGTCTCCCACTGACACAACTTTGCCAGATCAGGGATCTCCATAATGTCCATGGGTCTACTGGAGTCTGGAGCTCAGGGCTGAGGCTCACCTTCATAGCTTGGCCCCTCCCCTTCCGGCTTTCACACACTCAGCCCCTCCCCTTCTGGCTTCACACACTCAGCCCCTCCCCTTCCGGCTTTCACACACTCAGCCCCTCCCCTTCAGGCTTCACACACTCAGCCCCTCCCCTTCCGGCTTTCACACCTGCCTGCAAATCACACACTTGCTTACTGGGGCCACTTCCGAGGGCCAGCTCATTCCAACCTATGACCTCTCCTCCCTCCAAGCAAGACATTACTAACCCTATTTAACTGCTGAGAAAACTGAGGTTCAAAGAGATGGAGCAATTTCTGGAAATACGTGAGGCAGGTGTAATTATGCCACTTTTAAGTGTGGCATAATAAGACAAGCTGAAGAGCAGCGTGTGGCAGCCTTGGAGTTGCCCCTCAGAGCTCCCTCTCTTCAGGAGACCCCACTGCTGGGGCACAGTGGCCTGGCAGCACCCAGCTGCCCCTCTCTCAGAACCGCAGTGGCACCCAGTGACTCCCAGCTACACATCAAGCTCAGCAGAAAAGAGCCAGGCCATTCTGCCAACACTGGTGATGATCTCTGCTTGGATGCCCACCCGCCAGCCTGACTTCCTCAGAGCGTTCCTGCTGTCTGAGGCTCTTCCCACCTCTGTCTGCCTTCCCCTTTCCTTTCACAGCACCCCCGATGCGTCTCAGCTGAAGGCTCTCCCCACCAGCTCCTGCTCCCTTCTTTTATCTTCCACAGGAACAACCATTCTCTTGCGCATCTAATCTCATCTTGACATCTGCATCCCCAAGACCTGAACTGGCTTGTGGCCTGAGGTCACACAGCCAGCCAGTGGCCGAGCGAGTGGATGGAAAGCCAAAATCGGAAAGCCAGGTCTTTTTGACTTTTGGGCAATTCTGCCTCGGTAGATAAGTCCCCAAAGAATTCTGGGCACTGTTTTATTTATGTCTCCTTCAAATCATATGAAAATGACAAGCCTCGCCTTTCTTTTTTTCCTGACACAATTAATATCTCTGCTCATTCCCTCTTCCCCCAAAGAGATACAACTTGTTAGCACAAAACGTCCCAATGTATTCTCTAAAGATGATGTTATCTGGCACCAAGTCTTCCTGAAAGAATAATTTTTCTCTGACTGTAGAATGCAGGAGAAGAAAGGTGATGTATCACAAATAAATAGCAGCTTTGGAAAGACATATCAGCCTTATTTTTAGCACATTGTCAGTTCTAAACCAGAGCCGAGCTGATTGTTTCAGGGTCTGGGCAGCACCTGTCAGGTGTGTCTCTGGCTGCATGGAGGAAGGATGCTTCAGTGGCTGGGCTCTGTGTGCTGGGCAGGCTGGCACTTCTTTTCATAAACATATTTGTTCCCCACTTCACTGGGTCTCCCAGGTAGCTCAGCAGTAAAGAATCTGCCTGCCAAGCAGGAGACACAGGTTCAATCCCTGGGTCAGAAAGATCCCTTGGAGGAGGGCATGGCAATCCACTTCAGTACTCTTGCCTGTGGAACCCCATGGACAGAGGAGCCTGGCGGGCTACAGTCCATGGTATCACAAAGAGCTGGACATGATTAAGTGACTAAACAACAACAAGCCCCTTCCTCAGTGGCAAGTGCCTGGCATCACAGCGGTTAGCCTGCCCTAGTATATATAGAGTCCTATGTAGACTCAGAGTCTTGAGTTGGCATGGGGCAGGAACATGAAATAATACCTGGGTTTCAGCAAATCCTGGGGAAGCATGAATAGCAAGTGGCTGGTGGGACTGTCCCCAAACCGGAAGGCTTGGTGGCTGGTCTGGGCTCCGGGAAGTGGTGGGCAAGACTGAGCCTCTCCCCATGCCTTTGAGCTCCTTGGGGAGATGGCTGGTGCATCCTGCAACGGCTGTGTAGGAGAGAAACCAAAAATCAGGACAGCTAATTATCTGGGGGAAGGGTGGAGAACGCCTGTCTTGCTAAGTGCCTTGCTCAGTTTTGACTTTTGATTCTAAGAGCGGAATTCAATAGGGATGAATTCATTCTGGGGGAGGGTGCATGTTGCTCCCATCCTACACAGGTCTGTGGTACATGGGACCAGCAGGTATCCAGAGCACCTCCCTTCCCTGGGGGCCTGCTTCCCTGGTGGCTCAGAGTGAAAAATCTGCCCGCATTGCCGAAGACCTGGGTTTGATCCCTGGGTCAGGAAGATGCCCTGGAGGAAGAAATGGCTACCCACTCCAGTATTCTTGCCTGGAAATTCCCATGGACAGAGGAGCCTGGCTGGCTACAGTCCATGGCGTCACAAAGAGTTGGACATGACTGAACAACTAACATTCCTCTTCCTGGAGCTTCAGAAGACCCACAGTGGTTCTCAAGAGAAGAACCACAGTAGTTCTTGAGAGAGGCAGCATTCAACCATTTTTATTAAAAAAAAAAAAAGAAAACAAAACACCTCATATCAAGCCATCCAAGGCTCATCTGATTGGGCTCCAGTGAGTGGTTCTGAGTTCACCTCCCCCTGTCCCCTTTCTCCTCCAAACCATCCCTGTTCACCTGTTCACTGAGCTTCCCAAGCCTGTAGAGACCACATGTGAAGAGGACGCATGACTATGAAGACCACATTCTTTGGGGTTCTACAGCCCTAAGTTTTAATTCCAACTCTACTTACTGGGTGCTCTTGGGCAGTTTTTTTAACTTAAGATTCAATTTCCTGACCTGTAAGATTGGCATTTTATTCTGCTCTTGTAGGGGTATGGTGAGAACTGAGAGATGAAAGGAAAACACTGCAAAGTGTCTGTACCTGTGAGTCCCATCACATCCTGCTGCCTCCCAGCTTTGGGCTTCTGTTTGTGGAGCAACAACATTCACTCATCTAAATTTAACCCAAACTCCAGACCCAGGCTGGCTATCCCCTCCTCCAAAAAGAACACCCCCAGCCCCTGATCAGTAGCAGGAAAAATGCCTGCAAACCACTCGTGTCCCTCTCAAGTTATTAGTGTGTTTAATGATAATAATAATAGCTAATATTTATTGCATGCCTACCATGTGCCACGTGTTTTATGTCTATCACCTCATTGAATCCTCACAACACCATGAGATATTACTATTCAGTTGAGTTGAGTTCAGTTGCTCAGTAGTGTCTGACTCTTTGCGACCCCATAGACCGCAGCACGCCAGGCCTCCCTGTCCATCACAAACTCCCGGAGTTTACTCAAACTCATGCCCATCGAGTCGGTGATGCCATCCAGCCATCTCATCCTCTGTTGTCCCCTTCTCCTCCTGCCCCCAATCCCTCTCAGCATCAGGGTTTTTCCAATGAGTCAACTCTTTGCATGAGGTGGCCAAAGTATTGGAGTTTCAGCTTCATCAGTCCTTCCAATGAACACCCAGGACTGATCTCCTTCAGGATGGACTGGTTGGATCTCCTTGCAGTCTAAGGGACTCTCAAGAGTCTTCTCCAACACCATAGTTCAAAAGCATCAATTTTTCGGCACTCAGCTTTCCTCACAGTCCAACTCTCACATCCATACAAGACCACTGGAAAAACCATAGCCTTGTATTACCTATTCTCATTTACAAGGCTTCCCTGATGGCTCAGCAGGTAAAGAATCTGCCTGCCATGCAGGAGACCTAGGTTCGATTCCTGGGTCAGGAAGATCCCCTGGAGAAGGGAATGGCAACCCACTCCAGTATTCTTGCTTGGAGAATTCCATGGACAGAGGAGCCAGGTGAGCTACAGTCCCTGGGTCAGAAAGAGTCGGACACAACTGAATGACTAAGCATTCACTCACTATCCTCATTGATGCTGCAAGAAGTAGACCCACAGAAAAGTTAATTATTCAAGAACACACACTTACTACTCGCCAGTAGTAAGTGAGAAAACCTGATGCAAACCTAGGAAGGCTGGCCCCAAAGTCCAGTATTTAACCACAAAGCCTGGTGGTCTTCTCTTTGTTTTGGGGCTTTTGGAGGCAGAATTAGTTTCTTATTCTGTCTAATCTGAGGGCTTGCATGAAACAGGGAACATTACATCCAGTGTACTCACTGGGTCTCCCACATCAGTTGCCCCATGCCACTCTTCTGCTGATGCCCCCAGAGACACCCGCCAGTCTCCCACCAGCTTTCCACCTGCTTGAGGCACCTGTCACTCAATATGTCACCTACTGCATTCATTCTCCTTCCGCCTAAAGGCTTGTCCTTCTCCTCTCTCCACAACTGACTTCTCCATTCACCTAATAACCTGCACTAGTTGTCTCAGAATTATATTAACTCTTGCCTCTCCTCTGCCACCCACCTTCAGTTATTATATGATCTGATACATTCCATCCCCTGAATAACTTCGAGTCCATATTCATCTCCACCAGGACTGTGCTAATCTAGCTTCTCAGTAACTCTCAGCCTAACAGTGAAAAAAAATGACTCTGTGACTTCATTCCTGATGGGGGTGTTCTAAAGATGATCTCTTCCTAAGAGTTAAATGACAACCCTTTGGGATTTATGAAATATATTTCTTCTTAAATAGCATTAAATGTTTCTCTTTATGTACTATCTCTGCAACTCCCCTGAATCATCATGCAGTGGGAGAATTACTGACAAGCAGCATGTGGTTGACTCGAAATGAAAAGTGGGTTGAATGGAAGTGCATTGCTCTCAAGAAGGCCCCGGCTTTGAGGTCAGGCTGAGTTTAAATTCCAATGCCGCTTTCCATCTGTGGGAGCCTGCTCAAGTTGCTCACCTTTCTAGGCTACTGCATCCTTTTCTCTGATAACAGTACTTCTCCCACACAGTTATGTGAGGGTTTAGTAAGAAAATCCACTTAAAGAGCTCAGTGTAACACCTGGCACATTGCAGGTGCTCAGCGTTATCCATTAATCATATTAACTGTAACCTCGGATATGAGGTCACACTGTTGACCTCAGGCAGAGCTAGGAATTCAAGTTCTAACCCTTATCCATTAATCATATTAACTGTAACCTCAGATGTGAGGTCACACTGGTGACCTCAGACAGAGCTAGGAATTCAAGTTCTAACTCCGTGTTCAGTTTATGATGATGCTTCCACTCTTCCAAACCAGGAATTTCATTTCCTTTCAGCCTCTCTTAGAACCAAACATTAGAATCACCCAGGAGCTTTATAAACTCCTGTTGCTTGGACCTAACTCAAGAGTATTTGACTTAATTGGGTGGGATGCAACTCATGCACTGGGATTTTAAACACTCCCCAGGTGTCCCCAATGTGCTGTCAAGGTCAAGTCACAGTGATCATGGCAAGGCCTGGGTGCATGTGTTTATCCAGTTGTAGAATGCAAGACAGAGAAATGTCTGTGGGTAGGAAAAGGCTCATCAGCTGCAGGTACTGAGAAACTGAAGTCAAGGTCCTGTTTGTTCTTAGTTCAGTCGATAAGTCCTGTCCATCTCTTTGTGACCCCGTGGACTGTAGCCTGCCAGGCTCCTCTATCCAGGCAAGAATAACTAGAGTGGGTTGCCATTTCTTCTCCAGGAGGTCTTCCCACGACAGAGACTGAACCTGCATTGGCAGGTGGATTCTTTATCACTGAGCCACCAGGGAAGCCCCTCTATTTGTTTACAGGGCTGTGAAAATTGCCAAGCATTCAAGATTCAAAAGAGAAGCTAAAAAGAAAACTGCTTTGACATTTTGGTATAATCCAACTATGGATGACCCATTAGTCCCACTTCCTGGAAGCACTGGCTACCATGGGAGGCGATCTACACTCCTCCCCAACATCTCCAGCGAGGAAGATTCTCTTCTGAGAATCACCGAAAGAAGCAAAACCCAATACAAGGTTCTTGACACTCACCTGGTGGATACTGAAAGTCTTGGCTTTGTAAAACCTTGTGGACCCTTTAAGCAACATTAGAAAAGGTGGTTCGTTTAAACTGCAGAATCCCAGGGACACATCTCTCTTGGAAGACTTACTGGCCAGATCCAGGACTTCGGGACTCTCTGATGATCTGGAATGACAGCAGAAACAAACTCTGACACATCCAGGAAGACACACTGGCAGAGAGAATTTGTTTCCAACATATACATTCTTACTGCCCTGATTTCTGGCTAAACGCTCATCTGTTTCCACCTAGCACAGGGTGTGTGTGTGTGCGCGTGTTAAGTCACTTTAGCCATGCCTGACTCTTTGCGACCCTATGGACTGTAGCTCGCCAGGTTTCTCTGTCCATGGGGATTCCCCAGGGAAGAATACTGGAGTGAGTTGCCATGCCCTCCTCCAGGGCATCTTCCAGACCCAGGGATCGAACCTGAGTCTCTTATGTCTCCTGCATTGGCAGGTGGGTACTTTACCACTAGTGCCACCTGGAAATTATTAACGCATGTATGTGGAATCTAGAAAAATGGTACTGATGAACCTATTTGTAGGGCAGGAATAGAGATGCAGAAGTAGAGAATACATGTGTGGACCCAGGGTGGGGGAAAGGGGAAGGTGGGATGAATTGGAGGGGTAGCACGGACACATACACACGACCACGTGTAAAACAGAGAGCTACTGAGACGCCGGGGTACAGCACATGGAGCTCAGCCCGGTGCTCTGTGATGACCTGGGAGGGGAAGGATGAGGGGTGGCTGGGAGGGAGGCTCCAGAGGGAGGGGATATATGTATATTTATAGCTGATTCACGTAACTGTACCGCAGAAACTAACACAAAATTGTAACGCAACTATCCTCCAATTAAAAATAAATTTTAAAAAACATACAAAAAAAGAAATATGAAAGACAAAATAGGCAGAGAGGACAAGCACAGACACCAGATGACCTAGAATGATGATAAATAACAGGAAACCACAGAAGTGAGTTCGAGAAAGGATTTATCTCACTGCATTTCTGTAGACAAATCTCATGGGTAAATCTACTTTATCTTATGACGGTCATCAAGCCCTAACAGCCGCTCACAAGCCTACTGGGCTGCCTAAGGCTCATGAGCAGGCCCGGGCCCTCCCTCTGCTCAGGGGAGAGTTTTGCTCTCATCTAAAAAGGGACATAATCTGAACGTTAATTTTAATTAAACCTTTTCCAAGGTTATGTTCCAAAGCTGCTGCTACAAAGGGAGGCCGGGCCCCAGAGCTTTCTGTTAGTTTGCTTTTAACGCGTGCACCGTGCCAAAGATGTGAGCGTTGGACCGTAAAGAAGGCTGACACCTAAGAATTGATGAACTGTGGTGCTGGAGAAGACTCTTGAGAGTCACGTGGACAGCAAGGAGATCAAACCAGTCAATCCTACAGGAAATCAACCCTAAATATTCACTGGAAGGACTCATGCTGAAGCTGAAGCTCTAACACTTTGGCCATCTGATTCGAAGAGCTGACTCACTGGAAAAGACCCTGATGTTGGGAAAGATTGAGGGCAGGAGGAGAAGTGGGTGACAGAGGATGAGATGGTTGGATGGCATCATCAACTCAATGGACATGAGTTTGAGCAAACTCTGGGAGATAGTGAAGGACAGGGAAGCCTGGCGTGCTGTAGTCCATGGGGTCGCAAAGAGTCAGACACAACTGAGCAACTGAACAACAACAAATCATGCCAAAGAAGGTGTTTGGAAAGTCTGCAGATGAGAGCAGCATGAAGCCATGGTGACAAGTTCTCTGTGTCGGCAGGCCCCTCTCATCGGCTGCACACACACCTCTGGATGAAAACATTGCTGATGCAGCCCTCGAAATGACTCCCGCCCAGACGCAGGGACTGCTGGAAATCTGAAAGGCCGCGAAGCCTTTGGTTATTCTTCAGAGGCTGGTCATCAATGAGGAGCCGGAGTCTGAAAAAACAAACAAACGAAAAAAACCAAACAGGAGTGAGAACAGCTAGTGAAACTGACTGTCTTTGATTCAGACCCAAAGTCTTTTACCCGAAAGAACTCACTAAACTATTTTCAAAGAGCATTTGCAGTTTTGTTCCATATATTTCTTTTTGCACATGGCATTTTTATTAAAGTACTCTACAGGCATAGCTCCTTTTATTGCACTTCATTTTTAAAATATGCTTCACAGATATTGTGGTTTTTGAAAAATTGAAAGTTTGTCGCAACCTGCCTCAAGCAAGTCTACTGGCACTGTTTTTCCAATAGCATTTGCTCACTCCGAGTCTTACAGTCTCACTTTGGTAGTTTTCACAAGACTTCAAATGCTTCCCAGTGAAACAATGACAACTCCTAGAAGGCTCAGATGATGGTTAGCATTTTTACTGATAAAGTATTTTTTACGTAAGGTATGTTCAGTTTTTTTTAGACACCTATTGCACACTTGATAGATATAGTATAGGGTAAGTATAACTTTTATATTCACTGGGAATCAAAAATGTTGTGTGACTCTTTTTTATTGTGTCATTAGCTTTACTGCAGTGGTCTGGAATTGAACCCACAATATTCCCAGGTGTACCTGTATACATACAGAAAGTATAGGTCCTAAAGTGCCCAGCTCAATGCATCTTTGAAATGTGAAAACACTGACACTGCCAGTTCCCCAGGCACCCTGCCTGGGCTCCCTTTCCAGTTCTCTCTCTCCAAGAGTAACACAGCACTGTGAATTCTGATGAAACAGTTTAGCTTTGCTGCTTCTGAATTTTATATACATGAAGTCATGGGAAAAGAAGTCTTTCACGTGTGACCTCTTTTGCTCAGCCTTACATGCGAGGTTCATCCATGTGGCTGTGCACAGCTGTAGATCCTTCATTCTCATTCTCCCATTTTGAATGTACCCCAACTTATTTATCCATCCAACTGTTGATTCTCAATCAATGAGAAAATTGATACAGTACCAAGAAGAAGGTCAAGATTTACTAGTAAAATAGTGTCAACATTGAGGACAAATATGTCTCAGAAAAGATACTAGAAAATTCCACTAAACTAAATAAAATAAAATTCTTAGTGCTCTGGCAGAAGAGCCATTCCACTCACCCAGAGTTGTCACTTATTACAGACACATAATGCAGTAAACCATCCATGTACGTCTGTGGAGACGTGAGAATCGGGCTGCTGCTGTCCCTGGTGCTCAGTTCAATGTGACCGTCTTCCAGGGTGACCTGCAGACTGCTTGCCTGAAATCATCAGAGAACAATGTACCCATCAGTGCAATCCACCTGCATTTAATGATTATGAATGTATCGATACTCAGTGTGTGAGCAAAACTATGTACAAAACAGGATGTTTCAAACCCAATGTTTTGACTTTGCTATTTTGATCTAAAGGTTATTTTTGAATATTTGGACTCTGTGTTTATGAATATAAAAATCTTATACAAATTATTTCAACATTGATGAATCTGTCAAAAGCATTTTATGGACCTACAATCATTAACCAACTTAATGTCTCCGTCAATTATACAAAAGTTACACCATTTCTAAATTTTTCTATTTTCGCTTTCACTCTACTGAAGTTATTTTCATCAAGATCAATGTTTTTCTGAATACATTTTTACAACAAAGACTTGATTCATCAATTTTCTTCATAGATGATTACAATGACAGCTTCCCTTCAGTCATGAATTTTTTATTTTTGGGTCCTAATTTCCAGGAGGTTCAATTTTCCAATGTCAAACTCAGCAGATAAAAATTTTGGCAAGATAATTTTTTTTCTTTCTATTTTCTTTCTATTTTCTATTTTCTTTCTATTTCTTTCTATTAATTGCTAATGTTCTTTAAACATGTGTGGTTGTAAATAAATATTTAAAAAATACAAAAAAATTGGCAGATACAAATTTTGGCAAGATAATTTTTTTTCTTTCTATTTTCTTTCTATTTTCTATTTTCTTTCTATTAATTGCTAATGTTCTTTAAATGTGTGTGGTTGTAAATAAATATTCAAAAAATACAAAAAAATTGGTGTAGTTTTGGCAGTTGTCATTTTCATTTTGTTGATGTGTTTTTCCTACCACGTACAATTTTTGTGGTTTTCAACCAGATGTGATTCTTCAGGGAGCTTTGAGCCTAAAACAATGTTTACAGAGTGTGTTTGTAGCCATTTTCAGTTTCACTTAATGTTGAGTTTTTTCAACTGGCAATATTTATTATAAACTGGATAAAAGAATGCTAACTGAAATGTATTTCTTAAGAAGTTGAATCCATTAAGGAGTTGCAGGCACTGTTCCTAGGATATTTGAAGGGTTCCTGCCTTGTCCAGGATTGACCTCATCTTTTGCTAAGCCAAGTCTTCTGCCTCTTTTGGACCATTTTGTATACAGTGTATTAAGTGTCCCCACTCCTGCGGAGGAAACAGGAGAGCGTGTCAGAAGAGTTGGGGCAAGGAACTTCCCTGGCACTCCAGTGGTTAAGAATCTGCCCTGCAATGCAGGGGATGAGGGTGTGACCCCTGGTTGGGGAACCAAGATCCCATATGCCACGGGACAGCTAAGCCTGTGTGCTTCAGCGAAGACCTTGCCCCCATGTCACAACTAAGACCTGATGCAGCCATAAATAAATAAATACTTTTTGACAAAAAGAGCTGGGTCAAAACATCCTGCTCTGATAGAAAAGCCACGCTTGCGATCTAAATGTAGGCATGTGCTTTTTCAGGGGTATTTTTGTTTTGTTTTTCAAAAAAAGGATCTCAAAGCCATACTGCATAGCACAGGGAGCTCGGTTCGGTGTTCTGTAATGACCCAGAAGGGTGAGATGGGGGTGGGGGGGAGGCTAAGAGGGAGGGAATATATGTATACACATGGCTGATTCACAATGTTTTGCAGCAGAAACTAACACAACATTGTACAGCAATTATATTCCAATTAAAATAAAATAATCAATAGAACATGAATTAAACAAAAAAAGATCTCTAACAGCTGATTGAAAAAGACAGCAAGAGAGGAGAAGAGTTCTATTTACAACATAACCACAGAGGCAGCTAGTCCTTCCTTTAAGCAAATACTAGTTGTCCACTGTGCTGGCAGTCCTGAAGAAACAAACCCAAGAAGAAGACTGCCCTACTTCTCTTTCTATTTTAAAACCCCAGTTGTTCCACCGGCCAATTTCGGAGTATTAGCTGACTTTTACGCCTACATGACCACACTGGCTAAATACTCTTAAGTGAGAGAATCTCTGTGGCTTGATGTACAGGAACAAAGAGCAAAAGACATTACTTTCTTCCATTCTCCGATGCAAATATCATCCAATAAGCTGCTGCTGCCAAAAAAAGGAATCTCAAGAGCTCTCTTTTGTGGAATCACAAACGAGTAATGGGTGTACATTCTGATTTTTTTTTTCTTAGTTCTAAAAACTTAAAGCTACATTATTACTTATACCAGTTCTACTTTACCTTCACTCAAAATACACCTGAAAAGAACGAAAATGGAGCCCACGAATACACATAAATCCCATTCTGTAAACTAGAATATACTTTCTAAGCCTGATTTCTTTTAGGCCCTACCCCAGGATGGGCAACCACTTCCATGGTTGAAATCCACAAAAGCATCTACTGCGTGATGCTAGACAAAAATGCCCAACGGATTTACCTTCAAAAATCCCTCTATTGTTTTTGACATCGAACCTTGAGTCAGGCTTAAATCTTGTTCAACATTCATACAATATTTCATACCCCCGTCTGATGACTTAATAAGATGCCACTGGGTTGAAAGGTCTGAAACCCGAAGGAGGCTTGAAAGTGGCTGGATGATGGGAAGTCCAAATTGGTGAAACTCAACTGTCCTCCCCTGGAGAATGAGGCAGATCGCACGAGCTGAAATGCGAACATGGAATAAATTACTGGCCTTGTAATCATGCCACGGCTGAAATAATAGTATCTTAACCTAGATCACTTCACTTGAACTGACCCATGGAAAAAAAGTTTGCTTTTTCTGCATGATAATTTGCCAACCATCTTGGTGTTTTTGTGTGCAGAGCTGGTTTTCCTATCTTCCTACAAATTTAATATACAAGCCTGAAGAGGTTTTGCAAGTACAGGGAGAGTGTAATAAATGAGCCAGTTCATCATATCAGAATACGTCAAAAGTTGGTGTGTTAACAAAAGTCAAACATGGGTTAGCTGGGAACCACTCCTTTGCAAGGTTCTGAACTCTTCACTTACCTTCCAGTCTTCTGAGCACTTTTTTGTTACTCCCACTGTATCATTCAATCTGACGACGCCAGTGGTCTTCTTCAGGTTCTTCATGCAGCCTCGGAAAGCAGGTGTAGAAATGTTAAACCTGATTTGGGGATGCAAGAAAAGGAAGAGATGGACCAAGCGCAGGCTGGCTGGGGAACTGCAGCTGAAACATGGCACTCATTCCCTACAGCTTCTCACCCGTGAACAAGTACGTGTTTTATGGTTATCTCTTCTCGTCGGATTTCTATACTGCTACTAATTTTGTGATACTAGGAAAATCTATTAGATATTTCCATTCTGTGTGATTTGCATTCTCAGTATTAAAAATGAACACAATAATGTTGACAGAAGAGTGGCCAGTATCCCCCAAAAGTATAGACGTATAGAAGATGTACAAGATCTGAAACTGCTCCCCCCATCCTCTATTGGAGTCATGATAATGCATCATGAATTAAAAGCATATTAATAAATTAATATACTAGAAACATCATATAAATATATATTAAACTCCCTGGTGGCTTAGGTGGTAAATAATCTGCCTGCAATGTGGGAGATTGGGAAGGTCCCCTGAAGAAAGGAATGGCAACCCACTTCAGTCTTCTTGCCTGGGAAATCCCATGGAGAGAGGAGCCTGGTGGGCTACAGTCCATGGGGTTGCAAAGAGTCAGACAAGACTGAGTGAATAACCCTTTGAATAACTAAATAAGTAACTAATTATAGCCAGAAATACTCTAGAAAACTTCTTGATCTTTTTTTCCTGTCCAGTTTTAAGTCAACCACTGTAAACGCCAAGGAAATAAATTATTACTTTTTGGTCCTAGTCAATTAGGAAAAGTGTGGCTTGGTATATTTAATCAGTGCCAAGCTGGAACAATGGAAAGCACTATCCAGCCTCATATGCTGTATCCACCACCTCCTAACTGTGCAGGCTGGGCAAGAGGTCACTGCGAGGATTAAACATGTTCACGTCCAGGAGGTGCTCGGAACCCTCCATGGCACTCGGTCCTGGGCACTCAGGAGGCGCTTCTGAGAGAAGCTTCTCTGGAGCATTGGGCTCTGGAGGCAGGCTGTGTTGGTTCAAGTTCTGTCCTGGGTGTCTTCCCTGTGCGTCTATCTTCTCATTTATACCATGGGAAGGTGGTAATCTGCTTCCCAGCCCAGAGTTTAAATGCAATAATGTGGGTAACGTACTCCAACGGTGCCCAGTACAGAGCAAGGACTCGGTGAGATGGCAGAATTGTAACTAGCCCCATCACATCAGTGCATCTCTATAACAAAGCAATTTCTTCTTTTTTTTTAATTAAAAAACTTTTTTTTGGTTGGGCTGCACAGCACGTGGGATGTTAGCTCCCTAACAGGGATCAAACCCAAATTGGAAGCGTGGACTCTCAACCAGGGAAGCCCCTATAATGAAGCAGTTGATAAAGCAGCTCCTCCTACATGGCTGTCTTGGTATTTCCCCTTTGATTTGACTTTCGGATCTATCTGGAGCGGATGTCACACAAAAACACTAACATACGTGAAATGACTGAAGTCCAGGCAAATATTTGTGTTTCTTAAGCAAATGATGTACTAAGATAAACACAAAGCTGACTTCATTACTAATCCCTAAAGGGGCTGACTTTTCTAAATGGAAAGATGTCTGCCTTCATTTTTATTCAATTCATTATAAACAGCTGAGCTACATGTAATATGCATAAAATTAAATTTCATTAAAAGGCAGAAACAAATCCTCATGGGCATCACAGCACAAGCTTGATGATTTTATAAAACTGGCTTCTTGCCTCAGGAGAGGAGGAAAATTCATATCCATTCCTGGGGCTTGTCTATTTGTCCATATGTTAATATTTATTAACTCATTAATGTTAATATTTTGATCCATTCTCTCTTGGGTTTCAACATGCTTTAAACTCATCCACATCTCCTGATTCCTTTTTTCCATAAAGCATAGGTTGAAGGAAGAATAAGGTGGCATAAAAAGTAAAGGGGAAAGGAAGCTAGCTGACAGACAAGGAGCACCTATTTTGTGCAAGCTGAAGCTCCAGTACTTCGGCCACCTGATGCCAAGAGCCGACTCATTGGAAAAGACCCTGATGTTGGGAAAGATTGAAGGCAGGAGGAGAAGGGGTTGACAGAGGATGAGATGGTTGGATGGCATCACCGACTCAATGGACATGAGTTTGAGCAAACTCCAGGAGATGGGGAAGGATAGGGAAGCCTGGTGTGGGGCAGTCCACGGGGTCAGACACAGCTGAGCTGCTGAACAACAACTATTATCTGATCCTCACAATAACCTTTTGAAGGAAATATTTTCTTTTTTAAAAAAAAGATTTATCATCATTTCATTAATCTATTGTTATGTTTTTGTTTATATTGGAGTACAACCAACTAACAATGTGCAATAGTTTCAGGCGGACAGAGAAAGAACTCAGCCATACATACACATGCATCCATTTGCCCCTAAACTCGCCTCCCATCCAGGCTGCCACATATCATTGAGCAGAGTTCCCTGTGCTCTATGGTAGATCCTTGTTGGTTACCCATTTTAAATACAGCAGCATGAACCTGGCCATCCCAAACTCCCTAACTATCCCTTCCCCCTATGTTTCCCCACAAGGGAGATATTTTCTCACCTGACATTACTGAGCACTTACCATGTGCCAGGCACTGTGCTAAATCCTTTACTCTGAATCTCACGACCAGTCTAAGAGCTAGTGCATCACTGTGCCCACGTTACAGATGTACAAGGAGGCTTGGGAAGGTTAAGTGACTCCCATGAGGTCATGCAGAAGGAAGGTGGCAGCACTGGGGTCCCGGGGGTCGGCGTGTCACAGAAGCTAGTGTGACCTGCAGCCCTTGCTCTTTGTGCTTACACAGGTGTGTACCCACAGCACTGCAACGATCGTGACTCTTTCCTACAGAACAGTTACCTACAGCAGAGATGTTAAAATGAAAGAGTCATTTCCACCATTCTTCGGGATGCTCTTGTTACTCTGGCTCATCTGAGGGCCTAGGGTTCCACATTCGCTCCAGAATTCAGGTCTGAGCACTCCTGCCAGAGGAACGTGACTGAGGAGGGGTGTGGGCTGCCATAAGAATGGGTGCGTATGCCGCGGTGTGTGTGCACACCAAGGGGCAAGCTGTTCACAAAGGATTGGCTGGGTCCAGCCTGCTGTGGGCAGATCTCAGAGGGCAGGAGGAGCAAAATCAAACCCCGAACTCAGTGCTGGGTATTAACAGATGCTCAACAGATCCTTGCCCGGTGTTTAGTTTTGGAGTTTGTTTCATTGTGATGTGATATTATCATACTCTGTGATGCAATGATGTATGTAACTCCTCGGGAAGTGTTTTTTGTTGGTCTGAGGCACTGTCAGGGATGACAGTGCATTGCTGGCATCATCAGGGGTGATCTTCTCTTCTCATGGGAAGCAGATGGGATTAACAGACTGTGGTTTGGCTTCTGACTCTAATCCTATACAAGTCACTCCAAGATCTGGGTCCCCAATCCCAGAAGGTATGCTGCAGGGAGACAGAGAAAACACCACGCTCACACAGCCTCTTGCCTACGCTCCTGTACACAGAGCTAACATGAGGCGTGCTTCTCTCCACGTTAGGGTCAAGCATTGACTGTCTCCACTACCCCCCTGCCAGGGCTCAAGGCACCTCCCCGCTTTGAAAGAACTGCTGGTTGCACCTACAGACTCAGCTGTGGGTCACTGGGGAGAAATCCTCCATGACCCACATCAGAAGGGGGTCTCAGGACTCTGAACCATCAGCAGCAGCACCAGAGGGATGAAGCAGGGCCAGAAACAGCTGAGCACCGTTAAGCATTTTACTTGAGAGAGAGGAAAAGCTCAGTGAAATCTTTTGACCAGCCTCTGTCTCCTGCATGTTCCATGTTCTTACAGTTTGACTCAAGACTCAAAGTGTAAACTTACCCAGAAAAAGGAAGCAGTCCCTGTTTGGAAGACCCTAAAACAGATGCCTAGGAAAATTCTCTATGTCTATCTGTATGTGTATGTGTGTGCATGCACACTCAGTCATGTCTGACTCTTCATGACCCCATGGACTGTAGCCTGCCAGGCGCCTCTGTCCATGGGATTCTCCAGGCAAGAATACTAGAGTGGGTTGTCATTGCCTTCTCCAGGGGATCTTCCCAACCCAGAGATTGAAGCCAAATCTCTTGCGTCTCCTACATTGGTAGGCAAATTCTTTACCACGATACCCATATATGTATTTCTTTAATGGACAGAAATAAAAAGGCAAAGAAAGGTTGAGTGTTGACTTAATCCAAGGTCACCCTACTCGTTGATGGCTAAGCCCAAACTAGAACCATTTCTTTGGATCCTCACCCATTACTTTTTCCTAGTAAACCGTGCTTGGCCGACACCCTTATCACAGTCTGTGGACTTTCTGCTGACACCACACAGAGGCAAACACCTCTGAGAATCACTTGCGGCTCTGGGGGAGCCCACTTGTCCCCATATCCTCAGTAGCTACCTGTTCTCAAGCTTCGCTCCCCCTTTCTCCAGCCTGGACGTCTCTCCAGAGGTCAAGGCCTTCCATCTAGTCCTTTCCAGGCATCTCCACCTGCTGTCTCCTGGGACTCAGCCTGTCTCAGACTGAGTTCACCACCCCATTTCTCTGCTGGTGCTGGCCATCTGTCCAAGCGCCAGATCAAAGTCCTTCTTGAGCACTTCTCTTTGTTATTCTTCAAACCCAAGCAATCTTTCAGCACTGCCCATCTGCTGCCCTAAGTATAACAAGACTCCACTCTCTCTTCCTCATCAGCACTGTCGTTTCCATGGTCAGACCACCTGCCTCTCTCACCTGTTATGCTCATCTTCAAACCTCTCCACCTGCCTCTGCCTTTTCCCTCTTAATCCAATCTGCACCCTGCACTACAGCAAGCTACGGAAAACCCAAGTCTGATCATGTCCTTTCTCTGCGGAAGCCCCCAGTGGTCCTTACTGTGACTTTCAAGATCCTCTGTGGTCTGGCCCCTGCTTCCCACACCAGCCACAATGGCCTGCCTCATAGTGTCCTCTTGGGAGTTCACACTTTGGTTCTTATCTCTTATGTTGAATTTCATATGTCAGGGTCTTCCAGATCTACTCAGAGACCACTTTCCTGATACCCTAAAGGGTAGATAGGTTCCTTTACTGGGTCCCTATCACCCTGAGCTTCCTGGGTGCCACCTTCTGATGGCACTGGCCTTATTCTACTGTCTCCCTCTGCTATACTTGAGACTCTTCCCTGTTCATCATCATCCCAGAACTGACCACACTACCTAAGATCATTAGAAAGCCAATGAGGGCTTGTGCAATGAGCAAACAAATGACAGCCACTAATGTGTGAATGGTGCTGCCTTAGGTTACTCTATTTTATTACATTTACTTGTATAAAACCAAGTTTACTGGCCATTCATAACTAGCTATTCAAGGTTGAACTGCTATTTAGTACTGATCATATTAAATATTAATATTACCTCTTTGGCTCTTAATTTCTACATTAAAATTCAGAGGTTACATACCATGATCCACAAGGTCCCTTCCAATTCAAAGAACCTAGGGAGGAAAGACATTCACTCCCAAACTCTATTAAAGTGCTGAACTTTCTCACCTGTATCTCTGTCTTTGGGGGCAACCCTGACGGCTTTTATTTTTATGATCTTTTTGAGGTAGACCATTTTTTAAAAGTCTTTATTGAATCTGCTACAGTACTGCTTATTTTTTACATTTTGGGTTTGTGGTCAGGAGGCACATAAGATCTTAGCTCCCTGACCGGGTATTGAACCTGCATCTCCTATATTGGAAGGCTAATGTCAATCACTGGACCTCCAGAGAAGTCCACAGACAACTTTAAGACAAAGATTAGTGCCTCCTTATTGAGGCTGGACAGCTGTTCAAATGTATAAGGATTTGAGAAGACCACTGTGGCACAACACTTCATAAATCACATCTAGTACTCCTTCCAAATGACTGATAAATTAGGGAAAGAGTTAACCAGCCTCAGATATCATATGAAAGCAATCATCATCAAACATTTTGGGAGCTCTCTTAGCTTAGTCATGAGGCTGTAGTAACCCTTCCAAGGAATCTTCTTTCCACACATCACTGTCAGCCTTTTGGAAGGATGTAAACAAACGAACAAAATGTGAAAGTTATTTTTAAGTATATCCTCAGAGTGGTGTTTGTTTTTCTCATTCCCATTAAACTTTACTTCCATTCAAGTTAAGTTAATTCATTTGTGTATCCATTCATCCGAGACAGTCATCCCCCTAGTCCCTCCTTGATAACACACACATAAGGGGGCAGGTAATACAAATGTGCCTCATGTCCTAGGAGGCACTTCAGTGCCCTAGCTTTCGGTGCCCAGGGCCACCTGTGTTCCCCTCTGTACCAACCAGGACCCCAAGTAAAAGTGAAAGTGTTAGCTGCTTAGTCACGTCTGACTCTTTGCAACCCCGTGGACTGTAACCATCAGGCTCCTCTGTCCATGGAATTCTCCAGGCAAGAATACTGGCGTGGGTAGCATTCTATTCTCCAGGGGACCTTACCGACCTAGGGATAAAACCTGGGTCTCCTACATTGCAGGCAGATTCTTTACCACCTGAGCCACCGGGGAAGTCCACAAGGACCCCAGGATATAGCCCCTCTTTTTGACGGCAGTGTTGTCAACACCAAATCTACTCATGTGGTTTTTCTCCTCCCAGGAACGACAATGGAAGTGGTACACTGTTCCCTCATCTCCCCACCACTCTGACCCCTAACCCCCGCATCTTTCAAACAGCCAGTCGTGTTACCCAGTATTAACAGCCTGTTGTACTCTGTTGGCTAACACTATTAGTACAGAAAAGTAATTCTTTGCTTTTTGCTGGAATTAAACAAGGCAGATTTATCAGTAGCAATTGTAACTATTAAGAGAGGTGACCTGCTCCTTTATAAAAAGATCATCTTACCTCTCCCTGATGGAAATGGGAATTCCCCCCAGATAGTATGTGCTGAAATCAAATATCTCATCTTCAATTTTAACGCTTTGAGTATCCACATTTATCCACATACGTTGTTGGATTTTTCCAATTTTGATCAGAATCTAAAATAAATGAGAGATGAATCAGTCAGCAATGAGAAATAAAATAATTCTATTCATGATGGTTCAGAGCTATTATGTTTTTACCTTCCTTCAGATTCATTTATATACATGGTATATATATTAATAGAAGGGATCTGAGCACAGTAGCACATCTGCATAAAATTATAATAAAAATTTAAATAGAGATGTTTGCATTTGTTTGTCTGTTTTGGCTGAACCACACGGTTTGAAGGACCCTAGCTCTCTGACCAAAAACTGAACCTGCACATTTGGTAGTGAAAACTTGGTGCCTAACTACTGGACCACCAGGGAATTCCCGAAATGTTTGCATTTGAAATTAATCATGTTTTTTAATATTAAAAAAATTTATTATTTTTAACTTTTTATTTTGTATTGGGGTATATCTGATTAACAATATAGTGACAATTTCAGATGAAGAGCAAAGGGACTCAGTCATACATATACATATATCCATGAAATTAATCACGTTTTATCTATACCATATGGATGTTATATATTTCATGCAAAAATATTCAGATTTTAAAAGGATATGTCTCTCAGCTAATAAGTTCATCTGGTAATAGAACAGTGTTCTGTGCACTGACTTAAAGGACTAAAAACATGTAATGACTCAGATAAACAGATTCAAAGGATGTACCAAATGATCTTTCCCGTCGTTTATGATCTCTCTGATTCCTTTTTCTTTAGGCGGCTCTGAATTCAGTTTGTACCGCACCATGAGTCGGCCGTCTTCTACATTCAGAGATATGAAGTGATCCTACAGCATGGGGACAATGTAGATTAGGAGAATTCTCAGGAAGAGCCACATGCACTCAAACTCCAGCCGGCTCTCAGCTTCAGCTGCCTTCTGAGTTCAAAGGAACAACAGCGCTTAATACTCAACTCCTGGGATGGGGATGATGGCTAAATCCTGTCAATCATGTTAAACAATCTACATAGTAATTAGCACACAGGAAGGAAACAATAAATGCTAGCTATGATTTTGTTTTATACCAATCTACAACCAGCATGTAAAACTGGCAACTGAAAAGATACAGATCATGAATATCATTGGAAAATATGATTGCTACCTTTTGGAGGGGTTTCCCAGGTGGTGCTAGTGGTAGAGAACCCACCTGCCAATACAAGAGCTGTAAGAGATGTGGGTTCAATCCCTGGGTTTGGAAGATCCCCTAGAGGTGGAAATGGCAACCCACTCCAGTATTCTTGCCTGGTGAATTCCATGGTCAGAGGAGCCTGGTGGGCTACAGTCCATGGGGTTCCAAAGAATCAGACATGACTGAAACAACTTAGCATGTACACACATTTTGGACAGAGGTAGTGTCTTCTTCAAACCCCACTTTCCACCACCTGTTTTCTGCTGTATTCCTATTTATCCTCTATCTTCCATTTAACGGTTGCTTTGTTGTTGCTGTTTAGTTATTAAGTCGTGTCTTGAGAGTCCCTTGTACTGCAAGGAGATCCAACCAGTCCATCCTAAAGGAAATCATCCCTGAATATTCATGGGAGGCACTGATGCTGAAGCTGAAACTCCAATACTTTGGCCACCTGATGTGAAAAGCCAACTCACTGGAAAAGACCCTGGTGCTGGAAAAGATTTAGGGCAGAAGAAGAAGGTGGTGACAGAGGATGAGATGCCTGGATGGCATCTCTTGACTCAATGGACATGAGTTTGAGCAAACTCTGGGAGACAGTAAAGGACAGGAAAGCCTGGTGTGTTGCAGTCCATGGGGTAACAAAGAATCAGACACGACTGAGGGACTGAACAATGACATGTCCTATGCAGCATCTTCAAGAAGAGCTCATTCTCTAGAGAGTTTAAGTCTAGGCCTATCTACCAGCAGATGGTGCTGACGATCACTCAGTCACTTTTGGCCTTTTCTAAACTAGGAGATGTCAGTATGGTCTCCAGGAACCTCAGCTGCTTGAAAACAGAGAAGCCTCCATGTCTTGGAAAGTCAAGGTTCAGGCAGATAGAGATGAAATCTCTTACGGCCTGAAAAGAGTCAGACCAAGAAGCAAACAGCAGAAGGTCGAACAGCCTAGCTTTCAGAGACCCCAGGAAGACTTAACATTTTTTTTTTAGGCAGAATAAGCAAAGATTATTAGGCAAACAGTAGTTTTCAAAGAATAAAACTGACAATGCAAATAGAATGGGTAAGTGGCAATTTCTCCCACTTTTCGGTGGCATCGTCTCAAATTCTGGATGACTTGCCTTACCAAAACACACATTCACACAGCCAAAGGAAGTACTGGGTTGGCCAAAAAATTTCATTTGCGTTTTTCTGTAAAATGTTATAGAAATGAACTTTTTTGGCCAATCCAACAGAGATGGGCTAAGGGAAAGGATGCAGCTAACATTTACACATTGTTTTTCAGATACATTGTTTGTTTATAATAACTCAGTTATCCCAAAATTGTTCAAATGAATGGACGTATTTGGTAATATCTGGATGTTTGTCATACGTTACCTTGTTTTCTGCAAAAAACAGCAAACCTCTGTCCACAGTGGTCTGAATTGTCTGTCCAAAGGTGGGGAAGGGGGCATTTGGTTGAGTTGGAACTCGAGCATAGCCTGTACCTTCAAAATAATTTTTGTCTGATTCTTCTTTTCTCCTGTCAACACCAATCATCGTTAAGTGAGAACACAGCAGCAAAAGACTGCCAGGAAACTATCCTTATTGATGAAAAAGCGAGCAAAGTCTGTGCAATCAAGTTGTCATATTTTGTTAGAGAAGAGGAAACATCTTTAAATTTAATGTCGAAGCAGTCCACTGTATCTCCTGGATCTGCTCTTATACTCTATGATGATCAAACTCTACCTCAACAGAGAGGCTATTCAGGAGACCCTATTGCAAACATCTGCTTAGGAAAACATGACCCAGCAGCTGAAGGTCTTGCAATGTAAGAAATAATGTATAATGAAATAAAATTTTATTCTGAGTAATAAACACTCAATCTGTCTCATATTAGAATCTTCCCATCAGCAACTTTCAAATAGGTTCATATGCCAAAGTCATGGTGTTCTTTATGGACTACTGTTTTACTTTTTAAAAAGTTTACAGTAAAATAAATAGTTTGTGCTCTAAATCAGGCACCATCTAATGCTGAATATTTTGTGGTAGGAGGCACCAAAAACTGAAGAAAGATGTATTTTTTTCAAAATCAAGAAAATTCTGTCCATTTAATATTTGATATGAATAAGGAAAAGACTTTTCCTTATTTAATTTGTATTCCTTAAGTATAAATTACATATGCTTTTTATGCTATATGACTGCAAAATCACAGAGACACACCAGCTTCTAGGTTTTATTTACCTTCTACAAGGCTCCACTTCTGTTGTGTTGAGATTGAAAGTCTTTTTGAAGTTGTACAAGCTCAGAACATTTTCATTGAGGTCATCTAATTCAATACAACCTTTGTATGCAGGGAATCTCAGTCTACTAGGAGGCTGAAAAAAAAAAGTTTTTACCAACTGAACAAAGGACAATGATCAGGTTGACTGAGAAATAGTTTAACTCTATCGCTTTTAACCATCAATATAGCATAGGGGTGAGCATATGGACCCTGAAGACAGATGTCCTGGCTTCGCTGTTTTCTAGCTGTCTGATCCTGGGCAAGTTATTCAACCTCTCTGTTTCAGTTTTGTCATCTGTGAAATAGGAATGATAATGATGCTTATTTAAATTATACACCTAAGCCTAGATCACTGCATATAAAAGAATTCAATAAGTTTAAAAAAAAAGAATTCAATAAGTTTAGTAATTATCACTATAGATGCATTAAGAATATATCATTAAATCCATTTTATATATAACTGATTAAAACATCATTATGCCAAATTAAATTTTAAATATTTCCATTCTGTGAAATAACATTTGAACTTACTCTAAAATCAGATGGGTAACCTCCAACATAGAACACGACATTTTCAGGATCCAAATTGAGAAGTGTGTTGCTATTCCCACTATCCATGTCATGGAATTGATGTGTTTCTGGTTTACTGGAGGTGGCTTTTAGGGTGTAATTAAGCCTTGCAAACTGATAAATTCTGTTTAAAAAATAAGTCAGACAATAAAGTTGTAAAAGACTTATGAGGAGATAAAATAAATCAAAGCTAAAGTACTTAATGGGGGTTCAGCAATATAAAATTAAAGTTTGGTGACCATAGGTCAGATTACCAAAGAGCTGTAATCAGACTCATACCTCTGGAATTTTACCCGGTCCATCACCGCCTCCTGAGTTTTGCTTTCGGTCAAGGCCTGGTCCACCTGGAGTTCAGCCTCATCCTCTCCCAGGTTGTAGACGCATGTGAGCTGGCCGTCTACAACAGCCATGCCGATGTAGTCCCTGGAGGCCTGGAGACACCAAGGCATTTCACATACTGTATTCTCCGAACTCACCATCCCCAGAGGGTGCATTTCAAATAGCTAACAGCTTTCATTTAGTCAGCCCTGGGCAGACAGAATGAATGACGTACATTCTGGTATAAAATAATACAGACAGCACAGTTAATTAACAATGTCTAGGCTGTCTTTGCTCATGTTATCAGGAGGGCATTCATTTATCCACTCCTCCATTCGCTCAATCTGCAAGTATTTGCCAAGCACCTGACATAAAGATGAACCAGATACGGGCTCAGGTTGCCATTCAATTTCATTCTGGGAAGGAAGATAAGCCATTTATGTTCTTCCTATGCCATGGTCCCCGCAATACTCTGGGCATGCTTGTTCACTCTATGTTATTATGTCAGCTGTGTATGGATCTTTCTTCCCTGTTAGAATATGAGCACCTTAAGGTAAAAACAAATTTTTGAAAACTGTAGTAAAATATACATAACATGAAATTTACTATTTTAACCTGTTTTAAGTATACATTAAGTACATTCAAGAAACAAATTTTTGTTTACATAAATACAGGGTGTGGCATGTAGTAGATATATCATATATTTGTTGAAGGAATAAAGTCATGTGCCTTCTGCCATAATACAAAGCAAAGAGTCATAAGAAAGTTACAAATAAATCCCCAATCCTTGAAGCATGAACGAGTAACCAACAACAGTGCTGATTTTAGGAATCCTTAAATACAATGTCCACTAGTGACGGCCAACAATTTGCTAACTGCCCAGAATTTTCAAGAACCAGACAGACTTCAGGCATTTCTTTTCCATGCGTATGTGTTCAGTCTCCCAGTAGTGGCCGACTCTCTGTGATCTCAGGGACTGTAGTCTGCAAGGCTCCTCTGTCCGTGGGATCTCCCAGGGAAGAATTCTGGAGTGGGTTGCCATTTCCTTCTCCAGGGGATCTTCCTGACCCAGGGATCAAACTCGCATGTCTTGCATCTCCTGCTCTGGTGGGCAGATTCTTTACCACTGAGCCACCTGGGATGCCCATTTCTTTTCCATTCATGTATAAATAACCTAGTCAGTGATTACCTGTTCCTCTGACACTTACGTGGAAGAGATATATTTTAAGAGGAGGAATTAAAAGCTAAAATAAACTGCTTAAAATATCTTTAACAGTGGTGGTTTAAAGAATTTAGAATTGTAGCATTGAAGCAATTGGGTTTCTCACTAATGAGGCAGGAGAGGCTTAATCTCTCCAGGCCTCATTCACAGAGGGTCCCCACCCCAGAGACACGGGAGGGTCTGCGGCTGGGCACCCTGAGAAGAGGACCGAGTCCAGAGCTGTGAGGAAGAGCTGCCCTGATCTCCAGAAAGCCTTGATACAGCTGCCTGGTTGAGAGGAGAGGGTGCTGATCTTCAGTCCCAGGTATGGACGTGCTCAGGTGGACACACACATGTACTCACATGCTGGGCCCATCTGGCAAGGCTTCTAGATCCCCGCCTCCAAAAACAACTTTAAATTGATGAGTGATCTCCCATGGAGCCATCAGAGGCAGTGGGATCTCCTGCCATTGGCATGGCAGTGACATGGCTGTGTCACGCACCTCAAAAGCCATTTTCTGTTTTAAAAACCAGGGAAATGTCAGAGCAATACTTACATCTTTATTTCCGAGGTACATCACAAACATATTCTCAGTCCCACCACTTTCTGTTGATTCAGGTCTTTGGAGAAACAAAGAAAGAGATGTGTATCCTTTCAAGTCTTCCAGGTCATTTGGCAGCCGGACTTCAACTCCAGATCTACCGTTGAATCTCATGGGGACAGCAACCTGCGAGGGACCAGATCGACGGTGTTAGCTGGTCCAGGGGAGAAAGGTGGGGTGCTCGGGGTGGAGGCTTGCGACTGCAGCTGCTCCCAAGTAGCTACAACAGGGAGTGAAGATGTATAGCTGTCCCCTAGGCCTGGAGTCTACACTCAGGCAGCCGCTCCAGGAGTCGGGGAGTAAAGCCCTCCTGTTCTTCCTGCCTACGAGCCAAGGGTCTTTGGGAGCTGCACTCTGTTGTCTGTGCCAGCAACAATAATCATTAAAGTAAATTATTACCATCAGTATTATGGTTAGAATTTTAATATAATATTAGCCATATTAATGTCATAATAATACCACCACCATCATCATAATATATTAATGTATTATAATAATGAGGTTCTACATATAATATATAACATGACACATAATATGATACATAATATATAATATAAATATTATATAATACATAATATAACTAATATAGGGAATTATATATAATTAGGGTTATAATACATATTAATAGGATTAATATAATATCATGATCCTATTAGTAATATTATATATTATAATATAAACTCTAATTATATATAAAATTAGTAATAGGGTTATAATATTAATAAATTAACCCTGTTAATATATATTATAGCCCTATTAATATATAACATTAATAATAGTTACTATTATTCCAGCCCCAGAAGGTTTTTGTGCAAATGAGCTAACCTGTATGGAAGCATTCAGTATGATATAGTCGATGTATAATACATCAAAATATTTTTTTAAAGAATTAACTCTTTAAGGAATGATTTCTCATTAATATATTATATGTTCTGGTTGCATTTATTATAAGCACTCAGTCCTTAAAAATAAGTGCATCAAGGCTCTCTAGAATGTGCTTCTTAAATTCAGGGTAAAGGACCATTTTTTTCCCCTGTTATCTGCCCTGGACCAGTACTTTTGTAAAATATATGAAAACTTAAATACTAGAAAAATGAAATGAAGAAAGTGTGTAAAATATAAGCCTACTGATCCCATTCTGGGATATTAAACCAATTCAAGTTACTGAAAGCTTCTAAGCCTTTACTCTCAATTTTGTACTTATATATAATGAAGCAGTAACAAACGTCTGACCAGCTCTGGTCTGTGGATCCCCTTGGGTAGCTCTGCATTAAAACACAGAAAATAAATATTCTCTAACTATCTAAAGAATAACTCTAGAAATGATACGTACACCACCTCTACATTTTATCTCCCAAGCATGTATTTACGGAGGACCCTGTCTACGCAGTCATCAGGCAGGGGTGCTTAGAGATGCCTGAGCTGCAGTCACTCCAAGGTGCTTACACCTGTCTCTTCTACTCACCCTCTGCCCTTCATACACTACACACATCCTGAGTCTGTGGCATGCCTTTCTGCTTTTGTCACTGGGAAAACTCTTGCTCATTAAAAAAAATTTTTTAATTAAGAAAACATTTCATGAACACACAAAAATAGAGAATATACCTGCATACGCATGGCCACCTTAAGAAATTACATGTGACTGTTATAATTGAAGCCCATTATGTAGCCCACCCTAGTCCTAGCTGCCTCTCCCTTCTCAGAGGTCACCACTACCCTGGATCTGGATTCCCGCATAGCTTCTCATGTGTGCTTTAATATTTTTATGAAATATTATCTATCTATGAACTGAAACTAGTCTTAGCTTTGTAAGTGACAGAGCAGGGATCAAAACAAGGCAGTCTGGGGACTTCCCTGGTGGTCCAGTAGTTAAGAATCCACCTTCCAATGCAGGGGATGCAGCTTCAGTCGCTGGTTGGAGAACTAAGAACCCACATGCCTCAGAGCAACTAAGCTCACATGCTACAAATAGAGAGAAACCCACGCTGCAGTGAAGATCCTACGTGCAGCAACTAAGACCTGATGCAGTCAAATAAATAAATAAATATCGGAAAACATAAAAGCAAGGCAGTCTGCCTTGGTTATCAGCTCTATACCTCTGCGCTATTTACACACTTCATATTTTGTTCATTAAATTAGTGGATGAACAGAGAGAGGCAAAAGCTAGAAGCACACTCTTTTCCATTTGCTTCTTATAAGATGTGTATGGGTACAAAGAGGGTGGTTTCTGCCAAACTGTGCCTCTGCTTTTCTGCCAAAGGTTTTGTGTTGGAAGTTCTCTCTCTTAAAAGAAAAGGCAGATTTTGAGGCTCAAAGTAAGGAATATAAGCCTAGAAATCAACCATGGTGCCTCAAAGGCAATGATATTTTGACTTGGTTTCCATCCCACTTATCTCTAAATATCTCATAGGGAGTTGGCTGAAATATACAAAATATTTCATTTACATTATTTTAGGATAAAACGAATTGGGAGAGAAGTGTCAGAAATTCAAGTAAATAATGTCAGATTAAAATTAGAAGAAAGGTTGATGCAACTTCCCAATGAAGGAAAACTGCTGTAATGTCATACTCAGAACACTGCCCATGTGGGCAGGAACCTCTCCTCCATCCTCACTAAAAGTGGATTCTACAATTTCCGAGTCACCGTGAGAAGATAGGGCTTGTGCAGTATCATATCTGCACGTTCTGATCATAGAACCCTTACTTGAACTTCCAATAACACTTTACTGCCTAGAGTCTGGAGGAGAACGCTGCTTCCTGCCTGCATAAGCCAGTGGAAAGGAAACCACTGTCCCAGGCATACCAGGTCATTTAGTGGATGAAGATGATGTGAACTTCTGAAACATGATGGGAGGAAATGAACTTTCACATGGGGAGAACCCAAAGAATTTGGGCAAGAAAGACAACCAATTCTTGAGTACCTAGGCATCTTTCACTTAATGAATAGAGTAACTTATCAAAGAATGAGCCTTGGTGTCTGGCAATGAGGGGCACACCCACCTTATTTGCGGCATCTCTGGCCTGCTGAATTAGTTCCCGTATGCGGTCCACATTGTCAGAGATGTTGCCCAGTGGCAACAGCTGTTGGTTGATACTTTCAATTTTACTCAAAAGATCAGGCAGTTTGTTGGTTAATTTCTTCACTGTTGATGAGATTACAAAACAGAAATTTATCATTGTGAGTTGAGAAAAGGTTAAATAGAGATGTCCTAGTGGATTGTATTTGTCAAGTGGTATGATTGGGTCCCACACATTGGATAGGATGATTCAGAATCAGGTAATACTTTTTCTCTATTATAGAAATATATGTTATACATATTTCTATGTATAATATGTAAACACATTATAGATTTTATTCTGGATATCAAATCATCTTTCTTGACACTATAAAAGTAAATCTTTCAAGGGGGAAGGACCCTTCCCTTGAAATAGGTAGCCATGTATACCTATGGCTGATCTATGTTGATATATGACAGAAACCAACATAACACTGTAATTATCCTTCAATTAAAAAATAAATAAATTTTTCCTTTTTGACCTTTAATATTAATCATAATTCAAGTGTTCATGATTCAGGGACTATATCTTTATAAAAGGGAAAATCAATAGCAATATTTCATGAATTTTTTTCAAAGTGTACAGGTTTTTTTTATAATCATGTGTGACATAGGCAAAATTATTTAAGTCAATAAAAATTTTTAAGGAATTTCACATGTTCTGATTCTTTCCACTGCCAATCACTTTGGCTCCTCCAAAGTCCTACTTGGTCCTTTTAACTAACAGAATAGCCATATTCTTTGAATGGATCATATGAAGTTGTTTCTTAACATTTTAATTTCTAAGATCAGATTTTACTGGGGAGAAATTACAACAGACCAAAGCACATAATGATGGAGAAAATGGATAATACATCCTGGCCAGAGAACACCTGCTACCTGAATTATCCGCATCACTGAGAGCCTTGTTGAAGTCTTCGCTCTGGGTGCTCCCATAGGTATCCTTAATTCTTTCCACATCTGTCTGAATGGGGTTGAGCCCATCTAGAACCTCATTTGTGATATCATTGGCATTTCTGACCAGGCTCTTTGCACTATTGATTATGCCATCGATGTCATCTAAGGCACATACAAACAGGGAGGCGTCAGTCTCTAAAATCTTTGACAAAAGAAGCCAAGTCCAGTGGGTTAGGGGGCGGCTGACCTCTCTGTATTCCATGAAGATCACCTCGGATGCTGGTGAGATTGGTGTCTATCAGGCCTTTCTGAATGGTCATAGTTTTCAGTGTTTGCTGCAGGTTGTTGAGAGCTGGGCTGATTTCTGAAATAAAGTAGGAAGAGGCAATTAGCCTAAAGATCTTGATCCTCCACGGGTACTGGTGGCCCCTGAAGTAGCCAGGGTCTGCACAGCACTGAGCAGACCTGCATCTTAGGGGTCATCCCCAAGATGCCCACTGCTTGCTCCTAGACCCCCAGGTCCTCTATTATAGAGGCCAGGAGCATACAGAGCCGGTGGTACCAGGCTCCTTGGAAATGCACATGAAGAAAGGGAAAGGCCTACCAACTCAAGGGAAGACTTAACTTCCGCTCTGCTCAGGGCAAAAGTCTCTGCTTAGTAGAGGAAAGGGATGGTGGTGCTGGTCTACTCACTAAGTCATGTCAGCCTCCTGCAACCCCATGGATGGTAACCCACCAGGCTCCTCTGTCCATGGGATTCTCCAGGCAAGAATACTAGAGTGGGTTTCTGTTTCCTTCTCCAGGGGATCTTCCAGACTCAGGAATTGAAACCAGGTCTCGTGCATTGTAGGCAGATTCTTTACCAACTGAGATACAAGGGACACCCAAGGAAAGGGATGTGTCTGTCTTACTCACTGCTGTGTCCAGGGCATGATGCCATGGCTGGCACTCTTCGGGGTTTAATATTAGTATGTATTTATGGAACAAGCGAATGCATGTATGAATAAATGAATGAATGAATAATGCATAAGGGATGCCCCTTCGGTCAAGAGTGAAGGAATATTGGGCTTTCCTGGTGGCTCAGTGGTAAAGAGTCCACCTCCCAACGCAAGAAACAGGGGTTTGATTCCTGATCCAGGAAGAGCCCACATGCCGAGGAACAACTACTGACCCGTGCTCCAGAGCTTGGGAGCCGCAGCTACTGAGAGCATGTGCCATGACGCCTGAAGCCCGAGTGCCCGAGAGCCCATGCCCGCCAACAAGAGAAGCCACCGCAATAAGCCTGCACACGGCAACTACGAGCAGTCCCCTGCTCTCCACTACTAGAGAAAGCCTGAGCAACCACAAAGACCCAGCTCAGCCATAAATAAATAAAATGCCTTTTTAAAAAAAGAGTAAAGGACTGTTGTTGAGACAGCCCCACTAAAGCAAACACACACACACACAAAGCAGGCACCGTTTCCATTCATTTCCAAACTGACACATTCAAGGACACATTCACTGAAAGGAACAAAGCTTACAGGCATTTCTAGCTGATAATATTGCCCCTTGGGGGTCATGGAAAACGACCAGTGAATGCTTTAATATCGAGCTGATGACATATGGCTTAAACTGTGATTCCAGGACTAGTTTAAATAACAATGTAGTTAACATCCTAATCCTTTTAAAAACACAGCTCAGATTTTGTAAAGACAACAGGAAATTTTAATTTTTGAAATGTGCTAGGCAGACTACTTATTTTTTTGTATTTTCTTTTTCATGTTTTCATATTTATTTTTCATTTTAATTTTTGAAAATGATAAATAAATGTATTTATTTACCAGTAGAAGGTACCTAATCACTTTGAAAGGATTAAGAAGGTGAATGAGGGCTATGAGCTGAGATAGTTGTTCGCTATGAATGACCACAGCAGACCAGAGGAAATCAAGGGTCAGCATTTTCTGAACACAGGAATTTGGTGAGATTGAGATGGTTTAATTTTTTTTTAATCAAATTAAATAAAGGGAAAAATTCAAAGGCAAAACTTTTAAAATCCTCATATATCACAGTGGTAGTGATTTTTCATGCTTTTACTTACTAATATTTTAGTGCTTAAGAAATTTTGAAGCAGTTGATCTAATGACTTGAAACTACTTATCTGGCCCTTAAATAAGACAGCAGCACTGTACCCACCTCAAAGCTACGTGGGTCCCCAACGCTATGTGCATATGGGATTAAATGAAGAATCCCCTCTCCCAAACCCAAGGCCAGACCCAAACAAGCCTATCAGTCTCAAGATTTATTTATATTCATGAGACTCTAGTTAATTTGACTTATGTTAGAATATCAGCTGGTGATAGTCAGTTGCAAAGTCGTGTCTGACTCTGTGACCCCATGGATTGTAGCCCACCAGGCTCCTCTGTCCATGGGATTTCCCAGGCAAGAACACTGGAGTGGGTTGACATTTCCTTCTCTAGGGGATCTTCCCAACCCAGGGATGGAACCTATATCTCTTGCATCTCCTGCATGGGCAGGCAGATTCTTTACCACTAGCACCACCTGGGAAGGGTAGAAACATCAAATCAATGAATTTACAAAGTATCACCTACAAGGACACTGAGATTCAAGAAGTGCATTTGCTCCTGGTCTCATAGATTGTTTCCAAGCCCTTGACAATCCCAGCCCCCAACAGCTACCCCTTCCATACCTTGCTGTAGCTTCTGCTGTGTTATCTTGGCTTCGTTTAACAGTTTATCGCTGCTGGAACTCAGAGTTTTCGCTTTTCTTGGAAGATCTTCCTTTATTACTGTCTGAAAGCAGAGCATTTGTTAGTCTTAAATGTGATACATACATTAGGAAATATGGAGTAAGAGTTTTCATCCTAGCCCTTATCTTTAATCTTTAAAGAATGAGGCTAGAAGGTAAGGCAGAGGTTTAAAAAGACTGCTCCTTAAAAGCTACAGTAAGGGCTCTAGGTAGACATTTGTGGCTTGGGGAGGTGGACCCATCACTGTTGACATAATGATAAATTATGTGATACCTTCTCATTTTCTCACTGTCACTTGTACAATGCCCTCTGCAATAATAGAGAACAAAGCTGAATGACTTTTAGGCTTTTAATCTTTGGGACATTAAAAACCTTCAACCTTCCAAGAAGTCTGTTCACGAATTCTCTCATAGTTAATAACTTGTTCTTTATTTTTAGATATAGGCCTATTATATAATGCATTTCAGATCCCATAGGATCCACAGACACGCCCAGGTGAATGACAAATGACAGGAAATAAATGGTTCTCAAATTGTGTACAACAATCTCTTCTTTGGTAAATGTTGATACCTGATCACACAGCTTAAAAGCATACCTGGTAAGAATCAGGGTATAATACTTCCATGGTTCAAAATCAATAATCAGGGTGATTATTATCTGGTTTTACAAATGATTTTGAATACTGGGCTATGTTTATCCAAAAGCCAAGTAAATACAGAAATGACAGAGCAAGTGCAAGGTTATTCTACATAACAAATTCTGATCTAAAATAAGCTTTGTTTTTTCCTATTCCCTGGTGCATACAGAAAGAAAACAGAAAAGTGAGTCATCTCCAGAGTGTGTTGAAAGAAGGCGTCACGGCAGGTGCCCACCTGGAGAGCAGCCTCAGATGCAGTGGTGGCCTTGTCGGCCGCATCCTCGGCCGCTTTGATGGCGTTGAGGATGTTCTCGTAGGCGGTGGCAGCGTCCACGGCACAGCGCACCAGCTCATCCCCACTGGCGTTCCTCTTGATCCTGGAAAGTGGTACGGGAGGAGGGCTCCAGCTAGGGCCTCTGCCTGCAGCCAAGCGCCCTTACCTCCCCATTCATTTGGCCGATGGAGATTCGGGGCTGTGGGCTCCGAGGCTCTGCTCCAAAGGTGCAGCTGGGAACCAGCTGGGTTCGGCCCTGGGCCCTGGGCGCCGCCCCCCACCCTGGTCCCTACTTCCTCCCAGGCTCCAGCAGCCCCTGCGGTCAGACCCCCGGCGGCCCACTCACTCCTCCAGCTGCGTGGCCAGCTCCTGGAGCGACTGCGCGTGCCTCTCTGCCTCCCCCACCAGAGGTGCTCTGCTGACCGATCTGGAAAGTTCTCTCACTTTGTCACTTAGTTCGTGTCTGGCTTCATTTAAAGTGACAGCTAATTTTTCATACTCCTGTATTTTCCAAGTAAACAAGAGATAGTGTCAATTTAAGCAAAGCACGGATATGCCATTTTCTTGAACTCTGTCATAAATGAGGTTTCCAGGAAGTAACAGTGAGAAATTGCTTCCTGAGCCCATTCACCACACCTGGTTACTTCACACAGTGGCACTGTGAATATTCTCCCAAGTTTCACTACCATTTTGAGCACTTTCCATGTGGTGGGTAGCCACTTTGATGAATTTTATAAAAGCACATTATTATCCTTAGCATATCACTGTACTAAACCTAAACACTTTTTCTGATTTAGAAACAGTGATCATAAAAGATATTTTCAAAATGCCCAGTGGGCTTCTGAGAAATATTGCCAATCTTTTACCAGTCCTAAATGCCTTCTGTTAATTAACGCATGCCTGATTTATTTTATTTTTAATTGCTTTTCAGCTTCAAGAAGGTATAAGTGACATAAAATTGTAAGATATTTAAAGTGTACAGAGTGATGATTGGATATATGTATACACTATGAAAGGATTTCCCCCCACCAAGTTAACACATCAATCACCTCATATTTTATGCTCTTACTTTCTTTGAGGGTGGGGGTGAAGGTGAGAAGATTTAAATTCTACTTTTGTAACCAATTTCAGTTATACAATGCAGTGTTATCAACTAGAGTCACTTTCTTTGTTTTATATTAGCTCCTCAGACCTTATTCATCTCATTGGTGAAAATGACATTTAAAAAATGCTAGCACAATTTGTTTTTATTACAAAAGTAACATTCACTTATTGCAGGCAAATTAGGTAGGTAGATGGGCAAATAGATATAAAACAAACCTATGGTTGCTGGGGGGAAAGGATACTTAGGGACTTTGGGGAGGTCATGTACACACTGCTTTATTTTAAATGGATAACCAGCAAAGACATGGAACGCTGCTCACTGTTACCTGCCAGCCTGGATGGAGGTGGGTGGGGGGAGAATGGATACATGTGTATGAATGGCTGAGTCCCTTCCCTTTCCACCTGAAACTACTACAGCACTCTTAACCAGCTATATCCCAATGCAAGATGAGAAGTTTAAAGTTTGGGAGAAAAAAAAAGAAGACACATCATTCACCCCTCCCTTAAGGGACAACCGCTGTTAACATTTTGGTATATTTTCTTCCATCTAAAGACATATATTTGAGGGAAAAAATGTTTAGCCTATCTCATAAGTTCCTCAAAATGTAATTTACATGCTTTTCGGGTTTCTAGAAAACAAGTTTTGCCTCTACCTCATGGCTTTTCTTCATCAATTGCAGGACAATATTAGTTTGCATTAAGGAAGAATCTGCTGTGGCTAGACGCTTGGTGAAGTCACTCTGGAGGGAATTCATTTCTTTAACTTGTCTCTGCAGAGAAAAAGAGGATCTGTGAGCTGCATGATATATTGTCAGAAGGCACAGGCATATTTATTGGACAATAGCATAGAGGTAATTTCAGAGTCAAAATGTCTTCTTGAACTTAAAGATCATCTAGGCAACTCCTAAGTCATGAGACATAAGTTCAACTTGTCGTGTGGAGGTGTTGTCATAGTTTCCACAAGCTACATGACAACGAAACAACTGCTGTTGCATTGGAGGAGGTTTCTACACTACGGCCAACCAGGCCAGTGAGGTGGATGCATAATTAAGCTCTGGTTAGTGGATCAGGATGAGGGAGCTGAACTAAGCAAATCAGCACCATCAGTACACTCTACATGTTGGTCCTGACAAAGATGCAGGGACATTTCAATAAGAAAGCACACAAGAGGACTTCCCTGGCAGTCCAGTGATTAAGACTCTGCACTTCCGATACAAGGAACGCAGGTTCAATCCCTGGTCTGAGAACTAAGATTCCACATGCCGCATGGTGCAGCCAAAAAAAAACTAACTAAGAAAGCACACAAGCCCTTAGGAAACCAGGGTGGAGGCTGCCAGAATTCAGAGATCCATAAAATTGGGTCCTGCTCCCTCCCCTTGGCATAATCCAACAGAGGTGTTAACCTGCAGAGGCTTTGGGAGTTAACCATATTACCATATGCAAAGATACCATTCATTTTCTTTTACCAAATTCCTCTTTCCTGGGGTGGGGGGAGTGGGTCAGTCCTATGTTGGGCTTCCCAGGTAGCTCAGCTGGTAAAGAATCCACCTGCAATGCAGGAGGCCCTGGTTCGATTCCTGGGTCAGGATGTGCCCCTGGAGAAGGGATAGGCTACCCACTCCAGTATTCTTGGGCTTCCCTGGCTCAATGGTAAAGAATCCATCTGCAACGTGGGAGACCTGGGTTTGATCCCTGGGTTGGGAAGATTCCCTGGAGGAGGGCATGGCAACGCAGTATTCTTGCCTGGAGAATCCCCGTGGACAGAGGGGCCTGGCGGGTTACAGTTCATGGGTCGCAAAGAGTCAGACACAACTAAGTGATTAACACACACATACACGACACAAAAAGTCAGTTATTTAAAACATATATTATATACTTTGAATTAGTTATAACAATAGCAATTTCTCAACTATTTGGCAGCATTATTCCTCCAGTCCTCTACCAGTCAGGAGTTGGGGTGAAGTGACTGGGTCTGCTTTCCCTATGGTTTAAGTTCAGAAACTCTTCTGGCCATTGAGGAGTAAGAGATACTTTGATTTTGCATTTAATGCCTTGCTCCTCTTTGATTAGGGTTTCCCACACAGACAGGTTCCTGACTCTGCCACCTGATTAACATTAAAGCTCCCTGCTCCCTTTTGCTCGGTTAAGGAACCGAATGGTGCAGATTCTGACCATGACCTCACCTTGATGGATTCCAAAGCCCTCTCATTTTCTCGGTTGAGGCCGGTGGCCTGCTTTGCTTGGGCGCTGGCCTCCTGTAGAGCAGCACGGAGGCCACTGAGTTTGGCTTCATAATCATTTAAAGCATCTCGTATATTCTTCGCCAATCCATTGTTCTCCACCTGGTGGTTTTCCGGCCAGCTCCTTATCTGATTCAGCACTGAAACAGATCACCTTTTTGTTTTCCATTTGAGAAATGAGTGCATTGACACTAAGTCATAAAGACTACAGAAGAATTGATTTTCTACTCACTTCACGGTTTTCCTTGAGCTTGCAAGGGAATGAGAAAGGAGGCTAGTGTTTATGTTATGTTGTGCCCTGTACACATTGTCTCAATTAACTTTTATGACAACCACATGAAGACAGTGATTATCTCATGTTTCAAGTAAGAAAATGGATGGCCTGAGAAATTAGGTGACAAGGTTTCAGCCTTGGAACTGGAACTGAACTTGCAGAGTATAAATATAAAGCACATGCTCCTTCTATTACTAATACTGTCTCCAAGGCTAACATTAAATTTAAACAATACAAATGCTAAAAGAGAGATGCCACTGTTTGTAGATTAACCACTGATATGTCATTCCACTCCAGAATGAAGCTCAGTATGTGGAAAAATATAGGCCTATTATTTTTAAAGTTTTGAGTTAATGTGGCATTTTCATTAATCCAAATCTTTAGATATATTCCCTTAATTTCTAATACATCTATTTTTTTTTTTGGTAGTAGTAATGCGAATATCAATGTATGATTCAAAACCCCAATGGTGATGAGGGGACTATTAAAAATGATATAATGGATCCTTTTGTAGTTCATGAGCGTGATAATTGGGTGTTCACACTGCTGCATGACATGTGCCTCCCTGCAAACCTTGTTACAACACTGGCACATTACCCATCTGACGTGAAAGAAAAAAAAAATGATATAATGAGAAAGCAATAGAGCTTAAAGAAAAACAAAAATACAGTTAAAAACAAAATAGAGGTATTAGTGTCTAACATTAAGGAGGAGGAACTATTTTTTTGCATGATGGTAAGATATTCTATTCTATGGATAAAGATGTGGTGTGTATATGTATACATATGTGTATAATATACAGTGGAATATTATTCAGCCATTAAAAAATGAAATAATGCCATTTGCAGCCACTTGGGTAGACACAGAGATTATCAAAGTAAGCAAAGAAAGCCAGAAAGACAAATACTACATGATATCACTTACATGTGGATTCTAAATCTAAATTTGTGATATGTTCACAAGTGAACATATCTACAAAACAGAAACAGACTCATAGACATGGAGAACAGACTTGTGGTTGCCAAGTAGGAGGGGGTGGGGGAGGGAGGAATTGGGAGTTTGGGGTCAGTAGCTGCAAACTATTATATATGGGATGGATAAACAAGGTCCTACTGCATAGCACAGAGAGCTATGCCGTATTCAATACCCTGTGATAAATCATAATGGAAAAGAATATGGGAAAACATTTCTATATATATATGTGTGTGTGTGTGTGTGTGTGTGTACACATGCATAACTGAATCACTGCTGAAATTAACACAACATTGTAAATCAACTATAATTTAATAAACTTCTTTTAAAAAAAGATGTTCTATTCCACAACCTCTCAGTAACCTGGAAGGGCCACTCATTTGTACCACGTGATACTCTACTAGTACTAGATGCTGAAATGGTGACCCCTCCCCCAACCTGGCACAGCGTACTCTGCACCCTGTATGTCAAGCCAATCAGAACAGACTGGATGCACGCATTTGGAAGGGTCCTTACACTGCTGAGCCTCTCTTCTCTCAGCTTCAGCCTCCCTCAGCTGCTTCCCGAAGTTGCGGGTCCTCATTTCCCTCATCATGCGCCCAGCTTCAGCCAGCTCTCTGGAAAAATCACCTGAAGGCACCCTGTTTCCATCTCCCTCTGTCCCAGATACCTGCTTCACGAGAGCTGGAAAACATCAAACTGTTTATTAAACTGGGAATTCTGGACTCCAGGAGACTACTAAGAAAAGAGGCAGAGACTTTTATAGAGGGCTCATATTGGTTTTTCAGTATCTCTATAGGCTTTTTTTCATAATGCTGAACTCTTTCTTTGTACAACAAAAGCTAAAGTAGTACAAAAGATACTTAATTGGGCTAAGTAACTCTTCTTACTGTGCACATTCCGGATGACATTTTTAATCTTCGAGTCCAGCTCTTTTGCACTTTGGGTTGTCCGATCAATGTCGTTATAGAATGTTTGTGCTTTTCTGGAATTTATTTGAACCTATATGAAGAGTAAATTGATGAGCAACAAATTAAGTTGTTGGGGGAAAAAAACTAGCAATATTTTGAAGCAAAAAAAGAGTTAATGCTATTGACCTAATATATTACCTTTTCTTGCAAAGTTTCAAATTCTTGATTCAAGTTATTCAGTTCTTTTTCCAGACCATCCATTTTTGATTTATGATTTGAAATGGTGGGACGGTAGCTAAACAGCTGGTTCTGAAAGTAAAGTACAAAGTTAATCACAGTCTAAAGTAGAAATTTGGAGTAAGTCTTATCAACTTGGTAAACCTGGCGATGATATGAAAAGATTCATTGAGTAAGACCAATGCTGGTCCTTAGAAAAAAATATGGTTCTTTGAAACAGGCTTTATGAAGAATTTACGTTCTGATGTTGTGATCTGGTTCTAAAATAAAGTAGGAAAATTTAAAGACAAGAAGAGACAAGATACTTTACTTGAATTAATGACCTAACCTTAAAAAAATGAGGGTGATGTCACTTACTTGATGTATTAATTTTTAGATTCTATAATAATGTCAATTTTTTAAACTTATATTTTACTTGATTATGCTAAAAACAAGTGTCTATGGCTACTCTGTTGAAAGGATCTATAAATTCAAAGAATTATACAGCAAGAGAAAAACTCAGAGCTCATTAAATTGAATTAAATTGAATACCCTCATTTAATAGGAAAAAAACAAGAAAATAGAAACCTAAAAATGTTGGGTGATTTGTCCATGCCATGGAAGTATACATGATCAGTGATTGCTTCAAGACCAAAATCCAGGTCCCCTTCCTCTTTTGGGCACTGAACGGCAACATTATTTTTAGAGGGGACACTGCTGCATACAGGTTTCCCTGGCTCAGACAGTAAAGAATCTGCTTACAATACAGGAGACCAGGTTCAATTCCTGGGTTGGAAAGATCCCCTGGAGAAGGAAATGGCTGGCTACCCACTCCAGAATTTTTGCGTAGAAAATCCCATGGACAGAGGAGTCTGGTGGGCTACAGTCCACGGGGTCACAGTCAGACATGACTTAGTGACTAACACTACTACTATTGCTGCATATGATATCTAGAGTAGTAATTACTTTCAATTTTGGGTTTTTTTTTTTTAAGTTTGAACTTTTTCAACGTATGCACTTAGCATACAGAATCTTAGTTACCCGAACAGGGATCAAACCTGCACTGGAAGCACAGTGTCTCAACCACTGGACTGCCAGGGAAATCCCTCAATTTGGGGGGAAAAAATGTGTTAATATCTTGAAAGTTTTTACAAGAAAAAGCAATATTACTATCTCTACTTGTATATAAGAGCCAGTGTTGAGTAAAAGAACACAGGCTTTTCAGCTGAGGTCCAAACCCTAGGTCCACCACTTTATAGATAAGCCCGTTGGGCCTTATCTCCTTCATCTGTCTATCAGGGGCTGTAATATTAAGCTGCTGGGTTCTTTTTGGTGGAAAGTGGGCTAATGTATTATAAAATGTCATGTATACACAGAACCATTCAAAAAAGTTGGATGCTTTGTCATACATATTCCTACTCAGTTTCCAGTGTTTCTGTGATATTGCAAGAAGATGGTTCTATTTTGATTGTGCTGCAGAAAAATGAAGCACACGATTGCAGGTCAGAACACCTGGATAAGAGGTATAGTGGGTGAACATACTCTTTAGAATTTCGTCTTGGTGTGAATTCTTCTAGAACCACCACATACTAGCTGTGTGATTGTAGGCAAGTTACTTGGCTTTTACACACCTGTAAAAAATAGCACTATTTTCTTCACAGGATGCTGTAACATTTAAGGAAAGCACTTAGCACAGCACCCTGGGCACAGGATGGATACCACAATGTTCGTTCCCTTCCCTTCCTTGAAAAAGTGCAAGACTGTATTGATGACATCAGTCACTAAAGTGCCTTTTTTTCCCCCTCTGAATACACAAAGGCTTTTCCCTGTCCTCTCTATATTAAGCCTCCTAATCATGCACTAAAATTACCCTAATGGGATGGAAAAGAGCCATTTTTTCTAGCACTATTTATTTTTGCCGTATGTACTCAACCACAGACACTAATGGTTTCGAAGCAGCCTTCATTCCAAAAGCCCTTAATTTAACTTTCCCTACTAGCTTAGGGTCCATCTCACCTACTGAATTTTTTTACATTTGAGTAGATTTTTTTAATTTTTCTGTGATTTTTTAATTAGATCTTCTCACACTTAGCTCTTTTTGTTTGGTTTCTTGTGTTTTAAAAGTTTTTCTAATTTCTTGTTTCTTTCATTGGATGTTACCCTGTAAAGTAGTTTTCAGATTGTCCTGTGATTTCTGTTTTTGCTAAAGGGACTCATCACATGACTGCTGCTTCTGCTGCATGTCTTTCTTATTATCTTTCACAGTGTTTGCAGACTCATTCTGAGAGGGAGGTTTCCTCTTCTCTCTGCACTCTCTTGTGTCCTGTCTGGTGATCTTAGGGTCATCATCGCTCCCGCCCCAGGCCCCCCCTAGTCCAGGACCAGGTCTTATATTGGCAGCTTAGGACTTGCACACTATGGTGATGCTGAGAATGTCACATTGCAACACAGATCCTGGTCTGTGAGTCTTGTCC
This sequence comes from Odocoileus virginianus, assembly GCF_023699985.2. Taxonomy (NCBI): domain Eukaryota; kingdom Metazoa; phylum Chordata; class Mammalia; order Artiodactyla; family Cervidae; genus Odocoileus; species Odocoileus virginianus. The sequence goes on along the minus strand of NC_069695.1, from coordinate 25,244,886 downwards.
GCATCCTGGCTATAAGGTTGTAGCTTTCCTAGTTCTCATACAATTGTTGCCTAACAATGGGAACTGGGCAGTTTCAACTTTGTTTCTTCAGCCTTCATTGGTAGGCAGAAAAGCACCCATTCCCCCCAGCCAGGAAGCCCGACTCCAGCCCATGGGGCACTTTCAGCCCCAATACTTCTCAGGATACCCTCTTGGCTACCTTCTTTCCAAGTGTACATAGAACATTCTCCAAGATGACCATGTTCTAAGCTATGAAACAGGTATCAACATACTTAAAGAGAGCTAGAATAATAAAGCATTTTCTCTGATCCCAACAGAGTTAAACTAGAAACCAGTAATAGACTTAACTGGAAAATCTTCAGTTTGGAAATTAAACAATATAGTTCTAAATAACTTAGGGATCAAAGATATATCACAAGGGAAATCAGAAAATCTTTTGAATTGAATGAAAATGGAAATTGACACTTAAAAATGTGTGAGATACAGCTAAGATACTGCTTAGGGGAAAACTTACAGCATTAAATGCTTATATTAAGAAATGTTTTGGATCAGGAAACAAGCTTTTATCTTAAGAAACTAGAAAATGAATAGCAAACTAAACCCAAAGCAAGCAGAAGAAAGAAAAGATATGGATAGAATAGAAATCAATGAAATTGAAAACTGAAAAACAACAGAAATCAATGAAATAAAAAGATCAATAACACTGATAAACCTCTAGCCAGAATAATAAAAAAAAAAAAGAGATAAGACACAAATGACCAATAACCAGAATGAATGAGAAAGCATCACTACAAATTTTGCAGCTATTAGAAGGATAATAAGGAAAAATTATAAACAATTATATGTCAGTATATTTGCTATTAATAATTTAGGTGAAATGAAAAAATCATTTGAAAGGCACACATTACCAAATAGCACTCAAAAAGAAATAAATAATCCCAACTGTCCAATACCTATTTTTAATTGATCTTGTAGTTAAATTAAAAAAAAAAATTTAACAAAGAAAACTCCAGGCCCACATGGCTTCACTGGAAAACTCCACCAAACATTTAAAAAGGAATCAACGACAATTTTACCAAAGTTTGAGTTTGAATCTTCTGAACACAAGATACTGAGATAAAGACTATGAGAAAAATGAGACCAGAAACATTCAGTACGTAAGGAATCTTCACTTAGAAGTGTCAGTTTTCTGTGTTCACTGTACTTTTCACCAGTAGAAATCTAATCTTCATTTAGAGCAGAGGAAGGACAGCTACCCTAAACATTAAGTGCAGTCAAGCTTCCCACCCCTCCCTGCATGAGGAGTATTCATTCACGCAGCATCTGTGAATCCACCGAGTAACTGCCCTGGGCCAGGCATCGTGTGTGACCGCGGGGTACTTACCCTCAAGTCCTTGGTCTGGGTCTCCAAGTGCCTTATCTGCTCCAGGGTCCCTGCACTGACACTCAGGCCCTGCAGCTGAGACTTGACCAGGCGCAGCTCATCATCCATGGTGGCCAGATCGTTCAAGAGCGTCATCACACAGCTGTCACAATCTGTGGGGCCACAATCAGAGGCACACATGCTGCTGACTGGAGCCACAGGAATGCCGACCAAGCCCCAGAGCTGCAAAGCAGCTGGTTAATACACACATAGCCCATCACAGGCAGAAATCACTCCGGGACTTCTCAGAGAAGAATGCAATTCTGAAAAAGGGAGCTCTCTAGACAGGAGCATTTTACAAAGAAATGGTGTAGTGGGGAGAATGAGTGAGGGTGGTCAAAAGGTACAAACATCCAGTTATAGAGAAAAACAAATATTGTATATTAACACATATATGTGGAATCTAGAAAAATGGTACAGATGAACCTATTTCCAGGGCAGGTATAGAGATGCAGATGTAGAGAATGGACATGTGGACAAAGACGGGGAAGGGGAGGGCGGGATGAATTGGCAGAGTAGCACTGACATATATACACCACCATGTGCAAAGTAGCCAGTTACTGGGAACCCACTGGATAGTGAAGGGGGCTCGGCCCAGTGCTCTGTGATGACCTGGAGGGATGGATGGGGCGAGGGCAGGAGAGAGACTCAAGGCAGAGAGGATACGTGTATATATATGTAACTGATTCACTTCATTGTACAGCAGAAACTAACACAATACTGTAAAGCAACTACACTATAAGAAAAACATTTTAAAAAATAAAAAACAAGAGAAGTAACTTAGCATGTAAAATGTACAGCATGATGACTATAGTTAAGGACACTCTATTACGTATTTGAACGTCACCAAAACAGTAGATCTTAAAAATTCTTAGTGCACAAAAGAAAATCTGTAACTGTGTGAGTTGATGGATGTTAACTAACTGTGGCAATCATTTCACAATCTATACATATATCAAATCATTATGTTGTAGACTTTAATACAATGTTGCATGTCAACTATATATCAATACAACTTGGCGAATAAACGGTGAACCTATGCAACTTGTTGCTTATTTTGTATATGGGAAAAGGAATAATAAATAGTTTTTACTTATTGAGTGCTTGCAGGAATCATGATAAGGGATTCATAAGCATTTTTCCAACAACTATATGAGGTTAGTATAGTTACTATCAACCTCAGTTTCACCACTGTACAAATGATGAAACAGGCTTGAAGAAGCAAGGTCACTGGCACGAGATCATACAGATATTAGTTGGCAGAGACTGGATTTAACCCTAAGTAGCCCTGCTGGAGGAGGGCATAGCAACCCACTCCAGTATTCTTGCCTGGAGAATCCCATGGACAGAAGAGCCTAGCAGGCTACAGCCCATGGGGTTGCACAGAGTCAGAGATGACTGAGGTGACTTAGCACACACGCAGCCCTCCTTCCACCTCCTCCCACCAGTGCTTTCCCATGTCACAGTCTGGGGTTCACAGATCTGAAGCTGAACCCCACAACCTGGAAGGGAGGGGGCACTTTTTTTACTCACCGTCGCATTCTTCTCCAGGACCACCATCTTTGGGTTCCTGGTTTATGCAGTCTGAAATGAGGCGTAAACAAAGAAGACAGTGCTACGAAACTTACTCTTCATGCACTTTTTAACTTGGCTTTTAGGAAAGCTAGTTTCAGAAAATTTCAGTCACCCACCCACCCAGTATGGCCAGCTCTTCCCTTCTCCCTCCTTCCCTAGGGCCACTGTTCTGAGAGCTGTCTTGGATCCCAGCAGTCTGGCTGCAGGAATGTCTCTTGTGGCCTCTCTGATGATATATTGTTTCTTCTGTCCGAAGGGTCATGCGATTCTTATGAAGTTAACACTCCAAGTTGTTAATGTTGCCTTCATTCGGTGGCCTCTTTTACAACTGCTGATGTTTCTTCCAATATCATTTGAGAACATTCAATAAACACTCACTGAGTGCCTCTGAGCACTCCCTAAGTCCCATGGCCCTGTGCTAGGGGCAGGAATACAAAGATAAAAGACAAAATCTCTGCTGTCCTATAAGTGCAGGTTCAATCTCTGGGAGAGAACTAATGCTCCTTAATGGTCAGGGAAGATAACGGTCCTGCGGGGGAGGTAGACACATTTCACGACAGTGTGACAGGTGCTGTAAGGGAGATATCCACACTCAGTGGACTAGCTCCACCAACTACTGTGTGTACATGCTGAATCTTGAGGTTCTCAGCTACAGACAGGAAAGCCTAACAGTCATCCTTGGACATTCTTCACTCCACTAACTTCTACTCCTTTCCCCATACCATGCATACTGAAATGTCCTCTCATTTCCCTCTGAAAAACCATCTAACCTCATCAAAGGAAAACTCTAAACTTGAAACTTTCTTAGACATGCAACAAGGAGACTTTCAGGTGTATTCTCAACAACAGGTAATACTCTACACTTTGTCTGTATACACATATGTTTTAAACCATGTTTGCTTTTCATCGTAAAAAAAATACATAAGTTTACTATGGAAAATTTGGAAAGATCAGAAAAATGAGATAAAACATTGTCCTTGATCCTACCACTCAAAGACAATCAATGTGTCCCCAGTGTATATTTGAATACATTTTAATTTATTATATGTAATCATAGATTTCTCTTACTCATCCTTTTTAAAAAATCCTTTTATTCACTCTTACAAGAAGAGTGATATATAAGAAGGACTGATGCTGAAAGGACACTGGTAGGACTGATGTTGAAGCTGAAGCGCCAGTATTTTGGTCATCTGATGTGAACAAAAGACTCATTGGAAAAATCTCTGATGCTGGGAAAGATTGAAGGCAGAAGGAGAAGAGGGCATCAGAGGATGAGGTGGCTAGATGGCATCACTTGATGAACATGAACATGAACTTGGGCAAACTCTGGGAGATGGTGAGGGACAGGGAGGCCTGGCATGCTGAAGTCCATGGAGTCACAAAGAGTTGGACAGGGCTCGTTGACTGAACAACAATATATACATATAGCTGTGTCACCTTTATTTCCTCAGTTAGACCATGAACTCCCTTATAGGCAGGAAACAAGGTTTCCTTTCCTTCACAAACTTCTGCAAACACAGAACCTTGGGCTGTCTATGGGGAACTTGACTTATGAGGAGGACTCATTTATCAGTGCAATTTTCTCAACAAGTTTGAGTTTTGACCACCAAAGAATCTGTCCATTGCTAGGTAGAAAAAAAAAAAAAGAATGAATGAAAGAAAAGTGGGGGAGGGGATCCCACAGGGACAAATGTGTCTCAGATGTGAGGATTTTATTCCATTCGAGGAACAAATAGTTACCATCCTCATTTCAGGTTGCTTATTTTTGTTATTAGAGTAGGGACAAGGAGGCTTGAAAAGGCATCCATCTCACAGTACGATGTGTCCAATGTTGAAACTTCTCCTGAACACCTCCAAGGACCTCCAGGGACAGTAGAACTCATTTCCTTTCAAGCCAGTCCTTTTCATCTTTAAACATCTGACACTTCCTATTCGGAATGATTTACGATAGGCCTCCCTCTAGCTTCCACTCCTGGAAGCGAGTTCCAGCCCTTAAGTCACATAGAACGAGACCCACCCTTCTCCCACACATGCCCCTTTCAGATCTGTCCTTTCCAAGTCTACTCTCCACTGTCCTCTCCACAGGGCTACAAGTCCCTTCACAGTTTCACCTTCTTTCTGAACAAATTGAAGCGTGTCTATTTCTTTTTGAAGACAACTCCCCTATCGCCCCCCACCGAGGACCTGCATGGCAGCAGACCAGGGAAGAGTAAGCCACCTGGTTTTGGACACCAGAACTCAGCGGAGATAGTATGAGGCGTCTAAGGGGCCATGTCACTCTCTTGATTCATATCAAACTCACCACTAACTGAAACCTTAGCCGTGACTCACTTATCACTACAGGACTGACCACATGCAAGCCTCAGCATAATTTTGTCTGGTTAGAACTGGCCCCTCACTCCAGGCTGGTGAGGACCTATTTTATTCTAAATGTGTCATAGGAGGTGTTTTCTGGCTCCTCCAACTTTGTGTCATCTGATAACTGAGTGGGCAGGCCTTCTATATTTCCATTCAGGTCAACGATGTTGAACAAGATGGAGCTCAGATGAAGCCCCAAAACATGACAACAGGCACCTCATTCTAGACTGACAAGGAGCCATTTACTCTGCAGCCCTTTGGGAACAGTACTTGAGCAGATCTAATCCACGAGTCCAGGGTGTAGTTCTTTACCTTGTCTAGAAGATGAGAGATTTTATCTAAGGATTTGGTACTGTACTATATCAATGGCGTTTTCCTGATAAATCCATTAATATCCTCCATTAGACAGAGGATGAGATGGTTGGATGCCATCACTGACACAACGACATGAGTTTGAGCAAACTCCAGGAGACAGTGGACTGGGAAGCCTGGTGTGCTACAGTTGGACTTAGCGACTGAACGACAACAAATATTCTCCATCAAAGAAGGAAATGGAGACTCTTCCTTTTTTCCCCAGCTTCCTTTTTCTCCTACTCCATCTATACTAACTTCCAGTTAATGTCTTTTTCCTGGTAGGTAAAATTCATCTCAGTTATACACTCACATTCTAGAACAGTTACTGCTTTAGGAGAAGAGCACTTTGAATTCTTCAGATACACACACAAAGGAAGCTGATGAGAGAATAACCTTATAATGGCAAAGTGAGATCTCACCAAAATCACTGAAATAGGGTCTAAAGTTATTTTGGCTATAATTAAAGAAGTTTTAAAAACAATTTACCAAAATAAATAAATAAAATAAAAACAATTTACCTTAATAAAAAAACCTACTTGAAATTAAGTTATTCACCAAAGCTGTGAGTACTACCTAAGCATTCCCAACTTTGTCAAAACAAGGGCACAATTTGTTATGTGCAGTTGTGTGTGTGCTTTCTGAAAAGGGCTGTTTGGCTTCTTTGCCTGCTATGATGTACCAGTTTGATAAAGGCAGGTTAACAGAGGTGTGAGTCGATCTTACCTCCGTTCAGGGGGTCACAAATGCCCAACTGGCCGTTGCTGTTACAATTGCATGGCCGGCAGCTGCCTCCAAATTTCTGGGGATTTCCAAAATATCCAGGAGCACACCTACACAGAATATGGAAAAAGAGAAGGAACACACAAAGAATGCATCATTTACTCCACCCAGTTCTCTCAACTTCCAGCTCCCTGTTTGGGATATCATAACCCTATGGGAGAAAATGCTGACATAGATTTGCATGAGTGAATGCATCTCAGTAGAGATATCTGTGACTTGAATGGGAATGGTGAGGGTGGGAGGCAGGCAGAGATTTCTCCCTCCCCCCTTGACATGCACATGATGTACCTACAGCCAAATGGCACATGAACAAAACGCAAACAGGAGTCAGTAGTCTGACCAGTATGGAAATTAGGGATGGGTGAATTTTATGCAAGAGCTGAATTTCTGAAGATATCACACAATTACATACTGCTTAATTTACAGCTAATTTCCTCAAAGGTAAAAAAAAAAAAAAAGGAAAATTAATTTAATTTCAATTTTTTGCATAAAGGGAGATTTTATTAACATTTCTTACTATACTAATCCAACTCTGCATAATTCATATTTATTTTACTGCAGTGATGTACATAAGGGGCTTAAATAACTGAGCAGTTACAGCTGCTACCTTGGCCTGAGGCTTTATTATTCTAGATGATTTAGTGATGAGATGTCAGCTCCTTATTTATAAGTTAAAAGATCATATTTCCTTGCTGGTGAGTTTCTACTTTTTTCAAACAATAAAATAAACCCATGTTAATGTTTTTGGAACAGGGAGGTAAATCAAAACATTCTGTTCATTAGCAAAGTTCCACTTCCACTCTATTACCCCCCCCAAAATTGTCATTAAGTTGGTATGTGTGTGTTGTTTTATCATCAATGGGATTGATAGAATCAAGGAAATAAGGCATTTGACTCTCTTCCCAAAATTTAGGGCTTCCCATGTGGCACTAGTGGTAAAGAATTCTGCCTGCCAATGCAGGAAATGTAGGAGACGAGGGTTCGATCCCAGGGGTGAAAAGATTCCCTGAGAAAGAAATGGCAACCCACTCCAGCATTCTTGTCTGGAGAATCCCACAGAGAGGAGCCTGGCAGGCTACGGTCTGTGGGGTCACAAAGAGTTGGACACGACTGAAGCGACTGAGCATGCATGCAACCCAAATTTAAGCTTTGTACCAAAGAATTTCCAGGCAATTTAAATACTCTTTTCCAACAGATAAACTGGTGATATAGCGCAAAGGACACAGGTTTTGAGTCAGGAAGATCTACCTGCATGGATTCCCGATTTCACCACCGTGCATGTAATCTTGGGCTTATCTGAACCCCACAAGCTTCCACTTCTTCATCTATTCCTCTTATGAAAATGTAAGCTCCAAGAGGATGTGATTTTGGGGGGGGCCTGTTTTGCTCACTGAAACATCCTTAGCACCTGGGACAGTGCCTGGGCACATTTTAGGAATCAGATATAAATACAGATATAAATATTTGTATACAGATATAAATACATATAAATATCAGATACAAATACATGCTGAATGAATGAATGAAAAATTGTACTAACCATATCTATTTTGGTGGATGGAAATAAGATAAAAGATAAAGCAGTAAAGAATCTAGTACAATGCCTGCATATAACAGACACTCAGTAAAAGGTAGCCACTACCATTCTAAGACATGATGAAAATATTCATATATTGGTGTGTATGTATAACTGATATCATTTGAAATGACTACATTTCAGATAGTGGACAGGAAGCAGAAAACTCATGTATTCCCTAATTATCAGGAAGGTAACTAAACTGAGGCGGCTTATCCAAGTCTACTAACAGACTGTCCTAATAATAGGGCTTTCCTTAAAGTTGCCAGCCCCATATTCTGCTTCCTAACCATGCTACGCAAAAGATCTCTGTTTAAAGTACTTTTTCTTCAGGTGTATCACTTGTATGTAAACTTTCTGTATAAAAGATACATATTTACAAAACACCTTACTTAAAGTTACATAAATATTCCAGAAATTTTATTCTGCTTCTTCCTTAATCTTGCAAAGCAGAATAAAATTTCTGGAATATTTATGTAACTTTAAGTAAGGTAATTTGAAAAGACCCTGATGCTGGGAAAGATTGAAGGCAGGAGGAGAAGGGGACGATAGAGGATGAGATGGTTGGATGGCATCACCGACTCAATGGACATGGGTCTGGGTGGACTCCGGGAGTTGCTGATGGACAGGGAGGCCTGTCCATGCTGCGGTTCATGGGGTCGCAAAGAATCAGACATGACTGAGCAACTGAACTGAACTGGTGTCTTTCTTCCTGTTTAGCCACGATAGTGGCTAAACACAATGGACTAAAGTAAAACTTCCTGATTTCATAGGTGACATTGGTACAGCAAATGAAGAGCAGAGAGAGCTTCTGTCATCTGTGGCTCTGAATAGCTGAGGAAGAAACTTGTCTCAGAGCATGGGGTGGGGTGGGGGGGTGGGAGGGTGGGAATGTGAGCTGGGATCCCTTCCCTGCCCCTCCCCCACCTCTCTCCGGCTCTCCTGCATACATCCTTATTTTTCACTCCACACTGTGCTTGTATTTATCACTGCAGAGCTAACCACTAGTGGCTGATGATGCCTGGCAGCCTGGCACAGAGTGGGCGCTCAATAAATGTCTAACAAGTAAAAAAATTTGACATTAAAATGGCATTAAGCTGTAGAGGTTTTTTACACTTGATGTTAGCCAAAAGGCTGAGAAGCGATAGAAAAGTTTTTAGCGATGGAAAAGTTTTGTCTCTTTTTTAAACAATACTTGCTTCCTCGATGTATGATCAAATGTAACAAACCTAAGCTGAGGCTACTGTTAATTAACAAATTCCCTTTTCCAATCAGCTGCCTGCCAAATGGATGGCTCCTCCGGACTGGTGCTGTTTTCCACCTCACTGTTTGTGAGGAACTGTACAGAGGATTAAATTAGGAAGCCTCTCCCAGACGGGAGCCCCATAGCTTTTAAATCACGGAGCCTGGAAGACCCGGCCTACTCCCCACTCTACCCATCTTTCCTGTCTCAGGGTGGCTGCCTTTTCTGTCCCTCCCCCTTCAGTTCCAGTGGGATGCCCTCCTGTTGCAGCCTGATTTAGCCCAGTTCCCTCTGTTTTAGGGCTTCCCTGGTGACTTAGGCTGTAAAGAATTTGCCTGCAATACAGGACACCTGGGTTTGACCTCTGGGTTGGGAAGATCCCCTGGAGAAGGGAATGGCAACCTGCTCCAGTATTCTTACCTGGAGAATCCCATGGAGAGAGGAGCCTGGTGGGCTACAGTTTATGGGGTCACAAAGAGTAGGACACGACTGAGTGATTAACACTTTCACTTTCTCTATTTCAACAGCCCATTTGTATGCCCATTCACCACTAGACTGGAAAACCCTTGAGGGCAGAGTCTGTGCTCTGGTTGCTCATGTGTCTCTAATGCTCAGCACAGTGCCAGGCAGATACTAGGATCTCCATCCATTTTTCATTGAAGGAAAGAATGACTAATAGATGTGAGACAAACATGAGTTATGTTCCCCATGCAGAAATGAAAAACAGAAGAAATTCAAATTGCTCCTTTTTACCATGGGATAGTGTCCAGACCCTCAGCTGATGCCCATAAAAAGGGTGTCCCCCCTTCCACCCATGGCAGGTACCCTTGAGGCCCTTTGACTTGCTTACGTTACTTCCCTGACCTGAGCTGTCTTCCAGCTCCATCTCCCAGCTCCACCGGGTTCTAGCCATCCCCTCAACCTACGTAAGTCCCACCTTGTCCTTAAAATGTTTCAGATATCCCTAGTCCACAGTAGCCCCCCCCCACACACCTTAAAATGAAATCCAGTTGAATTGATTGTGTGTGTGTGTGGTTTTTTTTAATTTGGTAAAACTCTTCTAAAGTTATCCAGAAAAACAATATGCCAGAACAGTCCAGGAAAAAATTTAAATAAGGGTTATGAAGGGAACCTGGCTCAACCAAATAGTCAAAGTCATTTTATAGTTTCAGAAATGACGCAGAAGTGATAACTGCACAAGAACCAAATCCAAGTCCATACACATTTTGGACACATTTAATTTCAGTGAATGTCTTCCCTGGTGGCTCAGTTGGTAAAGAATCCACCTGCAGTGCGGGAGACCTGGGTTCAATCCCTGGGTTGGGAAGTTCCCCGGGAGAAGCTTCAGTGAATTCATCTAACAGTACCCGAGCATGAGCGTACAGGAGTCTGTGTCCCCATCACTCTGTGAGCACACTCCGGCGGGGAGCATAACCTGAGGGATGGGGGCCTGCTCTCCCCCCAGCTGGGCTCCCAGTGCCTCTCCTCCTACGAACATTTCACCCTACAGAGTGTGGCTCCAGGTGTAACCAGACACCAGGCACATTTCACGCAGCATGGCCCCCCGGGATTACTGAGACATGAAATACTGCAACAGTCAAGGTTATCTGAGCTCTGGTCAATTTTTGTCTTATATGTTGACCCTAGGTCTATCTGCCATGTGAGAAGCAACACCATAAAAAAGGCAAGGTTCCAATATTTCACTAACATCGAGATTTGAAGTTAAGAAGTAAAATCACAGAAGTACAAAAACAGGGATTTCCTTGGGGGTCCAGTTGTTAAGATTTCATCCTCCCAATGCAGGGGGGGGCGGGTTCAATCCCTGATTGGGGAGCTAAGATCCCATATGCCTCATGGTGTGGTGATATAAAACCAAAAAACCCCAAAAAACAAAATAGGTATAAACATTTATATCCAACTATCTCCAAGGCCATCCAGTGGCTTTGGACTTCCCCGGTGGCTCAGATGGTAAAGCGTCTGCCTGCAATGCAGGAGACCTGGGTTCAATCCCTGGGTTGGGAAGATCTCCTGGAGAAGGAAATGGCAACCCACTCCAGTGCTCTTGCCTGGAAAATCCCATGGACGGAGGAGCCTGGTAGGCTACAGTCCATGGGGTTGCAAAGAGTCGGACACGACTGAGCGACTTCACTTGCACTTTCATTTTCATCTCCAAGGCCAAGAGCAGGGGATGATGGAACTTAAGTGGAACTTCCTGGCCTGACAAGATGTTATCAATGAATACTTATTGTTATGGATACAGACTGAAAATGAAAGTGTTTGCCACTCAGTCATGCCTGACTCTTTGCGACCCCATGGACTGTAGCCCACCAGGCTCCCTCTCTCCATGGGATTCTCTGGGCAAGAAGTCTGGAGTGGGTTGACATTTCTTTCTCCAGGGAATCTTCCTGACCCAGGGATTGAACCTGGGTCTCCAGCATTGCAGGCAGATTCTTTACCATCTGGGCCACCAGGGCACCCTGCATGGAAACAGATTATTAATATATAATTAGATGAGAAAATAAGTCAAAACAAAAAGCAAAACTGAAATCTACTTTTTTTTTTTTAAGAAAAAGTCTATGCATATAGAACTGATATGTAAGAACATAACAACTTTTTTTGGGGGGTGCTGAACATGGGATATTAGTTCCCCAATCAGGGACTGAACCTGTGTCCCTTGCAGTGCAAGCACAGAATCCTAACCAGGGGACCACCAGGGAATTCCCTTCAACAAGTTTTAACCATGGTTTTCTGTAGGCAAAATAACTATGAATAGCACTGTAGGTGGGCAGGCATGAGCATAGGGCAATTGTAAGGGTGTGGTACTTAGTAGTTTTTTGCCTTATTAGCTTTTGGCTCACCTATTTTATGGGGATTCCCAGGTGGCACTAGCAATAAAGAACCTGCCTGCCAATGCAGGAGATAGTAAGAGACATGGGTTTGATCCCTGGGTCGGGAAGATCCCCTGGAGGAGGGCATGGCAACCCATTCTGGTATTTTTGCCTGGAGAATCCCATGGACAGAGGAGCCTGGCGTGCTACACCCCATGGGGTTGCAGAGAGTCAGACACAACTGAAATGACTTAGCACACACACACACCTGTGTTACATCATTTTCATAATTTATAAATTTTTTTACAATTATGTACTGATCTTATGATAGTTATTTTAAATTTTAAAATGTTATCCATATGATTCATTTTACTGTTACTTTTCCAGATATATATGTATGTGTATGCTTTCTTCCTGTCTAGATGACAAGTGTCTTTTGTATCCTTCACAGTACCTGGGCAGAGTAGCTAATCATGAAACATTGTTTAGGAAAAAGGCAAGCTTGGCTCTGCGGCCTTTATAATCAAGTACATACCTTCCATTCTGTAACATGTATTCTTTTGTTTCCCAAACATTACTAAACACCTAGTATGGGAATAGTAGCACACTAGGCACTAAGGGATTCAGAAATGAGTGAGACACAGGCTGTCCTGCCATTGCTCATAATGTCGTATGTGCATTAACAGGGGGGTGTGTGTAGGCACATCTAGGGCTGTGGATACGTGTGCATGTATGGAAGTATGTAGAGTCGCATGTTTGTGTACAGGCAAGCAGGGGTGTGTATATTTGGGGATAGCAGTTTGAGTTTCAATGGTGGTAGAGTATGCAGATATATGTTTGGGGATAGGCATGTAGGAGTATGCGTGGGAGTGGAGGTATGTAGGCATATATGTAAGTACATGGGCATACAGGGGCGTTTGCTGGAGTGTATAGGACTATGACATATTGGCCCTAATTCTCAAATTTCCACAAGTACGAAGCAAGGAAGAGAAGGAAAGAAGTTAATGATCTATGAAGTAACAGTCTTGTGTTTTTCCCAAGAGACCTTTTCCCAGCCTCAGGGAAACCGGCGGCCCCATCCCAGCTCTGAGCCACGACCCAGCAGAGCCCCACCCACACCCGGGGTGCCTGCAGCAGCCTGCCCACAGAGCCCACCCCACCTGTGCGATGGGGGCGGAGAGAAGGGGGCACGGAGGAGGGTGGCACCCACCTTTCACAGCGCGCTCCGGTGTATCCAGGCTTGCAGGAGCACTTGACGTTTTCCCCAGTCACAACACAACCGGTGGCAAAACTTCAAAAAAAAAAGACAGGAAAAAGCCCCAGTAGAAACACAAACCCACAGGTTTTTATGCTCATTGTTTTTTGCCACATGAAGTGAAACTGGAAACCAAGGGTCCAGGTACCTTCCATGTGAAAAAAATTTTGCCCATCAAAACTTGTTGAGAGAATGATGAATGATTTCAGCTGACATCGGGCAAACCTGGGTGAATAGGGACTGAAGGCATTTTTATTTTCGGCTTGGAGAAATACATTCCTTCCCTCAAGACAGAATAAAGTAACGCACTTGGGAAGAGATGGTGACGACAGCACTTTTTCCAGAAATAACAAGGAAAGACTCAAACAAGTCTGGGCAGAAAAGAAAGAACAGAGAGTTCTGATTCTTTAAAAAAAAAATTTTTTTTCCTTCCTTGCTTATTCTAGTTCTTTTATTTTATACTGGGTACAGTCCCTTCTGGGAAGAAAAAGTATGTGTGTGGAGGGTTCTGGGGTGGTGGGCAGGGCCACCCAGAGTCCCCTCAGAGTCCCAGAGGGGATTAAAGCACAGAGCACGCTTGGGCCCAGCAGCTCTGTGGGCATGGTCACTGGTGATTTCCACACTTTTCTAATCAGGTTGTTGGAACTTTCATTCTTTTTCTTTTAGTTCTGAACTGGTGTATTATAGAAGCTTCTTAAAAAAAAAAAATTAAACCAAGAGACCAAGAAAAAGTCCTTGTTGCCTTACGAAGAAATATCTATGACCACTGAACATTACACTGACATAGATCTGAGGGGAAATAACTCCATTTATCACTAGCTGATAAGAGAATTCTGATTTTTAAAATTATTTATTTGGGTGTGCTGGATCTTAGCTGCAGCTCATGGACTTAGCTGGGCTTCCCAGGTGGTGCTAGTGGTAAAGAACCCATCTGCCAATGCAGGAGACATAAGAGACTCGGGTTGATCCTTGAGTCAGGAAGATCCCTTGGAAGAGCACCTGCATGGAGAATCCACTCCAGTATTCTTGCCTGGAGAATGCCATGGACAGAGGAGCCTGGTGGGCTCCCTAGGGTCAGACACAGTTATAGTGTTATAACTCTATAACACGCATGCATGTGAGCTTAGTCGCCCTGTGGCACATGGGATCTTAGTTCCCCAATCAGGTATTGAACCTACATCCCCTGAATTGGAAAGTGGATTCTTAACCACCGGACCACAAGGGAAGTTCCAAAGAGTTCTTTTGGGAAGCTTCTCTTGGCTAATTAGATAGATAGAGAGTCACACCTCTAAAGGGACAGTTAGAAATTTGTCAGCAGTATTAATATTGCTGGAAGGAGAATTAGATAAAAATATGATTTTACTGATACATCCTAGGAACTGCATGTTACTTCCAACTACACAGAAGCTGAAAGCTGACCTTGATGATAACATGCTTTGCAACCAAAGATCAAACACTTTCCCCAAGCACCCTGTGAACATCTTGCTGCTTTTTACTCTCTCCAGTTTCTGTTCAAACAAGCCTGGGCAAGTGTCATGTGATAGATCCCTTTACAAATAAAGCCACAGGACCGGGCAGGTTTAAGGAGTATCAAACACACAGATAGCAAACCAGGGTGCATATTTCAAATATGCATCTCCAGAAAAGCTACATTGGGCAGGTGGCTTCTGTTAATTTTAAGACTTGGCCAATTTCTCTGCTAGCTCAGCTGATATCAACCAGCCTTGCAGTCCACACTTGCTCCTGAACCTGTGCCCTACTGGTACTTGATCACCATCATTCTGATTTTTCAAATCAAATCTTGCTTCACTTAGTTACCTGTTTATATTTTGTCTGGACTCACAGTGAACATGTGATGATGAGCAAGAGTAGGACAAGGTGCCAAAGCCAAACTGAACATGAATTATCATGAAAGGAAAATGACGGCTTTCTACCTACAGAGTCTACTGACCTTACTGGAGCCCAGATGATAATGCAGATCACATCTCTCTCTGTGGCTCAGAACTGTCCTGTGGCTTCCATCACACTGAGGATAAAAATCCTTAACATCCAAGTGCCTTACTCTAGCCTGAAAGGTACAGGATCTGTATCCTGGCTGTCCCACCAACCTCATCTCCCAGCCAGCCCTCTCTCAGAGCAATCAAGCCATCCATGCCTTCTTACTGTCCACAAACCCATCACCACAGGAGTTTTCTCATCTGTCTTTTTTCCCCCTTGCCATGGACCCTCATCATATTGTCTTGGTACTCCACCTCATCACTCACAAGCCCCTGCCCAACAACTCCAGAAAGCCTGATACCACCCTCTGTAAAGAATCCACTCTCTATCATATAACCCTTTTATCAGTGGTGTAGCCCATCTCTGAAGTTATACTTCAGACTGACTTGTGCACATTCTATTGAGTAACAACCCCACTCTCTCCTCACATTCTTCAGGTGAAGCTTAATGTCTTTTCCAGCCTTCTTTACTGCAGTTACCCCAGCATCAAGAGAAGGGATGGTGCTCAATAAGTTGTTTAGCCACTGAATGAACAGCAAAAGAAAAGAGGAAAAGGCAAAACCCTGAAGAAGACAACTTGGAGAGTCTGTGTTTGGTTTCCATTTTTTTTGTTTCTTTTTTTAAAATAGAAAATTATTTTATGAGAGATAGACTTCGCATATCATACAATCCACCCACCTAAAATGTTAGATTCAATGGCTTTTAATGTGTTCACAGAATTGCACAGTCATGACCACAATCAATTTTAGAGCATTTTCATCACCTCTAAAAGGAATTTTATGCCATTTAACAGCCCCTTCCCATTTCTTCCCAGTACCCATTCCCCAGCCCTAGACACCCATCAAACTATTGGGTTGGCCAAAAAAGTTCAGTCGGGTTTTTCCATCATGGCTACAAAAAATCCAAATGAACTTTTTTGCCAACCCAATGCTTCCTGTCTTTATAGATTATTGTCAAACTTCTACAGTACCTGTCTGAATGAGGACATGGGCAGACGCTACAGGAGCCATGGATGGTGTTCCAATAGTAACCCTCTTTACAGCGCTCACAGTGTTCCCCTGCAGTGTTATGCTGGCAGTTCTTGGGAGAGAGAAACGGTAAAATTAATAACAACCTATTATATTTATTACTATTGAGATTGCTGTCATCTTAATTACTCACACAATTATAACTCTAATCTTCTGACACAGCAATATCAGTTTTGCTAATCATGTGATTTTCCTACACAGCCAATCATTGTTGGTGCCAGAAAAAATGGTGTAATTGCCCTTCCATCAGCTATTCGGTGTTATTATGAGGAGGAAGAGCGAAATGGAGCCCGATCAGTGGGTTAAAATCCCACTTGAATATTCCATAGCTGTGGGATCTTGGGCAAGTCCCTTCACCTCTCTGGGCCTCAGTGTTTTTTAATAAATCAACTTTTTTTTGGCCATGCCACATGGCATGTGGGATCTTAGTTCCCTGACCAGGGATTGAACCTGTGTCCCCTACACTGTGTGGAAGTGGTTGAGTGTGACGTCTTAACCACTAGACCACCAGGGAAGGTCCATATAAGTCAATATTAATGGTGTATGATTTATATACTATTCTAATTTTCCTAAATTGTACAGTTAAAATAATACCCACTTTCCAAGGTTATCAGGACTTGTAGGATCCAGAGAGGAGCCTCTTGGGGGTGTCAGCTGAGGGTGCTGGCAGCTTCCTGTACCTTTACTTTGCTCTCTGGCCTCCCTGACTCTCTCAGAAAGATCTGCTCTTTTGAACTAAGAGTTCCCTGTTTCACATTAGTTCCCTTTCTTTTTTATTTATTTATTTGGCCATGCAGGGTCTTAGTTGTGGCATGCAGGATCTTTTAGTTGTGGCAGGGCGGGGATCCAGTTTCCTGACCAGGGATTGAACTCAAGCCCCCTGCATTGGGAGCTCAGAGTCTTAGCCATTGGATCACCAGGAAAGTCCCAGTTTCCTTTCTTTTATAGCTCCAAATGACAGTTTTAAAGAAGAACTGCCTGGAGAAAGATGTTTTAGTCCCATGTCGACTTAGATCTGAGCTGAAAACACTGAGGAAGTAAGAACGTGGAGAAGCAAGAATTGTGGTGAGGTTACCTGTATCCTATGATAAATCCTCCCCAAACCCCTCTGAACTCTGGACCTTTACAGGGGCACAGGGAGAAGAGCGTAGAAGGGGGTTATAAACTGAGTTGCTTGATAAAAGCCCTTAAGAATGTCTGAAATACCACTCACTCTCAGCTGAAAGCACCTACCCTGAAATCTGTCTTCCTCAGTCCTGCAAATTTGAGGCATCTACCTATCAGATTTCCTGGTTTTACTGTCAATAAGTGAATGAGTGAATGAATGAATGAATCCATATCCACCCTCACAGCATGTGCTTTCCAAGGCCCATGTGACAGCAAACATCTACTGTGCATGAACTAGCTGCTCAGCTATGCTAGGTACCAGGGATGCAAAGATGGATTGGTACCCTGACTCGGGGGTAGACAGAACCCTGTGAGTAGACATCTTACATACAGTGTGGGAAATACGATGACAAAGGTGTTGGCAGCATGCCTTAATACCAAGAGGAGCCTCAGGGAGGCAGTGAGGCCTGTGTGGAGGACAGAAGGAGAGGAATGAGCTGGGTGGAGAAGTGGGGAAGGACACCCTGGGCCCAGGGGTTGGTGTGCACAGGACCTCAGTCTTGCAGGAGGGCCGTGGTGTGGACGGACAACTTGAAGCAGCTGGTGTTCCCGAGGGTGAAGTGCAAGGCGGCAGGATGTGGCTGGAGAGGCAGCCACACAGATCAAGGGGCCCTGAGGCTGCCTGAGGAGTGTGAACGTCTGCTTGTGAGCCTCAGGGGACCCCCGAGGCAGCTGTGAGTTTCAGATAAATCATCCTGGGGGCAGGGGGAGATGGGATCCAGCAGTAGGGAATAAAAAGAAGGAAAACCAATGTGGTGGTCCAGTGGCTGGGACTTCAAAACTCTCTATGCAGGGGGCCTGGGTCTGATTCCTGGTCAGGGAACTAGATTCCACACGCTGAAACTAAGAGTTTGATGTCTCATCTAAGACCTGGGGCAGTCAAATAAATAAATTAAAATAAATAAATACAAATGGGCTTCTTTGGTGGCACCAGTGGTAAAGAATCTGCCTGCCAATGCAGGAGACACAAGAGATGTGGTTTAGATCCCTGAATCGGGAAGATTCCCTGGAGCAGGAAGTGGCAACGCACTCCAGTAATCTGGCCTGGGAAATCCCATGAACAGAGAAGCCTGGCTATAGGGTTGCAAAAAGTCAGACACAACTGAGCAATCACATGTGTTAAGCATAAAAAAATAAAGTAAGATAATTGAAAAGTAAAATTCCCTTAAAAATAAATAAAAAGGAGGAAAACTGAAGATCGAGGATGAGAAGAGAGAGGAGGGAAGGAACTGGAAACAAAGGGAAGCTGAGAGGTGGCTGGGTAGCAAAGGCAGAGGAAGGGAGAGAAAGTGGCCAGGAGAAGGGGGAACAGCAGGGCCTCGGTGGAGAGAAGGGAGCTGGTCATCAGGGCTCCCTCTGGCCAACGGCACCCACAGGACACGTCACTGGCTTTGGCTGCCTTCCCACTGGACCCATGCTGCTTTACTGGCGGGGGGTTGGGCTGGTTTCTTTTCACCCTTCGAAGCTCATACTTGAAATAACAGGGAGAGATGCACGTGCATGAAGGCCCCAGATTTCAAAATTGACTCTGGACCTTGGGAAGTGGAGGCCAATGAACAGAATCATCGCATCTGCTAGCGAAAGGGGCTGGGTCTCCTCATTTCTGTTCTCTGAGGATGGGGCTGCATGCGTGGCTCCCAGGCAAGGGCCATGTTGGAGAGCAAGGCCAGCACCCACAGCCTGCCACTGAGCTGCGCCCATATGCATGTACTCATGTGTGTACATGTGTGTACATGTACACACGCACACTCCCCACCAGACAGCAAGCCTCCCGAGAGTAGGAATTATGTCCGATGGTTTTAAACCCAGCACTTAGCTTGGTTCCTTCCCATAAGAGCAAATACTCAGCAAGGGTTCCCCGAATGAACCAGATCTAGAGGCCACGTGGCCATCAAGGACAAGGGAAGACAGAGCTGCAAAGAAAAGTGAGAAGGAGAATCTTGTTGTTTGACTGAAACACGAATTATGCCTCTCACTAGTGATCCCTTCACTGGGTGGATGGACTACAGAGGAAACTCCCTTTGTCCTCTGGCAGCTTTTATAAAGTGGCCTTGCAACGACTCAATGACAAGATAAGTATTTTTTGTGACAGTGTCTACCTGTGTCACACACATCACACAGTGTGAAACACAAACTATTACATGAGATACCAAAGAGCTGGAAAATAATACTGCCTGACATCTCTTACACTTTGGGAACTTATAAGGCTAAAATCCTACAGAATATTCTGTCAGGCTCTTTACAACAAGTTCCTGTCCTGGCCTGTTCCGTCTTGCAGAGGAAATAGCTCCTCAGGATATGCTGAATGGGCATAAAACAGTCTAGGAACTCAAAGAGCTGAAACACATTCTAGGTGCCTCACACAATGTAGAGGAAGCCTGCACCAGGACAACATATTTCTGAACCACACAAAAGAAGCAGGGGCTCTGTATTCAGGCACCAATGTGGCCTCCTTTCCTTGGAACTGTCCATCTTCCTTCTAATTGGCTACTGGACCGGGGACCTCTGAGGATAGGGAGGAAGATAGCAGAATAAAAACTGTCTTGCTTCAGGATGCATGAGAAAAATCTCCTGAGAACCTAGTTTTGTGTGGGAAAATTTTCTAAAACATACCCAAAGAAGATAGTTTTCTGGTGGCTAAGCCATAAACCACTGGGACTCCCCTCGCCTGTCTTCCCCCATAAACGCACTGCCTTGGCAGCCATGGGGATTAGTGTTTGATGGATGGAGAGTGTGCCTTCAGCCTTTGCCAGCATCTCCTTCTCCTCTGATCAATTTCTTGAACCACTGCTCATCTGATAGCAATGAGGTCTCCTCCCGGCAACCTCCTGCCCCATGCCACCCCCAACAAAACTGAGGTCCAAAGGAATAGCTCTGGTTTACTATATCCTGGCAAGAGCTAGGGCTTCCCAGGTGGCTCAGGGGTAAAGAATCTGCCTGCAATGAAGAGGCTGCAGAAGACTCGGGTTCAACCCCTGGGTTGGAAAGATGGAGGAGGGCATGGCAACCCACGCCAGTATCCTTGCCTGGAGAATCCCATAGACGGAGAAGCCTAATGGGTTATAGTCCATGGGGTCACAAAGAGTCAGACATGACTGCAGCCATGAGTTAAACCCCAGCATCTACCCATTATTATCATCTAGTGAGAGAGATTCAGAAGCTAAGGTGTAATTTAATTGCTCAGACAGAATGTTCTCTGACGGCGCACCTTAAAATGGAGGGAAAGGGGACTTCCCTGGCAGTCAAGTGGCTAAGACTTCGCCTTCTAATGCAGGGAGTGAGGGTTCTAGTTGGGGAGCTAAGATCCTACATGTCTTACAGCCTAAAACACAAAACATAAAGCAGAAGCAAAACGGTAACAAGTTCAGTAAAGACTTTAAAAACAGTCCACAGGAAAAGAAATCTTTTTTTAAAAAATGGAGGGAAAAGTGAGTGTGAAGTAATTCAGCCTGGTTACCTGGCACTGCACCCTACCCCCGCCCCCAACCCCACCCCCTGCTCACACAGTCACCTCTATTTAGGGCTCGGTAGAGGTGACGTCTGATGTCTGAGAGCCGAGTAGAGGGGGGAGAGGAAGCACAGATGGTCTGTTAGTAATATTCCGCATCAGTTTACTCACAATGCATACTCCCGAGCCATCCTGGCAGCGATTGGAATGCCCGTTACAGTTGCAGGGAACACACCGTCCAGTGTATAAGCCTTTGTTCTCATGATAGTATCCAGGGCTGCAACCCTGTTTTGCAAACAAAGCGTTGAGTCAATACAAAGAAAGAAATTTATTATCCAAGGCAGGTGACCATCTGACCATCGCATGATGGTCACCTTTCTATCTTCCCTACTTTGGTCAGTGTGAGAACTTCTACTTTCCAATGCAAGCCAGGTTCACTTGCTTTTTCCATCAGGTTTTCTGTTATTTTCACATCCTGGTAGGTATGTGAGTTTGTGTGGGAATGGGAGATGTGTGGTGGGGAAATCAGAGCAAAGGGGATGTGGGGGGTGGACTATGGAAGTTGGGTGCCTCTCCTTCTCAAGTCAATCATTTTGAGGGCCAGTGAAGGCATGGAAGGCTGAAAAAGCAAAGAGGATCAGGCCCTCAGTCCATCAGCACAGAGGACTTCTGAGCTAATCCCTTCAAGTTCAAGTTCTCTTTGGGTAGCCACTCCTTCTCCAAGTGTGGATTTGGGCTGGTGGGGGAGCTATATGGGAGGAGGGGAAAGGCGGGGTCACCACTGGGATTTAAGAAATAATGGCAGGTCCAGTGGAACCCATTCACTGCCACTCACCAGACTACAGGTGACAGGGAACCCTGGGGAAAGGAAACAGCTTGCATTCTCCTCCCAGTGAACACAAAGACCCAGCTTAAGGCAATTTCCTTGAATGTGGTCTCGTTCTCTTGTTCAACATTGCTTTGATTAACCCTATCTCCTCTATATTGTCTTTTTCCAGTGTAATGCTGCAAGTAACTATTTTTCATGTGGATGAGAATTATGGTTTTATTTTGATGGACTGATATATTTTTTGAAAAGTCTAGTTAAGAACGTCCCTGGGACTTCCCTGGTGGGCCAGAGGTTAAGAATCTGCCCGCCAATGCAGGGGAACAGGTTTGATCTCTGGCGCGGGAAGAATCCAACTGCTCTGGGGCAACTAAGTCCATGCACCACAACCACTCAAGCCTGTGTGCCTACAGCCACAAAAATGAGAACCTCGAGCACTGAAAACTAGAGAGTAGCCCCTGCTTGCCCCAGTTAGAGAAAGCCTATACACAGTGATGAAGACCCAGCACAGCCATAAATGATTAAATAAATAAATTTAAAAAAAGAATGCCCTCAGTAGAAAAAAAAAAAGCAATTATTCTTATACTAGTCATTAAAAGTTACTTAGATTTCTGCCTCTAAAGAGAATTTCTGCCTTGAAAGTCATTTGCTTCATTTTGGCAAAGCCAATCGCTGATTAAACTCAAGTGTAGTCTCTAGTGTCCTTCACTGATCTCCTACAGGGCCTATCTTTAAGGCATCAAGAAAAATTAATACTTCAAGATAAAGATGATCTTTAATCTAATCTCTTTAAACAGCACATACATCTATGAGACTCTGAAGCTATAGCCAAGGGAAATTTGCTTTCATTCATTCATGGCCTTAAAGGTCTCTACCTGGGCAGGCCAGAGGGAAAAAGAAGCTCACACACACTCCCCAGAGTTGAATATTCCAGTTGCTGCTAGAAATTCCTTCTAAAACTACACAATGATGCCAAATCATACACAATAACAATACTATAATTTCCAGTGTAATTTTCCCTTCAGCTATTAGGAACCATGTTGAGGCAAAAGAATGCACTACAAAAACTTATATTACTGAATGGGCTTGTCTAAGGAGAATCCAAACATGACAGGAATGTTCTTGAGCTGAAAGCACAACTGAGAGATACATTTGAACTTAATTCAACCAGTGGCGGTATGATCATATCTAAAATCTCTACTAATAAGGCACAAAGGCCTTATAATTATCACCATATACCCCATTACATGCTTATAAAATTATCCAATTTAATAAAGAACAAATTATCTAATAATAAATATATATGATTTATTTATGACAAGCCCAGTAAAAGCTTTAATTAAACATTCTTTGGTGAGTGAGGATGGTCTATCCTGAGCAAAGTTAAATCACCCATCTTACTTTGCTTTTGCTTAGAAATGGAAAAGCTTTCTGCAAGAACTATGCATCTTGTGACTCTCAAAACATTTGTCAGTTATGGGAATACAATTGTTTTCTCACCCCTATAAAGTATACAAACGCTACATTTAACATACAATTCTGTTCAACTATTCAGACTGTATTGAAGACTTATTCTAAATGAAAACGAAAGTGTCCTAACATGTTACTTCAGTAAAGGGGCTTTGCAACTAATGATTTTTTAAGTGACAATTTTTCAGGATAACTTTTCCAATAAACTTTTGCAGTACAAATGATAAAATGATGTCTCTATCAAGCTTCCTGAATCACTTTAGCAGCCATAGAGTTTATTTCTCTGTGAATATACAGGTACCATCCAGGAACTTTAAATACAGTGAAAGTAGAATTTATGAGTGTTTAAAGCCTGGCAAATTGAAGCACATTTGTTAGGTATTACACAAAATTGATCTCATCACTTTTCTTAATCTTAAATAGGGATTCCACTGATTCTCACGGTTTACTTTATGGGTAATTTTTCTCCCAAGCAGAACCTGGAAACCTACAGGCATCCAGACTCTTATCCTAAGGCTTGGGTTCGTCTACAAAGGGCACAAAGCTTCCTAGACATGCACATCCCACAGGCATTCAAACTCTAGCTGCCTCGGCATTTCCAGGTGGGCTGATGTTTATAGGGTTCGTGGTTAACAGCCCAGGAGAGCGATCTGTCAGGGCCCATAATGAACACTGCCAGTCAGCGGATGGGGGAGCCATCGGCCCCTCCCCCAGCCCACCCACTCCTCACTCATCACCCTGCCTTGAAATCTCAGGGAGCTGGGAACCCTTCCCCACCCAAAGCAAAACGTAAAAGGGCCATTACCTGCCTGGGCTTAAGCTCCACATAACTTGCTTGCAGTTGGTTTTGACCCGGAGATGGAGGAAGCATTACCCTTTGCTGCTGTGAACTGTACCCCAGACACTGCCCCAGGGCTGCCCCAAAGATCCACAGCCATCCCGCGCTCCGGGCAGACCACCTCACTGCCGGGGGCATCATGGTCCCTGGGCGTCCTGCTGGCTGCACGCAGACCTCTGCCTCCTCCTCTTATACCTGCCCTTCCTGCTCGCTGCCCAGGCTGGGCTGACTCAGGTAGAAGGCAGGCTGTCTGCGGCAGGAGGCCCCACCTGTAAACTTCACCCGTGAGTCAGCCTGGGAGAGAGCGCGCATAACAGTCCCGCGGGGAAGCGCGCCACTCTGTAATTCCCGGCAGGTGGGGCAGGCATCACCTTCTACCCACCTCACCCCGAGACGGCACTCGAAGCTATAAATCACAGGCTGAGTCATGCGCCTAGAACACGCCCTGGGCAGGAGGGTGGTGAGCCAGAGGTCCCTCTCTTTCCCTTGGGCTAGGAATTTCACTTAATCGGGCTAGAAAAGACAGAGAAGGCAGGGGGACAAAGAACGGAGGCACCTGCGGACTAAAAGTTACCTGGCAGGAATCCCGAGAAAACCACAGTGAGTATATTATATTTTAACCTGCAAAACAGATCGCATTTTAATCTGCAAAAATATTATACCTGCAGGTTAAAAAAAGAACCAATGTGCAGATCACCTTTAGGGTTTTCTGCAATCCAGGGGTCAGCAGGGAAACTGAAGGAGGTTGCTAATTCCATATCCGACAGGCGTCTGGAATCTCAAGATGACAGTGTTTGCTATTTCCTATTCACCGTAACACCCACTTTGCTTTCTTTCCCTCTCTTCAGGAAGAGGAAATATTTGCAGCTTGAGATGTGAAATAGTTTCATGTTATACCACACCGAGGACAGTCAAGTTGACTGGGTCTCCACTGAGGATCTGCTGTGAGCTGGAAACTTGGACTGAAATTTCCCCTGAAGAATCAGGATGTTTTCTGGACTATAACTTTTGGGGGATGGGTGCTGGAAGGAGGCCCTGGATTAAGGAAAGGCAAGAGGACCCTGCGTCAGCTCCTGGGAAGGCAGTGGCTCACATATTGGGAGGTGCACAGTTACTTCCTTCCTGCTTCCCAGAAAGTCCAGATTTCTGCAACTCCCAGGATCCACTGTGCTCCTAATGCTTTCTGATGGGTTTTGAGACAAGTGATTTTTTTTTTTTCACTTTTAATACCTGCAGGTGGTCCAGGTAAGATAAGACGCTAGAAACCCAGCAGAAACTTGTTTGATGGTCCGAGGGCTCCAGGCCGTCCAACAGGGCTGGACAGCAGACAGGAGCGCCAGCCAAAGGGGCCCTCCAGGGCATTTGACGGTTAAGGGGCAGCTCCTACCTGACATGAGTCGCCTGTGTAGTCAGGGGGGCAGGCACACATCTCCACGCTCTGTGCTCGACGGCCACTTCCTGTTTCCGAGGCTTCCTCCAGGCCCACCCCGCTCAGGGTGAGCCGCTGCGTCTCGGTGAAGTAGAGGCCCCGGAGGTGCACACCTCGCAGGCTAGACAGCACGGTCATCAGCTCCTCCCGGGACACGGGGGCATGGCTACTGGCATGTCTGAAGTTTCCCTACATGTGAACGCAGAGAGGCGAACTCAGTCCCAGGGACTGCAGAGACAGCCAGCCAGAAGGAACCCAACAAGAGACACTGAAAACGCATCAGGTGCAGAGTAACAAACTGATGGTTACCAAGAGGGGAAGGTGGGATAAACTGGGAGATTGGGACTGACATATACACACTGCTGTTCAGTCATTCAGTTGTGTCCAACTCTTTGCAACCCCATGGACTGTAGTAAGCCAGGCTTCCCTAGTTTACTATGTATACACTACATAGTTTATAGTATGTAGTGTATACATAATAAAGTGTTCCCCAGTTCCCTAGTTTATCATGGCTAAACTAAACATTACTATGTATAACTAGATAACTAGTGAGAGCCTGCTGTCTAACACAGGGAACTCTACTCAATGCTCTGCGCGCATGCGTGCTAAGTCACTCGAGTCCGACTCTTCGCGGCCCTGTGACTGTAGCCCACCAGGCTCCTCTGTCCACGGAGTTCTCCAGGCAATAATACCAGAGTGGGCAGCCAGTCCCTGCTCCAGGGGATCTTCCTGACCTAGGGATTGAACCCTGGTCTCCTGCATTGCAGGCAGATTCTTCACCTCCTGAGCCACCACGGAAGCCTAGTGTACAGGAGTGTTAGCTATATTCACGGGGATTGTGCAACAGATCTCCCGGACTTTATCATCCTGCAAAACTGAAACTCAGCAACTATTAAGCAATAACTGCCATTTCCTCCTCCCTTAGCCCCTGGCAACCACCATTCTTCTTTCTGTTTCTATGAATTTGAGGCCTTTAAATGCCTCATATTAGTGGAATCACACAGTAGTTACCTCTTCATGACTTGCTTATTTCACTTGGTGGAATGTGCTCAAATTTCATTCATGTTCTAGCATATGACAGAACTTTCTTCTTTTTAAGGCTGAATAACATTCCAGTGCGGAGAAGGCAATGGCAACCCACTCCAGTACTCTTGCTTGGCAAATCCCATGGATGGAGGAGCCTGGTGGGCTGCAGTCCATGGGGTTGCGAAGAGTTGGACACGACTGAGCGACTTCACTTTCTTTTCACCTT
The DNA here is from genome assembly GCF_023699985.2 of Odocoileus virginianus. Classification (NCBI taxonomy): domain Eukaryota; kingdom Metazoa; phylum Chordata; class Mammalia; order Artiodactyla; family Cervidae; genus Odocoileus; species Odocoileus virginianus. The sequence goes on along the minus strand of NC_069695.1, from coordinate 25,218,038 downwards.
CATGCATTGGAGAGGGAAATGGGAACCCACTCCAGTGTTCTTGCCTGGAGAATCCCAGGGACGGGGGAGCCTGGTGGGCTGCCGTCTATGGGGTCGCACAGAGTCAGACACGACTGAAGTGACTTAGCAGCAGCAGCAGCAACATTCCAGTGTATATGTGCCACATTTTCTTCATCCCGTTGGCTGTCAATAGACATCTCACTTGCTTCCACCTTTTTGCTATTGTGAACAGTGTTAAAGTGAACATGATTGTGCAAATATCTTCAAAACCCTATTTCCAATTATTTGGAATATAGAGTTCACCCTTGAACAAAGCAGGTATTAGGGGTGACAACCCTCTGGGAGTCAAAAATCTGCAAAAATCTTCCCAGTCCACTCTCCACATCTGTGTCTTCAAATTCATCAATTCGACCAACTGCAGATCACGTAGTACTGTAGTATTTAGTGGCAAAAGATTCAGGCTTTTTTTTTTTTTCTGCAATAAGTGCTTTTCAGATTACTGCTAGCCTTTGGTTAATTGTCAAGAATTCTAAACTAGTTGATTCCAACCACGTTTGCCAGTTTTCTCACTGCTTTTGTGAAGGAAAAATTGGGAGAGGTTCTTCACCATTTTTGCAGCATAACATCTCTCATATAAACAGAGACATATAATATGTGGATTTTTGTGTCTTGCTTCTTTCCTTCAGGATAATATTTTGGGGTTTTATCCACACTGTGGAAGCTACCAATACTTTCTGTTCTATTTATTGTCAAATGGTATTCCACTATATGGATGGACCAGTACAGAAATGTTACAGCATGTCTGCAAGTTTAAGGTACTTGAAAAGGTATCCCCTTGAGGATATATTTAACAATTCTCATTGGACATATTTAAATATTTTTATTTAATTCTCTATTTGCCTGTGCCATGTCTTATTTGTGGCACTCAGATCTTCCATCTTTGTTTCCTCATATGGGACTTTTAGCTGCACCTTCTGAACTCTTAGTTGCAGCATGTGGAATCTAGCTCCCTGACCAGGGATTGAACCTGTGCCCCCACCCCACCCCCACACTGGGAGCTGGAAGTCTTGGCCAGCACACCACCAAGGAAATCCCTGGACAAATTTAATAATATAATTGGAACACTGTTTAAAGGAATAGTTGTAACCAAGTAGGTGTAATACAATGTTCTACAATTTGATAGGGCTTCCTAGGTGGCACTAGAGGTAAAGAACCCACCTGCCAATGCAGGAGACATAAGAGATGTGGGTTCAATCCCTGGGTCGGGAAGATCCCCTGGAGGAGGGCATGGCAACCCACTCCAGTATTCTTGCCTGGAGAATCCCATGGACAGAAGAGCCTGCCAGGTTACAGTCCATGGGGTCACAAAGAGTTGGACATGACTGAAGGGACTTAGCATGCACACACACACAATTTGATAAGCTTTCCTTTACTTAGCTATATTATTCTTATTTCTCTTGGTATTAGATGTGCTTGTGACTTTTCTATTTATTCACCCCAAGCACACTTGTTGGACAGTCACCAGGTTCCAGGCACTGAGGGAATCCTGAGGACAAATGTGAGCTATATCGGAGCATGACAGACGCATGGAGTTTATAAATAAGGACACTTAACTGTAAAACAGGAGACAGGATGGTCTCCTGTTTAAGTGCCATAAAGATAGTGCAAACAAAGCCCTGTGAGGTTGGAGCTCTGTATACTTCATATAATTTCTAATTTTAATTTATATATCTAAATTATATTTACATAAATAAAATTAATATTTTAAATTCATAAAGTAAGCAAAAAGAAAAACCAACTCTTTGAAAGAACTAAGTCATAGGACAGAAAAGTTCATCAAGAACCGTTTCAGGGACTTCCTTGGTGGTCCAGTGGTTAATCTGCACAGTTTCCAGGGCAAGGGGTACAAGTTCGAGCCCCGGTCAGGGAACCAAGATCCCACATGCTCTGCAGCGTGACCGAAAAAAAAAAGACAAAAGAAAGAACCACTTCACATTCACTTTTCCCTTACCTCCACCATCTGCACTCGCCCATGATGCAGCCGGTCTGGCCGGGGGTGATTTGGCTCATGGTAGATGATGGACATGTGCTGACCCTGTGGAAGAGAAATATGAAATGTGTTGGAAGCTTGGCTGGTATGTTTAGAAGTTTATGGCTCATTTGAGATGGATCTGCTTTACATAAAATGACTGATTCTAAAAAGTAACTGCAAGATGAACTGACAAGCAAAAGGATTAGTAACACAGAAATGGAAAAATAAGACCTAATGGAGTTCATTTTCACAAATAGGAAACCAGGAAAGTTCCTTTGACTAAAAGTGGCTTAAAAAGATGGAAACAATTAAAAAAAAAAAAAAAACATGCTTTGCAGATAACATGAGGGACCAGTTCCCCTGCTGTCTAGGACCAGACAGGGAGCAAGAAAGTGCTTTGGTGGGTGGGTTAGTGGGGAGGGCAGAGAGGGCAGAAGGCTGGTAGGCCAGCTGGGAGCTGCGCAGGTGGCATGGACAGGGTGCTGCGGGGCTGGCACGTGGAGCAGGGCTCACCCCACAGCCCAATACCCTGTGGGAACCAGCCCCATCACTCAGCCTCTGCATGCCGGTCCCCATTACAGCAGCTCTTGAGGGCAAATGGGACAGTCAGCACCCACCACCAGCACCCTCACCCCACAACCACACAGAGGAGCTCAGCTCTTCTGCTGTGGCACCAAACCCCTAAAGGTTTCCTTCATCAGAGTCGGCCTTTCACAAAGAAGAGCATTATCTACAATCACTCAACGAAAACCTTAATCTAAAAAACATGCCCAATAAGCTTTTAATTTCAGTGGTTTGGAACAAAGCAGCAGAGTATATGTTTTATGAGCCTAAATTACTTTCCAAGTTTGAAGATAAATTAAAAAGAAATTTTGGTCATCACTTCTCCACGAGCCCCAACAGTTTGCATAATAACAGAGGCAGTAAAATATAGGCATACTAACGGCCTGAATTTGAGATGCTCTGCAAAAAAATAATGAAGCCTATCTACAGCATGTCATAATAGTATTTTTATTGTGGAACTATTTTTCCTTGGACTTTAAAGTCCTGGGTCCCTCATTTTCAAGATGTTTTGCAAAGGAAGGTTCCTTTGAGTTTTTAAAACAACAGTTCAATACATTTGGGTGCCAGCAGAAACATAACATAGCACGGCCGTGCATAAACACAGAAAGCTACCAGGATGCGAGGCCCTCAGCCGGCATGAGGCGTGTGGGGTTTTCCAGTCATCACTTACACAAAATACACAAAGAAGTCCTCAGGAAGCTGGAATTGCATCACATTAATCACAGCACATGAACCAGAAACAGAGTCGAGATCAGGCGATGGCACCCCATCCCATGTTCAGGGTTCTGTACATTGTAGGGATTCAAAGCAGGATGGTATATCACCCCTGCCTTCAAGGAAATTGCTAGACTGTAGTTCTGGACTGTGTGCCCTGCACATAGCATGTGGGTGTCACTTCTCAAAAAACCAAAAGGGCTCCCCAGTGTCTTGTGTTTGTGCTCAGTCGCTTAGTCACAACTCTTTGAGACCCCGTGGACTGTAGCCAGGCTCCTCTATTCATGGAACTCTTCAGGCCAGAACACTGGGGTGGGTCACCATTTCCTCCTCTGGGGATCTTTCTGACACAAGGATGGAACCTGGGTCTCCTGCATTGCAGGCGGATTCTTTACCACTGAGCCACCAGAGAAGCCCATCTCCCCTTAGATTACACTTTTTCTTTTTGACAACAGGGACCACCTGTCCTTCATGAGCCCAGCAATGTGACTTTGCAAAAAGGGAAGTCTCAAAAGTGTTTGTGCTATGAAATTGAAAGACAGAAACATAAAATAAGTTTATGATGAGGTAATGATTGTGAGAAGCTAGGAGGGAAATGGTTAAGTACTTGGGAGGGAAGGAAAGAGAAATGATTCGGGGCTGGGATGGTCAGGCACTCAGGATCTGGCGGAGGTGCTACATGCTCTCAACTTCCCTTCGAGTTTCTACAAAATACTGGAAATGACTTAATCCAGACTTCTTGCAGGCCACTTACCAAGATGTCCTAGGACTTGCCTGGTAGCTCAGTGGTGAGGAGTCTGCCTGCCAGTGCAGGAGACACGGGTTCAATCCCTGATCTGGAAAGATCTCACATGCTGCAGAATGACTAGGCCTGTGAGCCACAGCTACTGGGCCTGTGCTCTAGAACCGGGGCGCTGCACCTGCTGAGCCCACATGCCCCAGAGCCTGTGCTCAGCGAGAAGAGAAGCCACTGAATCACAAGGAAGAGTAGCCCCCCAGACTCAACTAGAGCAGCAGCGAAGGTCCAGCACAGCCAGAAACAAATATGTAAATAAAATTATTTTTTAAGAAAAGATGTCGTAAAATCAGATCAGCACCAGCTGCAACCGCCACTTCCTGTCACTTGGCTTGTGCTCCGATACCTACAATGAGCTGCACATCCGGCTTTTTCTCCAGGGGAACCATGTCAGCAGGTAGTCCAAATGACTTGATCTGGTAGGTGAGGTAGCCACCGTAAGACGAAACCTAAAATTGAAATAACAGCGTTAATAGCACAAGCATTGCAACACACCATGGCCACATCAATCTGTCTATGAAGCACACAGCTCTGGGAAGACACGCTATCAGCCCGTTGACAGCAGTCATTTCTAGAGAGTGGAATTGAAGTTGGTGTTTTAACTCTCTACTTTATACCATTTTATATTGGTTAAAATGTTTAATGTGAAGATGATTGAGTTTTACAAGCAAGAGGATACTTCCCTTAAAAAGAAAAAAATAATAGTCACACGGAAACAAATAAGATCCTTTTATTCTAGATGGCTACTAAACCACAGCTATTCTAAGAAATCTAGGCCACTGCCTTTCTATTTAGCTGAGAGAACTGGTTAATACCTATCAGCTACAAGATGAACTTCCAAAAATAAACTAAAAAAAAAAAACTTCCCCTGAGCACAGATGGTGACTGTTTCCTAAGTGATCCTGCATTCTCTTGGGTGCATGAGCCATGTCCGACTATGTGTGTCTGTGCTACGTCAGTTCACACGTGTCCAACTCCGTGCGACCCTATGGACTGTAGCCCACGAGGTTCCTCTGTCCATGGGATCCTCCAGGCAAGAACACTGGAGTGGGTTGCCATGCCTCCACCAGGGGATCTTCCCAACCCAGGGATTGAACCTGTGTCTTCTGCAGCTCCTGTACCATGGGTGGATTCTTTACCGCTGAGCACTGGGGAAGCCCATGTCCGACTGTACCACCAGGCATATGGGCCGCCTCTCGGTGCCGCATTAGCAGCATGATGGTAACAGAGACGTGGAAGTGAATGATCAGGGTTTTCTGGACAGCATCTTTCTGGACAGACTTTACATCTGGTCCTGACATCTCTCCCCCTCAAAGTAAAAACTGATCAAGAAGGAAGGAGTGACTGAGCGATGAAAATCACAGGCAATGTCACCTCAGGGTAGGTAGACAAAGTACCCTTAACTGAGATGCAAATAAGCTGGAGCAGGGAGGTGGGGCAGCCCTTTAGACTGCAGGTCCACTGAAGTTCTACCCTAGAACCTACAGCCTACACAGCTTCACCTAGTTATGACCAGAGTCTGGAAGTACTCAAGAGAATATCTTGAATTCTCTTATTGAGATTAAGTATTCCTTTTTTGCTGGGCTGACATCATTTGTTTTTCACTTTTTATTTTACATTGGAGTATAGGTGATCAACAACACTGTGTTAGTTTCAGGTAGACAGCAGAGTGATTAAGTTATACATATACATGTATCCATTCTTTTCTAATTCTTTTCCCATTTAGGTTGCTACATAATATTGAGGAGAGTTCCCCATGCTATACAGGAGATCCTTGTTGGTTATCTATTGATATTTTAAATATAGACATTTGAACACATCAATTAAAAACTCCTGATCTATCCCTCTCCCCAGCCCCTTCCCTCTGCTGGTAACCCTAAGTTCGTTCTCTAAGACTGTGAGTCTGTTTCTGTTTTGTAAGTAAGTCCATTTGCATCATCTTTTTAGATTCTGCATGTAAGCAACATTATATGATATTTGTCTATCTCTGTCTGGCTTATTTCACTCCACATGACAGTTTTGAAGTCCATCATGCAGGTGGCATTATTTCACTCTTTTGAATGGCTGAGTGATGTTCCATTGTATATACACACCACATCTTCTTTATCCATTCACCTGTCAATGGACACTGAGATCGCTTCCGCTGTCTTGGCTATTGTAAACAGTAATTAATAAATATTGGGGTGTGTGTATCTTTTTGGACCATGTTTTTCTCTGGAAAAACATGCTCAGGAGTGAGGCTGCAAGGTCCTATGGTAGCTTTACTTTTATAGTTTTTAAAGGAATTTAAGGTTTTAAAAATAGGTCTACATATTCTTTCATTCTCCTGTCCTCTAGAGGTGGAGCTTAATTCTCCTCCCAGCGTATAGGCTGGGCTTAGTGACTGTGTTCTAAAGAACAGAATATAGTGGAAACGAGAGTGTGTCATTTCTGAAATGAGGTTACAAAAATATTGTTTTTTCTCTCACATTTGCCTTGGTGGAAGCCAACTGTAGTATCATGAGGACTCTCACACAGCCTTTGGAGGGCCTCAGATGAACAGGAACTGAAGCCACCAACCCACAGCCAGCCAAGGACAGAGGCCGGCTGACGACCCCACCAGCAAGCATGGAAATGGATCCCCAGTCCCAAATGACTGCAGCCCAGACTGACGTCTTGACCACAACCTCATGAGAGACCCTGAGCCACCTTGATCCACGGAAACTGGCTGAGATAATAATGGTGTGCTGCTTTAAGCTGCCAAGTCTGCAGGCGGTCTGTTACCCAGGACAAGATGCCTAGTGGGTACAGGGCTCGCCCTGTGGACGTGAAGAGACATGTCACGAGAGGGAGAAGTGGGGTTATGTGAGAAGAGGTCAGCACCCACAGCCCTTCAACCCAAAGACAGCGTCAGAGAGCTCAGGCTGAGAAGACCTGAGCATCGAATCATTCTAGATGTGAGAGTGTGGCATCGTCTGGGCAGGGCTCTGTGAAATACCCCTCTTCTCCAAAGCTCTACCCTGGGCCCCCAGAGGCATGTGTCACCGGAGGATGTTGCTATGGGAGGCTCACACTTCTCTCCTTATAAATGAGTGTAGGTGGCCTGATCCTGGAATGATAATTTATGCAACAAAGGAAAAGCAACTTGTTTATAAGCTCCCTGAGGAGCATCTAATCACGTCACTCACAATTTCCCAATTTATTCCTCTCCCCCGCACCCTGTCCCCTGTGGTAACCATCAGCTTGTATTCTACATCTGTGACATGTATACACTACACTCCATAAAATATGTAACAGTAAGGACCTACTGTATAGGGAACTCTACCCAATCCTCTGTAATGACCTATATGTGGAAAGAATCTAAAGAAGAGTGGATAGCAGATTTACTTTGCTGGATAGCAGAAACTAACATAACATTGTAAATCAACTGTACCCCAATAAATTTTTTTTTAAAAAGAAAGAATTTATTCATAGCCACACGTGACTCTATTAATGAAAGCTGTGCTGTTGCTGGTTCCTGGGCTTCTTTTAATAAGCTCATGAGTCACCCTGCAGCTTTTGTTTTCCTGACAAGGGGTCTTTCTTCTGCTTTAAAACAAAGAATTCTCAGCACTGGCATTTAAAAAGATACATGTGCCATTTGAAGCAGGTATTATTTAAACGGGTTATTTCCATGGGGGGAAATTCTTTGGCATTAAGTGAAAACCAAGAAGAACCTGGTGCGTTGTTCCTTCGCTGGTGAGCATGCATGTGGGGCCCCTGAGATATGTATGCCTTCAGTCCCTCCATCATCTGCACCTGTGATTAACCCGTGCGAGCTCGGTCGCTCAGCCGTGTCCGTGACCCCTTGTGACCCTATGGACTGTAGACCGCCAGGCTCCTCTGCCCATGAGGTTCTCCAGGCAAGAATGATGGAGGGGGTTGCCGTTTCCTCCTCCAGGAGATCTTCCTGACCCAGGGATAGAACCCAAGTCTCCTGAGTCTCCTGTATTGGCAGGAGGATTCTTTACCACTGAGCCACGTGGGAAGCCTGTGATTAACCTAAGTTCTCCAATTTTAGTAACCTGAACTTCTGGAACCTTCCTTCCAGACATCTGGTTAATGATGCCCATGTGGTGAAGGAGGAAGTCCAGCAAGGACACGGGAGAACAGCAGGATGTGGTTACCTTGTCCCCCAGGTAGGAAGGCGGGGCAACCCAGGAGGCGCTCCGGACCGTGGCGGGCAGTTCCTGGAGGTCGGCCACCACACTGCTGCTGCCGGGGTTGAAGGAGACGGGGATCTCCACTCCATCCGCCGTCTGCAGGCGCCAGCCCATCATGTCCACAAACTGAAACACAGAAGCAAGGGATGGAGCCATGTGCCCGTGACTCCTCTGGTGATGGTTGAATCATGAAGAGCAGAAAGAGCCGTGGGGCAGCCACCTTACTGCAAAGGCTGCCCTCGGGTGTCTCCTCCTGTCTCTGATTCCTGCTCAGCCCCCAGCTGACCCATCGAGACGAGGAGTTCTCAAAGGATAGTGGCCATATGCACGTGGGATTTGTCCTTTAGCCCTGCACACATCCTGACATTTAGTAGGTGTCCAATAACTGTTCGAATAATATGCAAATAAGGGTGTGGATCATAACTAGGATCGTGGGCGCATTTTAATGGTGAGCTCCTTGGCGAGAAAATGTGATGTGAAATACAGTGGCCTGCTGTCGTTGTTTTTCTCTAAATGGAGCATCAGAATTAAATACTCCCCTGATCACAAAGGAAGCCAGGAGTTAAATTACGAGGGGAAGAAAAAGAAGGAGCTGACAAGGCATAGATTTGGAATCACGCTTCAGGGGTCCCCTGGGGATAAGAAGAGGCCCCTTCAGGGTGGATTTACAAAGTAACTTTCTCCCCCAACTACAAGCTTGTGCCCCTTTCAGGAGGTAGGCAGTAAAACAGACACAAAAATCTTTCTTTGAACATCTGCTGGACATAATACATGACTCACTCCATAGCGTCACAAAACAGTCAGACAGGACTTAACAACTAAACAACAAATACATGACTCACACAAGAAAGCAAGCATGGGATCATGAAGGCAACACAAGTTTTAGCTTTCTGGAGTTGATTTTAAAAGTGGCCAAAGATAAGATGTGGTAAAACAGGTGAGAAGGAAGATAAGCAGGAAAGTAAGTAAGAAGAAGAGAGGGAGGAGAACAACTAACTCTAATGAGTGTTTATTGAGCAACTACTACATTTCAGATCCTGCTCAAGGCACTGGGATTATATCAAGGAGGTTACATGCGAGTGGTGAAAGAAAAGAGATGTGAGATCAAAACCACAATGAGGTACCATTACACGCCAGTCAGGATGGCTGCTATCCAAAAGTCTACAAGCAATAAATGCTGGAGAGGGTGTGGAGAAAAGGGAACCCTCTTACACTGTTGGTGGGAATGCAAATTAGTACAGCCGCTATGGAAAACAGTGTGGAGATTTCTTAAAAAGCTGGAAATAGAACTGCCATATGACCCAGCAATCCCACTTCTGGGCATACACACCAAGGAAACCAGATCTGAAAGAGACACGTGCACCCCAATGTTCATCGCAGCACTGTTTATAATAGCCAGGACATGGAAGCAACCCAGATGCCCATCAGCAGACGAATGGATGAGGAAGCTGTGGTACATATACACCATGGAATATTACTCAGCCATTAAAAAGAATTCATTTGAATCAGTTCTAATGAGATGGATGAAACTGGAGCCCATTATACAGAGCGAAGTAAGCCAGAAAGATAAAGACCATTACAGTATACTAACACATATATATGGAATTTAGAAAGATGGTAACAATAACCCTATATGCAAAACAGAAAAAGAGACTCAGATGTATAGAACAGACTTGTGGACTCTGGGAGAAGGCGAGGGTGGGATGTTTCAAGAGAACAGCATCGAAACATGTATATTATCTAGGGTGAAACAGATCACCAGCCCAGGTTGGGTGCATGAGACAAGTGCTCGGGCCTGGTGCACTGGGAAGACCCAGAGGGTTCGGGTAGAGAGGGAGGTGGGAGGGGGGACCGGGATGGGGAATACATGTAAATCCATGGCTAATTCATTTCAATGTATGACAAAAACCACTGCAATGATGTAAAGTAATTAACCTCCAACTAATAAAAATAAATGGGAAAAAAAAAAAAGAAAAGAGATGTGAGGACGTCTGGGGATAGAACACTACAGGCTAAGGATAGGGAACATAGTGCTTAACATTCTAACCAAGCAAGATGCAAAAAACCCCACGACTCTTCACGTTTCATGCTAATGCATTACTTTCTCTCTTTTTTTAATATGTGCTCATGTTCAGTCATGTCCAACTCTTTGCCACCCCACAGACTGTAGCCCACTGGGCTTCTCTGTCCATAGGACTTTCCAGGCAAGAATATTGGAATGGGTTGCCATTTCCTACTCCAGGAGATCTCCCTGACCCAGGGATTGAACTCACGTCTCCTGCATTGCAGGCAGATTCTTTACCACTGAGCCACCTGGGAACCCCTCACTTCCTCATTAGAAGTGCTAAAGAAAAACAGAAGGACTCTGATGCCCTGCCTACCTTCGCCCTTCTCTTATGTGTGCTGTGACAGTGATGACTGACTCCGAAACAAAAGCAGCTGGTACATCCCTTAGGATTCGCTGGGTCCAGGTAGAATGACCCTTCCCGACACATGTTGCATTCTGTGCCTTCCACGTTTTCCTATCGAAGAAAACCATGAAACAAGAGATCACTCCTTCTGAAGGGTCTTTGAAGAGAGCTACATGCACAAGTTAAGTACCAACATAAGACAACAGGACATGGATGCTCATAAAACATCCAAAGTTATTAACTGTTCAACCGTTATAGCACAGGAACTATTTAAATTTTTATACCACAAACAAATGGAAGAGAGGATTTTCTAAATTTCAGCAGATGCCCTTTAGCATCTTGAAGGTAGAAAAACAGCACCAGAAAGATTCACAATGTGGGGGAGACCAGTTCACCCCACTTACAACCACTGGGAGCGTCTGCTGGGACTGGGGAGCCCGACTGTCATCGGCAGAACACCCTGGAGCGGAGATGATGAACCTGGGGTCCACGGGACAGGAATAGTCTTCAGGGAAACCCATGAACCTCTTGAAATTTACAGACAAAAGTTTGTACCGATTTTTCTGGAGACCATCTGTGTCTGTCATCAGATTCTTAAGGAGGTCTGTAGACCTCCCCCCCAAAGGACAAGAGCAGTGAGGCTGGGGTGGCTTCTAACTGTTTCTATCCAATGAGTTCAGTTCAGTTCAGTCGCTTAGTCGTGTCCAACTCCTTGTGACCCCATGGACTGCAGCATGCCAGGGCTTCCCTGCCTGTCACCAACTGCGGGAGCCTGCTCAAATTCATGTCCATCGAGTCAGTGATACCATCCAACCATCTCATCCTCTGTCATCCCCTTCTTCTCCTGCCTTCAATCTTTCCCAGCATCGTTGATCACGGGTCAGTCTCGTTTCCCATGAATTTTTGTACAATGACTCAGCATGAAGACCTCCCACTCTGGCTGGTGCCCCACATGCCCAGTGTTGCACATTCTGACTTACCTTGCAGAGACACGCCCCGGTGCCCGGGTCACAGACTCCCGGCTCGGTCCCATCTCTGCTGCAATGGCAGGGCAGGCACTCAGGGAATCGGTAGAAGCCGGGAGCACACCGGTCACACTGCCGCCCTGTGATCCTGGGCTTGCATCTGTGCTCAAGGAAAGGAAGCAAAAGTCTTCGTCATCTTTGTACACACGGTTCTGAAGCTGACCTGCACTGCCACAGTGCAGCTGCATGTCAGAAACCAGTTCAGGGACTTTCCTGGTGGTCTAGTGGTTAAAACTTCACCTTCCAATGCAGGGGACATGGGTTCGATTCCCGGTCAGGGAACTAAGATCTCACATGCCTCGAAGCAACTGAGCCTGCTCACCACAACTACTGAGCCACAACTAGGGAGTCTGTGCACCGCAAGGAAAGATCCTGCATGATGCAATGAAGATCCTGTGTGCTGCAACTAAGACCCAATGCAAATAAATAAATAAAAATTTTTTTTAAAAAGCCAGTCAAGTAGACCTAGAGGCTGCCCACAGGTGCCAGTTCCAAGCAAAATGCGAAGAAGCAGATACAAGGCGCTCACACAAAGCAGCTCAAAGTGATCAGCATCCTAATGAAAAATGGGTCACAAGATATAGACTTTCAGTTATAAAATAACCAAGTCCTGGGATGTCATGTACAGCACAGCAACTATAGTTAATGATGCCATATTGCACTTTTGCAAGCTGCTAAGAGTAAATCTTAAAAATTCTGATCACAAGAAAAAAATTTGTAAGTATTTCCGATCATGGGGGCTAACTAGATTTACTATGGTGACCGTTTCACAATAGACACAAATGTCGAATCATTATGTTTACATCTGAAACTAACATAAGGTTACATGCCAGTTATACCTTAATTGAGAGCAAAGAGCAATGAGCATTGTGGATGATGACTTGGGCCAGGCTTGGTACTAGGCTCTGGGGTGAAGGAAGGACAGACTCCCTGGGTATGAGAGCTCTCAGGGTGAATGTTAGGCGGGAAATGTGAACAATATATACATGGGGTCTATACAGGGGTCAGAAGGCCAACACAGACCCAGCCTCCCTGGGGGAAGGTGATGCCTGAGCTGAGTGTAAAAAGACAAGCGTCCTGGGGTAGAAGGTGGGGCAGGCATTCCAGAGAGCAAGAACAGGGGTACATGGCCCAGTGTGTGCAGGGAACACAGTGGGGAGCTCCTGGAGCAGGGGTACAAGCAAGGATGCTAAACCATGAGCCTGGAGAGGCGGGAGTCTTCTCCCTCCAGGAGACTGAGTCTGTTGGCCTTCTGACCTCTGGTGTAGACCCCATGTGTATATTGTTCACATTCCCACTTAACCCTTATTTTGGAAGCTCTCAGGCCCAGGTCCTCTGTCCTTCCCTCACCCCAGAGCCTACTCCCAAGCCTGACCCAAGTCACCACCCATGATGGAGAGCCTGGAGAGGCGGGAGGGGTCAGCTCACCAGGACGGAGGGCCCGGCCGCTGTGACATGGTCCCAGGGCCCCAGGGCACAGGGCTGAGCCCTGTACGCTGAGGGCAGACTGGCCGGAGTTCTGCTCCAGCTCTCACATGACTTAGAGACAGCGTCTCAGCAAGTTACCCAGCTTCTCAAGGCTCCGTTCTCCCTCCGTGAGAGAGGGGAGGCGGTGGTGGAGACGCCAGGCAGTGCTGGCAGCTGGCCAGTTCTCAAACGGGGGGACGTCATCTTGAAAGCTTTCAGAGAGGAAGGAGGACAGGGGGCTGTGTGTCAAGGACTGAGCTGTGGGCAGCTCTGCGGCGGGGAGACGGGGTGCCAAGCGGGGGCAGAGGTGTTCGAGACGGAGAGGGGGAGATGGGCTCCAAACTGTTTCAGGGTGACGATGCTGGGGCTCACCGTGGTCTGGGTGAGGGGACAGAAGGAGGGGACAGCAAGGAGGGCTCCCAGTTGTCCGGCTAAGTGACGGCTGACGCTGCAGCGGGTGGGGAGGGCGGCCATGGCCTGTGTGGGGCCGGGCGCCCAGGCGGCTGCGGGGAGCTCTGAGCACCAGACTGGCTGAAAAGCACGAGCAGCTCCTCAGGACTGAGCAGCCCACCTCTGAGGTGTGGGGACGGAAGAAGCGGCTCGGCCACTGAGCTCCACAGCCAACGCCTGGTGGATCTCCACACCGAGCCTTTCCTGTGGGTCTAGAGAAACCATTAGGAAATCTGCTTTCCACTAGATGATTAGGAGGACAACCTGATATGAAATATTTTGTCATTAACTGGCTACCAAATGTAAGCTTTCACCTGTCTTTTAATATTTATTAAAATATCTCATGCCAGGATAAAGAAGATGTGGCATCTGTATACAATGGACTGCTACTCAGCCATAAAAAAGAATGAAATCTTGTCATCTCCAGCAACATGGAGCGGCTTGAAGGGTAAGTATACTGAGTGAAATAAGTCAGACAGAGAAAGACATATTGTATGATCACACTTCTGTGTGGAATCCAAAAAATACAATGCACAGTGAATATAACAAAAAAGCAGACTCACAGATACAGAGAACAAACCAGTGCTTATCAGTGGGAAGAGAGAAGTAAGGGGCAATACAGGGGGAGAGGAGTAAGAGGTATAAACTATTAGGTATAAAATAAACTACAGGAATACATTTAATGTACAACACAGGGAATATAACTAATGCTTTATAATAACTGTAAATGGAGTATAACCTTTAAAATTATGAATCACTATATTGTACACCTGTAGCTTATATAATGTTGTCATCAATTATACTTCAATTAAAAAAAAAATCTCACCCCAGAAAGTGAAAGTGTTACTCTATACTTCAATTAAAAAAAAAAATCTCACCCCAGAAAGTGAAAGTGTCATTTGCTCAGTTGTGTCCAACTCTTTCCAACCCCATGGACTGTAGCCCGCCAAGCTCCTTTGTCCATGGAGTTCTCCAGGTAAGAATACTGGAGTGGGTAGCCATTCCCTTCTCCAGGGGATCTTCCCAATCCAGGAATCGAACATGGGTCTCCTACATTGCAGGTGGATTCCTTACCATGTAAGCCACCAAGGAAGCCCAAAGGAGCACCCCAGAGACCACCCCAAAAAAGATAAATATAACTTTATATTCCAGTAAGTTTGCCTTAGCCAAACAAGAAATCTTGTTGTGGTATCAGCAAAGGGTAGCAGATGGGGGTCTCTTTATCCCACCCACCACATCTAAGAAGATAAAATCAGTTTCACCTACAAGACCTGCTGGCAGGGCAAATATCATTTCAGCCCCACCCCCTCATCTCCCTCCCTCCCTGATATCTATAGAGATTGTTTCTTCTACAGAGGAAAAAAATATTCCCCAAATCACTCCTCTAGTAAAATAGGTGGAAGGTAGAAGTGATCTGCTTGGAGTGATTGCTCTGGTACATTGGGCTGCCAACTCAGAGGGATAGGGGATGGTCTGGGGAGCTGCAGAAACCATGGACCATCTTCTCAGAGAAGTATCGTTCAGATTTGTCTGTAACGTGTTATTTTTTAAAAAAAGAAAGAAACAACACCCAAATGAATGTTCTGGCCAACTCAACACTTATCCCCACTTGCAGATTACATCATCTCTCTCTCTCTCTCTCTCTCTCTCACACACACACACACACACACACACACACACACACATACACAGTGTAGCACACATAATTTTGTTCCTAGGCAAAGGTGAATAACACCTACTCTCTCCTTGTGAATCCCAGACTAAATGCAATCACGGTCCTCCAGAAAACTGCCTGTTCCCAGACGATGCTCCCTATTTCTGGAGCGTAAGAACTCTGGGAGGGGGGCACGGGTGTGAGAGATGGGAAGAAACAGTATAGATAACCCCTCCACATAAAAGCATCAGGAAGAGGAGACGTGATCAGGGGAGGGACTCTGGGGGTGACCCCACTGAGCAGGGTGCTCTCCACTTCTCCCACCTGGCGGTGAGGAAAGGACTCTGTGCACGGACACTGGTCTTGTCGCAGAGTGCCACGGGGCAGCTGGTCGTCCTGCAAACACACAGGGCCGCTGGCCCATGGGTGTGATCACAGGATGCCGGTGCCCACGAGCCCCTCCCACCCTGAGCGCCACTGGGGGACAGGTGACCCTGAGCGCTCACTTGGACATAGGCTTTGAGGGTGAGGACAGGCAGATGGAGCCTATTTCTTAATATTTCCACTTCACTGGAAAAGAAAGGTGGAGGGGGATTTTTCTGGGAGGACAGCTGTGTAAGCTGCTTGTCGAGACAAGGAGAAATGTGTGCCTGTTTATTTCAAGGCAACCATGGGATGACGTGGTGGGAGAGCTGGGCAGAGAGGGTGTGACCGCATTAACACGGGATAAAGCGCTGAGCCTCACTTAGCACGTAGGTAGCAACTGAGCACATACGAGTGGATGGAAAAAAGCAAAAAGTTGAGCATGGTGATGAGAGCAGTGGCCTGGGAGCTGAACCCCAAGGATCCCAGGTGGGCCTGATGGGCAAGTGCTCATGTGGAGAACGCAATGTCTGAGCAACGCAGTGCTGAGAGCCCCGAACACATGAATCCTGTGCAAAGACAAGCAAACAAAGGAGTTTGGAGCAGTGCCATGACAATGGGGAATAAAAAGGAAACTTCCTTCCCCAAAGTCTGGCTGAACATCTTTAGAAAACGACCTGAAGTCAGCCTGACCTCGCACACTCCTCCAGGGAGATGCTGTGCTACCCAAGGAGTCGCCCTTACGTCAACGGCAGGAAGCCTCCAGTCACCGCTGCCAGGAGGTGCACTGAGGATGCTGGTCAAGTGAGGTCGTCTCCATGGCAACGGGCTCAGGGCCAAACATTATGTAAAGATGTCTACGCGTGTGTGCGTGCTCGCCGCCTGTCCCGCAGGTCACCAGAAAGTCAGGCATGAGGGCGAACTCTATCCTTTGCTCATTAAATACCATGGGTCCCGTCATATTGTACCCCCATCAAGTCCAGTTTTCATCTGGAATGCAAAGTCTACCTTATATCTGCTCATTTATTCACCCTATAATTACTGAGTGTCTTCTATAGACACATCCTTGAGTTAGGGGACATGAGAGGGAGAGGACAAAGTACAGTCAGGTAGTCTTGACCTTGGGGCATTTTCCCTGAGGACATAGGACACAGAGACGCAGAAAGTTAGGTGAGCATGTGAAAGATGGGACAGCAACGAGATGACGGGGGCATCCCTGTGGGCTTGCAGAGGCTTCATGCCTTCTTTGCAGTTGTACCTTTAACACAGAACTCCTGAAGGATGCGGATAAATGGGAGGGGGTAACAGAAGAGGCAGAGAAGGCAATGGCACCCCAATCCCGTACTCTTGCCTGGAGAATCCCATGGGCGGAGGAGCCTAGTAGGCTGCAGTCCACGGGGTCGTGAAGAGTCGGACACGACTGAGCGACTTCACTTTGACTTTTCACTTTCACGCACTGGAGAAGGAAGTGGCACCCCACTCCAGTGTTCTTGCCTGGAGAGTCCCAGGGACAGGGGAGCCTGGTGGGCTGCCGTCTATGGGGTCGCACAGAGTCGGACACAACTGAAGTGACTTAGCAGCAGCAGCAGCAGCAGAAGAGGTGAAAGGACAACCCATAACTGAAGAACTGAAGGCTGGTGAAAAGCATTTAGAGAGTGCGAGAAAGACCACAGAAGCTGGGGGGAAAGGCTTAAGTTAGGGTAAGTGGCAGCCAGATCATGGAAAGCTGGTCTTTATCCTCTCAGACAATGGGTAATTGGGGAAGGTTCTTGTGCAAAGGGTGATTCGACAGACATGGTACCGGGCAGAGCAACTCCCACCCTCCAGTAGCCTGCACACAATACGGCGTTCATTATGACATGTTGTCATAACTAGTGGAGGTTCCCCTTCCAGACCATGACCTCTTGTTAGTAGGCATGGGTGCCTTCTGTACGAGAAACAGCACCCAAACTGGAGTAGGTGCTAGATATATTAAATAGTTTCAGCCATAAAACACACTAACCGATAAAACAGAATTTAAGACCAAAAAAAAAAAAATCACAGAGACTGAAGGAAATGTTTTATCCTGTTTTCAAAAACCCCCACATACCAAGAAGATGAAATCACAAACATACGCATTTATCAACATTCTCTATGCATTAATAACAAAGTTACAGAGCAAATAGATTTTTAAATCCCAGTATAAATGTGTATGGGCTTCCTGGTGGCGCAGCGGTAAAGAATTTGGCTGTCAAGGCAGGAGACACAAGGGGTGCACATTCGATTCTTGGGTTGGTAAGATCCCCAGAGGAGGAAATGGCAACCCACTCCAGTATTCTTGTCTGGAGAATCCCATGGACAGAGGAGCCTGACCGGTGACAGTCCATGGTGCTGCAGAGAGTCGGACACGACTGACCAAGCAAGAGAGAGAGCGGTGATTGCACACTAGCATTTCCCCTTCAATTAAGGAGAAAAAGAAAGAAGGGAGAGAGAGAGGGAGGGAAGGAGGGAGGAAGAAAGAAAGGAAGGGGAGAGAGGGGGCGGGAGAGAGAAAGTACACCAGGAAAAGGAAGGTCAATTCAGAGATGATCAATTGTAAAAGGACTTCTCCAGGTGCAGGACCTGCAGGGGCCATGAAAGGAAGGTAGATAATACATACTGTTTCAGAAGTTGACACCTAATGGGCTGTAGGGAGAAGGGCTTGATTCTAGGGTGATACAGAGATCTCAGGCTTTGGAGACAGGAAGAAGGCTGCCACGGATAAGTAAAAAAAAAAAAAAAATTAAGTTCAAAGAGAGGACTAGCCTGAAGAGCAAGACAATGGCATGGGTTTCAGATATAGAATCAGTAGTAGGATCAAAGACTTGAAGGGCCCCTAAAGATCATCTAACATAACACTTCATTATATGTGTGAGGGGATAGGAGCTTAAAGAGGTCAGGAGACTTGTCCTCTAAGACCCATAAGAAAAGCTAGTACAGGAACCAACATAGAAATGATTTTCCATGAAGGGGGGATAAGCTGTCTGTCAGGGCCCAGGACTGGAGCTCTGGGTCTGGGAATCATCCATCATGGAGGTGATTGAAGCCAGAAGAATGGGTGGGGCTTCAGGGGGACAAAGTATAAAGGGTGGAAGGCAGGCAGCCAAGTGCTTGGCAAATAATAGCGACAGCTAATACCAGCGCTAGTGTGCGTCAGGTACCGTTCGAAGGGCTTTGCACAGGAGTATTTAATCGTCTCAAGAACTTTAAGAGGCGGGAGCTTCTAGGAAGAGGGAACACAGGTGAGAACGCTGAGCTCTTCCATCCTGTGGCAGGAGCTCCATCTGCCCTGCTCACCACCGTGTCCCAGAGCTTGCCTGCACGCCGTCTGGAATTTACCATTCCTATTTATTACTTGATGAGGTGCATCAAAGGAATTGCTTCTCCAAGTTGTTGGGGCTTGTGGATTTCTGCAGAGCTGGAAGCACTTCTGTTCCCAGGATGCCAAGTCTATGACCTTCTCTGGCATTTTGTTTCTCCATCTAACACAAATACGGAGTAAATCTGTGACACTGGCTGAGGTTCCCCCCACAAACAGCTTTCCTTTAGCTGCTGCTCTTCTCAAATGGCATGTTTGTACTTGTGGTTTCACTGAATGTCCAGGTGAACTGCCATCTCCTGTAATCAATCTTAAAATGTCTTGAAGGTGGTCGACATCATGGTATTTTTTTAAAGCAGTGATTCCCAGCATCCGTATAACTGTCGCTGATCAATAAAAATCTTCTGAGGATATTCTAGACCTTTCGTTCGTTCAAAGAATCTGACAGCATAATCATCCATTTCTTATAAAAACAGAAGCAAATTACTGTGTTGCTATAAAAAATGAAATTTTGATCAACCTTTAAGACCAGAGTCCAGAGAGCTATCCCAAACAATGGACTTTTTATCTTTTACACAATATACTTCTGCAATCAGAGGTTGAAGAAGAAATAGAATCTAGAGTTTTAAATGTAGGTGGGACAGTGATAGACAACAGACTCTGTATGATTTCAATATCTTTGAAAGTGAAAAATGAAAATGTTAGTTGCTCAGTCATGTCCGCCTCTTTGAGACCCCAGGACTGTAGCCCACCAGGCTCCTCTGTCCATGGAATTCTCCAGGCAAGAATACTGGAGTGGGTTGCCATTCCTTTCTCCAGGGCTTCTTCCCGACCCAGGGATAGAACCCAAGTATCCCACATTACAGGCAGATTCTTTACTGTCGGAGCCACAGGGGAAGTCGGCCAATGTCTTTAGACCATGAAGCTTTTGCACTTTGTTTTATGTCCCTGGATATATTCCAGTGTGTCCCAGTTTACAGTCTATGGGAATTTGAATAAAATTTTTATCCTACTGTCCTGTGATTTTGTATAAATCTTAATTACATTGAATAGGTTCACAGTGCTTTTCAGGTCTACTATATCCTTTTACTTCTTTGTATATTCATTCTACTAATTTTTGAGGGTTCAATATTGAAACTCCAACTAAAAATCTTAATATATCTACTAAAAAATAATTGTAATATATAGTGGAACTTGGAGAAGGCAATGGCAACCCACTCCAGTATTCTTGCCTGGAAAATCCCATGGACAGAGGAGCCTGATGGGCTACAGTCCATGGGGTCACAAAGAGTCAGACACAACTGAGCAACTAACACTTTCACACTTTCACTTCCAGCTATCTTCGATTATTTCTTTTCCTTGAATGTTAGGTTCCTCTAAACACATTCTTCATTTTCATTAGGAAATTTTTCAAAGGTGGTGGGAGCATTCTTTCCTCTAATGTTTTCTAAAGAAATAATCCTTTAGGCAGTCAAAAGCTTTTTCGGCATCAACACTGGAATTATCATGGGTAATTTGTGCAATTTACAGTCATGTAATAAACTGAAGTTTTTCTTACATTATCTGCCAAGGGCCCATTCATGACAAATCTACTTTGATCATGTGTAGATATGTCATCCCATTAGGTGATTACAGTCTTTTTGGTAACAAAAAGATAAAACAAGATAAAACAATTTCACCTTTTGCTTTGGATGCAATGCAGGTCAGTGAGATTCCATTCCTGCTGATGTTCCCTCGGGTATGGGCAAAACTACTACACAGCCTGCCTCAGTTCTGAGTTAGGCATTTTCTAGTCTACTCAACTGTCATTGGCGAGTGAAGGTTTGTTAAACACTCCTTAGAATTTGTATCTAAAACTCTACAGTAAATCTCTCTCTCTTAGATGATGCCTTAAGCATTTTTCTTTTTTTGGCTGAGCCACAGGGCACGTGGGATCTTAATGCGTCTGACCAGGGATTGAGACCACACCACCTGCAGTGGAAGTGCGGAATCTTAATCACTGGACTACCAGGGAAGCCCTGATATTTATAGTTTTCAATGCGTTCTCGGGTTCCTTTTTCTGTGGCAGCAACATTGAGAAACTGTGTGTGAGGTTCTGTTCATAGCAATTTCTTCTGCTGAGCAGCTAATCCCTTTTAAAACTCTCCCACTGGTTCTAAGACAGTGAATTCTCCTCCTCCTGCCTGAAAATTCTCCTCCATCCCTGTGGCTCCTTTGCCTCCTATGATGAATCACAGGGACCCCCACACCTGTTTTCCGTCCTGTGTGTCTACATCTTCTCCTCGGGGTCCTCTCTTACTCTCACCCACGTACATGCTTCCCCAACCTCCAGTCCCAGCCCCAACCTCCTCCCTGGGGTGTCCTCTTTTCAGAAGAAAAAGTAAAGAAGTCATTATGGAAAAACGGAACTTTGTTGGACTGGTTTGCAGTTACAGCTTAGTGAGTTTTTATTTTCAGTTAAATATGGGGACACTGTATGCAGCTACGACTGAGGCCACTACAGTGTCCTGGGCTCTGTACTCTGCCAGGATTCCATCTCCCAATGACTGTTCATTCCACTTCTCCTTGTTTATCTGCCCCTCTTGCTCTTGCATCTGGTTTTTTCTTTGTTTTTCCCAAGATTATACATTGCTCATTCTCCTATTCAAATGGAACCTTGTTCTATCCCTCTTTCTTTCTTTATTTTGTATTGGGGTACAGCCAATTCACAATGTTGTGATAGTTTCAGGTGACCAGCAAAGGGACTCAGCCATACATATACATGTATCCATCCTCTTCCAAACTCCCCTCCCATCCAGGCTGCCACATAACATTGAGCAGAGTTCCATGTGCTATACAACAGATCCTTCTAGTTTATATATTTTAAAAATTGCAATCTGCTTTTATCCAGATTCCTACTCCCTTGAGTGGGGGGAGGATTTTAATGCTAACACCTCCCCCTCTGCTCCTTCCACTTATTTGTCAGACTGTTCTTTCCTCTGAACAATTAGATGTTGGATTCTTTCCTTTGATTTGTTTTTCAAATATATTAAAAGGAATATCATTCCTAGTTCAATCTGTTCAATCCTAGTTTCCGTTTTATAATATCCTGGATTTCCTTCTCTGAGGGCAGTTCTTTTTTCTTTTTTTTAATTGGAAGATAATTTCTTTATAATGTGCTGAAGCCAGTTCTAATTCTTCAGTTTTCTTTGGTCTAGTCTGGTCTCTCTTCTTCTACATTGACTGGGTCATGACTGGCACATTTAGGCCCTTTGAGCTTCCCATGTACGCATCTTCTCTGGCCACAAGACAGCAAGCAAATCCTGCACAGTGCACCTTTCTATTCCGTGGCATCTCTACAGGTCCTGGTAGAAGTCTGTGCTTACGCTGAGTATCACTGTCCTTAGACATCAGGACTTACTGGAAATGGGTTAGACATCTTCACAGGCCCACTGGTGCAGTCAGGACCCAAAGTCTTTAGTAATGAGCCAAGTCCCTGGTTTCCTTCTAGAGAACAGCTTATGTACCAGAGGGAACAGATCCTAATGTATGTTCATTAACTGTGATAAGAACTCTCTGGTATCACCTCAAAATTCTTTGTGCAAGTCACATTCCATTTAAGCCCATAGTCTGAGAAGGACAGACAACCAAGTTGACTCAGGGAAGACTCACAACCTGTGGTTTTAAAATCTTGGAATCTTCCATGACTCAAGTTCTCATTCAGCTTCCTTCCCCAAGAACAAAGAAACTACTAGGAATGAAGCAACAATCACAGGTATGGTTAAGGGTCCTTCCTCAGGAAAAGTCAACATTGCTGCTATACATCCAAGTTCTAAGCCCCCAGTACCTAGAATGTGACCTAGGAAGGAGGACTTTTGCAGACATAATATGAGGTTATACTGGAGTAAGGCAGGTCCTAATTCAATACCACTGGTATTCTTAAAAGGAAAGAAAGACACAGGTATACATATATATATAATGGAATACTAGTTGGCCATAAGAAAAAATGAAATTTTGAAATTGCAACAATATGCTTGGACTGGAAAGTCACTGTGCATGCGTGCTAAATCACTTCAGAATCGTGTCTGATTCTTTGTGACCCTGTGGGCTGTAGCCCACCAGGCTCCTCTGTTCCATCGGATTTTCCAGGCAAGAATACTGGAGCGGGTTGCCATTTCCTTCTCTAGGGGATCTTCCCCACCCAAGGATCGAGCCCCAGTCTCCTGCATTGCAGGTAGATTCTTTACCATGAGCGCCACCTGGGAAGCCCAGAAGACATTATGCTGAGAGAAATAAGTGACAGAAAGACAAATAGTGCATATCACTTATACATAGAATCTAAAAAGATAAAACAAACTAGTGGATATAAAACAATAGAAACAGACTCACAGATACAGAGAACCAACTAGTGGTTACCGGTGGGGAGAGGGAAGGAGGGAGGGACACAAGAGAGGTAGGATTAAGAGGTACAAACTATTACAGAAAAGCAAATGAGCTACAAGGATATTTTTTACAGCAAGTTATAAAATATTGGAAATATAGTAAATATTTTATAGTAATTATAAATGATGTATAACTCTAAACAATTGTGCATCACTATGTTGCACACTTGAAACGTATATATTATACATCAACTGTACCTCAACTAAGAAAAGGTTTAAAAAAAAATCAAAGGCTAAAAGAAGAAAGAAAAGACACAGACACACACTCAGAGGAGACCCCCATGTGAAGACGGAAATGCACAAGGAGAAACCACAAGACGACAGAGGCAGAGTCAAGGAATTTCAAGGGCTGTCGACAAGGCGGGAAGGAAAGAAGCACGGAACAGGGTCTCTGCTGGAGCCTTGAGGAAGAGCATGGTGCCACCGGCTTGATTTCAGACTTTAGCCTTTGACTCTGAAGACACCCAGCGTGTGGTTGGTCATTTGTCAGAGCGGCCTCAGGAAATGAACACAGCTGCAGGGGAGTTGGAGGTGCGGGCGCCTGCCAGCAGCAGCCATGGCCCCTCCCGGCTGTCACACCCGGATCACAGACGCAGACCCAGACCTCCGGTACCCGGGGTGGGCATGGGGGGGATGTGGAGGGGACTCAGAAGGGACCCGAGTCTCATGCTGTCTCCTGCACACGCGCACGCCACACATGCCTGGATGGAAAAAGATCTGCTTCGGTCTCCCTGCCACATAATCCCTGTGGGATTCTTTCCAGCCTCTTCTTCTAGGAGACAGGGTCCTCTTCTTCACCCCCTGTGCTTACTCTCCAGTCCTGCAGAGATCAGGCTGATCACCCGGATCACGTGACACCAGCCTCTGGCTTCATATGCGGAGCCGATCTGCTGGAAGAGCATCTTGGCCCCACAGCATCTGTTTGAGCCGCCCTCTCCTTCTCATCTCTCAGCAGCTGTGCGCGGGGGGCCCGGGGGCAGCCTCCCTCACAGGCCAGGCTCTCCAACAGGTACTGCTCACCCTGCCACCCTCCCCACAAACAACCCCCCCAGGTGGAGACCCCCCACATGGCCTCTAGCTCACCTGTCTGAGTCAGGGTAGCAGGATCCGGATTTTAGACTTAATCATGTACTGTCCTTAACAAAACTAGCAGCTTATGAGAGAGAAGGTTCGGAGCCCAAACCTCAGTACAGGCCAAGAGGTGCTCCCCACCCAATGACCCAGGAGATGGAGCCGATCACTGTATCACACACGCGGCATGTACACACACAGACGAGGCTGGAGAGGGCAGTGAGGCTGCTGGGACCTCAGGCAACAGCAACCTGCCTACCCAGGCTCTGCCAGGCTACCCTGAGCCCCAGGGACCAGTTACTCCACACACCACGCCCGTCCTGGGTGGGGAGCGCCATGGAGCAGTGTTGAAGCGGGAAGCAAACGAGGACCCAAGTGGGGGCCGACAGCATCTTCCCTTCCCAGGACAGGATGCGACAGGCTAGCCCCCAGGCCTCACCTGCATTGCCCGTGGTCCCTGTCGCACTCCGGGGTGGCGGGCCTGTCGGTGCCCGTCCGGGAACAATTGCAGCCTTCGCAGCCGGCCAGGGGATGGAAGCTGAAGGAGTGCACTTCACACACGTCACACTGGGGCCTGACCGTCCGCGGAGGACACAGGCACCTCCCCGTCGTCTCCTCACAAAGGCGCCGGCCGCAGTTGCAAGCTGGCCAAGGATGAAGAGGGTAAGGGTTAGACGCCCCTGACCTCCAGCAAAACTGCACTGCCAGGATTTCCAGAAGCTGCCAAAGGATGTCTGGGAGTAAGGTCTTGTTTTTCCTTCATTATGGCATCGCTGAGTGTGGTTGATCTGAAAGGCTCCTTTCTTGGGGCCAAGACCAACCACATCCAATGCTGAGGGTGGACACAGCGTGTAGACGCTGAGTGAGGCATCACTGGACCTACTGACCACAAGGTAGACACTTGTAGGAGCCGCCCCCTCACCCCCAGGCTGACGCTGTGTGTCATTCTAACGTGAGGCCTGGCCTTTGTCAGAGGGTCTGCTCCTCTCAGTCTCCCTGAAGGGCCTTGATGTCGACCCAGGGCACTGGGCCCAAGATCAGGGATGGGGCCTGCGGCAGGCAAAGGCTGTCCTCCACACGGGGACTCTGCACCCCTCACAAGGCCTGGGCTGCCCCTTGTCTAGGGTGGCAGGACAATTCTTAGACAAAGATCCACGGCCTCCTCAGTGAGGATGTGCCCTAGCAGGACAATTCTTAGATGAAGATCCACAGCCTCCTCAGTGAGGATGTGCCCTCTGACCCTGGGTCTCCTCCCACCTCAACTAAGCTTTGGTGGTTAGGCTGCAAAAACTGAAGCCTAACCCATCCCACTAGGAAGAGGGCTGAGCTGTCCAGTGTTTTGAAGCTTAAGGTTATTTCCCTTCACCTACTTTGCCAAGGGCCTGGCTCCCCTAGCCCGGGAGACACAAATATATCTTTTCTAGAAGCCTGCTACTCAGAGTGTGGTCCCTGGACCAGCGGCATGGGAATCCTCTGAGTGGCTGCGGGACATGTTGACTCTCAAACCCCAGCCCAGGCCTCCTGACTCAGAATCTGCACTCTCACGAGATCGCCAGGTGAGTCTCCAGCACAGTGAAACTGGACAGGCCCTGCCCTGGGTGGGCTTCATCCGCCTGGACCAGAGATGACCTTGGCGGCCCCGAACATGCACTTACGTTTGCAGTGCGGGAACCCGTAGAAGCCTGTCTGACAGCGTGTACACTGCCGCCCGATGACGTGGGGCCGGCACGGGCACTGCCCGCCCTCAGGGCTGCAGGGGTGGCCGATGGCCCCAGCGGGGTGGCACTCGCAAGGCAGTGCGCCCTCGTGGTAAAGGGCCACCAGGGATCTGGCAGAGTTCTTACAGAATTCAGAAGCTCTCTGGGGGCTGTGGGAACAAGAACACACAGTGAGATCCTGGGAGGCGTGCCCAGAAATGGTCCCACCTTCCCTTTCCCGCACGCCCCACCAAGCAGTGTTTTGGGAGAGGGGCTCTGGAGTCTAGGAAAAAGTGAGAGGAAACCCCACCCCTGGACTTACAGTGGTTGACAGCCACCTACCCACCCCCATCTACTTCAGGACTCATCACAGGGCTGGAATAAAAGGGTGAAGATTCCCCTATAGGATGAGTTATATGGTATATAGGTTCTATGTCAATACAGCAGTCACCAAAAAATTTATACCTGCATGTACTATGATATACCAATTAGGATAATAATGAGGAGGAGGTGAATCGTCAACTTTTACTGAACATGTATGTTAAAAGGTTTCCTGTCACCTCATTAACCTCATAAGCTGAAGCTCCAATACTTTGGCCCCCTGATGGTAAGAGCTAACTCATTAGAAAAGCCCCTGATGCTAGGAAAGATCGAAGGCAAAAGGAGAAGCGGGTGGCAGAGGATGAGATGGTTAGATAACATCACCAACTCAATGGACATCTGAGCAAACTCCGGTAGATGGTGAAGGACAGGGAAGCCTGATGTGCTGCAGTCCGTGGGGTCGCAAAGAGTTGGATACAACTTAGTGACTGAACAACAACCTGATAACCACCCAACCAATTAGGCCGAAGTCCCATTTCACAGGGAAGACGACAAAGGCTCCCAGAAGTTAAGCAACATTCTTGAGGCCATAGAGCTATGGAGGGTGGAGCAGGCACTCAAATCCACAGCGGTCTGACCTCAGAGGCCTTGCTCTTAATATTTTCTGAACAAGAGGTTTCCACCCTCTGGAGGCCCAGGTTCCTCACGAAACCTACAAGGGGGCAGGGAGGAGGGGTCTGCAGGAGAGAAAGACAAGAACTGATACTCAGGGCTGTTCTAGGCTCTTAGCATCCGGGAACCCACCGAGGGAGGATAGGGAGGCCCAGCCCTCTGTAATGCTCCCCACTGATCAGAGGGCAAAGGAGAGCGGGAATCAGGGCTGATGTGCCCTGCAGGAGAGGAAATCCTTTGTGGTATCTTTTGGGAATCCGAGTTGGCCGACAGGAAGCAACAAAGAGGAAGAGAAACCCCCAAGCAGCCTGTGAATCCCAACTTGGGGGTGATCTGCTGAGATCAGAGTTGAAGAGGGAAATCCCACCTAAATGTACATAATGAGATAATACACAGGTCAGTGTGTGCCGAGGATCTGGGACGCACTGCTGCTCCCTTGGGCGCCCAGAAGAGGAAGACAGACCCCAGAGCCACCCCTCCCCAGGCCTCCTGCTCTGGTCGGGAAAGTGGGAGAGCCTCAGGCCTCCCACAGCCATGCCACAAAGCCATGTGTGCATGCTAAGTCGCTTCAGTCACGTCCGACTCTTTCAACCTTATGGACTCCTCTGTCCACAGGATTTTCCCAGCAAGAATACAGGAGTAGGTTGCCATGCCCTCCTCCAGGGGATCGTTTTGATCCTGGGATCAAACTCACTTCTCTTGTGTCTCCTGCATTGGCAGGCAGGTTCTTTACCACTAGTGCCACCTAGGAATCCCTCACACAAAGTGATACTTACTCAATATAAAAACTGTCTCCTCCACAATGGGTGACAAACTCCAGTGACTTGTCCAGTGATTTTCTGTGAAGGATCTGGTAGTCGTAATTCTCTGCAGGCACCACTAGGACACGGACCTAAATAAGGGAAAGTGTCGGCATGTCTTTGGATTTTCAGCAGCCTGGCACGCCCACTGTTCCACCATGCTTTCTCTTCACTAAGATTGTGTTAAACCATCTCAGTCATGTCTGACCCTTTGTGACCCCATGGACTGTAGCCTGCCAGGTTCCTCTGTCACTGGGGATTCTCCAGGCACGAATACTGGAGTGGGCTGCCAGATCAGAGTTCTTTACTGTTAAGTCCAAGACCACATGAAACAGGACTTACAAAAAAAGAATCACAAAGCAACCGTAACTCAGTGTTGAAAGCTCAGGACACATTCCCCCTTGGAAAATGATAATGAATTGGGGGGACAGACCCCCTGGAACACCTGCTCAGAGGAGCAGGAGCCTTGGGTGCTGGGGTGGACAGGAAACAAGGACCTGTTATGATGTCCAGGGCTCTGTGTGATCCATCCCTGGGATGACCCTGGTCATATCCAGGGGGTAGAATTTTGTATTTTTATTTATTTATTTATTTATTTATATTTTTTAGTATTTCTTTTTCTTTCATATTTATTTGGCTGTGCCAGGTCTTAGTCATGGCTCAAGGGATCGTTGATCTTTGTCGGGGCATCTGGGATCATTTTAGTTGTAGCATGTGAACTCTCAGTTGCAGCATGTAGAAGCTAGTTCTCTGGTCAGGACTCAAACCTGAGCCCCTGCATTGGAAGTGAGCAGTCTTAACCACTGGATCATCAGGGAAGTCCTTACTCTGAGTAAGCAAACTGAAACGGCAGGACCAATAGGGAGACTAATATGGTGGCTTGCCCCTGAAATGCCTATCCTATCAGATACTCTATTACGAATAATTGTGGCCCCAGTCTTTAAAAATACCGCCCTGTATTCTCTGTACCTGTATAAATCAGACCACACCAGTAACAAATGCTACAGGAAATTTCAACCATCTTTGTCAACTACTCACCCACTGACAGTTTACAGAGTCTATTGCTCTCAGGTTATTCAATTCAATAAACAGTGCCAAACACCTGTGCCAGATGGTGTTTTGGGCACAGGGATACAAAGTGAATAGTCAGTCCCCTGTCCTTGAGATGACATCCTCAGAGAGAAAGGAGGCATGAGCAAGAATTGGAGGGTGCAGGGCAGGCCTGGACAATGTCTGCTGGCTCTCAGAGGCTTTACAGGCATTGGATGACCGTGATTCCACCAGCCAAGGTGATAAATAGGGGACAGGGCACCTGGGGTCTATGCAGGTAATAGGCTAAGCTGGAGGGACCTGTGAGTGCTCTGCTCTGGCTTTGGGGATGCACAGTAGATGGTCCTAGAGCTCAGGAAAGATGAGAAGTGAGGTCACAGGGGTGGGTATCATTCCTACAGAGGGGAGAATAGAATCAATAGGCACAGATGACGTCACATGAAAAGAAACCTTAGAACAAGGGGTCTCAGCGTCAAGCCCAAGGGAAGGCTGACATGGAAGGGATGAAGGGGAAGAGAACTCACTGAAGGAGCACCGGAGAAAGCGGGGAAGGCCAAGAGAAAGCAGCTATGGGAGCCAAAACAAGATCATTTCAAGAACAAAGGAGTGTTCAATGCCTCAGAGAGAGACTTGTCAGATGAGAGTGAGGCGGGACTGATGGAGACAGAGACAGCTCACGTGGCTCATGCAGTGGAGATTTTTTTCCCAGTGGCTTCTCTAGTATTCTGATTTCCCTTGATTTTAATTGTCACAGACCTTTTTTTTGCTAAAGGCAGCTGTAATATTTAAACATTTTTCTATAAACATGGCTTCAATTCCCTGGAGGAATTACTCTCATGAGCTAGAACAGACACATAGAGCAGCCGACCAAGGTAAGCACCTGAAGAGCAAGAGAGGAAAAAGCAGAACACACCAAAACTAAGGACTTTTCTTCTGGAATTGTCACAGTCAGGGCCACCTCCGGCTCCAAGATGTCAAACTCAACCTGATCTCCGGCGATCACCTGGTCCCGGCAGCCGAGCACATGAGGGCAAAAAGAGGCCCGGAAGATACCTGGGGGCAGAGGGAGGCAGTCCTGTCACACCCCTGCCAGGACAGGTGAACCCCCAAACCCGCCCTGCTCCCCATAGCTCACCTGACTGCAGCCGTCCTCCGTCCACAGACACCTGTGCTGGGAACGTGGGATGTGCTGGTTGATAAAAATGGACGACGATGACATACCGACCTGGGCGTGGTACTAGTCCTCGAAGGGTCACCTGGTTCTAGATGGAAAAAAAAACAAACTTCTCAAGCTGCAAAGCTATTAATAATTAGAATCAGAGGATATCTCAAGAATAAAAATCAAAACAATGCAGGTATTTATCCAGTAAAGACTGGGACACTGGGAAAGACTGAAGGCAAAAGAAGGGGGCGAGCAGGCAGAGGATGAGATACATAGCATCACCGACTCAATAGACATGAGTCCAAGCAAACTCCAGGAGGTAGTGAAGGACAGGGAAGTCGGCTATGCTACAGTTTATGGGGTTGCAAAGAGTCAGACATGACTTAGTGACTGAACAACAACAATCTACCCAAGTGAAGTGAAAAACCCACATTCACACAAAGCCTTCCCTTGAATCTCTGTAGCAGCTTTATTTGTAGTCACAAACACTGGAAACCAACCAGGTGACTTTCAGCTACAGAATGGACAAGCCAACAGTGGGACAACCATAAACAAGACTAGAGGGAGTCTCATTTGGTACAATCACTTTGGGAAACTATATGTGGTTTTTACTAAACATATAATTAAGCAATTGCATTTCTAGGTATGTCACAAGAGAAATGCACGCTCTGTGTGCAAAAGGCCATACAAGAATGTTCCCAGCATTCAAGCACTACTTGTAACAACCATGTAACAAAGAGTCAGACTCCATTTTTTCTGTTTTTCTGTTTTCTGTTTCAAGATCCATCCTTCATCTTTTGTCTTTTGTCCCACAGCTGAACAAGCTGTAAGAAAGCCCAGGTGTTCATCCCTTGGCAGAGGTGGGAAGTTCAAACCCCATAAATTCTAGCCCATGAGAGAGGGAGCCCTCACCTGGACCCCACCCCCACCCCACTATGCCCCTGCCTAACCATAATGAAAACCAGGGTCAGACTCCAACACTCGCTCAGGCTTTTGTGCAAGCCAGGTTCTCCCCAGAAAGCCTCACCATGTGAGTAATAAGTCTTTCCAAACCTCAAAATAATAATTAAGAAACTACAAGAATAGCAACAATAAAAGATTATCTTTCAAACGAGAGCTGGTTCTTGGAGAGTAAGTAACTTACTAAAGGTCATGGACTAATTTTATAGCAAAACCAGGACTAGAACTCTATTGTCATGACTGTAATTCACTCCCCCCTACTACTCTAGGCTGCCTACTCCATATGGGATCTTATTAAATTTTTTCTCCCAAATCCGTTTATTTCCTATCTTAATGCAACATGAAACGACACAAGCCATCTCTAGGATTAAAAAGACATGTCATCAGAACAAACATTAAGTCCTGCAATTCTGTGTTTTATGATGAAAAAAAGTGTGTTCCCTTCATATATTTCATCTTTGTGCTCTAGATGATTAATCAACACATGTTTATTGGGAATTTCTGTTAGATTTCTAAAAAAAATCTGTTAGATTTCTAAAAGTGCTTATGTTCTCATTTAAGAAGATAATTAATAAACTTAACCATGTTAAGTAG
This sequence comes from Odocoileus virginianus, assembly GCF_023699985.2. Classification (NCBI taxonomy): domain Eukaryota; kingdom Metazoa; phylum Chordata; class Mammalia; order Artiodactyla; family Cervidae; genus Odocoileus; species Odocoileus virginianus. The sequence goes on along the minus strand of NC_069695.1, from coordinate 25,186,296 downwards.
CAGTAGCCCATGCAAATATGACCTATCCTAAGATGGGTTATGAAAAATTGCCAAATGACTGTCCAGACAGAGATGCAAGAGAGAAAGAGAGCGTCGGGATAGGCTGGCCACAGACAGAACTGCAAGCCTCATTCCTGGGATTCTCCACAGTTGAGAGCAGAGGTGCTTAAGCTTTACGGGCAGCCAACACCCCTTGAGGAGTCTGTTAAAACACAGATTCCTGGGCCACCCTCCAGAGTTTCTGACTCGGCAGTTCTGGGGTGAGGCTTGGAGATCTGCATTCCTAACAAGTTCTCAGGGGTTGTGGTGGTGGGGGATGCAGCTGGTTGGGGCCACACTTTGAGAACCACCAGTTCAGAAGAAACACACTCGGGGTAACCCTACCTGTGGGGCCTTCAAGGTGACCCCAAGAACAGCATAGGCAAGAGGTGAAGGATCCTCAGGCAGGAGAGGGGAAGATCCACCACTCGGGACATCCAAAATCAGTGCTGTCGGAGGAGTTTCGGGGGGCAGGGAGACACAGAAGGCACTGGAAAACAGAATGTGGAAAAATAACCAAACCCGAAGAACTGTCCCTTCGTGAAGAGACAGACTCTAAGCATCAGAAGGACCCAGAGAAGGGCTTCCCCTGGGGATCCACTGGTTAAGACTCTACGCTTCCACTGCAGGGCATGCAGGTTTGACCCCTGGCTGGGGAAGTTCCACATACCACCTAGTGCAGCCCAAAAAAAAACATTTGAGACTCCCCTAGTGGTTCAGAGATTAAGACTTCACCCCTAAATGCAAGGAGTGTGGGTTTGATCCCACTGGCCTCGTGGCCAAAAAAACAAAATATAAAACAGAAGCAGTATTGTAACAAATTCAAAAAAAAAATCTTAAAAAAAAAAATGGATCCAGAGACCGACAGGTCTGCAGAGATCTTTATACAAAGATATTTGGTGTTCTGGATTGGCCAAGAATATCCCAGTTGCCTGCCTAATACAATGAGCTCAGACCAGAAAAAAAAAAAAATCTTAATTTTGAAGGAAAGGAAGCTAGATGGAATCTTACTGAAACTTCCCTCTCTAGTACTAAAATTTATTGCTAAATGAGATCAATGGAATGAAACATTATTTACCTCTAAACATCAATGCTGACATAAAGCTATATAAAAACAAAGAGAACAAACAGTCATCATTTCTTTCAGGCACAGCCAGATTTTATTGTCTTGGTGGTTTCCATAAAGATGCATAAGATGTCATGACTGTGTCCCTAGAGAATTTTTGAATCTACATCCAAATAACCTTCCCCAAATCCTAATAATCATTGGTTACCTAATTCTCATAACATAGTTGTGAGATGGGTCATTATTTTCATGGTTTTTTAAATGAAGAGTCTCAGACACAGAGATTAAAGGATTGGAACAGACTGGATCTTGGTGAGAGCTCAGAATAGAAATCAGAGTAACTCCCCTCAAGGACAAGGCTTAACCATTTCCCCCAGTTGCTACTGTGTCAGCTTCCTGATGTTAGAGAATTCTGGAAAAATTGCTGGGATAAATGATTTAGCTCGTTAAAAAAAAAATAATGCACCACCAGCTTTTAGCATCTTGGCCTGGGATCACTTCTAAAGTGAAATACAAAGCATAACCTAAAAAGCATTAAGTATCACTAAGCACAAACAAGGGATAAATGAAGGAAACACATTACCTTTGATTAACAAATCGCCCATAACTGGCAATGCATTTGACGTGAGGTCTCAAATATTCTGTTGAGAATTCTTCAATCGGTATGATACAAATTTGATGCTGTCCAACAAATATAACAAGGTACATGCCAGTTATCACCCAAGTCAAGGTTATAACCAAACATGCACTTCAAAGAAAACAGCTAAGAATTCATCCAGAGAAATTAAAACTATCACTTTACAGCAGTAAATATCATAGGATAGCATTCTCTATGGCATCATTACATGGACACAAATTCTTTTACTGTTATACAGGATCACTGATAAATTGCTCCTGGAATAATCATATAAACAAATAAAATCATGTGAAAGTTCAAAACAACTCTGTCAGCAACTTTGGACAGTGTCTTCTCTCCTGCCCTGGGCTGATGCTGGTTCCTCAGACCCCTAGGCAGGGAGAGGCAGATGTGGTAGGCAGTTGGGGAGCTTGCTGTTCAGAAAGACGGATGCTCCTGCTATAAATAACCCTTCTCAATAGAGGAGGACTCGTATCGCAGGCATATCTGAACTCTTGTCTCCAGAGCTAGTTTCTGAGTCACAGAAGACACTCAGTCAATAAGTTAATACCACTTTTCATTTTAAATCAATAACTATAACCGGCTAGGTCACAAAGCTATTCAGTAACAAGAGATTTTAACTGAACACCTACTATATGCCAGGCACTGAGACTGGGGAATCATATGAGACCAAGATGGACACACTCCTACTTTCATGGAGCTTTTATTATAGCCAGCCTTGACTCTGAATGACATCTGACTATTTCAGAAAGGGCAAACTTATGCTTAAACGAAGAACTTTCAGCCCCATCACAATTTCCAAAGATGAAAGGGTTAAGATTCACTTGGCTCATTATGTTCAAAAAACAAAGTCGTCCTTAAAATAATAAAAGTCTTGAGTTATATAGCCTATAATAATTTTTAAAATATGAATTCCAGGTAGTTCTTAAGAGAAAGCTCAACATTTCTAATACTGTCAAGCACACATATTTAAAACATATTAGAACAGGCTGGCCTGGCATTTCCCAGGTGTGATACATGCTTAATATTAGCAGTAACAGGAAGTTGCTTCATACTTAATCTTATGTTCTCTGAGGTATTTATTATAAATCTGAGCACCCCATTCCTAGCCCAGATCCCACTGTCTCTGTCTCACAATTCGCAACACTAAAGTTATGCTATTAAAAGGGTATTTAATCTGTAAAAGGTAGCATTTTAACTGTTAACAATATATATCTAATTAATTGAAAATACTCTTCTTGAAACAGAGCAACAATGGTCTGGAAAAAAATACCAGGTGATTGCAACCTTGAAAATTCTGAAGGAATCTGCAAAGAAGCTAACAAACATAATAAGAGAGTAGAGTGTAAAGAAAATAAACAGTCCCTAATGACGTTTCTATATACCAGCAGTAATAATAGACTAGGAGATATACTGACAAAAGATATTTCATCCATAATAGTAACAACAAATAAAAATGAATTAAATGGAGTTTTGTGAAATATGTCCAAATTTGATGACTGAACTTTAATGGATGCTATAGGAAAAGGTTCCAACAAATGAAGGAGCAAAACAGATTTCTAGATGGGAAAGTAAACATCGTAACTCCAGCAGTTCTCTGCAGGTTAATTTTATAGATGTAATGCAAACCCAGCCAAAACTTCAATAAGCTTTAGAAATATATATGCTTATCAATAAAAAAAATATTTCTAAAAATCAGTGGCCAAAACAGAAGCATACCAGAAGGAATTGGGCCATCCGGGCTCTGAGCCGAATGTCCGCATCTGCTAACAGCTCGTACACGGCGAGGCGACCCCTGCCGTCGGTCACAGCGCTGCGACAGAGGACGCTGCAAGAAGAAACAGTTTATCTCAGCCTGGCTCCCCTGGTCTCCCTCCCACCCCTGTGCGGTGGCTGATCGTGCTTCAGCTTCTCCTGTTCATAACTGGGTCACCAACAGTGAACTTCCCTGCAGGTGGAGTTTAGCATGGATGCAACCCATCATCGGTGTGGGAAAAAGAACCTTCTTTCTGTGCTCTGAGCTGTACCACTCAGGGCTGATGGCCATCACCACCTCCACTGGTTTTACGGAATATCTGGTTTGGTCTTCTGAAAAACAGCCCGAGGGCCAGTAAAGTCTGATCTCTAAGGCAGTCTTCTTGGAAATTGACCAATATCGTTGGTAGTGGCGGTTTAGTTGCTAAATTGTGTCTGACTCTTGCAACCCCATGGATTGTAGCCCTCCAGGCTCCTCTGTCCATGGGATTCTCCAGGCAAGAATACTGGAGTGGGTTGCCGTGCCCTTCCTCTAGGGGATCTTCCCGACTCAGGGATCGAACACTGGTTTCCTGCATTGCAGGCGAAGATAAATCTTTATCAGAGTTATCACAGCACTTTTTTTTTCCATTTATTTTTATTAGTTGGAGGCTAATTACTTTACAACATTGCAGTGGTTTTTGTCACACATTGAAATGAATTAGCCATGGATTTACATGTATTCCCCATCCCAGTCCCCCCTCCCACCTCCCTCTCCACCCCATCCCTCTGGGTCTTCCCAGTGCACCAGGCCTGAGCACTTGTCTCATGCATCCAACCTGGGCTGGTGATCTGTTTCACCCTAAATAATATACATGTTTCGATGCTGTTCTCTTGAAACATCCCACCCTCGCCTTCTCCCACAGAATCCACAAGTCTGTTCTATACATCTGAGTCTCTTTTTCTGTTTTGCATATAGGGTTATCGTTACCATCTTTCTAAAGTCCATATATATGTGTTAGTATACTGTAATGGTCTTTATCTTTCTGGCTTACTTCGCTCTGTATAATGGGCTCCAGTTTCATCCATCTCATTAGAACTGATTCAAATGAATTCTTTGTAATGGCTGAGTAATATTCCATGGTGTATATGTACCACAGCTTCCTCATCCATTCATCTGCTGATGGGCATCTGGGTTGCTTCCATGTCCTGGCTATTATAAACAGTGCTGCGATGAACATTGGGGTGCACGTGTCTCTTTCAGATCTGGTTTCCTCGGTGTGTATGCCCAGAAGTGGGATTGCTGGGTCATATGGCAGTTCTATTTCCAGCTTTTTAAGAAATCTCCACACTGTTCTCCATAGCGACTGTACTAATTTGCATTCCCACCAACAGTGTAAGAGGGTTCCCTTTTCTCCACACCCTCTCCAGTATTTATTGCTTATAGACTTTTGGATAGCAGCCATCCCGACTGGCGTGTAATGGTACCTCATTGTGGTTTTGATTTGCATTTCTCTGATAATGAGTGATGTTGAGCACCTTTTCATGTGTTTTTTTGCCATCTGTATGTCTTCCTTGGAGAAATGTCTGTTTAGTTCTTTGGCCCATTTTTTGATTGGGTCATTTATTTTTCTGGAGTTGAGCTGGAGGAGTTGCTTGTATATTTTTGAGATTAATCCTTTGTCTGTTGCTTCGTTTGCTATTATTTTCTCCCAAACTGAGGGCTGTCTTTTCACCTTGCTTATAGTTTCCTTTGTTGTGCAAAAGCTTTTAAGTTTCATTAGGTCCCATTTGTTTATTTTTGCTTTTGTTTCTAAAATTCTGGGATGTGGGTCATAGAGGATCCTGCTGTATCACAGCACTTTTATGGAAAGTGGTATTCCTTTGCCTTTCTGCTGGGGTATTGCTTTTTAACAACACAGACCTCATTTGAGAAACACTGGGAAAGTTTCAAACCTCAGCAGGAGAAGCTGCCATGTTGAAAGGGTCTGTCATTTGAAATAGGTTTTTATGGGTTGAATATTTTCCAATTGCACCATATTTTTGGACTCTGGTACTTGGTAGCCTAGTCACTTATACTGATCACATGACATGCAAAGTAGAGAAAAAGGGAATATTTTAAACAAGTGAAAAGACACCATGGGACTTGCCTGGGAGTGGTTAAATACTGGTCTAATGCAATACTGTCTTCGAAATCTAACGATGGAGAACTTTGGTGCTGTCACCACATCTGGAGTCAAAATCATCTGCAGAACATCATGCACTTCTCTCCTTAAAACCCCATTCAGAAGGAGGGAGGGGCAACCCACTCCAGTATTTTTGCCTAGGAAAGCCCAAGGACAGAGGAGCCTGGAGGGCTAAAGTCCATGGATTGCAAAAGAGCCAGACATGACTTAGTGACTAAACAACAACATGGCTATCTATACTGATGTGTTATCTTTATTACAAGGAGTTAAATAATTTAGTGATGAATGTGAAAGTGTTAGTTGTTCAGTCATGCTCTACTCTTTGCAACTGCATGGACTGTAGCCCTCCAGGCTCCTCGGTCCATGGAATTCTCCAGGCAAGAATACTGGAGTGGATAGCCAATCCCTGCTCTAGGGGATCTTCCTGACCCAGGGACTGAACCTGGGTCTCCAGCACTGCAGGCAGATTCTTTACCATCTGAGCTATCAGAGATGTTGCTGGTGATGAGCCCTGTTATAATATTTAAAAGAAAAATCTCACGTCCTGTTGAGAGCAAACCAGCCTGGAGAAACAGTATGGTCTAGACTGACGCATTGTCAAGTAGACTTTCTGAGGTGATGAAAATATTCTCTATCTGCACTATCCAGAATCATAGCTACTAACAACACATGGCTATTGAGACTTGGCATGTGGCTAGTGAACCTCAGGAGCTAAACTTTTTCCTTCATTGAATTCAAACTGATTTAAACTTAGGCGGCTCAGTGGTAAAGAATCCATCAGCCAATGCAGGAAATGCAGGAGACACAGGTTCAAACCCTGGGTCAGAAAGATCCCCTGGTGGAGGAAATGGCAACCCACTCTAGCATTATTGCCTGGACAGAGGAGCCTGGCAGACTAAGGTCCATGCAGTTGCAGAGTCAGACACAATGAAGCCCGCAAATGAATAGAAACATATTTAAATAGCCACATGTAACTAATACTGTCTGAAACAGGATACAAATAGAATAAAGGACATGGAGCTTAAAAAAAAAAAAGCCACTGCTCAACAAAGGTCCTGAAATAATGCTTCAGACTTATGCATCCCCAGAAGAGGGTCCTTCCTTTCTTCAGTTTTGAAATCACTCCTCTGCTTGGCGTAGATGTCTCAGCCTCTCCTGAGATAGTCAAGAGTGACAAAGGTCATAAGGAAGGTTTCTTCCTGTCCTGAGCCATCTCCACTTTGTACCCAGTGGAGGGGGAGTCAAACCCTGATCCGGAAGGCAGAAGGGGTCAGAGAACTGAACTGGAGGGTGGGTTTGGATGGACAGGTTACGTAGAAGTCCTACTCCAGGTCACATGGGTGACAGTCTCCCAGATTCCAATAGCGAGGTGAACCACCCATCTGGAAATGTACATCCTGGTGGTTGCTAATGTCACCTAGAGATGAAACTAGTATTTTCATATAATGACAGAATATTCTGGAGGAATTCTGCTGGGCCATCTGGTACTCCTATTAAAAATGCAAATATAATTACATTCTTTGGTTTTTTTTTAATCATCATCCCAGAGAAAAGGAAAGATGAGATTTTTTTTTTTTTAAGATTTTGAAAAGAAGCCTTCACAGTTAATTTTTTAGGGTTGTCGAGCACGTGATATTCATTTAATAACCATTTCCAGTCTCATAAAATTTTCCATTCTAAGCTACCAAAAGTGACACTTTTCATAAGTTCTTTTCTTTGCAATACAGAGAGAGTGTCCAGTTCTTCAAATCATCTTGGGTTTGACACAAGGCATGTGAGTGTAGAGGTCACGACACGTTCAAAGTCTGAGTGGAGAACTGGGCGGGCTCACAGTAAGGGCTTCCTAGGTGGCACTAGTGATGAAGAATCCACTTGCCAATGCAGGAGATCTAAGAATCGTGGGTTTGACCCCTGGGTTGGGAAGATCCCCTGGAGAAGGGAACAGCAACCCACTCCAGTATTCTTGCCTGGAGAATCCCATGGACAGAGGAGCCTGGTGGGCTGCAGTCCAGGGTCGTAAAGAGATGGACACAACTGAAATGACTAAACAGCATGCACACTGTAGTTCCCCACCTGCTTTCTCAGGAGACTCTGCCTTCCAGTGCTATTTATTCTACAGTTAATTCCATGGGGAAACATCCTTTGCACTGATTCTCTAATCAAAGAATACTCTGAACATCTGCATACATCTTGAGTCATTATGCAAAGAAAACGATTTTCAATAAATCCTTGTCAGAGCTTTTGGAAGAGACGAACTTCATCAGGGTGAATCTGAGATTCCTCTGTCAAATTATGTTTCACATGATGCTCGTCAAACATTAATAACTCCCAGTTCTTAAGGGCATGTTGCAAATGCAGGAGTAATGGAGAATGTGCCAGGCACCCATGAACTCTACACCGTGTTTGAGAGAAAGGCCCTGGGTTCAGTGCCTGCCGTGGGGGCAACAGAATAAACAAAAAGACTGTGCTGCTTCTTGTGGGCGTGAGTGTGTTACTCAGTCGTGTCTGACTCTTTGTGAGTCCATGGACTGTAGCCCACCAGGCTTCTCTGTCCATGGGATTCTCCAGGCAGAATACTGGGGTGGGTAGCCTATCCCCTTTTCCAGGGAATCTTCCTGACTCAGGGATCAAACCTGGGTGTCCTACGTTGCAGGCAGATTCTTTACTGTCACCAGGGAAGCCCCTGCTTCTTGTGAATCTGAGCCAAAATGCTAAGTAGAACATGCAGCTTTTCTAGAAAACGCAAGATTTTTAAGGCGCTGCCTACGGAGAAGCCTTCCAATAGCACACCAGGGGTGATGCTGGATCGCAAAACTCGTCCCCTGCTGGTTCTCAAGCTCAACCTACAAAGGGAACAATTTCCCAAGTCAGATAAAAACCAAAGTTCCCACGGCTGACCTCCTGCCTGTTCAGTTAGAACGGACGCCTCCAGGGCAGGGCACTTACCTGTACTTGCAGCTGTAGATGTCCACCCGGCCTGCCAGGTCAGCCCCGGGGCTCTGCACGCGCACTGCGGCTTCAGACAGCTGCTCTGCTTCCGAGGCGTACTCGACCATGATGATGTATTGGCCGACCCGTGGAACCGGCAGCCACAAGTGCAGCTCCACCTGTCGAAGAGCCCGAGATGTTGGAGACGTGAGATGCACTGGATGCGTCTCCACAGGCAACAGTGAAACTGGGGCTGAGCAGACCCCTGGAAGGAGTTTTATATGTCATCACAGTAAGAAACATGGTGCTTCCCGGGTGGCGCTAGTGGTAAAGAATCCACCTGCCAATGCAGAAGATGCCAGAAACACAGGATCTTTTTGAACCCTGGATCGGGAAGATCCCCAGAGTAGGAAATGGCAACCCACTCCAGTATTCTTGCCTGGAAAATCCCATGGACAGAGCAGCCTGGCGGGCTACAGTCCTCGGGGCAGCCGAGAGTTGGACACGACTGCGTGATGGAGCACTCAGTAAGAAATGTGGTCCTACAGGCAGGGATCTCCAATAAAATACAAGGTGCTCTGTTAAGTTTGAGATTCAGATAAACAATACATAATTATAGTTCAACTACAATTCAAACTAAATGGGGGCATCCGGTATTTTTATTGTCTAAATCTGATGACTCTACTAATAGGGGTCTCTGCTCCTACTACTGAAACGGAGCAGGACTCTATGGTCCTTCCTCCTGACCATGTCCTCTGCTTGTCGTTTGTCTGTGGAAAAACTTTAGCCAAAGAATAAATTTAATCAGAGAAGTGAGAAAATGCAGAAACGAAGGAAAACAGTCAAAGGAAACCAAATAACCATAACGGAGTCACTACACATAGTCAAGGACTTTTAGTTCCTTCTCAAGGGCTATAGATAATATCCTGAGCCATATCCTGTGAGCTGTCTTATAGATATTGAAATCCTCATCAAGTGGAGAAGTTAAGTACATGATAACCAGACTGCAGTCATGACATGAGATGCCACAACTGCAAGAACTGGCCTCCAGAAATTGAAACAAATTGACCCTGGAACTGCATATTAAATCTATTAAAACAATCAAGAAGACACTGGTCAGATCGCCAGTAACCAATTTCAAGCTGACTATCAGGGCTGAGTGTGTGATTTCTGCATGTAGCCCCCTCCCTCTGTCTATGAAAGCTCTTGACCACTCATGGTCAGTGGGAGGAGCCGGCCTATGGACAGGAGTCTGTTCCCCCTGCCCCTCCTGCTGCTGCCAGCATGCAACATAAAGCACACTTTCTTTTTCCACCATCCTGGCCTCTCTGATGGCTTTTGAGAGGCGAGCAGCTGGACCCAGGTTTGGTATTATCATCCATATATTTCCCTTGTTTCTCAAGGCCAAAGATACTTTAAAACCTGAAGTAAAAAGGAATTTCCAGTGGGAGATAAAAGGAATGGAAGTATGCCTCGATGGGCTACAAAGCTGAAAATATTCACTATCTGGTTCTTTACAGAAGAAGCATGCCCAGCCCTGGCATCACCTAGTGGCTAGGAGCCTGGAGTCTGGAATCACACTGCTTCCAGCTGTGTGTCCTGGAGCAAGTTACTCAACATCTGTATGTCTCAGTATCCTCCTGTGTAAAAATAAGGATAACATAGTGCCCACCTCTTAAGATTATGAGGATTAAGTGAATTAATATGGGATGAGCTCTTCGAACTATATCTGGCCTGTTGTAAGCCCTGTATAAGGGGCTTCCCTGGTGGCTCAGATGGTAAAAAAAATCTGTCTGTAATGCAGGAGACCTGTGTTCCATCCCTAGATTGGGAAGATCTCCTGCAGAAGGAAATGGCTACCCACTTCAGTATTCTTGTCTGGAGAATCCCATGGACAGAAGAACCTAGCGGACTATAGTCCATGGGGTTGCAAAGAGTCAGACACAACTGAGCGACTAACACGCACACACATACACGCACTGTATAAACAGTGATTACTGTAACTGTGGTTACTGCTTTTTGCCATGACTTTTTTTTAACTTAGTAGTATGTAGTGTGCCTTGCAAACATACTTCACTCTTCTAAGGTCTGCCCTTCCTCCTATTCCACAGTACAAATGTAAAATCATTTATTTAACTAATCCCCTACTGATAGACATTTAGGTTAGCTCTAATTTTTCCTAAAACATATAAGGCTATATGATCATTTATCTATATCTCTATATATAAGTATATATCCATATTTATATCTATGGAAGAAAGGGAAAGTGTTAGGCGCTCAGTCATGTCTGACACTTTGCCACCCCATGGACTGTAGCCCACCAGGCTCCTCTGTCCATGGGATTCTCCAGGCAAGAATACTGGAGTGGGTAGCCATTCTCTTCTCCAGGGAATCTTCCTGACCTAGGTGTCAAACTCAGGTCTCGTGCATTGCAGGCGGATTCTTTACCATCTGAGCTAGCAGGGAAGCCTATTTACATCTATATCAGGATCTATATCCTTTTGCTAGTATTTCTGTAAGATTCCTAGAAGTGGAATTAGAATCACTAGATCAAAATGTGGTGCGCATTTAATTCCTGAGTCAGTATCAGAACTACATTCCTTAGGCAGTTTCACCCACTTCGGCCCATAAGCTCAGGGCCTGTCAAGCTTCACCACACTTAATTAAAATCCTCCTGCCTCTGGTATTCTTCAGGAAATTCACATCTGCTGTTCCTTCCACACAGCTCTGAACCTCACACCTGCTTATTTTTCACAGTGATTTTTCTATCACTTAAATAATAGAAAGACTTCCCTCCAGGTGTAGATTACCTACACCACTTTCCCACTGGTTATACGGTGAAATACGATGCTGCCACTGGTCCACAAGGAGAGGTAATTACCAACATCTCTCCCCTGGGATCTCCAAATGAGGGCTTGTCTGTCTTCACCCCACCATGAAACACACAAGGCCAATGATGAGCTTTCTCCCAGGAATTATTACTGGCTTCCAGGTCTATCATAGCACTCTATTATAAATTTCTATTACTCTTTCTACTCCAAGCCTTATGGGTTGGCTTTTGGAAGACTTGGTAGGGTTTTGAATATATCTGATGATAGAAATGGGTTTTGAGGAGTCAGAAAAAAGATGCAAATGATAGAAAACAGAAACCCTACTGTTGCTATTTATCAGTTATTATCTTTGAAGGCTTCCTAGGGGGTGCAGTATAAAGTATCTTCCTGCCAATGCAGGAGAAAAGCAGAGACGTTACTCTGCTGACAAAGGTCTCTACAGTCAAGGCTATGGTCTTCCCCGTTGTCACATATAGTTGCGAGAGCTAGACCATAAAGAAGGCAGAATATCAAAGAATGTCCCTTCAGAATATGGTGCTGGAAAAGACTCCTGAAAGCCCCTTGGACAGCAAGGAGATTATACCAGTCAATCTTAAGGGAGGTCAACCCTGACTATTCACTGGAAGGACTGATGCTGAAGCTGAAGCTCCAGTGTTTTGGTCATGTGATGTGAATAGATGATTCATTGGAAAAGTCCCTGATGCTGGGAAAGATCAAGGGCAGAAGGAGAAGAGGGCGTCAGAGGATGAGATGGCTGGATGGCATCACCAATGCAATGAACATAAACTTGGGCAAAATTTGGGAGATGGTGATGGACAGGGAGGCCTGGCGTGCTGCAGTCCTTGGGGCCTCAAAGAGTCGAACACGGGAGTTGTTCAGTTGGGTGACTCAACAACAACAACAACTGAGATATCTAAGAGGTAACGTCATGAAGGAAGTGGGCTGTGCTACTCTGTATATAAAATGGGAGGTGTGACTGGATATATCAATTTGAGAATCATCTGTGTAGAACTGGTACCTAACACAACAGACACTGCTTAGGGAGGGACTACAGCGTAAAAAGGCAAGGGCTAAGGCTGAACCTCAATAAATTCTAACATTTAATGCCTAGACACAGAAGGACAAGCCTACAAATGATCGTTTGAGGAAGCAGCCAGAGAGGTACAAGGAGACCCAGTCTGCTCTTAAATTCTGGAATTTAAATTCTGCTTTTAAATTCAAGGCAAAAAGACTGTTCTTAAATGGAAGGTGTATTCAACAAGTATTGAAAGCTGCTGAGAAGTTGAATAGACGAAGACTGGAAAATATCCATTGGACTTAGCAGAGCAACAGAATCACTGGAAATCCTGCCCCCAACCACCAAAAAAATTAATGGGACTGCGAGGTGAAAGTCAGGCTGGTGTGGGTTGAGGTATGAATGGAAAGTAAAGAATTAGAAATTGTGAATCTAGACAATTCTTGGTTTTGAAGGGACAGAGAATTATGGAGCAGTGGTTGAAGGATTGTGGGAAGGGGAAGTAGGGTTTTCATAAAAACAGGATGAAAGTGAAAGTCACTCAGTTGTGTCTGACTCTTCATAGTCCATGGAATTCTCCAGGCCAGAATACTGGAGTGGGTAGCTGTTCTTTTCTCTAGGGGATCTTCCCGACTCAGGAATCAAACCAGGGTCTCCTGCATTGCAGGCAGATTCTTTACCAACAGAGCTATCAGGGAAGCAAAAATAAGACAGAACTTAGCATTTTTTAAATGTGGGATGACTTCCAATTCAGACGGCACAGGAATTCATATTTGCTGTACCCCTTCTCCAAGAGACAGCAACTATGGGTGTGAATTAGTCGTAAAAAGAGGATTTTTTTTGTTTTGCAACCCTACAGTTGTGACTGTAGCCCACCCGGCTCCTCTGTCCATGGAACTCTCCAGGCATGAACCCCAGAGGGGATTGCCATGTCCCTCTCCAGGGGATCTTCCCGTCCCAGGGACTGAACCCAGGTCTCCCGCATCACAGGCAGATTCTTTACCACCTGCACCACAAAATAATGTTTTAATAGTAAAAAAACAACAACAACCACAAAAGAAGTTTGGGATTAAAAGGAGACAGATGATGGAACATAAGTAAAAGAAAAACTTGAAATGGCACCAGGGCTGAAGTCACAGGATTCTTGTTCTCCAGGCCGGAAGCAGGCTGTGTGGGCCAGCAGTTCAGAATATGCAGAGTAAAGAGAACTAAAAATGCTTCAAATGAGACAGGGGCCAGATCCAGGCTCATTTTTTGAAGCCAAAGGATGAAGGTTCCTTCACATCATGAAAAGCTGAAGAAAAAAAAAAATCACTGAAAACCTGCCTTCTGGGTTTCAGCTTTATAAAAAATGGTGGGATATGGAAAACAAAGATCAAAGATGAGGCCCAGGACCAAGAACTGAGTTAAGCACCCACAGGCTCAGTGTCTGAGCCTGTACTATTCCCAGGACCACAATAAGAGACGTTGGCACATTGTTATGCCTGGCTCTGGGCTAAGGGTACAGAGACCCAGACAGACAGGCCAAACTGAGATGGATGTAGGGAAAGAGGGAGAAGATAGAAACCTCTTACTCAAAGTAAGCCAGTAAGCAAACAAAATAAGCCTTCACAACATAAAGAAATCTAACGTTAAGAAGAACAGTCAAGGGGACTTCCCTGGTAGTCCAGTGGCTAAGACCTCATGCTCCCAATGGGGGGGGGGGGGGGGGTTGGGTTTGATCCCTGGTCAGGGAACCACATCCCACATGTGGTAGCTAAGACCCAGCACAGCCAATTTTCTCTTTTTTAAAAAAATATAGACAATAACATATCGTCAAGTGAAGATGAGTTTACCTCAGATGAAATAAACTTTATGAAAGTCTGGAGAAGTTTTAAAATAAGTACACTGGTCCCTAATCCAGAACCCCAAAAGTCTGAAAAGGAAAACTTGTTTTCAAACGTGTTTGGTTACAAAACCTAACCTAACTCTAACCAGTCATCACTTGGTGGTAAAATCTGACCTGAACTAACTCCAAATATATAGTCTTCGTGTACCTCCCTTGGTGTGTCTATTCACGCTTTTCACTGGAAAAATTTTAACCTGTCTGACTACAAGGTGCTATTCCAGAACCCACTATAGAGGTTATGTATGTGTGTACAATCTTATCTTTTTAAAATTTTAAATAAAAATTCTGAATTCTAAACTATACCTTGCTCCAAGGATGTTGAGAAACTCAAAAAGATTAATGGAGTAACTCCTCTTTAAAAAGTAAATGAAATTATGAAATAAAAATTGGCAGAGGAGAAACAAGAAAAAAGTAAATATAAGAAAGAGCTAGTAAGAAATCTTTTGAGATGAAAAGTACATGTTACATGGAATTGGAAGGCTGAATAAAATCTAGACTAGAGACGGTGAACTAGAACATTCATGGGATTCTAAGAGAGTCTTGAGGAAGTCACTCAGAAAGCAGTGTAAAGAGCCAAAGAAACATACAAATATGAAAAAGCAGCTTAGAGACAGATTGAGAGGTTCCAACATTCTTCCAGTCTGACTTCCAGAAAAGAAGATGAAAGGATTTGCAGCAAAGCAATATCTGTAGAGATACTATCCGAAAAATTCTCAGGATAAAAGACATGACTCTTCACATGAAATTGCATTTTGAGTACTAAAATAATAAAAATAAATCTGCACCTAAACACATCAAAATGAAACTTCAGAACATCACAAACAAAGTACATCCTGGAAATTCTGGTTAAACATATAGGATGCAGCACACCTATTTACTGACCCTCGCTCTCAGAAATCCACAAAAATAGGGGGAAATATTTTTTTAATCATAAACCCACAAAGAAAAGAGAATAGAGAAGAGGAAAATAACAGACCAGAGACATGAAAAATCTGGAAGCTAGAATGTAATTGGATGTTAACTAATTGAACAGACCAAATAAAGATGAGATGTGTGTGTGTATAGTTTTGGGTTGAGGTTGAGGTTGCTGTTGTGGTTGGAGTTGGAAGAGAAAAATCTAAGAAATCTCTCAAAACATAAAACAAGATAAGGATATTGAAAAGGTGGGCTAAAGAAATAACTTATCAAAGGAATAACTCAGGAAAATTTCCCAGAGAAGTTTCTGGGTTAAAAGGGTACCACAGGTGTTGGACTAGGCTACCTCTAAAAGAAGTGAGTCCCCCATCAATTCAAGTATTCAACAGAGGCTAAATGAATCAATATCTGACAAGGATAATGTAGAAAGAATTTTTTCCAGGAAGACAGATCAGATGACTCCTAAGACCTTCGCTAACTCTGTTGGACTTCCCTGGTGACTAAGCGGTAGAGAACTGGACTGCCAATACAGGATCAGTCCCTGGGTTGGGAAGATCCGCTGGAGAAGGAAATGACAACCCACTCCAGTATTCTTGCCTGGGAAATTCCACGGACAGAGGCACCTGGTGAACTACAATCCATGGGGTCCCAAAGAGTCCAACTCTAGTTGGACTAAACAACAACAAACTCTGTTAGTCTCTGACTTTTAGCACCATGATCGTAATGTTTTATTAATGCTGTGCAAAAGAGCTTTCTGTGATGGCAAAATATTCTGTAATGTGTGCTGTCCAATACAGTGGGCACTAGACATATACGATTACTGAGAGCTTGAAATGTGGTTAGTGCAACTGAAGAACTGAATTTTTAGCTTTACTTAAGTTTCATTAATTAAAATATATACAGCCACATGGAGCTAGTGGCTACTGAATCAGACAGCGTAAGTCTCTAGGCCTTCAGATAAAACAGTAAAAAATGATTTTTAAATAAAACTGGATAGCCTAGGGCTGAGTTGCATGCATCATGCAAATAGAACAGCTCAGAGCTATGGCTCCAGGCTAAGTCAGACACAGGAACAGCTCCTGATGAATCATCAGCATTACTTCCTGGACATCAGCCCTTCCCAACGGTATCTCCCTGCTATGTGGGGTACACACACACACACACACACACATATTTGTGGATGTGTATGCATGTATGTGCATCTGTATACACACATAGCAGGGGTAGGGAGAGAGACAGTGGACTGAAGATTAGAATGGAGAGGAAGTAAGATCATTTTGCTTTTCCTTATGCATATTTTTCTTTTAAATTAATTTTTATTGAAGTATATTTCCTTTACAATGTTATGATAGTTTCTACTCTACAGCAAAGTAAATCAGCTATCCCTATACATATATCCAATACTTTGGCCATCTGATGTGAAGAGCTGACTCACTAGAAAAGACCCATATACTGGGAAAGATCGAAGGCAGGAGGAGAAGGGGATGACAGAGAAGGAGATGGTTGGATGGCATCACCGACTCAATAGATATGAGCTTGAGCAAGCTCCAGAAGACAGTGAAGGACAGGGAAGCCTGGAGTGCTGCAGTCCATGGGGTTGCAAAAAGTCAGGCATGACTGAGCAACTGAACAACAAATACATACATCCTCTGTTTTTTGGATTTCTCTCCATTTAGGCCATCACAGAGCACTGAGTAGGGTTCCCTGAGGTATACAATAGGCTCTCACTAGTTATCTATTCTATGTTGTTGTTGTTTAGTCGCTCAGTCTTGTCCGACTCTTTTGTGACCCATGGACTGTAGCCCGCCAGGCTCCTCTATTCATGGGACTGCCCAGGCAAGAATACTGGAGTGGGTTGCCATTTCCTTTTCCAAGAGATCTTCCCACCCAGAGATCAAACCTGAGTCTCCTGCATTGCAGGTGGATTCTTTACTGCTAAGCGATTGGGGATGTAATTATGTCAATCCTAATCTCCCAATTCATCTCATCCCTAACCCCCTTTCCCCTCTTGGTTCCATAAAATTGTTCTCCATGTCTGTGTCTCTTTCTGTTTTGTAAATATGATCCTCTGTACCATTTTTACAGATTCCATATATATTCATGCATATTGTTTTTCTTATATAACAAGTAGAAAGGAGAAGAAGGCAGCAGAGGATGAGATGGTTAGATAGCATCACCGACTCGATGGAAATGAACTTGAGCAAACTCCAGGAGAGAGAGGGGAGACAGGGAAGCCTGGCATGATTCAGTCCGTGAGGTCACAAAGAGTTGGACACGACTTAGTGACTGAACAACAACATACTTTTTTGGTAAAAATAATAGTTGTAAAATAAAAACTCAAATAAAGACTAAACTTAAGAAATACCATTAAACTCCTACAGCTTTCTACCTTGAAAATGTTAGGAATGTAGTTTACAAAAAGATACACATCTAAATGGTGAGTGAGAATATTGCATATATTTTCATTTCACGGATTTAATCCCCCAGATGAACGTTTTCCTCAAGGGTACAAAACAGAGAACACTGTAAAAAGGAAGGAATGGGAACATTGTAGAGAAAGGTTTTGTTTGTGTGTGTGTGTCTTCATTTTGAAGTAATGAGTTCTTATTGTTGATACACAGTACTTCTAACTCAAATCTTAAAACTGTACAGTCTTAAATTGTTTTGAGGCTCAAAGAACTCCTGGAAGAAAAGCAATGCCAAGACCTGTAGTAACCTGTCCTCTGAGCCAGGAAGGAGGTGCCTTTGGGTGTAGCAGTTCCAGAATCTGAGCTCAAGGAATTCAGCTGCTAGAAATCGTCTAGCCGGAGGGGATGAGCAGCCAGTGAGCGTTGTATCCTTTTAGGGTGAGCTGTGTGATTTCTGGAGGCTTTGTAGAGACATCATGCCCTGAATCAGGACGAACATGATGCCCCCTTGTAAGTTCAAAGAATCAAAAGGAAAGAATTCTGAGGTTTCTCACATTGCCTGCCATGTGCAGAAAGTGCTGGAAGACTAGCCCTCCCACGGCTCAGCGTGGTGGACTGCCCAATCCCAGCCTGAACCAGAGAACTCAGCACAGCTTTAATTAACACGTCTGGGGAAGTCTTCCAGATTTACCTGAATATGAGACGCAATTGTGGCCAAGGGTTTTCAGCAGAAGGACAGGGAGGTGGTAAAATATCTGATGGAAAAACAAAAAAAGGCTGCCTCACCTCTCTTCCACTGAGGTCCGCCATGACTGGGTGTGCGGGGGTGGGCTGCCTCACTGCCAAGGGTCTCGGCTCCCCATCAAGCAGGAAGTGTCTGGCTTCGCAAGCCAGGGCACAGGGGAATCGGGTTACTGGCAAATGCTGGTAAAGCAAACAACTTCAACAACAACAACAAAATACAACAGTTACAACTGAGAACATAACACAAAGGATCAAAGTTCATTCCCCAGGACTTCTATCCATCCCATGCATTCATTCATTCACTCATCACTCTTCAACAAACTCTTACTAAGTGCTTACTACAGGAACTGTGTGATAAATTTTCATCTGCATGAGGAATGGGAAAAGCAGTGGTCCACAAACGCAGATTCGTTGTAAGCTCTTCCCCTCACTAGATGCATGACCCTGAGCGTATTACTTAGGCATGCATCGCCACTTCCTAATGTAAGAGGGTGAGAGTCACTCTGAAGCCCTAGCTACGGGATACAAAGTGGTTTGTGAGTCTTACATGAAACACAGTCACTCCCACAGAGAAAAGCCACGATTAAGTCATTAACCAGAGCATCCTGTGCAGTCATGATCCTAAGGGCTATTGAGAATCCTTGAACCCAAGGCTCCTGAGTTAGAGGACCCGGTGATGCACCTGCTACCCATACTAACTTCTCCTGGGGATGGCCCACATCAGCACACGGCTCCGTGACTGGCAGCTGCAGCGAGGGGGCCTCATAGTAGTCCCTGGGGAGTAGCACCAGGTAGTCCTAGGAGATAAAGATCAAAACAATGAATACTCATTAGGAGGGCAGCCCTAGGTTAGTGTTAATGATAAAATAGCTGCACATACTAGCTAAATGAATAATTATGAGGTGAAACACTCTAGTTAAATTCTCCATATCAACTGCTTTTTCTTTCTGCCCCCTGACTCATCAGAACACAAGAAGCAACCTATGGCGGCTCAGACGGTAAAGAATCTGCCTGCAATGTGGGAGACCCAGGTTCAATCCCTGGGTCAAGAAGATCCCCTGGAGAAAGGAATGGCTACCTATTTCAGTATTCATGTTTAGAGAATTCCATGGACAGAGGAGCCTGGCAGGCTACAGTCCATGGGGTCACAAAGAGTCAGACAAAACTGAGTGACTAACATTTTCACTTCTTAATCATCAGAGATAAGCGTTTCAGGCAGACATTTTTATTTTCAAAGTTCAGGGAAGTTTTACCGGTTCTTCTGGGTTGTTAATAAACTCAGAACTAAAGATAATAATAAACTGTCCATTGAAAAGATATTCTTTTGACATGCTGGTTGCCTTCATCCCTATAGGATCTAGAGTTGTAGACAATGTATTCTGGCTTTTTATTCCTCCAGCAGGAGCGACGCTCTCCTGGCTTCATGTAAAAAGTGATGTTTTGTGATCCTGGTGAATCATAGCCTGAACCTGGCCCACTGCCTGTCCTGGGACCAGAGAGGAAGAACATGTTCCACTGAGGATGCCAAGTGGAGCCCACGGTGGGGATTCAGAGAAGCAGCTCTTCAGAAAAGGGCAGAGGCTGGACTTCTGCCATCCTAGCATCCCTGCCTATCTGCCCAGGGAAGGAGGGGGAATGTTTGTCACAACGGTGAGAGACTCGTATACTGGCCATAAGGTTTTTCTCTCTTCACAGCCCTCAATTTGTCTATAACATTGAAGAAGAGAATGTGTGGGAAAGAAAAAGTAGAAAAAGTAGGGGCTCAGTGGTCTTAATACCTGAGTAGGTTTTAATGAAATTTTTTAAAAGTTTTGATTGAAGTATAGTTAATTTACAATGTTGTGTTAGTTTCTGGTGTACAGCAAAGTGATTCGGTTATATACATGTATTTTCTATTATGATTTATTATAGGATATAGTTCCCCATACTATACAGTAGGATCTGATTATCTATTTTATACACTGTAGCTTGTATCTGCTAATCTTAACTCCTAATTTATCCCCCCCTCCTCCCTTCCCTTTTTGGTGACCATAAGTTTGTTTTCAATGTCTATGAGTTTGTTTTTATTTTGTAAACAAGTTTATACACATCATATTTTAAATTTCACATATAGGTGATACCATACAGTACTTGTCTTTCTCTTTTGACTTACTTCACTTAGTATGATAATCTCTAGGTCCATCCACAGAGAAGGCAATGGCACCCCACTCCAGTACTCTTTTGCCTGGAAAATTCCATGGACGGAGGAGCCTGGTAGGTTTCAGTCCATGGGGTCGCCAAGAGTCGGACATGACTGAGCGACTTCACTTTCACTTTTCATTTTTGTGCATTGGAGAAGGAAATGGCAACCCACTCCAGTGTTCTTTCCTGGAGAACCCCAGGGACGGGGGAGCCTGGTGGGCTGCTGTCTATGTGGTCGCACAGAATCAGACACGACTGAAGCGACTTAGCAGCAGCAGCAGCAAGTCCATCCATGTTGCTGAAAATGGCATTATTTCATTCTTTTCACGGCTAAATATCCCATTGTAGAGAATGAAACGGCAACTCACTCCAGCATTCTTGCCTAGAGAATCCTGTGGACAGAGGAGCCTGGTGGGCTGCTGTCCATAGGGTCACACAGAGTCAGACATGATTGAAGCGACTTAGCATGCATGCATTGGAGAAGGAAATGGCAACCTACTTCAGTATTCTTGCCTGGAGAATCCCAGGGACAGGGGAGCCTGGTGGGCTGCCCTCTATGAGGTCGCACAGAGTTGGACACGACTGAAGTGACTTAGCAGCAGCAGTATCCCATTGTATATATATATACACCACATCTTCCTTATCTATATATCAGTCGACGGACGTTTAGGTTCCTTCCATGTGCTGGCTATTATAAATAATGCTGTTATAAAGATTTGGGTGATGTATCTTTTCAAATTAGTTTTCTTTAGATACACGCCCAAGAATGAAATTGCTGGATCATATGACTTCCCTGATAGCTCAGTTGGTAAAGAATCTGCCTGCAATGCAGGAGACCTGGGTTCAGTCCCTGGGATCCCCTGGAGAAGATCCCCTGGAGAAGGGAAAGACTACCCACTCCAGTATTCTGGCCTGGAGAATTTCATGGACAATATAGTCCAAGGGGTCTATATGACTGAGAGATTTTCACTTTCACAGCAACTCTATTTTTAGTTTTTTAAGGACTCTCCATACTGTTTTCCATAGTGGGTGCACCAATTTACATCCCCACCAACAGTGTAGGAGGCTTCCCTTTTCTCCACACTCTCTCCAGCAATTATTATTTGTAAAATTTTTAATGATGGCCATGCTGACCTGTGTGAGGTGATACCTTGTTATAGTTTTGATTTGCATTTCTCCAATACTAATTTTTAAATGGTTTTTGCTCTATTAATAAGCTCCCTTTGGTAAGCACTGTATTTCCCCATTACTTTATGGTCCCACAGATTCTAAAACAGTAAAGTTTGATAGTGCGAGCTCAATAAAATATTTCTAGAGAAAATGAGATCATAATATGGAAGCATACATATGAATTTTCGAGTCAGGCATGACTTAGCAACTGAACAACAATAACGTATGAATTATGACACAATTGCAGTGGCTGAACATCATGAAGAATCTTCCATGCCTATGTAGTAATTTTTATCATGAACTTCTTTCCATTAGTCCAGCTTTGTCCCCATTATGGAATTTTCTTCTTCATTTCTACATCTGTGAAACATCCTTAAACTTTAGTAAAGCAGCAAAGCTTTCTACTAAGAAGCACAAGAAAGGCAGGGACAGCTTAAACCTTCACATTCTGTTATAAGATCCTAGATTTGGATCTAGGATCAAGTTCCTAGGGGCAAGTTCCTTAACCCCATGCCTGCCCCATACAGTGGGGACCATGCCCGAGATCTGTTCATTTAGCCAATCAAGAGTTGAGCCAGATGGAAAAGCTTTATATTTTCCACTCTGAGCACATGAAACCAAGAACTACCAAAGACTGTTTTGAAAAGACCTTGCTATAAGCAAAAGCAGACATCAAAGCAGAGATGTGAGAAGGTAGGCTTCATCCCTGGCCTCTCTGAGAAGGCAGGCTTTATCCCTGGCCTCTGGCAATTCTATTAAAGTGCAAGGATACGGCCCTTCCCCTGGTAAAGAGTTTTTTGTCCAAGGTAATCTGGTGATGCTACACCACAGTCAAGGCAGAAGGAAGCAGGAAGCCTGTCACAGAGAGGCACTGGCTCTTTGTCTCTCCCTTCTCTTTTCACCACCAAGAACTGCACTGATTTTAGCATCTTCTCTTCCTCTAACTCCTTCGGATTCATTCTGCATGATTCCCAGAGAGGTTATCTTTTTTATCACCCTTCTGATTCATGATGAAGAATCCCAAAGTTATTTTTGAAAGGCTGGGACATAGGCTCATCAAGGTTTTGCATTTATTTTGATAATGTTAAAAGTTCATGAGTTCAATTTTCTTTTTTTTTTTTTTTTGCCTGTAAGAGACTGGCTGAAAGACTATAAAATCTATTTTGTTTCCCGTATTATTATGCCTGGGCTTCCCTGATGGCTCAGTGGTAAAGAACTGCCTGCCAATGCTGGAGATGCAGGTTCGATCCCTGGGTAGGGAAAATCCCCTGGAGAAGGGACTGGCAACCCACTCTGGTATTCTTGCCTGGGAAATCCCATGGACAGAGGAGCCTGGCTGGCTACAGTTCATGGAATCACAAAAGAGTCAGACAGGACTTAGCGACCGAACAACATATGCTGTTACGCCATGTAAGGACAAATGTCACCACAGGTTCCTATATCTAAAAGGGAATCAGCTATGATTCTTCTGTCTTCAGCTCACTGTGGTCACTATGGATGGACCATCTCTAAGCGGGGGAAGAATCACCACTCAGAACCCCCTCTTACCAGCAGGACTCCCTCCACCTTAATGCAAGCAATCCACGTCCCTGGTACAATTGAAAACGGGTCTGCAAAACCATTTCCAGGTACGGTGACAAAGGCTGGCTCCTTACTCGGCTGGAATATGATCTCTTTGCTTTGAGCAGCACCTATCAGAAATGAAAAGAATTGCTTAGGGCATTTTTTGAGCAGTCAGTGTTCTGATTTTATATATTCAACTTAAAACATTCAGTTTACATCTGAGAAATTTTCAGATGCTTTACTGATCATATGAACTGATCAGATTTACTGATCTTATCTTCAACAACAGCCATGAATTGCATATTCCTATGTATAAAACAGACTAGCAACATATTGTTAAGATATTAGCTGTGGCTATCTATGCTGCGATTGTGTCATTTTAAAATTTATTAAATATATGAAGACATGCAAACTGCTTAGAAAAATTTGTTGCACATAGTAAGTATTCAATATATTACATAGATATTAAACTATTTTTCCTTTTCTTTATATGTAGTTGAATTTTCAAAATTTCTATTGATGTGTGCTCAATCGCTCAGTCGTGTCTGACTTTCTGAGATCCCATGGACTGTAGCCCACCAGGCTCCTCTGTCCATGGGATTCTCCAGGCAGGAATACTGGAGTAGGTTGCCATGCCCTCCTCTAGGGGATGTTCCTGCCCCAAGAATCAAACCTGTGTCTCTTAAGTCTCCTGCATTGGCAGGCGGATTCTTTATCACTAGCATCACCTGGGAGGCAGCACAGGTCACTAAAGAATACACAACTGGGCTCCTGACTCAGACGTGGGGGCTTAGGAAAGGTGTCCCAAAGCACAAGAAAAAAAGCCACAGCGGATTCTGACTGTTTGAGTTAATGGAGAACAAACTGCTGATGACGCTGTCACCGGGAAGGCAGTGGGTCCGTAAGAGTTTGGGGTCTGAAGACTGGGACTTGTCCACAGAGATCAGCCGTGTGCTTAGAAAATTTACTATGCCTCTCAGCTGTTTCCTCCTCAGCCCTCTTCAGTTCTCAAAATTCTCACCATGTGAGGAAATGGATGCTGAAGTATTCTTGAAATAATAAAGCAAGCTTGCCAATTCTTCCTATTAGTTACTCTGAATCAACCTCTGGGCTTCCCAGGTGGCTCAGGGGTAAATAACTGCCTGCCAATGGAGGAAACACAGGTTCCATCCCTGGGTCGAGAAGATCCCCTGGAGAAGGAAATGGCAACCCATGCCAGTATTCTTGCCTGGAGAATTTCATGGACAGAGGAGCCTGATGGGCTAGAGTCCATGGGGTCGAAAAGAGTCGGACATGACTTAGCAACTAAACAACAGCAACAAATCAACCCCCAGCCTTACAAGCTTGACTGACACAACTTGGGAACACCATTTCTTACCCCAAGTCCCAATCTGTTGTGGATACTCAATGAAGTCGCTTAAATTTCCATCCTAAATTAGATTTCCGCTGGTACCGTTTTGTGTCCCTGTGGAATTCATACTAGTATATTCCTGGAATCTGTTTCCAGGACCAAGAGAAGCCCTCATCCCCTGTAGAACAGATGTTCAGGCCTCATCTCTGACTGTAGTGAGACTTGTCCTCTGACTGGGCCTCTCCTCTGTCCTCAGGAACCTCTCACCCCTAAATGAGATTGGCATGCTCCTCTCCACAGCCCTCTTGGGCTTCATGCTTTGCCACATTCATCCTTTTTAAAGCATTTTATTTATTTATTTATACGTTGGCCATGCCACACCGCATGTGGGATCTTAGTTCCCTGACCAGGGATTGAACCCCTGTCCCCTGCAGTGGAAGTGCAGAGTTTTAACCACTGGACCGCCAGGGAAGTCCCTACAACATTCATCTTAAAAATTCCTATCCTCACCCGTTTCTCCTTGAATTACTTGGTTTGCCTGAAACAGTGGGAGAATTTAGGGCAGGAGGCCAAGGCCTCTCAAGTAACTCCACAAAGGCGACACCCAATTTACCTGAACGAGCTATAAATTAGCTGTGGTGATGTGATAACCCATGGCATTCAGCGAGGGTACACAGGCTGTTTTACTGGTTTTTTAAATGACAGTAACAAATTTAACAGCACAACTTAAACATGCAGAACATTCAGAGACAGAAAAGGTACAAAGGACAGAGCATAAGGGTACCAATCATAAGAGTCTTCATGTTTTCTGAAGAGATCAACTTTGTGAAAATTGGAGAAAATGTTTCACTAATAAATCACTTCATCCAAAAGCAGCTTGAAAATTTACTCACCTGCCTTAGCCCAGGATGGATAAATAGTTATACGACCAGATACTGCTTCAGTCCCAGGGTTCATATATCTTAGAACAACATGAAACAAGGAGAGACTTGACTTCCCCACATTTAACATGATTCTTACTTCATTCTGAAAAATACCAAAAACCCATAAAGTATAGAAGAGACAACTGGTTAAAAGAAATGTTAGCCAAACAGTGACTTTATTCAAAAGTTTCACTACTGGGCTTCACTACACACACACACCCACACACACACACACACACACATGCACACACACATACCCACCCACCCACACACACACACGCACACACTCAAACACATACACACACATTCAAATAACACCACATGCACACCCACTCAACAAGCACCAAGTGACTAACTCTGTGAAAGATGAAAACAGGCAAGTCAGCCAATCAATTAAAATCACTTACAATTAAAGTCACAGTGAAAATACACTTCCCTCAGCAACCAAGCTCCTCTTTTGCCCTTTCAGCAATCAGGCATACAGAGCAGAAGGTTAGATGAACTAGTTTAGGAAAAGCCACAGTGACAGGGGCAACCACCACTGGCTGGGAGAAATAAAAAGACAGAAGAGAAGGAAGAGAGAGTGTATTAGAGAACACCACCAGCCGCGTCAGGAGAGACAACTCCAGAGTCTACTTCCCATACATAACACTTGAAACAGTCACAGAAAGCAGCGGAAGCTAAGGAGAGTTTGTGAAAAAGTGAGTGTTGGTCGCTCAGTCGTGTCTGACTGTTTGTGAGCCCATGGCCTGTAGCCCACCAGGCTCCTCTGTCCATGGGATGTTCCAGGCATGAATACTGAACTGAGTAGCCACACCCTTCTCCAGGGTATCTTCCAGACCCAGGGATCAAACCCAGATCCCCTGAATTGCAGACAGATTCTGGACCACCTGAGCCAGCAAGGAAGCCCAAGGAGAGGTTGTAAGATCCCAAATACATCAGTGATGAAATCTGGAGGTAACTAAAATACACCTGCTAAATAATATGGAATTTAACTCAACCCCTATCGGAGAAAAACGTGGGCTCTCTGCTGGGGACAGGGAGTTCTGCTGGTCCCAGGCCCCTGGTCCTCATACAATGCTGTGTAAGTGTTGCTGTGCCCATGACCTTGAAGGAGAGTGTAGACTACTTCAATTCCGAACCACAGATCACATGTCCAGATCTAGCTGCATCCCAAGGAAAGTTCGTGAAACACGGAAATTTCTAAATCAGTAGTTCTTTAGGCCTTTCCTCCAGCGCCTTTGGTTGAAATGAAGGGGATTTTTGTTGAATGGGACATCGATGACAGTAAAGACTGGTGCTAAGTAGAACCCCTTGCTATGGGAGAAGGGGTGGCAGCCAACCCACCCTGAGGATCACCATGGCCCTCCCAGTTTGATGGAATTCATCTTTAAGGGTTGATTCCAGGGCTTCCCTGGTGGCTCAGATGGTAAAGAATCTGCCTGCAGTGCAGGAGACCCAGGTTTGGTCCCTGGGTCAGGAAGGTCACCTGGAGAAGGGAATGGCAACACACTCCAGTATTCTTGCCTGGAGAATCCCATGGAAAGAGGAGCCTGGTGAGCTACAGTCTGTGAGGTCCCAAAGTGTCAGACACGAGTGAGGGATTAACACTTTCATTTTCACATCAAGGGTTAAGTCCACACTGGAAAATAATAATGGAAGAATGTATTAAGGGCAGAGTAAAGTAAGTGGTGATTCCAGGTAACACCACCCAAGTTCTCTGACTAAGAATACTAACAGAAAAAATCCATCATTAGAAATTCATTCCTCTGTGTTAACCAGCTATTCTTTCAAACTGCAAATACCTGGGAGGAGGTATATACCTTAACTGGGCTCTTAGTCACCCCACTCACATCCTATTATGATTCAGTGGAATTCACTGCCTTTTTCTGAACAATGGAATAAGAGTAGGGAACCAAAGAACTGCTATATTTGGGGAAAACAGAAAACAGTGACGTGTCTAAGATTGCTAGGTACTGTTAAAGAAAGGCAACCTAGATAGGGGACCTTGCCAGGCGAGTAGCAACATTAGAATCAGTGACGGCCCCTAGGGAATTGTGAGCCCATCCCTGTTTCTCTAAGAGCTGTCTGATTTTTTAAGTTATTTTATCTATCTATCTATCTTCTACCTGTCTAGTTGTTCCAGATCTTAGTTGCCGCACACAGGAACTTCAGCTGTGGCTTACAAACTCCTGGTTGCAACACACACTGACTTAACAATTATCATCAACTTGCCTCTTTATTCTCAGCTTCTCCACTAAGCAACAGCTTAAAGAGAACAACCTCAAAGAGAAATTCTGACAACAAGACTACTCAATGAAACAGAAATGTTGTTATAATGTAGTATAAATTCCAAAGGCAAACAGGCAATGTGTAAATTCCTTAATTATTCCACTGCAAAGCCAAAAAAAATGGATGCAGTAGAGAGGACTGCAGGAAGGGAGAAATATGGAAAGAAAAACGGAATAGCACTGACCACAACTCCTCCTTTATCTTAGTTTATGTTCATATAGTAATTCAGAGTTTAAAAAAATTTTTAAGTATCGGTCAAAAATCAGCAATACAGGTTTCATTAGCATTATTTGTCAACTCATTTTTATTCTCCACAAATGGCTTTAAAGAAAAAGGTCTCTCATGCTAAAATAGAGCCTAATCTCATTTGGGAAACTTCTTTTTAATTAAAAAAATTTTTTTATGCCACACCTCAAAGCATGCGGGATCTTAGTTCCCTGACCAGGGGTCGAACCCAAGCCCCCTGCAGTGGAAGTGCAGTGTCTTAACCACTGGACAGTCAGGGAAGTCCCTGGGAAACTTCTTATAAAAAGAATGGAGCTGACAGTCAACATATTAGACACAAAATAGGACATAATTTATGTTTCAGTTCAGTTCAGTTCAGTCGCTCAGTCGTGTCCGACTCTTTGCCACCCCATGAACTGCAACACGCCAGGCCTCCCTGTCTATCACTAACTCCCAGAGTTCACCCAAACTCATGTCCATTGAGTCGGTGATGCCATCCAGCCATCTCATCCTCTGTCATCCCCTTCTCCTCCTGCCTTCAATCTTTCCCAGCATCAGGGTCTTTTCAAATGAGTCAGCTCTTCGCATCAGGTGGCCAAAGTATTGGAGTTTCAGCTTTAACATCAGTCCTTCAAATGAACACCCAGGACTGATCTCCTTTAGGATGGACTGGTTGGATCTCCTTGCAGTCCAAGGGACTCTCAAGAGTCTTCTCCAACACCACAGTTCAAAAGCACCAATTCTTCTGCACTCAGCTTTCTTTATAGTCCAACTCTCACATCCATACATGACTACTGGAAAAACCATAGCCTTGACTAGGTGGACCTTTGTTGACAAAGTAATGTCTCTACTTTTTAACATGCTGTCTAGGTTGGTCATAACTTTCCTTCCAAGGAGTAAGCGTCTTTTAATTTCATGGCTACAATCACCATCTGCAGTGATTTTGGAGCCCCAAAAAATAAAGTCAGCCACTGTTTCCACTGTTTCCTCATCTATTTGCCATGAGTAATTTATGTTTAGTATAACCTAAATTTATATAGTCAGAATAAAGAGGGGCAGGTTTGTGAAAATTTCTTTGCTTTAAAGGATTATCTCCTCATACATTGCTTATTTTGTACATTGCTTATTTTTATTTGACGATTTTGTGTTTTTTTAAGTGCTGGAGAAAACCTTTCTCACTTGTGGCTTTTCGCTTACCTTTGTATGTGCTATAAACTTTTTAGACAATAGTCTGTGTTACTTTTAAGAATTATTTTTATTATGTTGAAATTTATTTTTTTTTAAAGTCTCCAGGGATAAACACCATCTTTAATTGCTTCATTTTCTGATTTGGTGACCAAATTAAAGTAACAGTAAGCTGTGAAATTGATATATACGCTTAATATAAAATCCAACCTTAGCCCTAGCCCCATCCATACTCCAAAGAACAAGAATCCTGGAGTCAGTTTTGGGGAGAGCGCACCTTCTGGGGGACCCGCTGAGAGGGCTGTGGGTGAACGTCTGGGCGGCTCTGCCCTGAGGCTGGTCCCCTTGGCTGCTTACCTGCACCGGAGTCATCTGAGCATACCCCCTCCAGCTAAACTCTGGAAACTCCAGGGGATCAAATCCAAACCGCAGTGCTCTTCCACTGGGTGTAGTGCCGTCTTCAATCTCGTACCTCATGTGATGCAAATCCGGGAAATAGTAGTTGTTTTCAGGCCTTTTATAAATAAAAAGTAAACGAGCATACAGTGAACTGAGGTTCATTGATAACCCAAATATCCTTTAATCCCAGTAGGTGGCACTAAAAGAACTCCCCATAATTAACAGAACACATTCAATATGGACGAGGGAGAGAGGCCCCCTGCTTTTCCTCTAAATCATTGCTTTAACTCACGTAAACATTCACAAAAAATACATCCAGCTCCTACTGATGCCAGTTAGAGAAAATAACTAAGAACAACCCAGTGACGGCATCCTCTGAAATGTTCTAAATGGTTACCAACCATTTAGCAAAGTCAAACTGGGTTATTTGCTATAAATCCATTCATTTATATACTCATATTCACTGATTACATAAATATTAATGACTTTGCCAAGCACTGTTGCTAAGCAGCACAGATATAATGGTGAACACGGCCGTGAAATTTACCGTGAATACATATTACTTTATGACAAATACTTTCCTAAGCTAAGTTTATAAGCTAAATACATTTTCTCTACATACACATATATGTTTTGATCATTAGAATGACTTTTCTATGCCTTGTCTTCTCTTATTGTACACCTGTAAATGGACTCAGGAGTCCAATATTGGTAACCACAGAGAAGGATCAAAATTAGTCTAATGCAGGACTTCCCTGGTAGTCCAGTGGTTAAGACGCCACACTTCGATTGCAGGGGGTACAGGTGCCACCCCTGATTGAGGAACGAAGGTGACATTCTATATTCAAACAACTTTCAGTCCTTCAGAATGGTAGGATTCTGGTAGGATTTTGACAATCCAGTCCCAAGCTAATATGTGCTGATGGATTTAAAGCCATAAAGACCAATTAGTCAAGGAAAAGAAAAGGCCTGCTCCTATACTGCAAGTAGAATTAGGAGTGCTTACAATTTTTCTGGAGCTAAAAATGTTCATTCTCATTGACCTAGTAATTCTACTTTGGGGAATATTTTCTAAAGAATGATTTTATAGGGTCAAAAATTAACATAAAAGAATGTCTATAATGTGAAAAACTTGGAAACAATACAAATGTACAATTATGAAATAATTAAATTTTAAAATATTATGCAACAATATTTTAACACTACTTAATTAACGGATAATGTTCATGATATCATGTGAAGATATTGATATAAATTACATAAACAAATTCAATACTAATTTTTATTCATAGACAAAGCCCAGAAAATATACAAAAAAATATTAAAAGGGGTTTATCTCTGGGTGGTAGAATGAAGACTTCCTTTTCCCTTTTTACTTTCACGTACTCCTTAAAATTTTACAATGAATACATATTACATTATCACAAAAACTTTAGAAAACAAAGTAAATGTGAATGCTTTCTAAAGTTTTGTAGGGAAAACTAAAAATGCAAATTATAAACAAACATTTGGAGGAACTGAGGGCAAAAAGATGCAAGATTTATCAACCTGGAAGAAAGGTGGTGTGGCATCTACATTTCTGGTTTGCTAACCTTTTATTTCAGTATTATTCACTACTAAATTAAAGGACAATTTAAATCCCATGTGTATATATGTGGAGCTTCCCAGGTGGCGATAGTGGTAAAGGACACGCCTGCCAATGTGGGAGACATAAGAGAGGTGGGTTCCATCTGTCCATCAAGAAGATTCCCTGGAGGAGGACATGGCAACCCACTCCAGTATTCTTGCCTGGAGAATTCCATGGACAGAGGAGACTGGTGGGTTAGAGACCATGGGGTTGGAAAGAGTCAGACACAAATGAAGCGACTTAACACAACACAACCCATGTATATATGTATTGACTGTAATGTCAGTATTTTGACCTCAGGATAATTTGGGTAATTTATTCTGATGCATTACTTCAACTTCCAAATTAGCCAATCACCTACACAGCGGGAAGGAGAAAAAAAAACTCATGCTGGTTAAACAGGGGGAAAGCTCGCTTTATCAACAGGAGGGAGGAAAGAGGCAAAGCACGGGTGGAAAATGTTTCTGAGCCAATTCACAAAGTTCCTCTGTTTCACCGTGAGCCTCGTTGGTCTACAGGAAGACAAAACTACAGATGTGCCTGTCTCCACACTCATTTTATTATGAACCCCTGTGACCATCATTTATTTAGAAAGGATAGGAGAAAGCACAGCTGAGCAGCTCTGAGCCTGAGACCTCAAATGCTGGGAACATCAAGGTAAAGGAGAGATGTTCCATTTTGTCAATAAATAAGGTGGTTCACTTGACTACATTAAAGATCTCTTTATTAACCTGGTGACAAGGTAGAAACAGTGAAGATGAGATTTAGAAGACACTGCATGTCACAAGACTTTCAGCAACTCATTCAAAGTCGGCATATTAAAAATTAGATTTTTCCTCCCTCCATGGAGGGACACTTACGGATGGATCACGGTTTCAGATAAATATAGAAACTGCTAAACAATCGGGACAGAGGCTGAGTGTGCCATAACCGCTGCAGTCCCCCTGGGACCTCAGTTTCCACTTGGCTCCCTTGCTCCTTCTGTTCATTGTGATTTGCTTCTGCATGAGACAGGGGACTTCCTCTCATTCCTAAAACTGTCTTACCACCCCCAGCACCCAAGCCCCACAGTCATGGGTCCTGAAAAAGAAGCAGAAGATGCAACTGCCAGGCTCCTCCAGGCTGGGAGCTCACATGGATGTTCAGCCATGAGAACCCACCTCCTGCCTCCAGCCCAAGACTTGCCCAGCTGGCTTTCTGCCCCTCTGGGAACTGTCCAGTGAGGATACTCTGCGATCTGCAAAGTGGAATCATTTTAGGGCAACTTTGTACCTCCTGCTTTTTTTTAGAAAAAAGATTGCTTTTTGATGTAGACCTTTCTTAAAGTCTTTACTGGATTTGCTACAACATTGCTTCTGTTTTATGCTTTGGTTTTTTTTGGCTGTGAGGCATGTGGGACCTTAGGTCCCTGACCAGGGATCGAGCCCAGACCCCCTGCTTTGGAAGGCGAAGTCGTAACCACTGGACCACCAGGGAAGTCTCTACCTCCTGCTTTAATTGGACTCACAGATGAGTGTCTAGACTGCAAAGGACAGCACAGCTTCACTTCCTGCTCTCTCACCGTGGGACCCCTCTACTCTCCCCAGGACCGTCGGCACAGACAGGACTCTGAGGAAACCTTCACAACATCAGAACACAAAGGCATCCCCTGAGGACTCACCGCTGGCAGGCCTTCCCCACGACATGCTCTCGGCACTGGCAGACTCCGGAGGGCCCGCTGCATACAGGGGAGACGGCTCCACCGATGTCACACCGACACCCTGAGAGTTGGGAAACGGCCGGGGTCACCCATCACAGCGTCTCCAGGCTGGAGGCCTTCCCTCCCTCCATGAGGAGTGGAAACCAGGAAGCCCAAGTTGCCTTCTTTCCCAGGACGCATCTTATATCCAGGAGGTATTTGAAATTTGTAGGAAAATCCCAGAGAAAGATGGCACGGTGCCCCCACTCTCCCCCGGCCCAAAAGTCCACCTGAAACTCGGAGATGCACTGGTAGGCCACTTCCAACTCTGCTGTACCACGTAAGGTGACAGCAGCCTGGGAGCGAAACATGATTCACAACACAGTATGTTGTAAACAGTAGGTGCTAAGCAGAAGCTGCTTGAAAGATATCAGAGTGGCCTTGTGGGGCGACCACTCCTGCAGTTGTATTATTTAACGTGGTATTATCTTGTGTGAACTTTTTTAATATTTCAAATTTATCTTTAAAATGACTAAGTCGTTATCTGCATTTAAATTTATCTCTAAAATGACTAAGTCTTGATGTTACTTACATCTCCCCCAGGGCTCCCCTGCACCCCAATTATGATTTTTTATAATTGACCCAACAGTATGCTGATAGAAGACAAGGGGAAGCGGCTCTGGCTGAAATTTACTACTCGTCTTAAGGGGAATTTTGGCCAATTTCCCTAGACAGAACTTTTCAGTCCCATTCTATCAGAAAGTCAGCAAGAAAGCAGTGAACTTGGAAGCAAGGTTACTCTGACAGTCTTTGCCTATCAACATTTTTGCCTTACACAGGAACCCCTGGGAGAAATTACCTTGACACCCAAAGTAATTGCTCTTTTCCAAAGCAAAATATCCATCTTCGCATGTGTCACAGGAATCGCCACCAACATGGGATTTACAATGACAGTCACCATCTAACTGCAGAACAATGAGCAGATGACAAAATTTGGTGAGATTACAGAATTTGCTGGGCTTCCCTGGTGGCTCAGATGATAAAGAATCCGCCTGCAATGCAGGAGACCCAGGTTCAATTCCTGGGTCAAGAAGATCCCGTGGAGAAGGGAATGGCAACCCACTCCAGTATTCTTGCCTGGAAAACCCCATGGACAAAGGAGCCTGGCGGGCTACAATCCATGGGGTAGCAAAGAGCTGGACACAACTGAGCCACTTTCACTACTTTTTCACAGAATTTGCTAATCTTCAAGATTTCAAACTGGCTTGTTTTGTCCTATGAAGCAGGGTAGCCGGGATTTGAAAACTCCCATGAAGATGGCCACATGCTATACAATTACAGAGGTACTAACCCCCTCTTGCATAAATCCCACAATTAACTGTTACTATATTCTACCAGCATCCCAGGAAAAACTGGTCCACGTTACCTGCCCACACTCTGCAATTCCGCTCATGGTTCCCGCCACGTGGCATCGGCATTCTGGGAAGAGAAGAAAGCATTCTTGGCCACGGTTACAGAAAGGCCAGTTCCACCTCTAGGTACAGGACACGCTAGTAATAATATAGGTGCCATCACTTTCCAGCATGCTCCAACAGAATTCCAGTTTGCATCCATCAGGCCTAAAACTGGATTGCTTCCTGGGCTCAGCAGAACCCAACAACTGGATCAATATCATCTACCTACAAGAAGTACTGGTTCATTTATGACCACTCATAAATGACAAAAGCTGCACCGTCACGGGATTTCTAATTGATTCTAAGGTCGAGGTTATTACTGATATGCTTACATGAAAATATACCCTATTGAAAAATATTCACTCCACTGAGCTATCTTTAGCTTGGTGTTTTTCAGTTCTATCCTGGCTTCCAACTAAACATAAAATGAAAATAAAGTGAAACCGGAAAGTGTGGATTATAAAAACAAGGCGGAAAAACCATTTATCAAGCAGCTGCCATGACAAACAACATGATACATATGGAAACAGGATATAAATCCCTTGCTGAGATTTCAAAAATGATAGAAGTTCTGCCAAAAGTCAGGGGGAGGGGGTGAGACATCAAAACATTTATACAGAATTTCAAACAAACTGAATGGATTAAATCAGTAGCTCTTTTGTGAGTTGAGTCACTGAGGTAGAGAAAATTAAGAGGAAGTTACAATATATTAAAAAACACTGAACACAGGAAACCTTACCTGAACATCCATCAGGGTTTTCTTTGGCCAGATTCCAATATAATGGTTTGCAGATGCTACACGAAGGACTTTCAACATGAAGCTTGCATTGGCAATGGCCCTTTAAAAGAAAAGTCATCATCTGACATCTTAGAATGAAGAGGTTCCCAAACAAGCATTCTGAGAAAAGCTGGTCACAGAAATGTATTTTGGTCATGAAAAGTAAATGAAGTATATTCGGGCAGAGTGAAAGTACTGGGTTGATTTTAACAATCTGCTAATTGCTTTTGTTTTACTATTTACTTATTTGTTATACACAGAATCCATATATGTGCTTAAAATTGGAAAGTTCAGAATAAGAAAAAATTTTAATGATTCTTATTTACAACACTGTCGTTATCTGTGGATTCTCTTACACTGTGGATATAAATCTAAACGGAAAATATCTGAACATTTAACTTGCTGAGATTCAGTAGAAATTAGATTTATCTGCAAGCATGTTTATAATATGCAAGAGTCACCTCCTTTCTTAAACATCATCAAGTCCCACAGTGAGGACAGAGACTTTCTCCCACTTTCCCTCCAGAACCTGGGGTTCCAGCTTTTGCATGCTTTGAGGCTAAGAAGATAATTTCTAAAGTGCTTAGAAAATGAATCAGAATGCCACAGCACTGTGCTTGGAGTAACGTCAAGTAGACTACAATTACTCTGTACACAGACAGCTTAATTAGACGTTTACTGGCCTTTGATTTTCTTAATTT
The DNA here is from genome assembly GCF_023699985.2 of Odocoileus virginianus. NCBI lineage: Eukaryota > Metazoa > Chordata > Mammalia > Artiodactyla > Cervidae > Odocoileus > Odocoileus virginianus. The sequence goes on along the minus strand of NC_069695.1, from coordinate 25,150,378 downwards.
TAATTATGTATGTCAGGCTTATGTGCAAGTCTCTAGGGAGGCAATGCCTTCAGAGGAACGCTAGGACTCCACAATTCTACAAAAAGTTTAAATAAACCATATTCTTTTGTTTTTGACCAAAAGAAATTACAATATCATATACGCACTTTGAAAAAGAGTAATAGCCTCTTCAAGCAATTCAGCCTCAGGTCTTAATTTAATTTACTTTTTAATTTCAGGAAGCTCACAAATGTGTCAGTCTCAAATAAGTATCAGAATAATAGTTAGAACTGCAACCCTTTAACAATCTTCTACTTACCAAACTGGAGTCCAGAGTTCCGGCTGGGTCACAGACATTGCTTGAGCCTGGATATGATGTATAAATAGTTATATGGTATAGAAATATCTGGGGTTTTAATGTTCATTTGTCCCTTTGTTTTGATGTTTCAAGGTTTGTTTTCTTTAAGGTTTCCTTGTTTTTAAAACCAGTGCATCTATATTTATATTTTTTTAATAGATGGGTAGCTAGGACTTTGCATGTATTCAGTTGGCCAAAAAGTTCATTTGTATTTTTCTGTAATATCTTATGGTAAAACCCAAAAGAACTTCTGGGCCAACTCAATAATTCACAAAAAGACACCTCTAATAGCCTTCATGGTCCTCACTCCCGAAATCACCCTTTTGGTCACTCAACGACTCTCTTCCCTGCCTCCTCCTAAAAGTTCATTTCTAAATGATGAAAAGGAGACTGGGGAAATGAGTCTAGACTTTTGAACATCCTTAGAATTATCCAGAAGAGGGCAGTATTATACAAAGAGTTTTGTTTTTTTTTTAATTGTCCAATTCAATGCTGGGCTTCCCTGGTGGCTCAGAAGGTGAAGAATCTGCCTGTAATGTAGGAGACTGGAGTTTGAGGGAAGATCCCCTGGAGAAGGGCATGGAAACCCACTCCAGCATTCTTGCCTGGAGAATTCCATGGACAGAGGAGCCTGGTGGGAGTCATGGACACGACTGAGTGACTAACACACTAACAATTAGCTGTTATAGAATTTGTAAGTACATTTTTTAGCTAACCAAGACTTATTTCTTTCATTATCACAGAGCCCCCTTGCTCTCCACCCATAGGAAAATTGCGTCTAAAGTTAATTAATCTGCCTTAGTCAATCTCACGTTACAAGAGGAAGAATCAGGCAGATTAGGGTCAAAAGTGAAGCGGTGACCAGCAGTGGGCCTGGCAGGCTTTGCAGGCTTCTCGGAGGGGCTGGCCACACACACAAGGTGGAGAGGAGCCCACCGCCCAGCCATCTGCGGTCCTCCCTACCTTCGCAGTGGGGGAAATCAGAGGCGCCCGAGAGACACCTGTCACACTGCTGCCCCGTGATCCCCGGCCGGCACGCGCACTGTCCAGTCACCGGGTTGCAGGGCGTCTGGTAGGACCCAAGGGCCGAACACTGGCAGGCTGGATGAAAAGACCTCAGTCAGAGCCACGGCAGGGGTGCCCGGGACCCGCATAAGAGCACGGAGCTGGGGCCCGAAAGACCCAAAGACAGTTCCAGCTTCACCTCTAATCAGACTTGGAACCTGAAACAGATCGCGCTGTTGCTCTAAAACGCAGTTTCCCCCTTTTTAAGTGGGAATAATATTAGCATCTACTTGATAAGAGCCCAGTGGGGTAGAACTCCACGAGAGGGGCTAGAGAATTAGTGACATGGTCCGAAGAAACTAAACATTAGAGAAAAGAAAAAACAGGCCTAGTGCTGCTCAGCCAGCTCACGTCAGACAGCAGGACAAGGACTCAGCTCTTCGGCTATCCGGGCCAGCATCCTCTGAGGCCCCAGATTCCCTCCAGGCCTGTCTGCAGAGATCAGGCCCCTACCCAGGGGCAGACGACTGAGAAAACGCTCTTGGGCTCTGGGATGGTTTGTGCTTGCACGTTGCCTAGGCTGTAGGGCTCAGATGTTGGCTCAACACCAGTCCAGATACGACTGAAAAGGTGCTTTGTTAGATGCGATGAACATTTAAGTCTGCTGACCTCGAGTAAAGCAGGTTACTCTGCACAGTCTGGATGGGCCTTGTCCCATCAGTTGAAGGCCATACGAGAAAAGATTGAGGTTAGGGAGGAAGAAGTAATTTCACCTCCAGACAGCCTGTGGACGCCAGCTGCAGCATCAACTCCCCCCTCCCTCCCTGGGTTTCCAGCCTACTGGTCTGCCCTGCAGACTTTAGATGCACCAGCCCCACAAACACAAGCGCTGATTCCTTAAAATAAATCTATCTATCTATATCTACATCTATCTATATCCATAGATATAATAAGTCCCTTATATACAAACCCTCATGTTGCAAGCTTTCAAAGATGCAAACGTGTGTTCCTCCAACGACAGGCACAAGCGAAACTGCAGCCTGCCCTCCGTCTCCTGTTGCTGACGAGCCTTCCACTCTACCACCTCCCACCTCCTCTCCCTCCTCCAGTTAGTAACTCTTCTTGCCTGGTCAGGTGATGCCAGCCCCTGTGTGCCAGCCCTTGCACTGTACTACTGTACTTTTCAAGGTATAGTACTATAAGGTTAAAAGTGCTTTCTTTATTTTTCGTGTTTGTTTTTTATGTATTCTTAGCATGAAAAGTATTGTAAACCTATTACAGCACGGTACAGGGGCTTCCCTGGTGCCTCAGATGGTTAAGAATCCACCTGCAATGTGGGAGACCTGGGTTCAATCCCTGGGTTGGGAAGATCCCCTGAGGAGGGCATGGCAACCCACTCCAGTATTCTTGCCTGGAGAATCCCCATGGACAGAGGAGCCTGGTGGGCTACAGTCCCTGGGGGCATGAAGAGCCGGACACCCCTGAGCATCTATGCACACAGAGTTCAGTACTATATAACCGATGTGTCAGTGGGTACCTAGGCTTACTTTGTAGGACAAATGAACGTGCTCTGGGGCCGGAACCCATTCATAGGTGGGGGGATTACTGTACAGACACACATCCTATGGGTTCTGTCCCTTTGGAGAGAACCTTTGTCCCTTTGTCCTTTTGGAGAGGGACCCTGACACAGGTCCTCTCTGCTCTTCTTCCTTTAAGGAAGGGAATGCAGAGAGCAAACACTCATGCTGGCAGTTGGAGCAGCAACAGGAGCCTGGAGCAACAGAGGAGGCAGCTCCAGCCAGCATCACATGGGTGAAATTAAAAACACTGACTCCTCCCAGGACCAGAGGGGTTGTCTAGGGAGCCTCAGAAGACGCAGACACACTCCAGAGGTGGAAACAAAGACACGGCCTTAAACACAGGTACATTATTTTAAATCGTGAATGACTCAATCTGGCATCACACTTTGGGTTTCTATCCAGCTTATCGATGAAAGCTGCCAGCTCCCAAACCCAAACCCCAACACTGGCTTGGAAATACCACTAGGCTTTGCAAATATTTTAAATCTGCTCTTTGCTTTGATCCAGGTCCTTCTGAGTTTTTGGAATCTTTTCTTCTCATCTGCTCTTCACTGTGCTTCTGCTTTGAGATACTTTGATTTTCAAAGAGTATTAAAAAATGATGATATTTAATAATACAAAGAATCAGGGAGCCTGTCTGCTGTGCTCCCCTCAAATCTTCCAGCCTCAAGCACAGTCCTAGTCTTTTTTCTGGTTGTTGTTCACTCACTCAGTCATGTCTGACTCTTTGCAACCCCATGGACTGCAGCACGCCAGGCTTCCCTGTCCCTCACTGTCTCCTGGAGTTTGATCAAACTCACATCCATCGAGTTGATGATGCTATCAAACCATTTCATCCTCTGTCGCTCACTCTCCTCTTTCACCCTCATCAAGAGGCTCCTTAGTTCCTCTTTGCTTTCTCCCATTAGAGTGATATCATCTGCATATCTGAGGTTGTTGATATTCCTCCCAACAATCTTGATTCCACCTTGGGATTCATTCAGCCCGGCATTTCGCCTGATGTACTCTGCATATAAGTTAAATAAGCAGCATGACCACATACAAAACTCAACATACTCGTCCCAATTTTGGACCAGTCCATTGTTGCATGTCCGGTTCTAACTATTGTTTCTTGACCTGCATACAGGGTCCTGGTCTCTATGACATGCCAAACAGATATTTATTAAATGAAGGAACAAGCAACTATTGAAATCCTTTTCTGGGTCCAGCCCTGTAGTTTTCAACTGATGTTTATTTTCTCCTTGAATCTTGCAACACTGCTGTGTGAGGCACTTTGGGGAACGCCACCCTCTTCCGTGTCAGTGAATAAACTCACAGAGCGAGGCGACACAGCCAGGCAACACGTAAATTTCGAGAAAAAGAGAGCCCCTTATTATCTAGGGGTGCTCTAGATGCCCAGGATTTTGGAGCTCTTCCGTCTGTTGGAGGAGCAGGCTGGCGCCTTCTCCATCAAAGCCACAAAGCCAGCATTTCAGTTCCATCATAGTGAACACCCTCCACCTCTCTGGCTAACTGATCAGACCTACAGAAAATCCCAAGGCTTCTTCCAACCGCCTCAATGTTCTAGACAAACACTGAACTGCAAAGCGAAGGGCCAGTTCAAAGCAAAATTGCACAGGACTTGGCCCATCCTTCTGGATTTGGTTTTCCCCCTGGGAAAGGCTGGGAGGGTTCTCCCGGGAGCATCCCAGGTCAGAAACCTGCCCTGAACTGCCACCCGCCTTCCACTGATGCATCTGGCCTCTTTCCAGGGCCAGTCTGTCTGATTTGTAAGAATACGCTGACGTGTAGGAAAAGGTTAGCCATGCACTGGTAACATACATATAGGACTTTTCTAAGGAACTACCTGTAACCACAATCCAAAGACTACGGCAAACTCCCATGGGGACAGTTCAGGTCCCGGGACACTGAGGTTTGGGGGCAGCTTCACTGTGACAGGCTTCAGTGCCAGCCATGGGAGGCCCCCATTCTCTACACTCCCACCCTCCTGGTCTCTGCTCTAAGTGTTGGCTAGTGGCTACTTAGCAAAATGCACAAGGGAAAAAGCAGGAAGAGGCAGGAAGAGGAAAAGAAAAATCAAGAAGGAGAAGGAAGGAAGGAAGGATGGACTGAGAGGATGAAAGGGAACAATACCTCCCACCCCCCACCCCCCCACCTCCCCCACCTCCCCCGCCCCCGCCAAAGGACCAAGTTCACAGAGAGCCTCGGTATGTTTTCTGCTTACAGGTAAAGTGCCAAGCCAGACGTCAACACAAACATAAAACTGAAATACACAGAGACGATTCTCGTCATGGCCTCACATCTATGATTTGACTTTCAGCTCCAATCAAGCAAACTGCAAGCACTTCAGTGAATCCAAAATAAAATGAGAAGAAGACAGCCTTGCGCTTAAAGTCTGGAGCAAATTAAGTTAATGCAAAACATAAATGCTGAACTGCAGTTGGCAAGAACAATTAGGAAGGGTTTTAGGATTCTTTTTAAGAAGATTTAAAAAAAAATTTTAAAGCAATGTAGAGCAAAGCCACACAAGCATTCTTTGGCTAGATATATTGGACCCTCTGATGTAGCATTTGTGGCTATACAGGTTCGACTCTAAAATTCCATGGGTCAGGCAACCAACTTCATCTAAGAAAGATCACAAATTGAAATACTGGGTCAGACCTTGATGCTAGACCAAGTTCAGATTTCAGCATATCTGGCCTTCGGCCACTGGCTTCAACACTGCCCAAAGGGAAAAAAAAAAATTAAAAGATCACAAAAGCTGTTAGAAAAAGTGAGTGCCAGAGAAGGGAGACCATTGGCAACAGAATGTGAGAGCATCCCAAGGGCTTCCAGAGCCTAATGGCTCAAATCTGGAAGAACAAACTTGGCGGCACACCTCACCACGCCACCGGGAACGAGGCTGCCCTGATCTTTCTCCTGTTTTTTGTCAGACTTCATTTTCACTACTCATAACCTCGCCTGCTCCTAACATAAACTCCTCTGGGATTGGTCCCTGAAAAGTCAAAGTGTAGTTGCTCAGTCAAATCTTACTCTTTGTGACCCCATGGACTGTAACTCGCCAGGCTCCTCTGTCCATGGGATTCTCCAGGCAAGAATACTGGAGAGCATAGTCATACCCTTCTCCAGGGGATCTTCCCAACCCAGGGATTGAACCCAGGTCTCCTCTATTGCAGGCAGATTCTTTGTCATCTGATTCACCAGGGAAGCCCAGATTGGCCCCCAGTGGACCTTGAAATGGAAGGTTTCCAACTCGTCTCCCACCTGCTAATTCTTCTTCACTTTGTCAATGAGACATTTGGTGCATACAGCTTAAATTAGAAATGTAATCATCCCTACCTCATGCTCTAAACCTTCATTATTTGGGATGTCCTTCCATGGAGAAAATACACCTGCAAGGATGAGGTTACCACCCCAGACCAGAGTCAGCTCAGTACTGAATCTGCCTCTAGGATAATTCACACAACTCCAAATAAGGATCAGCTATACTGACGTTTCAACGGGAAACACCTGGGTGTTCCAACTCCTAATACTGAACTTCCCTGGCAGAAGTCAAGGCACAGAAAGTAAAGATACCCCACTCCTTTCCTTACCCTCCCATCTGTGGGTGATCCAAATCTCTGGACGGGGACTGCAGAGGGTTTCTGTGGCCCAAGAGGCCAAGACTGAGAAGAGGGGCAGAGGATAGAGGCCCAGGACAGGTCGAGGGACCAAAAGGAAAAGCAAGTGGGGATGTGGCACACAGACATCTGTGCATACAGGGAGATCGGCCAGGACTGGGGCTACAGGCTCTTAAAATGATGTACAGCAGCAGTCCTCAACATTTCTGGCACCAGAGACCAGTTTCATAGAACACAATTTTTCCACAGCCTGGGGCAGGAGAGGATGGTTTGGGGATGATTCAAGGGTATTACATTTACTGTGTGTGTTATTTCTATTATTATGTTGTGATACATAATGAGATGTTGGAGTTAAGATACCTTGAATTAATTTGGGATTTACCTTATGGGTTTGGTTCAAGCCCTTAGTTCAGAAGAGTGGGTGGCCATTCCCTTCTCCAGGGGATCTTCCCGACCCAGGGATCGAACCTGAGTATCCCACACTGCAGGCAGATTCTTTACTGTCTGAGCCACCAGGAAAGCCTGCAATGGGGGAGGACCCAGGTTCGATCCCTGGGTCAGGAAGATACCCCTGGAGAAGGGAATGGCAACCCACTGCAGTATTCTTGCCTGGAGAATCCCATGGACAGAGGAGCACGCCGGTCTATAGTCTATCGGGTGGCAAAGAGTCGGACACGACTGAAGCGACTTCGCACACACGCATCACTGACCGCACACCTGTTGTTCTTCGGGGCCTGGGCCAGACTCCTCCCTCTCCCTCCTGCCAGCCCCTTCGGTGACTCTTACTAGGATGGGAGACTAAGAGACAAGCCAAGCAGACAGGAGGAGACTGTGGTTTGGCAGGTGCTGTCCTCCTTCCGGGAATCCCCAGCCTCCTCCGCCCGTCTGCCTGGCAGGTTCCTAAACCCTGTTCAGGTACCACCTCCTCTCCAGAGCCCATGTGCTTGACCCCTGGGGCGGGAGGAAGGGTGAGGTTGAAAGACAAAATCAGGGAGGTGACATGGCCGGGGTAGGAGGACGGTCACATGTAACATACATACATGGGCCAGCAGCTCATTCATTTAAACGGTAGGCCACACAGTTCTGCCAAAAGGAGACTCTGAATTTCCTTAGAAGGAGACTTATCTCAGGGGACTGATGGTTACTATGTTCATGTTGCTCACTTACCTTGGCAAATAGGGAAGGAGTAGAAACCCGAGCGGCAGGCGTCACACCGAGCGCCCCCCACGCCAGGGCGGCATAGGCACCTCCCTTGGGCATCACAGATTTCAGGGAGAACTCCTTCCAGGTTACAGTCACAGCCTGCAAAGAGGAAGAGACGTTCAGAGGGGTTCTCCATCCTTCATCGCTTTGTGTGTTTCTCCTTCACCCAGGTGTCTGCCATGGAAACCCAGATTCTGAGTTATCTATAGTTTATATCCAAGCCCATAACTTCAAGGCAAATAGATGGGGAAAACTGTGGAAACAATGGCAGATTTTATTTTCTTGGGCTCCAAATTCACTGCAGATGGTGACTGCAGCCACGAAATTCAGATGCTTGCTCCTTGGAAGGAAAATTATGACAAACAACCTAGACAGTGTATTAAAAAGCAGAGACATCACTTTGCCGACAAATGGACGTATAGTCAAAGCTATGGTTTTTCCACTAGCCATGGACAGAAATGAGAGTCGGACCATAAAGTAGGATGAGAGCTGAAGGATTGATGCTTTTGAACTGTGGTGCTGGAGAAGACTCTTGAGAGTCCCCTGGACTGCAAGGAGATCAAACTGGTCAAACCTGAAGGAAAACAACCCTGAATATTCATTGGAAGGACTGATGCTGAAGCTGAAACCCCAGTACTTTGGCTATCTGATGCGGAGAGCCAATTCATTGGAAAAGACTGATGCTGGGAAAGATTGAAGGCAAAAGGAGAAGGGGACAGCAGAGGATAAGACTATTACATAGCATCGCCGGCTCAATGGACGTGAGTTTGAGCAAACTCTGGGAGAAGGTGAAGGACAGGGAAGCCTGGTGTGCTGCAGTTCATGGGGTGGCAAAGAGTCAGACACAACTCAGTGACTGAACAATAAATGGCTTACATACAGTCCTACCCCAGAAGACTGAGAAAGACTCATCTTTAAGGGAGTAAGACACCTGGCCAGGAAAGATCAGAGATGCCATCCGGGAACCTCTTCGGCAGACATTAGTTTACAAAATATCTGTAATCTTTTAGCATCCATGACTGTGGGAACAGTTTTTTTCCCCCAACTGAGCCTTAGTTGGGCTTCCCTGGTGGTTTAGATGGTAAAGAATCCACCTATAGTGCGGGAGACCTGGGTTGGGAAGATCCCCTGGAGGCGGGCATGCAACCCACTCCAGTATTCTTGCCAGGAGAATCCCCATGGACAGAGGAGTCTGGCATGCTGCAGTCCATGGGGTCACAAAGAGTCAGACGCGAATGAGCGACTGAGCATGCCCACACACACACGAGCCTTATTTAGTAAAATTTCAACTTCATAGATTCCCACTGAATGACTATCTTGAATTAAACATATTTCCACTTCCATTGTTTAGAAGAAAAGAGATGAACACCCATTCAGCCCTGATCAGAGCCAGATGTGGCTCTGGGGGACCTCACTGGGCTTGTTTCAAGCCTGCAGGCACCAGCCCTTCCCAGCAGACAGCGTGCTCCCGTCCGTCTCAGGACCTCTGCTCTGGCCGGTCGGTCGTTGCGGGCAGCGCCCTTCCCGAATTCCCTCGCATCCTTCAGTTCTCTATGCGGGGAGTCACCACCTCAGGAAGGCCTCCCCCCACCCCAGTCTGTACCAGCAGCTCCCTCGTCCCTTGCCCACTCTCTGCCTTAACTTGGGTTTGTCTTTCACACTTTAATTATTGAAATCACTTGTTGGCTGCGTGGCTGACTTTGACCAGTAGAATAAGGGGAAAGCGTGTCCTGGGATTTCAGAACCCAGGTTTTGTAGATTTGTGGCTTTATGACAGGCTTTGTGGCTTCCATTCTCATGCTCTGGGAACCCTGAGATTGCTGGGGGTGGGGAGAGGTACTCTGTCTGACCTCCTCGAGGACAAAAGGCCACAGGGAGAGAGACACTGAGCTGTCCCCAGCGGACCTTCCAGCAAGTTCGGCAGAAAGACTGCCCAGCCAAGCCACAGGATTGCAAGAAATAAACCATGATGTTTTTAGCCACTAAATTTAGGGGCTAAATAGATAATGAAAGACAGCAATAAATGAAGGAAAAACCTATCAGACTAAACACTTAGGGAGAACTCACCTCAGGACACCTGCTGCCACGTACAGAATGTCTTAATCAGGAAGTATTTCCCGGAAAGACAGGGCTCTTGCTCGACTTCATTACGGACGGATAGATAATGAGGTCGAGCAAGAGTCCTGTTAAGATAAGCATCTTATAGGTGAGAAAAAAGAGGCTCAGAAAGGCTAATTAACTTGCCCGAGGTCACACAGCCAGAAAAGCTGAGTAGGAATGTGAATCCAGGTCAGCCTAGTTTTAAAGCTCCAGGCCTTTTATATGATGTGAAGGATAAAAGCTGATGAGGTAAAGTGAAGTCGCTCAGTCGTGTCCGACTTTTTTCGACCCCATGGACTGTAGCCTACCAGGCTCCTCCTCCGTGGGATTCTCCAGGCAAGAATACTGGAGTGGGTTGCCATTTCCTTCTCCAGGCAATCTTCCTGACTCAGGGATCGAACCCAGGTCTCATGCATTCCAGGCAGACGCTTTAACCTCTGAGCCACCAGGGAAGCCCATATACATATTCAAACCGTTCTTGTATTTAAGGAATCTACATTTCTATCAAGAACGTTAACATCTAAACCTGCAACACGGTCCCTTGAGGCAGTCCCTAAGGTAGATCAAAGATCTGACTGGGTTAGCCCTACTTCTCAAGCAAGAGAAGTCTCATGCATTTTAGAAAGATTTTCTACAAGGGTTAAAAATAGTAGATCATTTGAAGAGTTAGCTAAATCCCACTCCTTCCCTTTGCCCTTTTTCATGTAAAAGGTTGGTAACAGAGCTGTAGAATTATTATTATTATTTACAATAATGAAGAAAAAAAGATCAGGGTAAGTCAGAACAATTCTAGTCTTTGCATAATCTTTAACTTGCTCATACTTTAATCGAACAGTCACCTAACTTGACAGAAGTGGCACTAGATGTGTCCAAGAGCATACTGATCACAAGAGAAGCCTTGGAACTCATGCTGGCATGACCACCAACCTGTCTGTCCATCACAGCTGCCACACGAGGTCCCAGTGCCACAGCCCCATAGGCTGAGACCACCACAGTGAACTGCAGAGGTTTACTGTCAACTAATCTTGGCGATAAGCCAGGCATTAGAATTCAGTAAGAAACTTGAACTTGACATTGGCATTGAAGTCCAAGGAATCTAGATTTACTACCATTTGTAAACAGAAAGAAAGCATCGAGTAACTATGCATTGCTAAATTTCTGCTTCTGAAATTTACTTTTTAACTTAAGTGTGCTTTCCGTAGCGCAGTGGTTACCATGTTCTCCTGACACTTTTTTTTTTTTACTTATCTGGCAAATACTCCCACACAGTACAGGAACCAGAGATTTCTGAGGCCCCTTGCTTCTCCTCCACCCTTACCTCCCACCTCCTCACCAGGTCGTAGTGCCTGTATCTTAGGAAGGTAGCTGGAATACTCTCCTCCTTCCAGAGTTTCAGAGCCTTCCTCCAGGACCTCACCCTTGTTTGCCTGGTTTATTTCAAGATTCTCCTAACAAGGATGTCTGCTTCCCATCTTCTCCTTCCAACCCACTCTCCACACTGGTAGCAGGAGTGATCTTTCTAAAAAGCCAATTATTTCATGAAAGAAAGTGAAAGTGTTATTTGCTCTGTTGTGTCCGACTCTGCGACCTGATAGGCTATAGACTGGCGTGCTCCTCTGTCCATGGGGTTCTCCAGGCAAGAATACTGGAATGAGTTACCATTCCCTGATTAATCTCCTCCATGGTGACCTGATGCCTTCAGGACACAATTCAAAGTCCTCAACATGTGTGACACAGCAGACCCTTCAAAATCTTCATGCTGCCAGAGCCTGCACGGCACTTTGGCGTAAACTAAAAAAAGGTGTCTCTTCAAGATGCTTTCCTATCACTTGCTGTAAAATTGTCAACGTAACATCTAATGGAAAACTTCAAATGATGTTTAGGCCACCTCGATCTATACAAACCCATAATGTCCTCAATGCCTCCTTCTCCTGGTCCCAGGAAGCCCTTCTAGAACTGTACCTTTTTCTTTCCTTCTTTCCTTCCTCCATTCTTCCTCCCATCCTTCCCATCTACCTTCCTACCTTCCCTCCCTCCCTTTTGTAAGAAGCTATAAGGATGACCCTCATGTCTGCTCCTATTGCTCTGTGTTCTTGCCTGGTGGCTCAGTGGTAAAGAATCTGCCTGCAATGCAGGAGAAGCGAGCTCAATCTTTGGGTCGGGAAGATCCCCTAGAGAAGGAAAAGGCAACCCACTCCAATGTTCTTGCCTGGGAAACCCCATAGAGAGGAGCCTGGTGGGCTGCAGTCCATGGGGTTGCAAGAGTTGGACACAGCTCAGCGACCAAACCACCACCACCTTGCCAGGTCATAGGATTAACTCCTGCTGCTATAACTGTTTGCCACTGTGTCTCCTGCAGGCCTGGGGGCTTCCAGGGAGCAGCGACTGTGAACTAGCAGCTGCCTTGGCCGTGCCTGGTACAGAAAAGGCACTTAATAAGAGTTCAGTGAATGAAGAATATGCTAAATATTCAAGACTCCAGTGCTCTTTGGTAAACACCATTCCTTGAATTCTGTTTTACTGGCATCTACAGAGAGCTGCCGAACTAAGATATCAGAATTCACCTGTCTCTCTCTAAGCCATATGTGGCCTGTCTCCATGCCAACAGTGGCTGCCCCACCCTGCCAGGCAGGTTAAAATGCCCGGCCTGGGGAGGGACACAGCGCAAAGGCATGCCCCAGCAGGCTGTCACCCCCAACTCTCAGAGTTTTCATCATTAGCACATGCCACAGCCCCACCCACACTGACTCACAACTTGGCAAGGACAAATAGCTCCTCTGGAGAAGGGAATGGCTACCCACTCCAGTATTCTTGCCTGGAGAACCCCATGGACAGAGAAGTCTGGCAGGCTACAGTCCATGGGATCGCAAAGAGTCAGACACGACTTGGCAACTAGACAACAATCACAACTAGCTCCTTACAAAGTGATCAGGGGAATCAAAACCTTTTCATGGGGTCAGGGAACCTCCAGGCAGCCATGTCCTACAACCAAATGGGCTGCTTTACAAATCCATCCCAAGTTGACATCACTCTCCTAAATTAAGCACTTAGAGTCTTTCCGCAGCTGTTGATTTTGCTCTTCATCACTCTTCGTTTGAACTTGGAGGAATAAGAGTCCCCAGCAGCCAGTGTCCCTCTAGAGAGTGACTGTTTCATGTATCCTTTCATTTTCAAAAAGATTCCTTGAAGATATGTCTACTAAACATGAACTTTCTAAAAATAAATACCCAGTGGTTATAAATGATCACTTGGACCCAGAAAATCCCAATAATATCCAGGGTCATGTAAAGCTAAAAACATTCTGGCCTACAAAATGGTTCTGTCCTTTTGCTTCAAGTCTCCTTTGTTTCAAGTGTCTGGAACTGAGCCTATGGAATTTCTAGAACAGTATTTCTCGATCTGGGCTGCATACTGGAATCTCCTGGTAAAACATCATTGCCTGGGTGTGGAATCCCAAACTCAAGAGATGCTGATAGAGTCCCCGGATCTGTAAACTATGGTCTGAGGGTCAGATCCTTTTGCTTTAGTAAACAAAGTTTTACTAGAACACAGCCAAGCTCATTCATTCATGTATTGTCTATTCTTTTCATGTTACAACAGCAGTCGAGTACATGCAACTTTGGCTACAAAGCTAAAAATACTTACTATATCTTTACAGAAAAGTCTGCCAACCATGAAATACAAATTTCTTCTAATCAGAGCAGTGGTTCTTTTTTTTTAAATCAGAGCAGTGGTTCTTAACAAGAGACATACACCAGAATCATCTAGAAAATACATTCAAAATACCAGCCTGAACTTCACCCCTGGAAATTTCCCCAGGTGGCACTAGTGGAACCCACCTGCCAATGCAGGAGACATAAGAGAAGCTGGTTCGATCCCTGGGTCGGGAAGATCTGCTGGAGGAGGGCATGGCAACCCACTCCAGTATTCTTACCTGGAGAATCCCATGGACAGAGGGGCCTGGTGGACTACAGTCCACGGGGTCACAAAGAGTCAGACAGGACTGAAACGACTTGGCATGCATGCAAGAGACAGGCCAGAATCATCTAGAAAATCTGTTCTAAATACCAGCCTGAACTTCACCCTGGAAATCTAGATTTAAGATCTCAGGGTGAAACACAGGCATTTACATTTTGTAAAAGCAAGTTCTTAAACACAGCTTTGTGTAAGAACCACTGAGAAGACATGAAAGCATTAATGGGCCTCAATGAATTAAAATCCTCAGGGACGGGAGAGACCTGGTATCACCCAATGCTGTGTATCTCCTGGCAGTTGAGATGTTTGTGCTCCTAAGGTTCACTGCCAGAGGTCAGGCCCCAAACTGGGTATTTTTAAAGTGCATTAGTAGAAAATCAAATTGAATGGGATCTCTCTGCTTTCAAATTCCCAAACAAATCTAACTGCGCTAAGTGGAATTTTTTTTTTCCTCCAGGCTGTGTTCTGAGGCTTCCCTAATATTTTGTAACAGAAGTCTGAACTTCCCTTCTAATTCAATTAAATTTCCTTCCGTAAATCACCACCAGCCTATCTGGGGAGAAAAGGGAACAGAATAACAAAGGGATTACTGGAAACAGACCAGAAACAGAGTACCTAAAACATGCTTGTGGAAGGAGATCAGAGATGTGTATTGTAATCCAGGCTCAAAAGCTGAGCCCCATTCTAATCAAACGGCAAACAAGGACACACTCGCTGTACCCACTGTGGGTAGAATACCATGCGTGGAGATCAGAAAGTAAGTCAAGCACAGCTACTGTCCTCAAGAGACCAAGTGTGTGTGCACATGCATGCTCAGTTGCTTCAGCTGTGTCTGACTCTTTGCCACCCCATGGACTGTAGCCCACCAGGCTCCTCTGTCCATGGGATCTCCCAGGCAAGAATACTGGAGTAGGTTGCCATTTCTTCCTCCAGGGGATCTTCCCGACCCAGAGATCGAACCCGCATCTCCTGTGTCTTCTGTATTGCAGATGGATTGCTTCTCTTTAAATAAATCAGTACCTTTTTGTGATACTTTTAATGAGATTAAATGAACAGAAATCTGGCCAACCTTTATTATAGGGAGTCAGTAACTTCAAATATCCCCAAAGTGACCTTGAATCTGTGAGATCCATCACCTGCCTTTGGAAATTCTTAACTGGAATATTTTACACCAATGATATGAGACACAGCCTGAGGGATGCGTAAGTTCCCCATTCTGAATGATTCCCATGTAAAAGGAGCACCCTGTACAAGACACAACCCTGCATATTAACCATCTAACACATTAGTGATTTTACTTGTTTATATGTTACATATGTTACTGTATGAGTTGCCCCCACCCTACCCCCAACTAAAATATAAGTTGTATAAGCTACAGGAGAGCTGGGAAATTTACTTCACTGCGAAGTCCCCTGCAGCCAGAACGGTGCCAGACACATGGCAGGTGCTCACAAAACACGTGTAGAATCAGGGATTATGTAGCCAGAGCACCTCTCCACCCCAAAGCCTGCTTCCGCACACCCGGCCACTCTTCCCGGGGCACTTTTCTGGCTGCAGCAGCTCCTGGGCGCCCCCTGCAGGCCAGGTCCAGAGAGGTAATGGCCCAGAGGCAGCCCTCCCCACCCGGCAGGTGACTGAAGCTCTCCATTCAGCTGGGAGAACGCTGAGCAAATTCTCTGCTGTCTCCCAGAGCTGCCGTGAGGGCTGCAGCTCCAGGAGCTACCGCAGGACCAAGCTCGCTAAGGCATCTTCATAAAGGCCCCCTTCAGTCTCAGACTCGCTCCCTTACTGAGGTTTCCTGGGGTCACCCCCCAAATGAACGGCTTGCATTCAGTCCCTTTCTCAGAGTCCCTTCATGGAGAACCAAGACACATGGCAGGTAGCTGACTCTCACTGAAGGTTGCTGAGCAAACTGGAGACAGACAATCCAAATGGCTTAGTCGCCTTCATCAGGCAGTGCCTTTGCAAAGCCCAGACAGGATTAGAGGATGAAGAGGAAGAGGGGTGAGCAGTCCAAATGCAACACGCCCACAAGGCACCACCAAGGTCCCGTAAGAATGATTTGAACTCGGACACAGCTGTGTGCATAGAAGCAGGAAAGGAATATGGAGAATGTTTTTACTGAAGTTAAACCAAGTCAGAAGTTACTTGCCTTTTATTATATCTCCAGCTACTGGATCCTCTGGACTTGGAGTAGAAATGGGAAGGATGGGAATTCCTAGAACAAATAGTTTATCAAAAAATACGGAGAAAAATTAAGGACACAGCATAGTAAAACAGTAAATTGCAATAACTAGGAAGATGCCCGCTCCAACTTAAGTGAAAGCAGTGTGTGAAAACCAACTGACAAAAAAGAAAAAAGGAAATATTGCTTCACTTAAAAGTGTAGTAGCTAGTAATAGAACCAAGAAGGTCAGACATGAGTATGATGTGCATACTAATGAACAGAAATGGATATTCTGTGCTCACAAGAGCTAAGTCCCAGTCAATTAGGGCTTAACTGGACTTCTTTAGTATCTTTTTAAAAAATCAGTTAACTAACTTTGGCTGCACTGGGTCTTCATTGCTGTGCACGGGTTTCTCGATGCGGTGGCTTCTCTCGTGGCAGAGCACGGGCTCTAGGCTTGCAGACTTCTATAGTTGTGTTGCACAGGCTGAGCTGCCCCAAGGCATGTGGAATCTTCCTGGAGCAGGAATCGAACCTGTGTCTTCTGCACTAGCAGGTGGATTCTTAACCACTGGGCCGCCAGAGAAATCCCTTTAGTATCTTTATTGCTCTTTCATGTAAAATTGAGACTAGTTTTTTTAAATGTTTCCTTACAAGTTTTTACTCTAAAACTTTGCTTATGAAAATAAAATTTCCGCTCAGCCTCTCTCCAGTAATTAAGGATTCTAACTGATTAAGCCCTGATTCAGTGTTACTATGTTTGGGCTTAAAAGTCGGCTCCTTTAACTCTAAGATGGTTATATAATTCGTCCTCTAAACTGGGACACTCAACAGTGGTAGTGGGTCCTCACTCAACAGTGAGCCTGGGACCGCAGGTGGGTACAGGGCCAGATGGCGACCACATGCCAGATGGGACCACACACGTCCTGTCTGCACAGCCTCAAACTCAATGTGATTTTCCCACGATAGGAGAATTGTGAGGTGGGAATGGGCAACAACTAAGGTCTCAGTGGGGCAGCCTCCTCCCGAGACAGTGTTTCTCTGTCCAGACAACAAACTCCAGTTTCTAGGCTGACGCAGAGCAGACAAACCATGGCTCTCGCCACAACCTGCACGGCAGATTTCAGACCCTCCTGCTCCGTGTTCTTCCCTGGGGGCTCAGACAGTAAAGGATCTGCCTGCAATGTGGGAGACCTGGGTTCGATCCCCGGGTTGGGAAGATCCCCTGGAGAAGGGAACGGCTACCCCCTCCAGTATTCTTGCCTGGGAAATCCCATGGACAGAGGCTATAGTCCACTGAGTCCCAAAGAGTCGGACAGGACAGAGTGACTAATACTAACACACTTACTCCCTGTTCTACGGTGTTTCTAACAGATACATATTTTTTCTCTCTGAGGTACTGAGCCATTCTCTTAGGTCATGACAGTAGGGTGAGATGGGGGGCTCCTCTGTAAAGTGGGTAAGAGCAGACACATCCCTCGGCCACCAGAAATACAACACATACACGTGTGTGCAAATAAATATTTGGAAGCCCATGACATTTTTTTCTAGGTTTATGAAGGAAAACTTCACACATGGATTACTATTAAGTTGAAATTGCCAATATTTGCCCCTTGGGTCTGATGAGAGGGTCATGTCTATGGCACAGCCTAACATGTTGGAGATAAATAATACTATACAACATACTTATATAAATGTAATGTTCCAAACTTTGGGAAACACTTTCACACAAATATTGGGTTGGCCCAAAAGTTCATCTGGGTTTTCCTGTAACATCTTATGGAAAAACATGAACGTATTTTTGGCCAACCCAATACAGCCTTCCTGGCCCTATTTCTGTCCCCCTCTCTTTCCCCGCCCCGCCTGCCACGCCCTCAGAGGTCGATGCACAAAGCCCAGGTAAGAGCCAAGGAGCCAGGCCTCCCCTCCTACCACCAGGACTTACTGGAGCAAACTGGGAAATGATAGTAGCCGGCCGCACACTCCTCACAGCGGTCTCCGCGGAAGTTGGGCCGGCAGTTGCAGCGGCCGGAGCCCTGCTCACAGTCCTCCGCGTGCTCCGGGTGGCAGCTGCAGGCTAAGAGAAACGCCGGATTTCAGAGGGTCCGTCCTTCATTGCACCTCTTAAAGCCAATATTTCTTCATGTCCTTATTACTGGGTTGTTTGAAAAGGTCACTAGGGTATTTTCATAAGGTGCTACGGAAAAACCCAAACTTACTTTTTGGCCAATCCAGTACTTTCATTGGTCCACATGTGTTTCTGAAAGGCCACTGCTTTCCACTTCATACCTGGTGGATGGTTTGCAGTGACTCAACCCCGCGGCCCTCAGAGACAGGCTTTAATGCTTAGTCACACTGGGAAGGCCTTGAGGATGAGGTTTATGATGTGAGCACCACCCAGCCCACCAGGCAAGAGGCAAAAGGCACTCGCCCCCCACTGGAGGGGCTGGGTGGGCATGTACGGCAGCCCCTGGCAGGGCTGCCAGACAGAGCTTCTCCTGGCTGTGAGCCAACTACCAATGTCCAGAGTGGTCCTCATTACACAGCTGGACATGAGTGTGGACATGAGTGTGAGATGCCTAGACACTGATATATAATCCACAGACAGCACAGCAAGATCACGTCCGTAATCCAAATGTTAGAATCAAATGATAAGACTTACTGAAGGCAGTTTTTGTGACCGACATGATGGTCAGGTTTGCACTTCAGAGGGACAGGCGGGCTGTTAAAGACTTGGTAACACCCTCACTTCCCCTGACCTGGCCAAAGTCCTCACTTTGGGCAGCAAAAATATGTCACAGCTCAGCCGAGTCCCTGTGCGGTGAGGACCTGGGAGGCTGCACAGGTCATGAGCACCAAGCATCCCCCAGCCTGGCCTCTCCTGGGGTCCTTTGTTTAATTTCTTATTATTTATGTGTCCAGTGGATTCTTAGTGCTATGCCTCTAATACCTCCAGGAGACCATCTCAGTGACAAAGAAAGAAACTAGAAAAGTGATGGAAAACTGAGGTTCCTGATAAGGCAAGACTATATCCACAATCTCCTGTTTTCCTTAGCCAAGGCCTATTTTTTGTGAACACAAGAAAAATAATGGGCATACTTCATGGGGTGATATGGAAGATCGAAGGAAAACAGAGACCCGCTTTTAACAACAACGATGCCCTCAAACCTTAATGATACAATGAATGAATTTGGGGGGAAGGTGGGCACGGAAGTCAACTTCAGGACTGGAATTGTTTTCTAACTGCAATAGCCAGAGAACATAAAAGAATCAAACAATTTCACATGCATAGCAAGGTCCATAATCTGATCTATGACTGATAATTGCATAGGGGGAAAAAAGTGGCGTTTTTCTGTACAATGGAAGCAGTAGGTTACAGCGGCACTGGACAGATATGAACAATATCCTAACCTACTAGTTAGTGGTTCTGTCACCTGGGCCAAAATATTTAACTACTCAGACCCTTTGATTTCTCCACATCTAAAAAGGAGACTAATAATACATTAAGTTTGTTGTGAGAAAAGAAATTTGTTATTCAGGCAAAGCCTTGTATATAGCAAGTACTCAAAGAATCATAACTATTTTGAATATTATGAATATTCATAAATCCTTATGAAATCATTGCTATGTGTCTTATGCTAATTCTGATGAAATCTGAAATTGCTGGATATCACAGAAACATGCCAAAACAACAGAAAACATTTGCTGCAGGCCTAGCATGGGACAGGCCCAAGTCTCAGTATTTTCCCAGGTGGTTTTTTGGTGTGTTTCTTTTTTAAAAAAATTATTTTCTTCTTCTTCTTTATTGTTGTTTAATTTATTTTTTTCTTTTGTGGCCATGCTACGTGGCATGTAGAAGCCTAGCTCCCTAACCAGGGGTCAAATCCATGACCCCTGCCTGCACTGGAAGCCTAGTCCTGACCACTGGACTGCCAGGAAAATCCCTTCCTAGGAGGTTTTGATGGCAATTCACTTAATCTTAAGAGACTAGATTATCATTTTCCATTCATATAGAAGAAATCTGATTCTCAGAAAGACTACGTAACTGAGGTCACACAGTTAGTAAGGAGTAGAACCAATAATATGAAGAGACAGAGAAAACAAAAGGAATTATTAGCCAACCGTAATTTAGCCCAATGATTTCCCTGAAGTCTAAGACACATCAAATTGGAATGAAACTTACGAATGCAGCCATCGGGGGCATGGACCGGAATGCCATAAGGGCGATAATAGCCCTTAGCACACTTCTCACAGTTTACACCGGCTGTGTTATGCTAGAAAGAAACAAAAGAAACTTAGAGGGAAGAATACAGGAGAAGCCCTTATTTTGTGCTATTCATCCTGAGAAATGATTCTGTCATACACAACTGTAATGTTAAAATCACTGAAGAAAAAAAAAAAGCACAGATCTTGACCTTGAGTCTCCAAGATTTATCACAGGACACTGGCTTGAACTTGGCTCTGGGATTTTTTCTCATTGGAAGAGGAAATGAGGCCACGAACTGAACAGGCCAAGTTTTCCTCGCTACCTCTCACTGAAGCACCTGATATCTGAGTGGGCAAAAACTCCAGAGGGCTACTCTTCCAAGCTTCATTCCACAGTGATAAATGGATAATAGATCACCTTTAGGCTTAACCCTAGGAATAAAGGGCCATGTGTGTATTTTTATCTTTTTCAATTTTGGAAGAAACTGCATCTACAACTCCTTCTCTCGTCCTTCCAAAATTTTATCTATGCTTTACTCTGAAACCATTTCCCAAACATTTCTGCTATGAGAATTGAAAATGTAGGCATGTGTCTCACACACAGAGCTCATTTTAAAGTACAATACAAGGAAGCCTTTTATACTTCACAGTTAATCCTTGTAATTGTCAGAAAATCAAATTACCCAACATGCACCATCAATTTCCAAGAACTTTAAACGATGGATCTAGCTCAATTCTGCCCGCCCCCCCCCTCCACTGGAAAACAATCAGAATGACAATATTCTTTCATTGATGAAAGGAAAGGCAATAGGAAATTTTAAAAGAAAACATATATAACACACTGATTCTAAAGGAGTCTGCATAGAACACAGAAAGGAGAACAAGGACCCTTTCTGGATCCTCTCCCCTTTAATATGATTTTATTAATTACAGACTTTTATTTATTACCACTTCTTGTCCTGTGGGCTAAAATCTGAATTCACTTTAACACTGAGGTCAAAAGCACATTGGCCACTTCTTTGACTTCATTTACATGCATAAATATCTTGGGCAAATAGGAAACAGCTGTGGTCCACCCTCTCTTCCATCAAATGCCAATGACCTTCTCAACTCTGTTGTTGGCCACTATGGCTTCCAACAGAGCACATCAGGTTGAACTTGGGTCCAAATTTTTTCTGATGACTAAGGATGTTAAGCCCTTTGTCTGCTTATTGGCCACTCAGATACCCACTTTTATGAAGTGTTTATTGTATGCTTATCGACCATTCATACATCCACTTTCTGTGAAGCGGATAGTCAAACCATTTGCAATTGTATTAGGTTATTTGTCTTTTTATTACTGAGCTGTGGGAGTTCTTTATACATCCTGGATACCAACCAATCGTCAGAATGATGTTTGGGGAATATTTTCTCCCCATTCATGGCTTGCCTATTCATTTTCTTCAGTGCCTTTTGTGAGCAGAAGTTTTTCATTTTGATGAAGTCTAATTTGTCTATTGTTCATGGTTATTGTTTTCGGTGACCTAAGGAAACTTTGCTCATCCTCTGAATCATAAGGATTATCTCTTATATTTTTCTCTAAAGCTTAAAGTTTTAACTTTGTTTTGGGTCTGATCCATATCAATTTAGTTTTTTGTGTATGTTTGAGATGGATGGTCAAAGTTAACTTTTTCCCATATAAAATCCAGTTACTCCAGAACTATTTGTTGAAAGGACTTTCTTTTCTCTCCCCACCTCCTGCCATTAGATTGCTTCGGTACCTTTATTAAAAATAAAACGTCCATTGAGGACATAAAATGACCCAAGTCTGGGTCTGCTTCTGAGCTCCCTGTTGTGCAATGCTGATCTATTCTTCCAGCCTTATGTCAGTAGCAGTGTTTCGATTACTGTAACTTTACAGTTAATCTTGAAGTATGATAAGTTCACCAATTTTATTTAGTTTCTTCAAGACAACTTTGAATATTCTAGGTCATTTATATAACCATATAAAATTTTAATCCACATGTCAACGTCTTTATAAAAAATAAAAAAGAACTTCCATTAACTCTGTACAGAGTTAATTTGGGGAAAACTGATATCTTAATACTACTGAGTTTTCTAATCCATAAATATGTTACATTTTTCTATTTAGTTTCTTCTAGATTTCTCTCAGCAAAGCTTTTTAGCTCTAACAGAGAGGTCTTACATGTCTTTTGCTAAATTTGTTCCTAAGCATTTTGTTTTTTTATACTAGTCTTAATCAAATTTTAATTTCATTTTCCTGTTGTTTGTTACTAGTATATATAAATACAATTAGCTTTTCTATATTATCATTGTACCCTACAATATTACTAAATTCACTTATTAGTTCTGGTAATTGTCTTGTATATTCCTTAGGCTTTTTTACATAAACAATCACGTCATCTCCAAATAGAAAACAGTTCTACTAGTTCTACTTCCTTTCTGACCTTAATACTTTTTTTTCCCCTTGTCTTATGCAGTGGTTGGGTCCTCCTGGGCATTGTAACAAGAATCCTTTCTTGTTCCCAATCTTTAGAAGGAAACAGTTCAGTATTTCATCACTAACATGACATCCATTATAGGGTTTTCATAAAAATCCTTCATCAAATTTCAGACACCTGCAACGTTTATGTGCACACAGATCAACTGAAGGTCCTGTAATACATAGCTTTAACAAAATCCTGGGATCTTTCACCGACTCACAAAACCCAATGATTCATAACAAACCTATGGTGCATATTTACTTCTATTTAACTGTGATGACAGATGATATAAACTGTGTGGAGAGGGAGCCATGCAGAAAATGGTGGGTTTCTCTGAGGGTGTGTATCCCTGGTTCCATACAAATAGGCACCTCATGTAAAGTGCCTCTTTAATGGTAACATTAACAAAACATCATTCTAAAATAAAACAAGACAGAATATAGACTAAATTCATGAACACTTTACACAATTTTTAATGAATATCTTGAGGCAGATATACATATACCCTCCTCTGCTATATGCACCACTTAGCTAAATTCCAGTGAATCCAATCATTCTACAGAAGGGATGAAGAATCAGTTTTTCTTATTTGCTGTCAATGTCAATGGCAGACATCATTAACTGATCATGACATACTTCCTATAGACTCAGAATCCATTTGAAAATGGGATTTAAAGTTAGCATGGAAATTGATACCAAATTGTCCTATCTTAGAGCCTTTCTACTGGATAGCAGTCAAGACGAGAGGAATTCTCCCCTCCAGTTAGGCAAAGACCCAAAAATCTAATCAACAGAGTTTGGGCAAATATACCTCAGTCCATTTTCCCTACAATCTCTAAATTACATCCAGCTAAGCAGGCTTTCTATGTACAAAAGTGGAGAAAAGGTGTCAGGAAATCCTTTCAATTGCATATCACTTTCTTGACATCATTTATTTTTTAAATGTCTTATAATTTAAATGTTTTAAAATATATTTTTATTTATTATATGTATCACTTATTCACTTATTTTTGGCTGTTCTGGGTCTTTGTTGCCGTATGGGCTTTTTTCTAGTTTCAGTAAGCCAGGGCTGCACTCTGGTTGTGGTGACAGGCTTCTCATTGCAGTGGCTCCTCTTGTTGTGGAGCACGGGCTCTAGGGCACACGAGCATCAGTAGTTGCCGCTCCCAGGCTCTAAAGCACAGGCTCTATATCTGTGGTACTCGGGCTTAATTGTTCTGCGGCATATGCATCATCTTTCTGGACTAGGGATCAAACCCATGTCTCCTGCACTGGCAGGCGGATTCTTTATCACTGAGCCCCCAGGGAGGCCGGTAATATTGTTTTAGAGTAGGGCTTCCTGAATGTTCATTTCCGAGGCTGACTTAAATAGCGCCTTACCTGACAGTTAATGCAGACCCCTCCACCTGCATAGAGGCCTTGGATATTCAAGCTTGCCTGCTGCCTCTCGACATCCGGATCATAATAACAGTCGATGGAGTGGCCATGGCAGTTGCATGCTGAGGAAAGAGCATTCTAAGTTAGTACTGCATCATGACTAGAAGACCCTCAGTAAACCCCCGCACCAAGAGAATTACTGCTCACTGAACTACAAGAAAGTCCATTCTGGGGCACCATAGATACCCTCAGTGGAAAATTCTAGAGACTTTTACACAAAGATCAGCCTACAACCATATGCAATTTATACCTTCTTTTGTTTGATATTAACTATGAGAAAGTTTCTCTTTTAAAAAAAAATAAGATATGTAATTACAACAAAGTAAGATAAACCAACATGCCAAGGAGATCAAACCAGTCAATCCTAAAGGAAATCAACCCTGAATATTCATTGGAAGGACTGGTGCTGAAGCTGAAGCTCCAATACTTTGGCCACCTGATGTGAAGAGTTGACTCACTGGAAAAGACCCTGACGCTGGGAAAAATCAAGGGCAGGAGGAGAAGGGGACGACAGAGGATGAGATGGCTGGATGGCATCACCGACTCAAGGACATGAGTTTGAGCAAACTCTGGGAGACGGTGAAGGACAGGGAGGCCTGGCATGCTGCAGCTCATGGGGTCACAAAGACTGAACACCAAATGCCAATTAAGCTGCACAAAGTGAATATTACTATTACTCCTACTGCCGAGAATAACTGAGCTCCTGATATACTAGGGAAAGCATTACATTCGTTATCTTATTTTATATGTGCAATATATTTCTAGGGGAGGTATGATGATGTCCAGAGCCCAGATGGGGATGCTGCAGCTTGGAGAGGTGAAGGGAAGTGTTCACTCACAGAGTTCACAAGTCAGACAGGCAGAATCCTGACCTGTTTTTCTGTGAGTCCAAAACCTATTCTCTCAGTCAACATTCCAAGCCTTTCATCTCAGCTCTATCTATAATAGTGATCAAATGGAAGTAATCTTGACATCTAACCATAGGGAAATGGCTAAGCAAACAACAGTATATTTGCTTGACTAAGAGTCCTATGAAGTCAAGCACTGCTCATGTTTTGTTTGTAATAGAGCAGGTGCCCTCACACAGTAAGAACTCAGCAAAACAAACACTTTTTAGATACACTTGAATCAAGAATGACTATACCATGTGCCATCAAAAAGGATGTCACAGAGTTTTTAATGATACAGGAAAATATTTTTAAATACTAAGTGAAAACAATCCAGATATAAAATTGTATAAAATAACTCTTTAGCATTTAAAGTATGTATGAAAAAACACTAGAATACCTAACAAAATATTAATAGTGGATCTCTTAGGGTAATAAAAGTATTAATAATTTTACTTTAAGAAATAATTTCTAAATTATTTACAGTTAATATATGATACTTATAAAATTAGAGAATATAGTTTAAACCCATTTAGGATTTTCATCATTGCCAAGATGAAAAAAATTTAACACAAGTAAAATTCTGTTGTCTCTTAAGTAGAATATATATTCACTACATTCCACCTAGATCGAATTTTCTATCTTTCCAGGAATTTGTATATTTTAATCAAGTTCTCAGATAAATCTATTAGGGAAGAAGATTGAGTTAGAATTATAAATTAACCTGTTTTTTAAGTCTTTATTGAATATGTTACAGCACTGCTTCTGTTTTATGTTTTGGTTTTTCGGCCCTGAGGAATGCGGATCTTAGCTCCCCAACCAGGAATCCAACTCACAGCCCCCTGCATTGGAAGGTGAAGTTTTAACCACTGGACCACCAGGGAAGTCCCCAGTTATCCTGTTTTTAAGAGCTTGAACATTTTCTTATTTTCATTTCCTCAGTGGTGCCATGATTTTTTTAAGCATTTCTATTTATTACATCAGTTATTTCTTCAGAAGTCTTTATTTTGAATTGCAGTAACTCACATGGAATTTAGAGAGCATCTGACAAATATCTTACTAGGTCTGATTTCCATATGCAGCCTGTAATTTTTAACCATTTTGGCAAGTGTAAGAAAGTTTAAAACTTATGAAAGGAAATTATTTAAAAGTCATCACACATATTGGAGTAAGCGTGTCATTCACTGAGGGGTTCCATTGGTCTGGAAAACAAATCATATGACCAGTGTTGGAGTTTATGTGATAACGTTTACTCAAACTATTTTAAGCCAGCATCTGAAAGTGCTGGAAGAAACGACCCCTGATTATTACTTTTCCCTCTTTCTGGCCCTATTATCTAGGGATAAGAAGTAGGGGATTCACTGCAAAGGAACCTGTTAGCTCTGACTATCAAGTGAGAATGGCCATCCAAGGTAACACCCTGGACCTGGAGATCACCTGAGCATTCACCCAGACAGCATCCACACCTTCCAACAAGGTTAGCATCTCTCCAAGCTCGCTTGGAACTCCTCACCAGAAATGCATTCTAAGTAACTCTGCTGGTGACAGAAATCAGTCTTATTTCTTAACAGTTACGAGAATTATTTGGCTAAAATGCTTTCTTACCCATCTAGTTAAAACTGCAACAACAAAAAAGTGAAAGTGTTAGTCATTCAGTTGTGTCCAGCTCTTTGTGATCCCATGGACTATAGCCCACCAGGCTCCTCTGTCCATGGGATTCTCCAAGCAAGAATACTGGAGTGGGTTGCCATTTCCTTCTCCAGGGGATCTTCCTGAACTAGAGATCAAACCCAGGTCTGCTGCACTGCAGGCAGATTCTTTACTGTCTAAGCCACCATGGAAGCCCCCTAGTTCCACAAACCTGGATCCAAACACCTTTTGGTCATTTCATAAAAGCAAATTCATCTTCAAATGCTAAGAATATTCAGCAAAAAATAAGCCACAATATCCAAAGTCAATAACGACAAGTTAAAAAATGTTTCTAGCAAATGGAATAAATATGTGAATTTCTAAGAAGATGGGTTTAAAAGAAAATCTTTAGTTGGCTGTCATAGGGCTTGCTTGTTAAAATAACACCCTTTTTTTTTTTTTTTTTTGCTTTACACTGCCCATAATTAAAAGCAGCCTCTCATCTTTCTTCCTTCCTTCTCTGGTCCCCTCCACCCTACATCCCACTCAGTCCTATTCCCTCAGTGCTTCCAGCTCTCTGTTTAGACATCAATCTCACCACCTTCTCTGGAAGTTGGCCCTCAAAAAAATCAGGATTCCAATCCAGGATCACATCCTAAGAAACTGTAAGGGTTTAAAATTTAATAGTAGCTACATCACATTTTAGATTGCCAAAAAGAGAGGCCAATTGTCAAAGCACTCTGCCCAATCTTTGCATACAGTGTTAATGGTCACTATTGTTGCTATTTTTGTTCACATATTTCTGTCTGAATTTAGAGTGGGGCACTTTTACCTCCAGTCGGTGAGTTATTCGTTGGGATGGACAGTTCTGACTCCCGAGACTGACATGATCCTGCCCTGCCATGTTCACGAGCACAGGAAAAACACTGCCCTCAGTCCCTAGGCAGGCTCCCCAGGTGGCACTGCTGGTAAAGAACCCGCCTGCCAATGCAGGAGACATAAGAGACGTGGGTTTGATCCCTGGGTTAGGAAGATTCCCTGGAGGAGGGCATGGCAACCCACTCCAATATTCTTGCCTGGGAAATCCCATGAACAGAGAAGCCTGGCGGGCTGCAGTCCATAAAGTCTCACAGAGTAAAACACAACTAAAGCGACTGAGCACGCATGCATTCAGTCCTCAGCAGAACTGAGGGAGGGGGTCATGGGTGGGGCCTTGTGTCCCAGGGTCCCTGCTCCAGGGCTCACCTTCACACTCATGGCTCTGCTTCCCCATCGCGGGCCGCCAGCGCCTCTGATTGTACCCTGTGCAACAGCGATCACATGTCTCCCCACAGGTGTTGTGCTGGCACTCACACCGAAACCTGGGCATACGACAAAGCAGATCTATTACTGAAAAGTCGTTTTTTTAAACTGAAGATCAGCTGCTCCCACGTGAAAAACTGAGTCATCATGCTCACCTATGGTACCACTGCGTGACTATGAGAACAAAGCACTTTGCATATGTTATTTCAAATACCTCCATCCTGCTTAATAACTCCACCTTACAGGTGGTGACACTAAGATCCAGAGATATTTAAATATTTGATAAATGGAGAGCCAGATTTCAAACAGAAGTTTGTCTGACTCCAAACTCCCAGCTCTTCTCTACCACCTTATATAACAATAAATCAACACAGGAGCAAGTGCTGAGGGTACTGAGGTGTGCGGAGTATCAACATCTTCACAAAAATCTAGAGTCATCTGTGAGATGGGTCAGATTTCTTACTTTCAGCCTGGTGTCTGGCCCAGAGGTATAAAGAATCCAAGAGACAGTCACTTACATCTCAGAGGACCCTGCTTGAAGGGTCCAGCTCCAAAAAACAGCTCCATCACTGGGCCAAAGCTCAGATTACTCAGCAAGGCAATGGGGTAAACCAAAAACCTACTTTCAAAGAACTATTTTGTTGTTTTTCAATTGCTAAATTGTGGCTGGGTCTTTGTGACTCCATAGACTGCAGCATGCCAGGCCTTTCTGTCCTCCATTAGCTCCCCGAGTTTGCTCAAATTCATGTCCATTGAGTCGCTAATGCCATCCAACCATCTCACCCTCTGTCACCCTCTTCTTCTCCTGCCCTCAATCTTTCCCAGCGTCAGGGTCTTTTCCAAAGACTCGGCTCTTTGCATCAGGTGGCCAAACTATTGGAGCTTCAGCATCAGTCCTTTTGAAGGAGGAAACAGACAGAACAGGCTCCATCTTGAAAGCAGGTCTCCATCTTGGGCCAGACTGTGGACTTTGAGCTATATGCCCAGGATCTATGGAAACGACATACCAACTGGAAAAACCAGACCCCTTTGGACGGAAGAGCCCCAGGGCTCGAACCTAGACACTCCGTCGCCTAAAAGAATACCCTAATTATCTGTGTAACCGAACAGAATCATAAATTCTATTAAACTTATTGGGGTATGACCACAGGCCTACTGATAATTGTCCACTGTTAACTACCTAGGCTTAAGGCATACGATCACAGGTTAACTTTGATTGTATCTTTCTTTTCCTTTGTTCAGACTAGTTTCAGAGAATTTGGGGAGGTGGATTTGAGCACGTACACTTACGGTATATAAGGCTTCCCAAAAACTGGTCAGGGTCCTTGGCTAAGAGGAGACTCTGCCTTGGGCCCGCTGGTATAATAAACTGCACTCCACTATCGGCATTGTCCTTCTGAATGAGTTTGTTTCCCGGAACACATGGCTACAATACTTCCAATGAATATTCAGGGTTGAATCGACTGGTTTGCTCTCCTTGCAGTCCAAGGGACTCTCAAGAGTCTTCTCCAGCACAATTTGAAAGCATCAGTTCTTTGGTGCTCAGCCTTCTTTATGGAGCAACTTTCACATCCATCCATGATTACTGGAAAAACCATAGCTTTGACTATACGAAACTTTGTTGGCAAAGGCATGTGTTGTCTGCTTTTTTTTTTTTTTAATGTCTCTGCTTTTTAATACGCTGCCGAGGTTTGTCATAGCTTTTCCACTATAGACATGCCTTAAAATGTTTCTAGGCTTAAATGCCAAAGTCGTGGCACTGAATTAGAACTCTAAGCTCTGAGCTTCCATTCACCTGTGCTTGAAAGAGGATTCAAAACAGAGTCTACGAAAACTCTTGGCTGTGCCCATGGGGATCCCATTAATCCTTCCCAGGGGAGATGGGAAGGTTACTCTCCTAAGAAAAGGTGTCATCCCTTTCCCAACTCAGCTGCCTGTTAAAGAAGATGGACACAGATTTAACTGGCAGCACAGAACAGCTGGAGTCCAAATGGGTTTTGGTCAGAGATGCACTTTCAACTCATTGCCAGTGAGGTATTTGCTTAAGCTGGACTGAACAAATATTTAGGGAAAACTGTTTAAAGAACATACAGTCTTATTATTCTTTTTTTTTTTTTTTTTTCTTTTTCTGGAGGGGAAGTTTATTGTGGAGTCCAAGTACTCTCTCTCCTTTTTAAAAAAATATTTATTTATTTTTGGCAGTGGTGGGTCTTCATTGTTGTGTGTAGGCTTTTTTCTAGTGCTGGCGAGTGGGGGCTACTCTTCATTGCAGTGCTCAGGCTTCTCATTGCAGTGGCTTCTCTCGTTGAAGCTCCCAGGCTCTAGAGTGCAGGCTCAGCAGCCGAGATGCACAGGCTTAGTTGCTCCTCGGCACATGGAATCTTCCCTGACCTGGGATCGAACCTGTGTCCCCTGCATTGACAGGCGGATTCTTTACCACTGCACCACCAGCGAAGTGCCCAATGACTTTCATATTGAGAGATCCAATAGGGAGATCCATATTGAGCACAGAAAAAGAAAAGAGAGCTGGGAACCTGTCTGAATCATATAATCACCCCCAAATAATTGCTTTTGCTGATTCTCTCTCAGCCCAGGCTGATGAATGATGTAGAAAATTTATCCCTGTGCCTGTTGGAAGGATGTTACTGAATATGTTGTTGACTGGAGAATCCTCTTCATGACCGCTCCATCCACCTCCAGGTAGACGTCTCATCGGGCCCTGGTGTCAACATTCACCTTCTCCTATACAACTGATACTTTCAAGATTATGATCATAGTGAAATATGAAACTGAGCAGGTTTCCCTTTTTGAGTTGACTGCTAGGAAGCTCAGAATTAAACCCATGATCCTTCCACGTTTCTGGACATCAAAGTCAGCCTGGTACCCATGCTTGATTAAAGTCCTCTTTTGCCTTGCCACTTGATTGCTCTACTTGATTGTTCATTGCCCAGCCATGGCTCCCTCTGTTAGGTCATTGAATCCCCTTGAACAGAAGACTTTTTTCCTATTCATAGAGGCCTCCATGAATCATCTGGGCAGGTCAGCCTGTTGGGCAGAAGCCAACCAGCAGATGGGGAGGCAAGGCAGTTGTGCTAATGTAGACCGGTGGCACCCTGAGCCTTTCACTGAGGGACGGAGAGATATTTGTCCAATGACACACGCTGGGAGCAGTTCACTGCAGAGTGCAGAACCCCTGCAGGTCTGCCAAGGCCACAGGGCCAAATGGGAAGCTCAGCCTCTCTCCAGTGACTTCTCCTCTCCCACGGGGCACCACTTTGTCTCAGGCTCCGAGGCCTACAGTGAACTCTTTTCTCCTTCTCTTCCAACTCCGGACTTCCCTGATCCGGCTTCTAGTGCCCGAGGGCCCAACCATCCAGGAGGTTACATGGCAAGGATATTTAATCATTAATAAGCAAACTGTTGCTGATTAAGGACCGGTCGGTTGACAGATTCACAGTGCTATCTCAGAGAGTACCCCCTGATCCCTGAAGAGGGGCTCATAGCATTAGAGATTGCTTCAAGTTGGACAGAAGGGCATCACCAACTCACCACGTACGCAGGTAGCTGGCACCTCTGCCCAAACCCGTAGCTAGGCCTTACAATGCACAAACTTGAATGTGACTAACAGGAAAATGTACCCCTGGTAAATGCTGCTCTGGGGAACTGAACACTTTAAATTAAAACACTGAGAGACAAACATTACTCTATCTAGCATCTGGTCATTTCCAGTCCTTCAGAGTATCCTTCTAGAAGTGATAATGTGAGTGCATACAATTGCAGAGGGGTACAGTTTCGATCTCTTGATCGGGAAGATCCCCTGGAGGAGGAAATGGCAACCCACTCCAGTCTTCTTGCCTGAAAAATACCATGAACAGAGGAGCCGGGTGGGCTACAGTCCATGGGGTCACAAAGAGTTGGACATGACTGAGCACACCTGGCAACACTTACACACATACTGCAGAACAGTACATAAACACTCACGCATACAACTGCAGAGCACAGTATTAGAGGTACACACATCCTGTTGCATGTGAAATACGCCTCAATGAAAAGCAAAACAGTTACACTGACGTTCATAGCAGAATTATTGACAATAGATAAAAGGTGGCAGTGACCTGTGTCCCTCAACAGATGAATGGGTAAGCAAAACGCAGTGCATACATCATGAAATATTATTCAGTCTTAAAAAGGAAGGAAATTCTGACACACGCTATGAGGACATCATAC
This sequence comes from Odocoileus virginianus, assembly GCF_023699985.2. Lineage (NCBI taxonomy): Eukaryota > Metazoa > Chordata > Mammalia > Artiodactyla > Cervidae > Odocoileus > Odocoileus virginianus. Next base: position 25,118,220 of record NC_069695.1, on the reverse strand, counting down.
TAAGTGAAATAAACCAGTCACAAAGAGACAATATTGTGTCTTCCATGAGACACTCAGAGTAGACAAATTCATAGACAGAAAGTAGAATGGTGTTGCCAGGGGTTGTGAGAGGAAAGAAGGCAGAGGTGTTGTTTAGTGCGTAAAGAGTCTCAGTTCTGCAAGATGAAAAGAGTTCTGGAGGCTGGCTGCACAACTATGAATGTACTGAAAACCAATGAACTTCAACCACCCCCACTTAAGAATGGTTAAGGTGGTAAACTTTAAATGTATTTTCATGTCCGACTCTTTGTGACCCCATGGACTGTAGCCTACCAGGCTCCTCTGTCCATGAGATTTTCCAGGCCATTTCCTTTTCCAGGGGATCTTCCTGACCCAGGGATCGAACCCGGGTCTCCTACTTTGTAGGCAGATGCTTTACCATCTGAGGCACCAGGGAAACCACTTAAGAATGGTTAAGATGGTAAACTTTATATGTATTTTACCACAACTTTAAAGATGAAAAAGGATTTGAAAACATACACCAAGGATGACAAACATTTCTCCTGCCAACTGTACTCAATTGTCTGTGGCTGCCTGGGGCACCGTCTGGAGTGGGGGTGGGAAAGGGGGCGTTGGGATGGAGGAGAGGAGACACACACATCATCCTCATGTTGATGCTGAAACATTCCTGCTGAGGGAAGGAACTTAGAAGTATTTAATAGGATGCCAACACCACTGAAACAATTAGACATTCACAGAAAGTGAAAAAAATCTATACAAGGGACTCACAGTTTCTCAGGATTGTTTGCACTGCACACTTCAGCATGGCCATTGCAAACACACCGCCCACCGATGCTGATATCCTTTATGCTGTAATAATACTACAGAGCAGAAAACAGAACATGTCAGTTTTACTAAGCCCCGACATAGACTTTACTAATCTTTAACGCACACCTGTACTGACCCTCTTCCCCTCCCTCCTGTCTCCGAAGCCTCCCTCAGCACAAAAGGGAGTCACGTTTGGATGTAACTTTTCTTACAAAAGAAATACATTCCCCAATCAAATGTAATTGCACCCTGCTGAATCTGTCCATTTTTAAAAGTAAAATACCCTGCTGGTCCAGTGCTTAAGACTCCGTGCAGCCAATACAGGGGACGTGGGTTCAACCCCTGGTCGCGGAACTAAGATCTCACATGACATGTGGTCAAAAGACAAAAAAAAATAAAAATAAAAATAGATAAATAAAATAGTACAGCTGTCATGACTAACGAACTATACTTGTTACATTATAAAAAATAATTGAGACTTCCCTGGCAGTCCAGTGGTTAAGACTTTGCCTTCCAATGCAGGGGACGTGAGTTCAATCCCAGGTTGGGGAACAAAGATCCCGCATGCCTCGTGGTCAAAAGACAAAAAAATTAAAATAAATGAAAAAAATGGTATAGTGGTCACAACTAAAGATCAAAAATTGTTACATTATAAAAAATAATTGGGACTTCCCTGGCAGTCCAGTGGTTAAGCCTTCGCCTTCCAATGCAGAGGGTACGGGTTTGATCCCTGACTGAGGAGCTAAGACTCCACATGCTTCACGACGGAAAAGCCAAAACATAAAACAGAAACAATACTGTAACGAATTTACTAAAGACTTTAAAAATGGTCGACATTAAAAAAAATATTTAAAAGTAAAACTAAACTTTAAAAAGTTTTTAATTAAATGCTTTAAATGCATGAAGAGAAATTACCTTGGAAAAGAAATTACCCTATAGCTTTTCAGTAAAGGATTGCCTGCCTCCTAGCTTCTCTCTCTTTTTTTAATGTAAAACTGAGTTCCACATAGTGCACAATATATTGCACATTATCTATTTACCAAAAACATAATTTTTGTATCAAACATCTGGCACCAACTGTGTGCAGGTTCCAGGAAAGGAGAACAATATTCACCAAGATGGATTAGATACAGCACTGAGACTGGCAGGGCCCACCAGCAGCTGTGGATGTCCGCCTGCCTGTAGCAGGGTGAATAAAGCCACAGGCAGAGGTTCAAGCTCCAAATGGCCAGACAGCTGCAGACCCAGTTGAGGCTCGTCCCCTAAACCAGTCCAGCCATGTGGGTGGCCGTCTCATGGACAGGGCACGTCTCCAGCATGGCGGGAGTCTCTCCACTCGTGACAATGGGTGGCACCATCTGCCAGCTCCCTTCCTTCCCTTGGCCGGAGAAGCATAGGATTCAGTAGGGAATTTGGGGGTCAGGGGTGTAAAATAATCTTTCTCACTGAGGTGATGTCACCAACGAAAATATCTGTCAGGGAGGAAGTCTTTGAACTCACAAGGACAAGAGGGGCTTTGGACCTGGTAGCTGTCACTGAGGCTAGTCTCTAAACCTCCCCACTCACTCCAAGTTAGGGTTCTGTTCCCATCTCCTCACTAAAAGCTGCGAGGAGTCTTAGCTTCCTGGCAATGTCTTATTTAGTCTGAAGACATTAACAGCCTTTCTTGTCAATACAGATAAATGCAGCACTGGAGAGCTTTCTCAGACAAGTGCACACTCAGAAGCTTTCACCACATTAGTTTCTCTCTGCACACGGGTTAGGGCAGCAACGGCAAGAGGGAAGCCCGCCATCTGCCTTCACTCAGCTGCACATGTGATACGTGTAACAGGACAGCTGGTATTCTGGGCTCCTCGACTTAAAGAAGCAACCTAGACTGGGGGAGAGGGGCTTATATATGTGGTGCACGCCATACAAAATTGCTTAGTAGGTTCATTTGTACCATTTTTCTAGGTTCCACATATATGTGTTAATACACAATATTTGTTTTTCTCTTTCTGACTTACTTCACTCTGTATGACAAAGTCTAGAGTCATCCACATCTCTATAAATGACCCAATTTTGTTCCCTTTTGTGGCTGAGTAATACTGCATTGTATACATGTACCACATCTTCTTTATCCATTCATCTGTCCATGGACTTTTGGAATAGAGACGCCAATGTAGACAACAGACATGTGGACACAGCGTGGGAACGGGAGGGTGGGAAGAATTTGGAGGGTAGGACTGACATATATACACTACCAGGTGTAAAACAGATAGCTAGTGGGAAGCTGCTGTATACCAGGGGACTCAACTTAGTGCTCTGTGATGACCTAGAGGGGCGGGATGGGGGAGGGAGGGAGGCCGAGAGGAAGGGGTATACGTACACATACAGTGGATTCACTTCTTGTACAGCAGAAACCAACACAACACAGCAAGCCAATTACACTCCATTAAAAATTACTTAATAGAGAAGACTACATTCATGTAAGTGAAAAGAAACCTACATACATGAGTATCCTTGCAACCCTCAGAAAGACAAAAAAATAAAAATGTGGTGAGGATATTTGTGGTGAGACTCCAAATGTAGAGGAAAGGAAACCCAGTCTGGCTACAGTTGATCAGAAAGCCCGGGATTCCCTTGTAAATTCCACGCCCGGATCCAGTTGTAATTCCCACGTATAGCAGCTCAGAGGTAGCTAAGAGGGCTGAAATTGTAGGAAACAGGCCACCCACACTCCAGAGGACTGGCCTTTTGGAAAAACGCTCAAAACTGTAGCGAAACTTAAGTTTTCTCTTTCCCTTCCTTTCCCAGCTCTCTGACTTACCTATATAAGAAGCCAGAGTCTATAAAATAGAGCTGGCATCTTCCATTCACCCTCCCAAGTCCACCACGCATCCCTCTCCATCCTGCCCTTTGCCCAGGGGCTGAACTTTGTGGGATGACAAGGGTCTCTTTTCCTTCGGGGATCAGAGGATGGGAGGAGAAAGAACTAGGGATATTTATTCTGCTGGTACCCTCTGTGCCCAGGAGTCAGGGGACTGTCCTGACATTCAGAGTGAGGGATGGCCATCTCACACTAGCAGAGAACACTGATGCTCACCAATGCCTGCACCCCTTGCTTTTCTCCATTGCATCATCCAGCCTCCTGTGTCTCCAGGGGTCCCACAGCCAGTTCCTGCCAATGGCAGTGAGCCGTGTGGTTAGGAGACTCATCCTCCCTCTGCTTTCTCTCTTTTCCCTCATCAGCTGACCAGTTGCAGGGAATGCGAGGAGGACCTGGGCTCCAACATCCTAGGACAGCTGTGGCTCTACACAGAAACAGCCTGGGTCCCTGAATGGCCATGTGGAGCTGATCCCATCTGCTGACCCGACTTCAGACTGTGACACGAGCAAAAACTAAACCTTCATTGTATTCATTTCTGACACCTGGGGACTATTTGTTTTAACAGCAGACCAATACCAGAATGGCTGTCATCTTTAGCCTTTCATCTCCTTTGAATACGATGATTTGTCTTTAACAGCCAAACTTCTAAACTACATCTCATATTTCAGACAAGAACAGCTCCTACGCCTCTGACATTACTGGCTGCAAAGTTTACTTGAAAGCACAGATGTAGGGAACACACATACGAACATCCAAGGGGGAAGGGGAGGTGGGATGAATCGGGAGATTGGGATTGACATATATATACTACTATGTGTAAAACAGGGAAGTATGAGAACTATTGTAGCACGCAGGGAACATTACTCAATGCCCTGTGATGACCTAAATAGGAAGGAAATCTAAAAAAGAGAGGATTGTGTACATAGAAAACTGATCCACTTGGCTGCACAGCGGAAACTGTGCAGGAGGGGTCTTTACCGCAATCACCAGTGATCCACTTTTTAATATTGTAAAGAAACTAAACTCCAATTTGAAAAAAAAAAAAAGCTTAGTTGAAAGAGTTGGAGGCAATGAATTCAATAAGCAAGCAAAGTACCAAAAGCTGCTGTCCTGGCAGTGAAGAGCACCACTCACCCGCCGGGTGACGGTTGGATCTCTCTGCGCTTTGGAGATGAGGTGTCCAAGAAGGGTATTGGTTCGGAGAAAACGCAGGCGGATGTTTGTGGCCTTGGTGAACTCCCTCAGGGCGTGAGAGAAAGTAAAATTTTTCGCACCTGGTCGACCATTTATCAAGGACACCACAACCTAAAAGGGTCACCACACACACACATAGAGGAGGAAAAAAGTCCTTTTATTAAAGACTTGCCAGGTGCCCCTTCCCAGGTGGCACTAGTGGTAAAGAACCTGCCTGCCAATGCAGGAGCTACAAGAGATGCAGGTTCAATCCCGGGGTTGGGAAGATCCCCTGGAGGAGGGCATGGCAACCCCCTCCAGGATTCTTGCCTGGAGGATCCCAGGGACAGAGGAGCCTGGTGGGCTACAGTCCACAAAGAGTCAGACATGACTGACATTATTTAGCACACACACAACTAAAGCTCCAAAACTCTTGGTTTCTTTGAGTCATTTGATGTTTCAAAACCTGGGCTCTTGGGTTTTGTAAATCATTTCCATTCACAAACCATTTGCTGTATCCATGTTGTGGAGCTATAAACACTATGAAATGTTAAAAGTATAATATCAAAATCTATGGATATAAGGAAACAATTTTTGTCAAGCTGCATCAAAGAAAGGAGGCTAAAGTAATCTAAAAACCTAAATGAGGTTGAAAAAAGGAAGTCTCCGGATATAAATAGTGAAGGGGACAAAGAAATCTATTCAAAACCCAGGTTTATTTTTTTATATTTTAAAATTTCTTTACTTATGACCGCACTGCTTCTCGGTTGCTGCGCGTGGGCTGTCTGTAGTTGCAGTGAGCGGGCTTCTCATTGCAGTGGCTTCTCTTGATGCACATGCTCCGCAGTGTGGGCTCAGGAATTTCAGCACACAGGCTTAGTTGCCCTGAAGCATGTGAAATCTTCCCAGACCAGAGATCACACCCAGGTCTCCTGCATTGGCAAGTGAATTCTTTCCCACTGGACCACCCAAGTTCGGTTTTAAAGCTTGAGGAGATGAAGTCCAAGTCCCAACCACTTATTAAGACATGAACCACTGATCCGTCACTGGAAGATACTGGATACAGCTGCTCAAGAAAGATTTCCCTACCTAAGAAGAATGAGACTGGCACCCTTTAAAGACACTCACTTGAAACTCACTCCATGGAATTCTTCTCTGATTCCCACCACGCTGTTTTCTCATCTTCCCTAACAATAGCCTAGCTGACTTCACAAGGAACACAGGCAACCCTCCCCGACAAATGACACCAATCCTGCCAAAAAGGATCAGGGTTAGCTCTGCCACCACCCCTTCATCCCCCTACTCCCATGGGAGATAAGGTGTTTGTCAAGCAGTGGGAGGGGACTTTACCGCAATTACCAGTGATACACTTTTTAAATATTCCAACAGAAAACAGAGTCTAAGACCTATGGGTCTCAGATTTAGAATCCTGACTTCCCAAGAAAAATCAAAGACCTCAAATAGAATTTCCAATGTCAATTATAGTTCAATTAAAAAAAAAAAAAGAATTTCCAGCAACTCAATCTGGGCATCTTCAACGTGGTTTCTTTCTGCCTACGTTAGATTTCCTTGAAAATGCAAGTTTCACAATTATAAAAAATGTGCATCTTCATGTTCATATTTAAGTCTTATCTCTCAAGGCCTCCCAAAGCTACTTACCTCACCATTTTCCAATGGCACAATTCGGGAATATTCCGTAGTACAAAGTACATCATCATCTCGGGTGATAGCCCTGTTTGCTTCCTGCCCAAACTGTTCCAAACAGTCTATTTTAGAATCTAGGAAGGAAAGGTTAATATTGTACAATAAAATATGTCCTCTTTTAAATTTCTTAAGAAATCTTATGTTTCCTTAAGAAAATACACAAAAAGGGAAAGACCAGAGAAGCATTTAAGATATTTAGACAGGATCTTAGAATGAAATTCTTAATTAATAAAGAAAAACCAAGCCATTTCAGGCCACTTAAATGCTGGTCACTGAAAGCCTTGTTGCGACTTTCAACAGGAATACTCTGAAGATTTCATTCTAAATCTTTGCTCTTTCTTAGACAAGTTAACCCTCTAAGGAGCATTCCTGGAAAACTCAATGCCTTTATAGCAAGTGTCTGGTCCACTTCAATTAATCATAGAGTTCAGAGACTCAGACATTCTTCATTAGTGAAGATGACAAGGTCAAAGTAAGTAACATGAAAAGGCAGGATCCATAAAGATGGAACTTACTTCCTAGTTCTACATAAAAGGAAATGGTATGAAGCTCTGGCCCAGTTATAGATACACTGCGTACATGCATGCTAAGTCGCTTCATTTGTGCCCCAAGTCTTTGCAACCCCATGGACTGCAGCCCACCAGGCCCCTCTGTCCATGGGATTCTTCAGGCAAGAATACTGGAGTGGGTTACCATGCCCTCCTCCAGGGGATCTTCATAACCCAGGGATCAAACCCGCATGTCTTATGTTTCCTGCATTGGCAGGTAAGTTCTCTACCACAAGCGCCACCTGGGAAGCCCTATAGATACACTGCTTCCCCCTGAATAGTAGCAAGTACCATTATCATAAGAGGTGTTTCAACCCCAGTTATACATGTGTATCCATGGTACTCCTGCACACACGCTTGAGAAACGGAAGTTCCGAGGGTAAGCTACAAAGTTAAAACAGATCAGTCCCTGATGCGCCACACTGAAAGGTTAAATTTCTAGTTAAACCCCCAGTCTTGATCTGCTGCAAATAATTCAAACCTCTCATAACATGGTAGGCAAGACTACTTACGAGCAAAATATTGCCAAGGTGAGTAGGTGCTTCCAAAGTCAACAGATCTTTCCAAGACCCAAAGATCAGGGCGAGGAGAATTTGCAAATTTGATTAAAACATAGGCCACCTGGAAAAGCTGAGAGAGCAAAAGATAAACAGTTATTCAACTCACCTTGTCTATCCAAACCCGCCACCATCTCTATGGGATGCTGGTTCCCAAGCTGACACATCTAGCCATGCCCCTCCCAAGATCCAGGTCCCGTTTCTAACTGCCAACTGGACCTCTCTAGCTTAACATTTTCATACCCCAAGTTATCACTTTTCTTCCTCCACTGAATCTAGACATTAATCTTTATCACATCTTAATCATTATACCCTTGAATTTCAACCAGCCTACACGGCATCTTCAAGTCTGTACATTCTGAGATATCTGATGTCCAACAACAGTCATCATGTGCTAAGCTCTTCCAAGACCTAGAGAAGACAGTACAGCCCTAAGCATCTCCCAGGAGTGACATGACCCTGATCCAGGTCTTGGAGAGCTCATGGCTGCAGGATGAGACCTGAGCAGCTGCATGGTAGAGAGGAGCATCTCCGATTCCTGTGTCATCCCCACTCATCACCTCTTCTCCTGATTTCTCTCCCTCTCATTGATTTTCTTATTCATCCTCACCACTCTTTGCCCACGGCCAGGACAACGCCAAGATATGAAAGAGATGAAGTGCAGCACTGGTCCAGATTCTTTAGCCTCCCACCCTGGAATCCCAGCACGCCTTAGTGATGGACCCCAGGAGTCCTTGCAAGCTACTCCTGCCCCTTCCCTCAAACTCATCTGGCTTGCCTGTGAACCCTGAGAATCTATGTGTTTATCAAAAAGCCTAGAATGACAAGGAATAGGGGTGTTAAACAAATATGCTAACATGTTAATGAGTGAGGATTATCCCCACCCTCCATACTCCTTGACACCAGGGGACAGATTCAACAGTGACTTTGAAAAGAGAACTCTGCCAGCCCTATTTGATAAAGTAAAGTTATTTAGCAGGTGAATGGACCTTCCAGAATCAGGCAAATTGATGAGGACATAAATGCAATAAAGCTTGAAGTGCAAGAGAACAGGAAGGATTTGGGCTTAGATATAAAAAAAACAGCCTAATAATCTCCATATATTAGTCCTTTGATGTGTATGGATTTATTATTTTGGTATAGCTGCATCTTAATAGGAGCATGACCATGGACAAGATTACCACCATTTAGCCTTGCTTTTCTCATCTCCTAAACAATTATAATTTTCTCACGGGTTCTTGCAGGGAGTGAATAGAATACCATAAAGCACTCAGCACTGTGGCTTTCTGGAGTGGGCTTCCACAACCAACAACAGAATGGATCATGAAACTGGACCACTAGTTTTCAAGTCCTAACTTCACCACTGATTAACTGTGTGACCTTGAACAGGAAAAAATAAAAACAGGACTCCGCCAGCTTATTAAATAGCCCAGTAGAGATATTTCAATGAGTTCAACTAGTTAGAGAGAGAGGCAGTACTCAGACCCTGTGGGGCCCTTTCACTCCTTGGGGGGTGGCAAAAAACAAGGGATTTCATTTTTATATTGTTCACATACAATAGTACGGTAGGTGTCATTTTTTTTTAAGTCTCAGAACTAGTAGCTAATTGTAGATGTTCTAAACTTGATGTCAAAGCCAAAATTTCTAGGACGATGATTCTCAAATTTTAGTCTCAGAACACCTTAACATTTTTAAAATTATTGAGGACCTCAAAAAGTTTTTCTTTAAGTGGGCTATGTCTATTAATTAATAAGGACCATATTAAAAATTAAAGCTGAGAAAATTTTAAAATATTTATTACTAATTCACTTAAAATGATAAACCATTACATGTTAACATAAATACCATATATTTTTCAATGAGAACAGTGGCTTTGATTTACATTTTTAAGATCTCTTTGAATGTCTGCCTTCATAGAAGATAGCTGGATTCTCATATTTGTTGTAATATGTTTTGGCTGAAGTACTGGAAGAAAATTTAGCCTCCCATAGATCCGTAATAGGAAAAAGGACCTCCTAGCTTGGGGATCTTCCTGAAAGTTCTCAGGAACCACACAGGTTCTCAACTGCACTTTGAGAACCACTGCTCTTGGTCACAGACATTATCCTTCACTCTAAGATGTCCAATTTCTTACTTCTCTGTGGAAGGAAGAACTGTCATACAAATTACAGAAATCCTAAGTTCAGTCGGTTTAGTCCCAAACACTTGTTCTTTGATGTTCGAAAATCTGCTTCCCTGGGTTCAGATTAACATTCTCAGATTGTCTACCCATCCTTGGAAAAAATGATCCAGTGTCATGGAGAAAAACTAATTCAGAATGGTAAGGTACTCTAAAAGCCATAAAACAATCCCTAAAGATAGGAGAAATAAATCCCAGAAGACATGCACCATTATTACATATTGAAGGAATTCATAGGAAATCTGAGAACTCCTAGTTTGAAGAATCAGAACAGATATATTTCCCTTAAAAACTACACATCTTGGGACTTCCCTGGTGGTCCTGTGGTTAGGACTCCGTGCTGCCAAAGCAGGGAGTAGGGGTTTGATCCCTGGTCTGAGAACTAACATCCTATATGCCATGCAGCACAACCAAACAAAAAAAGCGGCACATCTCTCTTAGATCACATCAAAAGAAGACTGCTTTCAGATATATGAGAAAGAGAGAATACAAATGAAACATTTCAGGATAGAATAATCATTTAGACGTTCTTAATCTCTTCCATGAAAATACTATAATCATAGCATGCCCCCTAAGGCCCTATTTATTTAATAGTGTATGATTTAATGGTTATTATATTCTAGGTACCATATACATTAAGCATCTCACAAATATTCTCACAATAAAAGTGAAACTTCATTCATTCCACTTTACCCATGAGGAAAGTGTGACTCTGAGAGGTGAAGCAACTTGCCCATGTTTTGCAGGTGTAAAAATCCAGCACTTTTGTATATTCTACTCACTGATAATTGGCAATGCCATCAAACCTGATCAATCCTCATATTTGATCTGTTTCATCCTGAGGGAAATAACCATCAAAGAAGCTCTAAACGTCATTATTTCCAAATAGGCTAAGATTCCATTATAGGGAGCCAGAAGGTAGGAGCTATGTGATCATACATCTCGATGGATATTTGAGTGCATTGGTTTTCCAAAGCTGCACTTTCTGCTACCACAAATTCTCATCAATGAATAGCCTCAGTGGTTCAGAGGGAACCTCTCTGTGTTTGCTTCATCCTACTCTGAGATAATGCGTGATTCCTTGGAAGCAGCATAGCATTTAAAAATCTGACATTGAGGGAATTCCCTAGCTGTCCAGTGGTTAAGACTCTGATCTGCCAATGCAGGGAGCATGGGTTTTATCCCTAATCAAGAAACTAAGAACTATAAGGGCTTCCCTCATAGCTCAGTTGGTAAAGAATCTGCCTGCAACACAAGAAGACCAGGGTTCGATTCCTGGGTCGGGAAGATCCTCTGGAAAAGGAAATGGCAACCCACTCCAGTATTCTTGCCTGGAGAATCCATGGACAGAGGAGCTTAGCAGGCTATAGTCCATTGGATTGCAAGAGTCGGACATGACTTAGCAACTAAACCACCACCACCATCAAGGTACTAAGATTCCACACGCTGAGTGGTGCAGCCATAAGATTTTAAAAAATAAAAATTAAAAAATCCCACATCTAGCAGCAAGGGAAGACATACCACAGCATTCCCTGAGCCTTCATGCGGATCTAGTGTAATAAGTCCTGATTCCACCACATACCAAACAGGACTTTCCACTCCAAATGTTTCCCTTCCATTTTTGTCTTAGGCACTTAATCCTGAGATGCCTCAGCACCTGTTTCTGTGCCCAGACACTGGGAGGCCCCAATTCATTCTTTCTGAGTCCATCTGCACTGACGGACTCTTGCTTCCCTCTCCCCACCACTGCGGTTCATCTGCAGTGGCTTCTGCCAAGCTCTCCTGCGTGGCCGCCAGCTTCCCCTGAACGTACAGATTCAAGATGGCACTGGGAGGCAGCCTCCAGAGTGGGTTCACAGTGGGTTCACGCGTGTTAAGCCAACAGGTAATGGACTTATTCTCTTCTACTTGACAGTTTTAAATGCTGTGGCTTCTAAATGGCTCCTTCTGTTAACCCAAGTTATCATGTTTGCTCTTCGATCACTCAAAATACTTCAAAGCAGCATGAGTGACACTTGAGACTCACGGATGTAAAGGAGGGCCCTTGGTGAAACGAGAAAGTGCCAGGCTATGGAGTCACTTGAAGCAGAAAACAGAAGGTCACTTTGTGCATTTTTGAAGAAATAACATTTGGGAGATAAAGTAAAGAGGGAAAAGTAACCGAGAAGGATTGAGTTGTCATTCTTTCTCCATGTGCTTATGAGACAAGCTAAGATGGCTTGAACGTTGCTAATGAGCACTTAGGCAGAGGTACAAAGTAGTCTTTTAAATAAAGTTTTTAAAAATATATTTATTTGGCTGCACAGCATCTTAGTTATGGCACGCAAACTCTTAGTTGCAGCATGTGGCATCTAGTTCCCCAACCAAGGATCAAACCCAGGCCCCCTGCAGTGGGAGTGTAAAGTCTTAGCCACAGGACCACCAAGGAAACCCCTAAATAATGTTTTAATGAAGCAGATAATAATCATAAGAAGGCATGCACGCTCAGTCCAATTCTTTACAGCCCCATGGATTGCAACTCACCAAGCTCCTGTGTCCATGGGATTCTCCAGGCAAGAATACTGGAGTGGGTTGCCATTTTCTCCTCCAGGGGATCTTCCCCCAACCCAGGGGTCAAACCTGAGTCTCTGGCAGTGGCAAGCAGATTCCTTACCACTGAGCCACCTGGAAAGCTTCGGCCCAAGGCGCTTTGACTTAAAAGCCTTCAGGGAGAGCAGGTGGGATGATCCAGCCCTGTCTGATCCTTATGCTCATCACCCTGAAGCCTCTGAGACTCCAGCTCCTATAGCCCAGCATCTATTCATTCCTCCCCAGATGCAGGCAGTAGGTGTGCAATGAATGCCACGAATGAAGGGCTGAATATTAAAGTTGTGCAGTCACCACCTAGTTTTGGGGGGAGGGGGCAGGCACCCGTTGGCAACACAGAGACAGAGGTGAGCCCCAAAGTGTTCTTGGCAGTGGCCTGCTAATGGCAGAGAAGAATCAATTTCAAGCAGCAAATCTCTGATCCACCAGTCCTGTGACTCTTAAGTCCATCACTGAAGCACTTTGCAATTTTATTTTCTTGTCCATAAAATCATAATATAAGACGATCATAAAAGATATTTAATACATAGATGAGGGACAAGAATATCCACTTCATACAAATTTTACATTCTCCATTTTAAAAAGCACTGTTAAGCTCTGTCATATATCTGTTTTCATATGATATTCCCACCAGACTGACATCTCTGTGTCTTAATCACTCCTGTTGCTTCAGAGTAGGTGTTTAATAAATGTCATTGAATTGAAATGAAATTTATTAGGTGGGACATGTGAAATTGTAAAATATTATGCAAATGTATTTAAAGTCACATCCAAAATTAACTTCTGACTCAACTAAACAGGACACCTCCCTTCAAAAAAGTCTGTTATAGCACTGGGAAGACCCAGAGGGATCGGGTGGAGAGGGAGGTGGGGGGGGACCGGGATGGGGAATACACGTAAATCCATGGCTAATTCATTTCAATGTATGACAAAAACTACTGTAATGATGTAAAGTAATTAGCCTCCAACTAATAAAAATAAATGGAAAAAAAAAATACACGTAAATCCATGGCTAATTCATTTCAATGTATGACAAAAACTACTGTAATGATGTAAAGTAATTAGCCTCCAACTAATAAAAATAAATGGAAAAAAAAAAGTCTGTTATAATATGAAATAAATCTGGTATCACTGTTCTATAATTTGATAAACATTGCTCCACAATGCAGCATATTTCCTGATTTGCTTCTTCCAACTTTCTATTTTGCATAATTCTCAAACCTATAGGAAAGCTCAAAGAATAGTACAATGAATATCCCTACACTTTTCACTTAGATTCACCTAATGTTAACATTTGCCACATTTGTATTTTCTCTCTTTCTGTGTCTACACACACACATATACCTTTTTCTAACCTTTGAAAGCAAATTTCAGATGTCATTATGATTCAACTCTAAATACTTCAGCATGTATCTTCCAAGAACACAGACATTTCTTCTACATAAACATTTTGATGCCCATCAAATTTTTATCATTTAAACAAAAATCATATATCATCTTGAATAGGATATTTGAGCTTCCCTGATTCTCCTAAAAGTGCCTATTGTATTTTTCCAATCCAGGATGCAATCAAGGATTACGTATAGCATTTACTTGTCAAGTCTCCCGTCTCCTTTAATCTAGAGCAGTTCTTCCATGATTTTTCTTTTATGGTACTGGCATCTTTCTATCACAGAAATGTTCCCTTATCTGAATGTGTCTGATTATTTCCTCATGATCTGATTCAGGGTAAACATTTTGGCAGGATTACTACCCATGGGACATCCTCTTCTCGTGGCATCATACCAGGGGGCACGGGATGCCAGGCTGTCCTGTTATCACTGATGCTATGTTTGACCACTTGTTTAAGATGTCCACCAGATTTCCCAATTATAAAGTTACCTTTCCCTGTGTCATTAATAAGTAACCCATAGAGAGACATTTTAAAACATTTATTGTAATTAACTGAATTAAAAATGTTCCTACTACCTATATAAAAATACAAGTAAGAGTTATGAAAAATAAGTCCCCAAATCCAGAACCAAACAATTACATTTCCTTTGAGGCTCATGCCCAGTTGAAAAATTTATCTAATGAGCTAATGTTATAGATGAACAGGGAGGCCTGGCATGCTGCAGTCCATGGGGTCACAAAAAGTCGGACACGAATGAGTGACTGAACTGAACTGAACTGAATATTTTTTTTTCCATTTATTTTTATTAGTTGGAGGCTAATTACTTTACATCATTGCAGTGGTTTTTGTCATACATTGAAATGAATTAGCCATGGATTTACATGTATTCCCCATCCCGGTTCCCCCTCCCACCACCCTCTCCACCCGATCCCTCTGGGTCTTCCCAGTGCACCAGGCCCGAGCACTTGTCTCATGCATCCAACCTGGGCTGGTGATCTGTTTCACCCTAGATAATATACATGTTTCAATGCTGTTCTCTTGAAACATCCCACCCTCGCCTTCTCCCAGAGTCCACAAGTCTGTTCTATACATCTGAGTCTCTTGTTCTGTTTTGCATATAGGGTTATCTGAACTGAATATTATAGAAACTTTTTAATTGAGAAGGAAAAATGCAGGTCATGTGGAATTAAACTCCGTTTTAGTAATCTTGTTTGAAAACTTCTTACCAAATGAGATACAATCCCCATTAAACAATCAAGTCCAGTGATGAAAATACGGCTCTGCTGGCCTGAAAACAGATCCTTTTAATCCTGGTCCAAACAGCATGTCTGCCAACGGCTTGGGGAGGACATTTCTTTCTTGTGGGTTTATCACCACCCTGCCCTATGAAATCCAGACCTTGGCACCATCGGAAAGAGGGTGCTTGGGAGAAAAGGGACAGCTCCTCTTACTGTTTCCCAAAAGCACCTGCTCCCCTTTCAGGGAAGGTAGAGCATTCCAGAAATTTAAAGGAAGGGACTTAAGAGGTCCCAGGTCAGTCTCTCACCCTAGGAAAGAACCTTCACCCTAGAATCTCCTTTTAAGAGAAAACACATTGCATTGCTAACAAGTTCTGGCCACTTCATGTTTCCTTGCTGCCTTGAAAATTTTTTCTCATAATTCCTCCTCCTGTTCTTTGAAGTAGCACAGATTTCTACCATTTATCCCACATGACCGCCTGCCCAGAATTTAAATACCAACAACACATCTTCCTAGGTTTCTTTTAAGGAATTAAGATTCAAGTCACCAGGAGGCAAGGATTAGGGTAGGAAGTGGGAAGGAAAAGAGAATTAAAATATCTCACTTCCTCATTAAAAATAACTATAATAACCCCAAGCAATAAAACCCTGAGCTGAAATGCAGTCTAAAGATTTGGATCACTCCGATAACTTGAAAAATGACAAGACTGCTATTTCTCAGTGGAAGATTTCAAGAAAAAAAAAATCAAAAGGCAGGGATAAGATGAAACATTTGCATATATATTTCATGATTGATGAATTCTTAACTCTGGAGGAAAAAAGTGATTGAAGACATATAGCATGGTTTTCAGCCCCTGTAGATGTTAACTATTCAATATTATTTCCTAAGTAAACTCAAAGGGTAGAGTTTGAAATTAACATATGTTACTCAAGAGCATTTTGTCACAACTAAAAATTTACAGATAGATTTGGTGGTGATTTTAAATAAGCTGAGGATTGTATAGTCCATGGGGTCACAAAGAGTCAGACAGGACTGCACGACTTTCAATTTCACTTTTTTTACTTTCCCTGGTAGCTCAGCTGGTAAAGAATCTGCCGGCAATGCAGGAGGCCCCGGTTCGATTCCTAGGTTGGGAAGATCCTGTGGAATAGGGATAGGCTACCCACTCCAGTATTCTTGGCTTCTCTGGTGACTCAGCTGGTAAAGAATCCACCTGCAATGTGGGAGACCTAGGTTCAATCCCTGGGATGGGAAGATCCCCTGGAGAAGGGAATGGCTGGCTACCCACTCCAATAGTCTGGCCTAAAGAATTCCATGGACTGTATAGCTCATGGGGTGGAAAAGAGTCAGACATGACTGAACAACTTTCACTGTCACACTTTCACTTTCATTAAGCTGAAGCCCTTTGGAATCCAAGAACTGAGCTCACCTTCACAATGAAGCCCAACATTTCATCCAACTCTATTGCTACACTGAACTCTCAGGGAATTTTTTTGTCAAGGACTTGATTCTCCCTGTAAAACTCACTTTCCCTCATTCACACTTTTTTTTTGCTATATAATAAAATTGAGGATGGCATTTAGTTTACTCCCTGAACCAATAAATAGCACTGGAATTTGACAAACTATACAGGACAAGGAAATGAGAATCATGGTCTTCCAAGGCAGAGATTTAAAAAACTCAACTTTAATAATCAGCAACCAAGGTATCTAATTCCTCCTTGAATCTACATTTTTAAACTCCACAACTCCTAAAAAAATACTGATTTCTACATGTAACTTATACCATGATGAAGTTCAACAAAGTATTTCTCAATGATTATGATTTACTGTAAATCAGATTCTAAACGATGTTATTTATCATCATTTTTCATAAACAAGTCCACACCCTCCATCATGTTCCAGTCCTCCTCTATGCCAATATTTTTCTCACTGGAGAGTATTCTCGGGACTTTCCAAGACTACTCAGTGTATTGACTCAGCATATTCCTTTTTTATTAGTCTGCATTTTTGTGGGGGGAATGAGCTTTAGGCTGAAGTGTCATTTCAAGTCAGTGGCTAAGATTTCATACTCCAGTGAAAAGGACCCAGGTTCAATCGCTGGTCAGGAAACTAGATCCCACATGTCACAATGAAGATCGAAAATCCTGCATGCCAGGGACCCAGTGCAGCCAAATAAAGTAATAAATATGTTTAATATTATTTTTTAAATGAGTATTCTCATTTCTAGCCTACATTCAGAATGCTGCTTTCCTAAATTTAGTTGTCACATCTCTTACCTTCTCCTTCTGCTACATCTTTCTGAAGATGCTAAATCAGAGTGTTACCTAAGGCTAAAATCATCCTTTTGGCTGGGTTTTCAATGCTCTTACTAATGGCAGAACACATTGGAGACCTTTTTGACAGCAGTTGTGCTTTTCTGTAAGGAATAATACTGGTCACTTAAATTGACTCGGCATATTCATTTTTGTTAGTGAGCATTTTTTTTTTTTTGGAATGAGCTTTAGGCTGAAGTGTCATTTCAGATCAACAGGGCTATAGATTAAACATTCATCTTAGAACCTGTTCTTTGGCCAAAAGCTGTCTTTACTTTGCGAACATGAAATCCCCTAGAGTGGCAGTTAGCAAAGTGGATGGTATCGCCATCTGGGGTCTTTTATTGGTTGTCATAATCATGTTCAGTCACGTGGTCGTGTCTGACTCCTCACCACCCCGTGGACTAGCCCACCAGGCTCCTTTGCCCATGGGATTTTCCAGGCAAGAATACTGGAGTGGGTTGCCATTTCCTCCTCCAGGGGATCTTCCTGACCCAGGAACGGAACCCACATCTCCTGCATCTCCGGCACCGGAAGGCAGATTCTTTACAACTGAGTCATCAGGTATTCACAATAACAAACCCCAGTAAGGAGAAAGACTATGCATACGAAGAGACATCAACCTCCACCCTGAGAAAGATCATAGTCGGGTCCGGGTAAGGAGACTGGAGAAAGGGACCTGACGGAGGTTTTGTCTTTTGCTTGTTGGACTTCTGAGGATCCAAATGTCCTTCCCACCTTACGAATCCTTCCCACCTTATGAATCCTGCTGGGAACAGAATGCACTGCTCCTTTCAGAAGCTGAAAAATGCCAGTTTTCCAACTCCCCTGACAGGTAAGTCAGCACGGGTGCCTGATCTGAGCTCAAGGAGTAGATGTCTCCTTCCAAGATTTTGCATCTAGAGCAAATGATACCAAAAGGCAGGGACACTGAAGAACTGTTTCTAGAAGCTACAAACATGGCAGCCCCATCTGGCTGCTGGGAAAGCAACGACACCAGCAGGAATGTACCAAGTCCAGAGCCCAGGCTCCAAGCTGACCGTGTGGCCATCACCAGCCGCAGCCACCAGCGCTCAGCCACAGCTGAGTCCTCGAAGAGGGACCTGTGGTTCTGACTGTGCAGCCTCCTTGGTTTCTGCCCATTTCCTGAACCTGATTCTCTGAGATCCTCAGAGCCCCCTCCACACTACCCCACATCCTCTCCCTCCACCCTCAAAGGTGACTCTTTCACTGGTAAAATTAAGACTATCAAAAAGGAATCCCTTGCCTTCCCATCCCAAATCCATGAGCACACTTAGATCTGCACAGCCCCCTCTTTCCTTCTGGACCAAGAGAGCAGGCGCCTCCCCACTCCTCTGCAAAAAGCCAACCCCTCCCTCGGTGCTCTGATCTCACTCCCCTCCTGCCTTCTGTTGGCTCTTTCCCATCAACTTTTATCTTATGCATTTATTTTTTAATTAAACTATAGTTGACTTACAATATTACATTAGTTTCATGAGTGCAACATACTGATTCGACATTTTTATAGATTATATTTCACAGAAACTTATTATAAAACATTGACTATATTCCCTATGTTGCACATCACATCTTTGATTCTTATTTATTTTATACCCAGTAATTTATACCTCTTAACCCTTTTTCCCTACCTTGCCTCTCTCCCATCCCTCTTCCTACATGTAACCACTAGTTTACTCTCTGTATCTGTGCATCTGTTTTTATTATATTTGTTCATTTGTTTTATTTTTTAGATTCCAATGATTAATGAAGACATATAGAGGCTTCCCTTGTGGCTCAGTGGTAAAGAATCCACCTGCCAACACAGGAGACATGGGTTTGACCCCTGATCTGGGAAAAGCCCACGTGTCTGGAGCAATTAAGCTGGTACTCTAGATCCCGGGAGCTGCAACTCCTGAACCCACATGCTGCAGCTACTGAAGCCCACACACCCTAGAGCCCGTGATCTACAACAAGAAAAGCCACTACCATGAGAAGCTTGTGCACCGCAACTAGAGAGTAGTCCATGCAGCAATGAAGACCCAGCACAGTAAAAATAAATATATAAATTAAAAAAGAAGAAAACATAGTATTTGCCTCCATCTGACTTATTTCACTAAGCATAACACCCTCCAAGCCATCAGTTTTCAAATAACTCTTCCATCTGAAAGTCAAGAAAATTCCTCTCCTTCCTTCCAAACCCTCCACCTACCTCCTTCCCCTGGAGGCAGCCGATCCTGCAAAGAGTGAAGTGCTGACTCGTCCCGCTTCCTCACCTCTCCTCCAGTTCACCCAGAGTTCAGTTCTCAGCCTCCTCTAACCTCCCTCCACACTATGTCCATGTTACACCATGGCCCAGACTCCTCACATAAACTCCAGACCCAACTATCCAGTTAATCTCCACTTGAGACATCTCAGTCCCAGCTCAACTCAACTTAACCCAACCGCAACCTTGTCCCTGCCCCCTGGAGCCTGCTAACTCCCATGACCCGTAGGTTTCAACACAGCCTTCCCCTTCTCTGGTCTGCATTTGATGCTTCCTGGAACTCTGTGCTCTTC
This sequence comes from Odocoileus virginianus, assembly GCF_023699985.2. Classification (NCBI taxonomy): domain Eukaryota; kingdom Metazoa; phylum Chordata; class Mammalia; order Artiodactyla; family Cervidae; genus Odocoileus; species Odocoileus virginianus. The sequence continues at coordinate 25,098,295 of NC_069695.1, read as the reverse complement.
CTTTAAAACACCATCACAGGAGCAATTAAATAACTACTCCTGCTGGAGTGCACATAGCCTGTGGATATAGGATGTGAGCTCGATTATCCTGCCATCTCACGAACTGCAACAGGAATACTCTGACTATATGGAGCTGCAGGCCAAGCCAGGGCCTGCACTTGGCCCAGGGAGAGGTTGATGCTGGTAGTCTGCCAAAACCCTAAGGAGTGAACTTGGGCTGTGTGCTAAGTCACTTCAGTTGTGTCTGACTCTTTGTGATCCTATGGACTGCAGAACTCACCAGGATCCTCTGTCCATGGGATTCTCCAGGCAAGAATGCTGGAGGGGGTTACCATGCCCTCCTCCAAGGGATCTTCCCGACTCAGGGATGGAACCTGCGACTCTCACTGGCAAAAACCAGGACACTCAAATAACTATCACTGTGATGAAAAGATGCATCCACAGGTGAACTCTCAGATCTGGACACAAGGTGGCTTCTTGCATCCCAAAAGCTCCCACTTAAACTCTCTGGCTCCTGAGAGGACCTGGAACAGGCATCCTTCACAACAGGGCAAATGTGTGATAAGGAGTGATGTCGCAGGGAATGGGGAGGCCTGGGGTGAAGGGTCAGAGTGGAGAGGGTGAGAAAGAGTGGTTGGGCAGCAGAAAGCAGTCTGGCCGCGGTGATGGGCGTCAGGAGAGCTGGTGGGTCCTGGGCTGGCTCAGCATCAGTGGGGAGTCAGGTGGACCTGGGTGACTGAGCTGAACTTCAAGCTTCAATTTCCTGAAATCCAGCTCTGGGCAAGACACTGTTAGGAACTTGAACAGGGATTCAAGCCTCAGCCAGAGGGACAAGAAGTGGAACATAGGCCAGGGCAGTGGTCAGGGCAGCCAGACAGATCCTCTGCCACAGGTGGGTTAAGCAGACGAGTGGGGCAAATCAGCTCCAGGCATGCCTGGTGGGCAGGGCACAGCATACGTCCGCTTTGCCCACTGGCACAGAAGGGGACTGATGGGGAAAAACACCTTCCCTGCCAGCAGGCACCACCCTACAGAAAACAAATCTGGCCACCTCGCCGGAAATGAGGTCTGGATCTGACAACGGCAGATGGGGGTGAGCAGCGAGGCTCTGGGAAGGAGAGTCTGGAGCTGGAGGGAGGGTGGAGCTCCAAAGTTCCATCATCCAACCTCCACACAATGGCCTGGACCCCCCAGTTCCCAGAGACCCACTTTTGCCCCTTCTCCACTTTCTTACTCCTTTGGTCTTCATTCCCCCCCCCAAGCCTTTTCCCAATCTGGGGCCCCTTTCTCCCCATACCCCCAAAGCTACACAGAGAGGAGAGGATTATACCATAATATTTATACCAGCCATCTTGCAGAAGGGGAATATGACACTATTATAACTGAACTGAAATGATAACTACACTAGGGACTAAATCGGTTTTAAGGTATAGTTTCCCAGGTGGCACTAGTGGTAAAGAATCTGCCTGCCAATGCAGGAAACTTGAGACACAGGTTTGATCCCTGGGTTGGGAAGATCCCCTGGAGAAAGGAATGGCAACCCACTCCAGTATTCTTGCCTGGAAACTCCCATGGACAGAGGAACCTGGTGGGTGACAGTCCATGTTGGTCATAAAGAGTTGGACACAACTGAAGCGACGCAGCAGCAAGGTATTAGAGCATATCTACAACATTTTTCTGGGTAAAAATGCAAAATGAGTTCTAAATATCTGATATAACTTTCAGTGCACCTGATTTACACCCATATATGACTCTCCCCTCCCAGGCAATATCTTATTACATAAAATCAACCTGAAAGACAATCTTACTGATGACCACACAAATACCAATGATGTAGTGGTGGGAAGCAAAGGAACAGGTACACTTACAGTACCAATGAACCTTCATAACATGAAGTGTGTGAAGAGGGAAGACATCAAACTAGATGCCACAAGACATTTACATAAATTATATATAGCTATACATTGTATGGGCTTCCCAGGTGGTCTTAGTGGTAAAGAACCTGGATGCCAATGCAGGAGACCTAAGAAATATGGGTTCTATCCCTGGGTCGGGACGATCCCCTGGAGAAAGAAATGGCAACTCACTCCAGTATTCTTGCCTGGGGAATCCCATGAACAGAGGAGCCCAGCAGGCTATGGTCCATGGGGTCACAAAGAGTTGGACACAAATGAAGCGACTGAGCAGGCATGCACACACGGGTTTCAGATTAAGGAGCAAAGACGCTAGAGGAGGTGCTTGCCAAGGGCCAGGAAACAGGAGTGAGGATCAGGGATGAAGGGAGAAACAGAAAAATAAAGCTCGAGAGGGCGCAATTCATTCATCACATGCTGTGAGCTCCTCTCCTTCAAGTGGGGACTGTAGCTCTAATATCCTCCAACAACTGCCTCCCAAGGAGATAAAGCAATACAAAACTATATGGAACATCAGCCTTTAGTCTTCACAAAATATATACTGCCTCCTGTCCTGGCCAAATGACTTGGCAAAAAATGTCAAGGAACCACTGGAAACGTCCATGGGCACCTTGTGTCCTGCTTCTGGGTGGCAGCAGGAGTAACCGCTTGTTTGGGGAGGAAGGGAGACGCCATGATGGGGTGATCCTGATTAATGCGGACACCAGCGAGCGCAGGCACCCGAGAAGGAATCCTTTTCTTGTGGTTTGGGCAGCCAGTAATGAAGAGGGTGTTTTTCTCTTCTTTCCTAACAGCTAAGAAATATGGGTCCCTTCATGGCCAGACTTGCAGGCAGAAAGGGCAGCTTCCACTTGAACTGCAATCCAACTAATGGGTCCCAGGGAATAAATCCACCTGAAGTTTGGGGAACACTTTCTGAGCCTGGAACTATCCACTTGGCCAGCTCGATCGGGCTCCTGCCTTACGTCTCCATGTCCTCCTGACCTCTGGCATCTTCCTTTCTCCGTGCTCCTTTCAGAATGGCAAGATCTGTCCAGGAGCCCAGCCCATGACTGGTCACTACTTGCAACTTCTGGTGCAGGAAGTAGGCCACAGAGGCCCAAGGATGGACACGTGGGGCTAGCTCATCATTGGAATCCAAGTTTCTGTTCAGGGACTTCTCAAAGGAAATCTTTGCTTTTCACTCCTCCGTTTCAGAAAATCAGTATTGGAAGTTCTGTGCCCCTGCCTTTTGCTTTCCAGTTAAGGACTTGGAGACAGTTAGAGGGGAAGAAGAGGAGGGGTGGACAGGGTCCTGCTGCTGAGGTGTGACACGGGGATCTGATGACATTGGGGCCCCAGGACGACTCAAGGCCGACCAAGTGCAGTCACTGAGCTAGAAGCCTGGCTCCTCCCCTGTGCTGGCTGGGCTGCAGCTTAGTCCACAACCTGAAGCTCTGTCTGCTGGGGTTAGTGGTCCCAGCAGCGTCACGAAACAGCACAACTGAGCAGGTGGCTACAATCACAAGATAAGGAGGGTGAGGGGGCACCTACAAGGATGCGTCAAGTCGAACTATTACAGTGACCATGAGAAGGGGGGAGAGAAACACTAGCATGTCTTGAGGATTTAGGCTATGCCAGCTTCTAATGCTTCTGTATTTCAGTAGCCTTTACAATAAGTCGAGTGTATGGATACTGATATTCTATTTCACAGATGCAGAAACTAAAGTTTGCAGATGGCTCAGATGGTAAAGAATCTGCCTGCATTGTGGGTTTGATCCCTGGGTTGGAAGATTCCCTGGAGAAGGGCATGGCAACCCACTCCAGTATTCTTGCCAGAAGAATCCCATGGACAGAGGAACATGGCGGGCTACAGGCCAGGCGGGTCACAAAGAGTCGGACATGACTAAGTGACTAACACTTTCACTTTCAAAGTTTGCAGAAGACGTGGAACATGTTCCATGAGTCAGTGACAAAGCCAGGACTCAAGTTCACATCTGAGTCCCAAGCCTGGGCTGTTACATGCGGCCAGTTGTACGGGCAGACACAGGGCAGGGCAGGGAGAGCGTGGCCCCTTCTTCAAGGAGTTATTCCTCCCCGAGTGGCCCTGCCAACACCAGGAGTGGCTGCACAGCCTGACATTCCGGCCCTGTGTGCACCACGCTCAAGAAAGCCAGCAATAGCAGAAACACCAAAAGGCGCCTGACAGCACGGACATGTGCCCCAACCTCCAGGTCTGTGCATCCCTAGCATGCTTATCACTGGCGATGGGAGGCTGCCCCACCCCAGACCTCACCTCCACTGCCTACCTTGCTTCTGGTACAGGCTATCCCTGCCGTTCAAGCCCCAGAGAGGCTGGATAATGAGCAGAGTGTCCTTCTGGCCCCCTGCTGCTCAGAGTGTGGCCCCCCCAGGCCAGCAGCTGGGCAGCCCCGGGAGCATCTCAGACTCTACAGGCACACCTGCAACCTTAGGAGTCAGACCTGTCATTGGAAGAGATGACTCAGATGTACACTCAAGTTGAGAACTACTGGCCCACCCCACAACATATACCCTTTCTTCCATCATCTGCACATGGCCAGCACTGCTCTTTCTCCTGTGGAAACCTGGTCTCAAGTGAGTTTTAAGTCACTGTATTTCCTCTCCCAAAAACATTAGCCTTTTAACAGCTTAACCCTCAGCAAAAGGAATTCTAGGGGTGGGTGGGCAGCCTGCTGTACACCCTGCAATCACACCATGCTTGCAGCCGCCAAACCATCACCATAGAAAGCTGGCCAAGTTTTTCCAGCAATGAACTATGTCTTCTCCATGCTATGATCACAGACCAGTTTGGGGGACAAAATAAGTATTTCAGGTAGCTAGATTACAAGCCATTGTGAATTGTGCAAGTCTGTCTTCTCTAGGATAATACATTGAGCAAGAAATTTCAGCAAAGAACAAACTTTATTAAGCTCTAATTGTTCTCCAAAGTAAGCAACAACTCTTAGCAAGAGTAGCAATGATGGTAGGAAAAGGTACAACGTGGGTGGGAAGGGGTCTTTTCAAAGAATGCCTCAAGGGGGTGTTATGAGTCATGATATCTATGCTTAGGATGAATCCTTATATATTTAGAAATGAACCCGCTCTCAGCTGTCAACACACACATTATTATCCTACTGTCGCTGGAAACATTTAGGGGCAAAAGAAAAAATATTGGGGGATGAAACAGTACAATAGCTAATGAGGCCTTATAATTAAAGGATATATTTGCTCAAGGGGAAAAGAATGTATCACATCAGTTTTAAAAAGTAATAGCTAAGTAAAAGGTTCTTGGTCTATTACATATTATACATGAAAGGAAAATTATAAAATGGCAATCCACTCCAGTATTCTTGCCTGGAAAATTCCATGGACAGGGGAGCCTGGTGGGCTTCAGTCCACGGGGTCGCAAAGAGTCGGACACAACTGAGCACACAGTAGAAAAGATGCCTCTCCTATCAGCCTTTAATGCTTGGTCATCCTGCTTGATGTTGGGCTTCTCTGTGACAAAATCCACTTAGAAAGAAGCAAAACTGAAAACTGAACCACAGCCAGCTTACAAAGCCTGAGTTTTGATTTGCTACAGAATCTCACTGAACTTCTTGAAATGACTCAGAACTATCATCAACACTATAAAATGAGAAATAGGACTTCCCTGGTGGTTCAGTGGTTGAGGATCTGCCTGCCAATGCAAGGGACATGGGTTTGATCCCTGATCCAGGAGGATCCCCCATGCCTCAAGGCAACTAAGATCAGGTGCCACAGCTACTGAAGCTCAAGCCCCACAACTAGAGAAAGCCCACACACAGTGACCAAGACACAGCACAGCCAAAAGTAAATAAATAAACTTAAAAAATAAATAGTTTTATATGAAAATACACATCTCTCAGGCTTTGAATAATCACTGTTGCTATTCAGTTGCTCAGTCACGTCTGACTCTCTGCGACCCCATGGACTTGCAGCTCACCAGGCTTCCCTGTCTTTCACCAGCTCCCAGAGTTTGTTCAAACTCATGTCCACGGAGTCGGTGATGCCATCCAACCATCTCATCCTCTGCTGCCCCCTTCTCCTCCTGCCCTCAGGCTTTCCCAGCATCAGGGTCTTTTCTAATGAGCTGGCTCTTCACACCAGGTGGCCAAAGTATTGGAGCTTCAGCGTCAGTCATTCCAATGAATATTCAGAGTTGATTTCCCTTAGGATTGACTGGTTTGATCTCCTTGCAGTCCAAGGGACTCTCGAGTCTTCTCCAGCACCACAATTCAAAAGCATCAATTCTTTGGCGCTCTGCCTTCTTTATGGTCCAACTCTCACATCTGTATATGACTACTAGAAAAACTGTAACTTTGACTATATGGACCTTTGTCAGCAAAGTGATGTCTCTGCTTTTTAAAACACTGTCTAGGGTTGTCATAGCTTTCCTTCCAAGGAGTAAGTGTCTTTTAATTTCGTGGCTGTAGTCACTGTCCACAGTGATTTTGGAGCCCAAGAAAATAAAGTCTGTCACTGTTTCCACTGTTTCCCCATCTATTTGCCATGAAGCAATGGGACCAGATGCCATGATCTTACTTTTTTGAATGTTGAGTTTTAAGCCAGCTTTTTCACTCTTCTCTTTCACCCTCATCAAGAGGCTCTTTAGTGCCTCTATGATCCAACAGATGTTGGCAATTTGATTTGAATAATCATAAAGTCAAAGAAAATGCATCTTGACAGTTTATTCTAAGTAACACCCAAATGTATGACTGGAATGGAAACAGTGATTACATTTGACTGTTTCAACAATATACTGCTTTGTCTTCATCTACATCCCACTGTGTTTAAGAAAAAAAGGGTAGGGAGGGATTTAGAACCGCAAATCCTAAAAGACGTAAAGAAAACAGCAATATGAAATTACCCAAGAGCAAAAACAAACAAACAGAAGGAGTGAAAGGAAAATTATCAGTAGTGATGCAATCTTGAGCTCGCAGTGAAGTTCGCACACAAAACACAGATGATGAAGGTCTAAACATCTGCACAGGGTAGACATAAATCGGCTTCCAGTAGCCAATAATCAAGACCCATCCAGTGTCCATATGTTATGTTTAGTTTTGCTTTTAATGCCCCAATGAAGCACAGTTATTTCAGGGACTAAAGGGATTTCTCAAATGGATCTTCTTAGGGGAACACTCTGGAAGGTGATGGACAGCATCCTGAGTGAGGGGCACAGTTCTAACGAAACACCCACAGGGGCCATAGTTTCATAAACCAGAGCAGGGACAGACAGAAGTACCTCACGTGACATCATCACACAGCATCTCAGGCCAGCTCTGCAGCCGGACTCCAAGGGAACCAATCCTGCACCTACTGAGTGCTGACTTGTGACCACGAGTCATAGGATCAGGAGGCCACGACACATTCCCGAGCTTCCGCTGCCGCTTCTAGAAAACAGGAGCCTCCCCTATAAGGTTGCAGTGAGGATGAAATGAGTTAATAGTTGAAAAGCGCTTAGACCGGTTTCTAGCCTAGGAGGTCTGTTAAGCATTAACTTCACATTGTAGATGCATAAAACTTGAGGTTCTTGCAACTTCCCTGGTAGCTCAACGGGAAAGAATCTATCTGCCAATGCACGGGTTTGATCCCTGACCGGGGAAGATTCTACGCGCTGAGGAGCAACTGAAGCCCCTGCACCAAAACTATCGAGCCTGTGCTCCACAGCCCAGGACCTGCAACTACTGAGTTGGAGCACCCTGAAGCCCATGATCCACTACAGGAGAAGCCACCAGTGAGAAGTCTGCGCACCGCAACACAGTGGCCCCTGCTTACTGTAGCTAGAGAAAGCCTTCGGGCAGCAACGAAGACCCAGCTCAACCAAAACTAAAACAAATACACAAAAACTTGAGGTTCTCAAGTCTAAATTACTCATCTCTGAAGCAAGGTGTTATTCCTCTTGCTTCATTTCGTGAAGCAGATGTTGAAGAATTTTCTAAGACTCATAGCAGAGCTACCACAAGGAAGAGGATGACAGAACTTCTCAGCACCCATTTTTCTGAATGTTTCAATTAATACTCTAAATGTAAGTGAGCAAAAGTCCAGCTTTTTCACTAAATCCTCAGTATGTTCCAAACTGCAAGGGATAAATGTTTTACTGTCTCCTGCATATACATGGCTTTTGGTGTGTGAGGGACGTGTGCAAACTGAGCAGATAGGCTAAGGAAATTTCTGCTCATTTATTTGTACATTAAATACATTAATTCTATGCACTAGGTGTTCTCTATAGAAAGGAACAGAATGCTGTTCCTTATTTTATAGGCATAATTCAACTGAACCCTCTTCCTCTCCCCTCCCTTACATTATATGTACTTTTAAAAAAAGTATAGTTAGTCCCCTCCTCAATAATTTCCTTCCATTCCTTCAGAGATGACAGTTGGGGAATTTTAATCAATTTCCACCAGTCAAAAAGCATCCTTCGAAAGTCAGAGTGGGGCTTTCCTGGTGGTCTAGTGGTTAAACATCCTCTTGCCCATGCAGGAGACACAGGTTAGACCCCTGGTCCGGGAAGATCCCTCGTGCCTTGGAGCAACGAAGCCCATGCGTCACAACTACTGAGCCCACGTGCCTAGAGCCTGCGGTCTGCAACAAGAGAAGCCACAAGCCTGTGCACCGCAACAAGAGAATAGCCCCCTCTTGCCACAGCTAGAGAAAAGCCCACACAGCAATCAAGACTCGGCAAACCCCTCACGAGAAGAACTGAGATCCTGCATCGGTGGGGAAGAGACATCCCCACCTCACTCTCCTCCTGTCCTCTGAGCACGTACTTGTGTGCACATCCCACTGGCCAGGCTCTGCCAAGAACCGAGCTCAAGGAGAATATGATGCTGCCCACCAAGGCTGGCTGCTTCGAGCCCTGAGTGGGATGGAGAGTGGCTGGAGGGAGAGAGGGAAATCATTCAGGTCACAGAGGCTCGGGGCTACAGTCTGAAACAATTAGCAAACACATCTTCAACTGGCTAACCAAATCTGAGCCAGAGAAGAGGCCACAGAAAGGAGAAGCAGACTTCAGGACTAGCATCAACAACGCTCAAGAAAAATGACAGTTAATGGTCTAGAGGGTCCCCAGACTCATCCACGGAGCAACAAGGACAGAACCCAAGGGCAAGCGGGAGAAACCTTCGTAACAATTGAAAAAATTAGCGTCTGTTGAATCTAATTTTTAAATGAGGCTTATATTTTGAGGACGTCCCTGGTGGCTCAAATGGTAAAGAATCTGCCTGCAATGCAGAAGACCCAGGTTCAATCCCCGGGTCGGGAAGATCCCCTGGAGAAAGAATTGGCAATCCACTCCAGCATTCTTGCCTGGAGAATTCCATGAACATAGGAGCTTGACAGGCTATATAGTTCACGGGATGGAAAAGAGTCGAACATGACTGAGTGACTAACTTTTCTATTTTGGAAGTCTTTAGGCTTTATTTTTCAATTCATTTTTCTAGGAATTCATTTTTATTGAATTTCACAAAGGTAGTGGTCTGCGACAGTTAGAAATGTTTGTTTTTAAAAAAAAAAAAAAAAACGGGTCCTTTGTCACAGACACTTTGAGAGGCATGGTCTAAACAGTGCTTCTCAAATCTTCATGTGCCCTTGGGTTGGGTGGTGGTCTGTGCAGCCTCAGGGACAGTAGGGGGCACACACGGGCCAGAGGGAATGACAAGAGAAGGGAGGAGAGCAGAGGCTAGGGCTGAGCACCCGCTGGCTGGGAGAGTCATAAAACGAGTCCACACCACAGCATCCTAGCAGTGAGGACAAGCCCCGCAGCCAGGGCAAGGTGTCAGCCCCGCCTGTCCTCAATGCCAGGCCCTTTCAGGTCCGGCCCTGCCCAGGCCTGAGCAGAGCTGGGGAGATGCCCTCGCTCTGGAACACAGGAATTTATAAAACGGCTGCCCTTCACCCAGTCTCCCTGCCCTGACCTCCCTCCGCAGTTAAGAAGGCTGCACTCTGTTCTCCTTGCACCCTACCTGATCTCAGCCAGGCCCTGGGCTCTGCTCTCTCACACTGATGCTACCTGCCCCCTGGTTCTGCCCACCTGCACCCTCTGATAGAGACCCCGGCCTGAATTCACTCTGCTGGGACCTCCCGAATGTGGTGACGCAGATCCTGAATCAGAAAGAGTACACTGCATCCTTCCGCACCCCCAGGCTCCGAGGCCCCAGTGTGCCCCCTCCATCTCACCAGAGCTCCTGGGACTCCATGTGCTTAGAACCAGCCATGCGAGGATGGCAAGAGGCTCCTGGGCCAGGGCGATCGTGAGAGGCAAGGAAAGACCTCAGCGTTCACTCCGGCTATTTCATGATGTTGAGAAACTCTGAAGGTAAACCTGCAATCTCATCGCTCAGGAAGCTTAAAGCATATGGCTCAGAGCTCGTCATGGACGATGCACCAAGTCAGGAAATTCCTACATGGCAGAGCGTCTACGTTAGGGGCTTGAGAGTTAGAGAGGAATGCAAATAGCACAGGAGCTCACCGTTGAGTTAGAGAGACAGAGCGTGAAGCCACTCATCTGCAGGCTACATGCCAAGGAGACCTCACGTGGAAGAGTGGCAGGAACCGTGGATGGGTGGAGGGGCGTGAAGTTGGGGGTCCCCTGGTCTGGAGGGAGCTGCAGGGTCCCAGGAAGTAGGACATCCATGCTGCCTGCATCTCAAATCCACATGGGGACCAGGCCGGTGGGCAGGGCTGGATCCAGGCAGGGAGCCTGATCCTGATGGAGCCCTAAAGACCCTCCCACCCAGCTCCTCAGGCCACCACTCTGGGGCTGGAGGGGCAGCCAGGGACCCACACGCCACCCCTCCTGAGGGCGGGCAGTGACCACAGGAGAAGGAGGTGGTTTGACTTGATTCCAGTTTTTCTCTAAAAGAAGGAAATGCAATGGAAGAATGGAAAGGAAAAAAATGAAAGTGACAAGAAACCACAGAAACGGGAGTAGGGAGAGGAGAAGTTTCGGGAAGAAAAGAGGAGAGGAAGGTGCGTGGTGACACAGGGAGGCTCCAGAGCCACCGGCGGAAGGAGGGGCAGAGGCTCTGGGGGGGGTGCTCTGGGGGACAGCGGGCAGTGGAGAGGAGGGGCCAGGGCCAGGGCTCCCCTGAGACGTTATATTTAACTCAAACTCTCACTGGAACCGCTGTGAAGAATTCACGAAATTCAGTTTTTCCTTATATATGCTTGCTAATAATAGTAATAGGAAAACTGCCATGACTGAAAGCCAAAATATGCCTGAAATCATGAAAGTTTCACAAGGGAAGAAACAATTTTCAAGATTAGCTAAAGAATAAAAGAGGCTCTTTTAAACAAATTTTTTCCATTTACTGGGCATTTTTCTGATTCTGTTGGCACTTAAAGATCTCTAGCAGGCTGACCTCATTCCAGGAGGAGCTGGTCAGAAGCTTATATTTGGGGGATGGAAGATGTCAGGAAGCTCCAAGTAAGCTTTTCCATCAACACGTCCAATTCCACCGGGAATAACTGTGCCTTTTGTCATCACTGTATTGAGCTCTTCTTTATTCCCCAAAAGGAAAGATTTTCCCAATTGCTTTACTGTTTTTCTAACTCTAAAAGTAATACATGTGCTCAGTGAAAAAATACAGATATAACAGCCAACATGAATTGAGTTCTCATAGTGTGAGAGGCATAATTTTAAGAATTTTTCTTTTAACAAATTTTTATTTACTTATTTTAACTTTTGCCCACACCTTGTGGTATGTGGGATCTTTGTTCCCTGACCAGGGATCAAACCCACAATCCCTGCATTGGAAGGGGGAGTCTTAACCACTGGACCACTGGGGAAGTCCCTTTAAGAGCCTTTCTGTATTACATTATTAATTCCTCCCAACAACCCTATGAGGGTGGTTCTAGGTTCATCCTCAGGTCTCAGATGAAGAAACTGACTCCAAGACATTAACTAGAGGGCCCAGCGTCACACAGCTAGAAAGTTCTGGAGCCAGATTTGCACCTGTATAATAATCCAGAGGCATGGATCTGAATTACACTGTAAATTGGATTCACAGAAGAAAGTAAAATTCATCAATAATCCCTCCATCCAGAGAAAGCACTCTTAGCATTTTAAATACCCTCTTGCCTGACTTTTTGCTTTGCTCATACACAGAGATAAAATGTCATCATACCATACTATATATACAGCATACCTAAAGTTTGACTATTTTTTCTTTACACTATAGCACAAACTTCTGTCAGATCAATAAAGACTCCCCCCTCTGTGGCAGCATTCCTGTGGTTGCCAATTAATCCATTTGATGCATCAATTGTGAGATTGCTGTTTCCCACGTTATCTAATTATGAACAATGCTCCCAAGAATATCTTTGCTCAAACATTTTGAGTATTTATCTCCTGCATTGGCAGGCAGGTTCTTTACCACTAGTGCCACCTGGGAAGCCAAACACTTTGAGCATTTATCTCATTATTTTCTTAGGATCAATTTCTAGATGTATTAGTTCCATGATGCAAATAGATAACAATTTGTTAAGAGGCAAATATTCTAGGAAGCTTCAGTACTGAGCTTCCAGAACTTTACTGAGAATAGATTGATAGATCCTTCACTTGGAAGAGATAAGGCAGTGTAAGCTTATTGGAAGTCTAGAAGAGGAGAGAGGGAGGGACATCGGTGACAACTTCTCTAAGCAATAACAGTAATAGTCTATGCTTCCATAGTGCTTCACAAGAATCAAAGCATGTTCACATACATTGTTCATAAGTGTCTCCAGCCACAGAAGAGAGCCTCTGCCACACACGGAGGAGACCCTGCCAGGATGCCCGGACCCCAGCCTGTCTGGGTTCCGTGCCTCCATCTCTTTCCCACCCTGACCATCACCATGGGACCAAAGGTTGGCACAGCAGCCTAGACCCTTCCCAAGAAGCCAAGTGGCTCTCCTCTGGTCAATTCCAAGTTCCACGTAACTCCATACCAGTACCTTGGCATGCCATCTTCCTTATGTCTTCTTAACTGCATGGCCAACGCTCAAAGAAATAGGATTAACCTTTTCTGGAAGGCACTGAGGGCTCTGGTTCTGTTTATTTTTCTCTTGGCGGCAGCAGCCATGACCCTTGGAGTTCTCGAGCAATGAACTTCATTGTATATTTGCCATCCAGCTCTTAGAGAGGCAAACTCCATGTGGGCTGATGGACAGCTGGAGGGTGTGGGGGGCTAGCCCTCTAGCGCCTCCTCCTGGACCACAGGCCTCATCTTCTCAAGTGAGGCCGAACCCGGGTACCACCCTTCCTGACAAGAAAAACTGCTCTGAGTGCTGCAGTGGCCATAATCCTGACACATAAGCAAATGCCAGAGTCATAATAGTGTGTGACTCAGGGTGACCTGGTAAGCATCACCAGTGAAGTCACAATGACCTCTGTTCAGCACTTGATCATATTAACTTGTATTGGTAGCGAGTCTGGGAGAAAATTCCAGTAGGGAAGTATTGCTCTTTTCTAGTACACTTTCCCTTCCTGCTTCTGATTCTTGGTGTATGTTGTCTGACTACAGCCTACTGAATGTTTGGGGTGGAAACATATTTTACTGATTTTCTGTTATGTCTGTTTTACTTGTGGCGCTGGTTAAATGGGAACTAGCAAATGTAAATGTTAGGGATATTTAAAAAATACAGCAGAGCTGTTCATGGTTAGAGCAAGACATATAACAAATGGGATAATATAAAAAGAACACTCTTGAAATTTTTCTTTTCACTTAATTCATCACATTTGGGGGATGAAGGACCTTCCAGGACTTTTTAAGTCCGTGGATAAAAAGAATAATATTATACCCTCCTCAACCTTAAGGACTCTTGAGAGTTCCTTGGACTGCAAGGAGATCAAACCAGTCAATTCTAAAGGAAATCAACCCTGAATATTCATTGGAAGGACTGATGCTGAAGCTGAAGCTCCAATACTCTGGCCACTTAATGTGAACCTGACTCATTGGACAAGACCCTGATGCTGGGAAAAATTGAGGGCAGGAGGAAAAGGGAGCAGTAGAGGATGAGATGGTTGGATGGCATCACTGACTCAATGGACATGAGTTTAAGCAAACTCTGGGAGATAGTGAAGGACAAGGAAGCCTGGTGTGCTGCAGTCCATGGGGTCACAAAGAGTCACACAACTTAGCAAATGAACAACAACAACTTTAAGGAGCTCACGGTGTAATGGACCTACATGACATAGCATATATAGCAAGTGCCAGGGAAGGATTCCAGCAGGTGATACCTGAATTACCTGGGAAAGGAGGTAGCCAGAGCAGGTGCGGAGCAAAGGTATTCCTAAGCACCACGAACAGCACCCAAACAAGGTCACAAAGCAGGAAATGTCACAGAGGGTTTGAGAGTGAAAGTGTCAGTCACTCAGTCATGTCCAACCCTGAAGACTATAGCCTGCCAGACTTCTCAGTCCGTGGGATTCTCCAGGCAAGAATACTGGAGTGGGTTGCCATGCTCTCCTCCAGGGGATCTTCCCGAACCAGGGATCAGACCCAAGTCTCTTACATCTCCTGCATTGGCAGGAGGGTTCTTTACCCACTGAGCCATCAGGGGAGCCCCATGGAGTGTTCAGCGAATTACAAATAGGTCCCTGCTGATGTGGCCTCGAGTCTGCAGGAAAAAGCGGCATCTAGAAGAGAGACCAGTGAAAAGGCAGAAGCTAGATTGTGCGGGGGGGCGGGGGGGGGGGGGTGGAGGCGCTTATACACCATCCTGAGAAACTTGGACTTTATTCTGAAAGTAGCGGGGAGCCATGAAAGGATGTTAAACAGGAGAATGACATGTTTAAATCTTTGTTTTGCTCAGGAAACGATGAGAAAGATTGATGGGTAGATGGGTAGATGCCTGGAAAACCACCAACCTCAATCATTTCTACTGTTCCTACTGCTCCTCATCACATCTTTCTGCGCCATGAATTCCTGCAGGACAAGGGGAGAGAGCCAAAAGCAGAGGTGGGGAGATGGGTTAGAAGACATCACAGCAAAGAGCTGTCAGAGGCCAATATGAGGGTAACAGTAGTGCAGTTATCAATAGAGAGGAGAACTGGGACTCCAGGATATGAAGAAGCAAGACGCACTTTTTGTCCGACATCTTAGCAAGGTGGTGGTGGTCACAGCTCCTCTCCTGGCTTTGCTATGCCACCCAAGGATGACAAGAAGAAGAAGGGTGTTGGAAAGTCAGCCAAGAAAGACGAACCTCCAGTGAACAAATCAAGGGGCAAGGCCAAAAAGAAGAAGTGGTCCAAAGGCAAAGTTCAGGACAAACTCAATAACCTAGTCTTACTTGACAAAGCAACATCTGACAAACTCTGTAAGGAATTTCCCAACTATAAGCTTATAACTCCAATTGTCATCTCTGCGAGACCAAAGATCCGTGGTTCCCTGGCCAGGGCAGCCCTTCAGGACCTCCGTAGTAAAGGACTTACTAAAAAGGTTTCAAAGCACAGAGCTCAAGTAATTTACACCAAAAACACCAAGGGTGGAGAGGCCCCAGCTGCTGGTTAATGATGCAGAAATGGGTCCCACCAACTGCACATTTTGAAAAATAAAACTTCAAAAAGCAAGAGATAATAATTAAACGGTAAAAAGGGGTGGGAGTAGAAGTGCAGGAATATAGAAGAGACTCAGTGAGCAGAATGCTGGTAAACTGACTCCTAGAAAGAAGCCCTGATGTGTAACGTTGGTCAATTAATGCTCCCACCAGGGCTGATGTCAGAGCTGGGAAGAGATACACGGTATCAGCTTTCACCATCTCAAGGAGCCCCTGCAGGGCATAGAAGAGACAGTTTTGCACTTAGAAAGCTTGCTTCCTTTTAGAGCAACAGCTGGGTTACATTTCCTGCCTCCTCTGTAGTTAGTCTGGTCTTTGAACCATTGTTTGGAGTGGAGCGACCAGGCCAGGATAAGTTATGCTTCAACTCTTACATGAATGAGAAATAAATCAGCATTGTGTTTAACCACTAGAGTCAGGATCTGTTTCAATCTTAAGTAACCTTAGGAAATAATCTTAATCCATGGAGTCAATGTTGATTCAGTTTTATGGCTTGAATAAATAGGTAGATGGTGGAAAAATACATCAATTGAGAAAAAGATACGGCAAACAGGCAACATGGCCAGAGAATAAGCAGTTTTTGGTTGAGAAACTATTTCTCAGACATTATTTTCTATAATAGTGTTTAAAGTTCTTAGAATCTATCAATTAATGTACATTACCAATGTTTTGTACTGATTCAAAGAACTAAGCAAAACTGACATCTCAGAATTCTACTCTTGCTGTGGATCCACTCAGCTTCCTTGAGTTTTTCACACATAAAAAGAAAATGCCAGATTGTCAGATTCTCCCTAGTGTGTAAGTTCCTTAAAAATCACTTTAAAGGCAAACTGCCACTTTAGGTTATTTCAGTAGCATAAAGGATAAAATTACATCCTCAGTAGCCCCAGAGGATTTTATTGGTCCTTGTTTTGCTCCCACTAACAAATGACTGACCTTCAAGGGTTGAGTCTCATGATTATATGTTCATTAATAGAATATTTATTAACTACAAATTTGCTCTAAGATCTGTATCTTCTAATTATGTTATTGCTCTAAAATACTTAAATGATGTGGCAAGGAGAACCAATTATCCTAAGTGGAACCAATGATCCAATTAACGTCAGGGCCAAGGCTGGTCCACTCTCCCCAGAGATTTGATCTCACAGCAATATGCTTTCACTGACACAAGCGAAATCCAGGCCAACCCTGAGTCATCCTTGGCTCATTGTACATTCATTCAACAAATATTTATTGAGCATCTACTATGTGCTGAACACTATGCAAGATTTTGGGAGCAGAACATTTTGTAGTGAACACAGAAAGACATCATCCCCAGCTTCCAGAAGCTTATAGGCTAGAGGGTTCCTAAGAAATCTAGAACATGGGGTCAAATCTAAGAGCCATGCACTTTCTGGATTGAACTATATTCACCCAGAGACCCAACTGAGTCAGACTCTTCATGACTCTTAGTGACCCAAGCATCCCAAGAACCAATTTAACCTCCAAAGCCCACGCGCTTATTAGGAAGCATCAGAAACTAGCCCAGGCTTTCCTCCCATCTGAGTCAGAACTGACAAACGTTACAAAGAATGTTTTGGATTCATCCACCAAAGTTTAATAAAAGCTGAAGAGGACGGGAGTGAGGGGGGAGCTCATAGAAGGCACCTGCAAACTAAATTCACTCTCAGATACTTCTGCATCTATGCTAAGTTCATGAAGAAAACAGGTAGACTGATGGGAAATTTCCCTGTGACCTATATTTTCTTCTTTAAAAGTTATAATGCTGTTTCCTTGGTTACTCTTAAGCTGAGAGCTTTAGAAACATTTTTTCTGGATTTCCTACTTTGCTGTTATTCAGCCATTAAGTCGTGTCCGAATCTTTGTGACCACATGGACTGCAGCTCACCAGGCTTCCTTCTCCTTCATTTTCAGAGTTTGCTCAAACTCACGTCCATTGAGGCAGCCATCCAACCATCTCATCCTCTTATCTCCCTCTTCTCCTGCCTACGATATTTCCCAGCATCAGAGTCTTTTTCAGTGAGTCAGCTCTTCATATATCAGGTGGCCAAAGTGTAGGAGCTTCAGCTTCAGCATCAGTTCTTCCAGTGAATACTCAGGGTTGACTTCCTTTAGGATGACTGGTATGACCTCTTTACTGTCCAATGGGCTCTTAAGAGTTTTCTCCAACACCACAGTTGGGAAGCATCAATTCTTCAGTGCTTTGCCTTCTTTATGGTCCAACTCACATCGGTACATGACTATTGGAAAAGCCATAGCTTTGATTACATGGACCTTTGTCAGCAAATTGATGTCTCTGCTTTTTAATACGCTGTCTAGGTTTGTCATAGTTTTTCTTCCAAGGAGCAAGCATCTTTTAATTTCATGGCTGCAGTCTATATTTTACATAATTTGTTCATAGTGTTTGCTTATGCAGACACCCAGGAGGGTTTCCAGGCCTCCGTCTAGGCCTCTTTCTTCCCTGTCTTAGTTTGAAAGTGTTAGTCACTCAGTCATGTCCGACTCTTTGTGACCCCAAGGACTGTAGCCTGCCAGGCTCCTCTGTCCATGGAATTCTCCAGGCAAGAATACTGGAGTGGATTTGATCCTTTCTAAAACCAACTCAGAGACAAAGACTTGGGCACAGGTAGCTTATTTGGGAGTTGCTCTCAAGAAGCATAAATTGGGAGACATAAAAAGGGACACAGAGGAAGGAGAAGAGCCAGCGACTGACTAAGGTGTTAACAGGCAGATTCCACCAGGGCAACTGCAGATACTCCTGCTGCAGACACTCTGAAGAATCACGTCCTTACTCTGAAGAAAGCTTCTCGGAACTGTCCCAAGAAGTGGCAGAGAAATGAGGGGATTTTCCACCAGCTCCTGTATCTTCTGGGTTGAGGGCTGCCCTTCAGGGCATTAAATCCTGCACTTCCTAGCTGCTTTAAACACAGGCTCAGAAAACTCCCAAGGCCTGGGAAGAGCCCTCGGGCAGGAAGCAGGGAGTCAGGTGGAGGCCGTGGAGATGGTACATGTGTGAACAGGCACAAGAGCCATCCTTCATGCTGCCTGCTCAGAGGGAGCTGAGGGCAGGGCTGCCCTCACAGCTCTTGCCTCTAACAAGGCCCAAGGACTGTGTCAGCCGCTGTCCTGCTCCAGCCAGCCCCCTTCCCCCAGCAACCAGCAGAATGGGGCACAATGGCATCGCTCCTCTTCATCATACCTCCAGCCTCTGAGGTGAACAGTCATTCCTTCTGAGGTTTTTGGGTTGGGGGGGTGGGAGAAGGATGTTTGCTTTGTCTTTATTTCTGTGTGTGTGTGTGTGTGTGCATGTTAGTCACTCAGTTGTGTCCGACTCTATGCAACCCCATGGACTGCAGCCCACCAGGCTCCTCTGTCCATGGGATTCTCCAGGCAAGAATCCTGGAGTGGGTTGCCACGTGCTCCTCCAAGGGATTTTCCCAACCCAGGGATCAACCCCAGGTCTCCTGCTTTTCTGGCAGATTCTTTACCAACTGAGCCACCAGGAAAGCCCTTATTTCTACTACTATAGGTTAAAAACAATACTCCTGGGGGCATGACAAGTTGCATAAAATCCTGAGGGATGGAACGGGGAGGGGAGTGGGGCGGGGGTTCAGGATGGGGGACACATGTATACCCATGGCTGATTCATATGAATGTATGGCAAAAACCACTACAATATTGTAAAGTCATTAGCCTCCAATTAAAATAAATAGATTAATTTACCCAAAAAAAGCCTCACAATTCTTCTAAAGGGGCTTTTCCTCTCGCTCCCTGGAACCTGTGGGCAGGGCCAGCTCTCCTGGGGACTGTTTCTCCTCCTCCTTCCCACCTGAGAGCCAGCCCCTCCCAAGCTCCCGGCCGGCCGGAGCCTTGACTTTGAGGGACCATGCGAGGCCCTGCCACACCCACATTTTCCCCTAGACCTCATCCTGAAGGAGGAAAGGCAGAGGTGAATACTGGGAGAGTGGCAGAGTAGGATTCGTTCTGATTCTGAAGGAAATCAAGGAGCACAGCTCAGGCCCATAGCTACATCTGCCCATCTCACAGGGGGCGGTGGCCAGAGGTCATGTTCTACCAGGAGCCCAGGAAGAAACAAATGTCCTTACATTCCAAATACATCCGTTTTAAAAACTGGACATCGTATTTTGCTTCGAATGTCAAAATGAACTCATTATACTTGGCCAGACAATATGAAAGTTTCCAGTAAGTTATCCTGTTCTTACGCTATAACCCGAAACTGATGAGTTCTATATAATCTAATGAACTTGAACAGCCCCAGAAAGTGCCACTGCCTACAGTGAATTGAAGAAACTTCCTACATTTGACACTTTGTAAGGAAGGAAATAGCTCTTCAAGATCAAGCCTTGAAGGCAATGTTTTCACTTGTCAAAACCATGTTGGCAAAAAAAAAAAAAAAACAATGAAAATCATCAAGTAGTCCAAAAGGCAACATGACAACATAAGCCATCAAACTGACTACAGCACAGCAAAATCAAATTCAAGTTCTCAGTGGCTGGAAAAAAAGTGGTTTGGTAATAACAAGCTCATGGCCTGTATTTTAGTTCCCAACCAGGCATCAAGATTTGCACTTCCTTAAGTCAGAAAGAGAAAGACCAACACCATATGATATCACTTATAACCAAGGGAGAGGGGGTGGGGAGGAATGGATTCAGAGTTTGGGATTAGCAGATGCAAACAAGTATATATAGGATGGGGCTTCCTTGGTGGCTCAGTAGTAAAGAATCCACCCGCCAATGCAGGAGACACAAGTCTGATCCTTGGTGCGGGAAGATCCCACATGCCGTGAGACCACTAAGCCCATGCGCCACAGCACTTGAACCTCTGCTCCAGAGCCCAGGAGCTGCAATTACTGAAGCCCCCGCGCTCTAGAGCCTGCGCTCTGCAGCAAGAGAAGCCACAGCAATGAGAAGCCCATGGACCACAGCTAGAGAGTTGCCCCTGCTCACCGCAACTAGAGAAAAGCCCTCATAGCCATGAAGACCCAGCACAGACAAAAATAATTCAATAAATAATTTTTTAAAAATCTTTTTAAAAAAAGTGTATATAGGATGGATAAACAACAAGGTTCTACCGTACAGCACAGGAAACTATATTTAATATCATGTGATAAAGCATAATGGAAAAGAATATTTTAAAAAGAATGTATATATGTATAACTGAATCACTTGGCTATATAGCAGTAATTAATACAATATTGTAAATCAACTATACTTCAATTTAAAAATAAATTTTAAAAAATTAAAAAAATCAAGATTTGCATTTCCTAAATCCAAAGTCCACAGGTCATGATTCAGTTATGAAATCTAACCTCTCAGTGACACTTTCATGGTTAATTTCAGCAAAAAGGAGAAAATATAGATTGTATGGACAGGGTGTAAGATATGAACCCTATGAGATAAAACTTACTTATTTACATGCTTACTATGTGTTGCTCCAACACAAGAGGGAAGAAACATGCTCAGTCTGACATGACGTATATTGCTTTTCCTGTCTCTAGACTTCTCTAGAGTATTTTCTACAGGATTATCACAGTACTTTCCAGAGGAGCAGAAGTTAGGAGTCAGTATTTTAATAAATGTTTATTGACATTGACTTTATTTTATTAAATGAAAACTTACTTAAAAACCACTGACCTGAAGAGGTTTAAAAATGAAGCAGTCAACTCATTCAAACCTCACAGCAATCCTTTGAAGTGAGCAGTAGTATCACTTCACTGTATAAAAGTGAAAACTGAAGCAGAGAGTAGTTAAGTTTGTTGCTCAGGGTCACCCAGTAAGTAAGCAGCATAGCAGAGCATGAACTAGGGTGGGTTGACCCAAGGACCCACACTCTCAGCCACCTACAGAGCAGCCTCCCAGCCAGGAAGGATGTGGGTGGGCATCATCTACATGAAGATGTTGGCCATAGCTCATGTCTGTCAGCAACCTGAAAATTACTAAATTATCTCTATGATGGTGTTTTATTAATTCATCTGTCTTAATTAGGGATTTTTCAATACATCAAAAGGGTACTTTTAAAAGGTAGGTTTAGAAAAAGCCTTCAGGGGAAAAGAGCAAATCCAGAAGGCACTGGTATGTTCAGTAAACATCATTTAATGGGTTAAAATTCCCAGCTAACTACAGAAATCCTCAGTTTAAAAAGTGGTATGATAGGCAAATCCTAGTCATTACATGCAAAATCTCTACTGAATTAGTGCTAGAAGGATAAGACTAAATCATGATTGAAACTGGGGTTATGGAGTCTTTCAAACCATGCCAGATCTCCCTGAATTATCTCTGATGCAAATTGATGATGGAAAATATTCTCAGGAGAGGCCTGATTTAACAAAACTTTTGGGCAAAAGAGGTGGAGAACCGTTCTATCATGAAACTGAATATAATACACTCACTGGAAGAAATCTCAGTAACATTCAACTTCTAGTCTGTGGGATGCAGTTCCTTTTTAAGTCTTTATTGAATTTGTTACAATATTGCTTCTATTTCATGATTTGTTTTTTTGGTTTTCTGGCATCAAGGTATGTGAGATCTTGGCTCCCTGACCAGGGATCAAACCTGCACTCCCTGCATTAGAAGGTGAATTCTACTTGTGTTTAACAAATTACTGCAAACTCAATGGCTTAAAACAACACCATTTATTATCTTGCAGTTCTTTATGTCAGGGATCTGAGCATGGTGGGACCAGGTTTTCCACTCAGGGTCAAGGCTCCCACCAAGGTGTCCATTAAATGCCTGAAAATATTTACTTAAAGTTTGCACATGTTGTTAGCAGAATCTAGATCCTTGTGGTTGCAGGACAGGTTCCCACTTTTCTTGCTGGCTGTTAGCTGGGACCTATCTCCATTTCTAGAACCCACTCTTAGATCTCTGCCATGTGGCCATCACCACAGGAAGCTTTCCTCTTCAAGATCAGCAGGCAAACTTTTCATGTTTCAAATCTCTTCCTTGGGATAGGGTCCAGTCCTTTTTAAGAGCTCCCCTAATTAGAAGAGGTCCCCAGGATAGTCTTCCTTTTCAGCAACTGACTTGGGATCTTAAATGCATCTGCAAAATCCCTTCATCTCTTGTCATATGATATAACCTTATTATGGAAGTGACATCCATCATATTTATAGAGCTGTCCATACTCAAAGAAGAGGGGCATGAAGCATCCTAGGACCATCTTAGCCTCTCACAGGAGGACAGGTCTTAATCAGATTCCCTCATGGACGAGATGGCCAAACAAGATCAAAAACTATGGTAGACATTGCTCACAGAGTCGAGATTTCCAGGAAAGAGAATGCTATAAAGATATCTTGGCCATACCCATGTTCACAGCATTATTCACAAGAAAGGTGAAAGCATAAAGCATAAAAGTGAAAGCAACCCAAGTGACCACTGGTGGATGAATAAATAAACGAAATGTGATATCCATACAATGGAATATTATTTAGCCTTTAAAAGAAAAGACATTTTGACACATACTACAACATGGATGAACCCTGAAGACATTCTGCTAAGCAAAATACACCAATCACAAAAGGATAAATACGGTGTGATTCCACTTATATGAGGTACCAAGGGCAGTCAGACTCACAGAGACAGAAAGTAGAATGGACAGTCAATGTTTAATGAGTACAGAGTGCCAGTTTTCCAAAATAAAAGTGTTGAATATTGATTTCACAACACTGTGAACCTATTTAACACTACTGAACTATACACTTAGAAATGGCTAAGATATTAAATTTTACATTATGTGTACTTTACCACAGTCAAAACTAATAATAAAAGATACGTTTGTCAATGATACTACTTATAATCATTTTCTTAACTCATTTAATAGACAGGTATGGGTGTTTGCACTGTGACAGGTACGGTTCTGGGTGTTGAGGGATGCAAATATTAAAGTAAAGGGCTTCATAATATTAGTAAACTGAAACTGAAGACTTGTTTTTAAAATAACCATTATTTCAGAAATAATCACAGGGATATATGTACACAGGGATAGACATATGGCTGATTCACCTTGCTATGCAGCAGAAACTAACACAACATTGTATATCAACTATATGCCAATAAAAATTAATTTTAAAAAGCAATAACCACAGAAACAATGATCCAAGCTAATTTTCCCCATTCCAGAGGAAAGTACAACTCACTTGCCCCAGGTCCAGGGTGACGTTGACTTTGTTGTACTGCATGCCTGATGAGAGGGGAGGGCTTTGCCACCAACGCTCTGATCCATCAATTGCATTGGTGACAGGGTGTGCTTTCCTGGGGTCCTCAGAATTGCAGTAGTCACAGAACTGCCCCTGGGGGAAAAAAAAAGTTCTTTTTTAATTTTTAAGTAATTTTTTCCTATCAATTTAGTCAAAGAGGTAATCAAAACAAAGATGCTTTATACAGCTTAGACATGTCAACTGTTGAAGTTTATCATAATATTTTCAGAAGATGGTAGTAAGGCTTTCTCTTTTTCATTTCATCTTAAACCGTATCACCTGCTTAGACCTCTGTTTATCATGTTTCTAGGATACACATTATATTTATCTTCCATCCATTGCAGCTACATTTTTCTTGTCCTGTGTGACACTTTAAGAAGAGCCTGGTGTGGTTGGACTGCAATGATGTTCTCCTTCAGTAAATCCATTTCAACTCTTCACATCCTCCTCTGCAAGGTGAGTGTCAGGCCCAGGGATACAAAGAGGAGCCTCCGCTCACAGCCCCAGTGGAGGTGATAAGCATATAATTAAATACAAGGGGGTAGGTGTGGCAAGAGCATAGAGCCCAGGGCCTAAGGTGCTAGATATTCCTTGAGCTCAGGAAAGGCTGGGTGGAAGAGGTGGGATTTAAGCTGCCTGTGAGGATGGAGAGGATGCTGGTAAGTGGCAGTGAGCAGCCAATCGGGAAGGTGTTCCAGGCAGAGGAACCAGCACCAGCAAAGACACAGAGGCCAGCTGGCCCATTTTAACAAGAGCATATGGAAGACAACACCTAAAGGTAAGTGGCAGAGATGTGGCTAGACTATGGAAGTTGCCAGTCCATTTAGTAGGTAAATGGGAAATCATTTTTACCTGGAGTGATTATTCATTTAATATTATCATCTCTACTGAATTCTGATTCTACTGATATCATCTCATCTTCTAACTGGATTACTCTTTTTGTAGTAAGCAGATTCTCTTGATTCTATCTTGTTTTGTTTCTGAAATGAATAATTTTAGTGCCATTATATAGCTCAGATGGTAAAGAACCCACCAGCAACGCAGAAGACCTGGGTTGGATCTCTGGGTCGGGAAGATCCCCTAGAGAAGGAAATGGCAACCCACTCCAGTGTTCTTGCCTAGAGAATCCCATGGACAGAGAAGCCTGGAGGGCTACAGCCCATGGGGTCCCAAAGAGTTGGACACGACCAAGCAACTAAGCATGCACCACCTAAAAAACTGATCATAGGCTTTTATATATTGAGTATATTTCAACTTATTCAAAGCCTCACACTTACTCAGTAGTGGACTTCACATACTGAAATGCTTTGCTCCTCAATTAAATGATCCTGGAGTATAACCACTACATAAAAGGAGTTGTTGTTGTTGCTCTCGTTTAGTTACTAAGTTGTGTCCAACTCTGGAGACCATAAGGACTGTAGCCAGCCAGGCTCCTCTGTCCTTGGGATTTCCAAGGCAAGAATACTGGAACAGATTGCCATTTCCTTCTCCAGGGGATCTTCCCAACCCAGGGGCCAAACCTGTGTCTCCTGCACTGGCAAGGTGTATTCTTTACCACTGAGCCACCAGGAAGGTCCACATACAGAGAAGCAAACTGAGACTTATCACAGCCTCCCCAGGAATGTGCCATGTTAAAAGGGTAGCTCTGCCCTGGATGAACATCTTGGAAAGTAACTTTTCAATGTTCAAGGATAAATTCGATCCTGGGGTGAAGCCAAATGCATGACCAAAAGCGTTCATCGAATGTGTTACAGAGGGTTCTTTCATATGTGATGATAAACCACATACAACTTTTATCTTTTAACACTACATGAAGAGACTTCTGTAACCCAGAAGCAGCACCATGGGGTGGGCAGTCCCATCAGTTCATGAGGTCAGAGGCCTTGTGACTTGCTTTCCCCCATATCACTTCAGACCAGCACATCACAGAAGCCCAATAAAGGAATAAGCATCTCAGGGTTTTCCAAAAATAAATTTGAGTTCTTTCTACAAAATGTTGTTATTAATAAAAAGCACCTGTGCTGTGCTCAGTCGCTCAGTTGTGTCCCACTCTTTGTGACCCCATGGACTGTAGCCCGCCAGGCTCCTCTGTCCATGAGATTCTCCAGGCAAGAACACTGGAGTAGGCTGCCATACCCTCCTCCAGGGGATCTTCCCAACTCAGGGAATGAACCCAAGTCTCCTGCTCTCCTGCATTGCAGGAAGATTCTTTACCCACTGAGCCATTTGGGAAGCCCCCCAAAAGTATAATTAACAACTGTTTAAGCTAGGACATCTTAACATTTATGAGTATTTTTTTCCTTCAGTGATTTTTATTTTTCCCATTTTCTCCCTAGAAATGATTTTACCAGTTTAATTACTTGGTAAAGTTAATTAAATTATTTCTCCTTGAAGTTTATAAGGAGACATGATACGAACTAATCTCTTCCAAGGATGTGGATGCTTATAATCTACATTTATCCCTTTTGGTCACAAGGCATGTAGGATCTTAGTTCCTCAGCCAAGGATGGAACCCACACCCACTACGTTAGAAAGCAAAGTCTTAACCACTGGACTGCCAGGGAAGTCTCGAGATGATGCTTTTTGTGTTGTTATACATGAATTAAGAACATAACATTAGAAATAAAAGTTTTAAATCTCTTGGTGGAAAATAAAAGGTGAAAACTTTTTAGAACTTAGAACAAGGAAAGAGTTCTCAAACAAAACTCAGAGAGCACTGACACAAAAAAAGAGACAGATTTGACTACATTAAAATTAAGAACATTGGGTCCATCAACAGACTAATGAATAAAGAAGATGTGGTGTATATATATATATATATATATACACACACAAAATATATATAGTGAAATATTACTCAGCCATAAAAATGAAATAATGCCACTTGCAGTAACATGGATGGACCTAGAGATTATCATACTAAGTGAAGAAGTCAGATAGACAAATATCATATGGTATCACTTATATGTGAAATCCAAAACAATGATATAAATGAACTAATTTACAAAACAGAAATAGAGTTACAGACATAGAAAACAAACTTAAGGTTAACAAAGGGGAAGGGGGGAAGGATAAACTGGAAATTTGGGATTAACAGATACATACTACTTGTATATGAAATAAACAACAAAGACCTACTGTAGAATACAGGAAACTATATTCAAAATCTTATAATAACCTATAATGGAAAAGAATCTGAAAAAGAATATATACATATATGTATGTATGCACGCTTGCTCCTTGGGAAGAAAAGCTATGACAAACCTAGACACCACATTAAAAGCAAAGATATCACTTTGCTGACAAAGATACATACAGTCAAAGTTATGGTGTTTCCAGTAATCATGTATGGATGTGAGAGTTGGACCATAAAGAAGGCTGAGCACTGAAGAATTGATGTTTTTGAATTGCAGTGTTGGAGAAGATTACTAAGAGTCCCTTGGACAGCAAGGAGATCAAATCAGTTAATCCTAAAGGAAATCAGTCCTGAATATTCATTAGAAGGAATGATGCTGAAGCTCCAGTACTTTGGCCGCCTGATGTGATGAGCCAACTCATTGGAAAAGACCCTGATGCTGGGAAAGATTGAGGGCAGGAGAACAAGAGGGTGACAGAGGATAAGATGGTTGGATGGCATCACTGACTCAAAGGACATGAACTGGAGCAAACTCCGGGAGATGGTGAAGGACAAGAAAGTCTGGCATGATGCAGTCCATGGAGTGGCAGCGATGGACATGACTCAGCGACTGAACAACAACAACATATGCACACAGTGCAATCACTTTGCTGTAGACCTAAAACATTTTAATACAATCAACTATACTTTTTTTGTGTGTGTGTGTTTGTTTGTTTGTTTGTTTGGCCACGCAGCATATGGGAATCTTACTTGCCCAACCAGGAATCAAACTCAAATCCCCTCAGTACAAGTACAGAGTCTTAACTGCTAGGCTACCAGGGAAGTCCCATGTTTTACTATTTAAAACCCATCCATCCACATACACATTAAGGCTGATCATGCAAGGACCAAGGATGAAGGCATGTCATAAACTGAAGGTTGTGAACAATCCATAATGCAATTCTGTGCCTGAGGTCAAATATTCTTAAATAACCATAAATAAATAAAAGGACAAAAACTCAGAGAAGAGGGGACAGAGAGAGAACAAAGAGAATTCTTTACATCTTTGTGTTCAGCTATTCATCCACCCAGGCAACAAACCTGTACAGACCATCTATGCAGAATCGGAAGCTGCTTCAGACAGAGGTGAGAATACTGAAAGATAAACAAGACAAGGGACTTGCCCTCTGAATTGTGTCAAGGCCGTTATTAGCCTAGTCCTGTGGGAAATAGCAAATAGAAGAGGCTGGAAGGGAAGGAGACAAAACTGTTCAAACAAACAACAAAGAGAGTTGAGATCCAAGACTGGAGGGCCCCAGAGGACATGCCAGTGTTCACCCAGAGGCTCAAGGAGCGACCTACACATTTTTAGAAAGACAGGAAAAAATTAGTCTTTCCTAGTTGCTCACATTTTTAATCATTCTCCTTATTCAAAACCCTCTTACCGGGTAACAATAACCCTATATGCAAAACAGAAAAAGAGACTCAGATGTATAGAACAGACTTGTGGACTCTGGGAGAAGGCGAGGGTGGGATGTTTCAAGAGAACAGCATTGAAACATGTATATTATCTAGGGTGAAACGGATAACCAGCCCAGGTTGGGTACATGAGATAAGTGCTCAGGCCTGGTGCACTGGGAAGACCCAGAGGGATTGGGTGGAGAAGGAGGTGGGAGGGGGGACTGGGATGGGGAATACATGTAAATCCATGGCTAATTCATTTCAATGTATAACAAAAACTACTGTAATGATGTAAAGTAATTAGCCTCCAACTAATAAAAATAAATAGAAAAAAAAATAAAAAAAAAACCCTCTTACCAATATTGTAAAGCAATTATCCTTCAACTAAAAATGAATCAATTTAAAAAAAAAAAACCTTCTTACATATAAGACTGTGCAATTGCATTCACAGCCCAAACACTGTCTTGTTCTCAGAAACTAGAGGCTGATTACAGCACCACTCCCTAACACGATTTCTCTTTTATTGTTTGAACAATCATTCATTCATTCAACTTTTCCAGATCGCTTCCAATATGTGGAGCGCTGTGTTGGATACTAGGGTTAAAACAAAGGAACAAACAAGAGTTGGACCCTGCTCTAGAAGAAATTTGGTGGGAGAGAAGAGAAGTAACTCAAACACAAGATGTCACCAGCAGGTGCTCTGATAAATGGAGTACTGGGCAGGGGGAGGTGTGGGTGCCAGGAGAGACACGCCATGCTTTTTCCTGCTAAATCTCCACCACACTCTTAGGTTTGCATCAAAGTCTTCAGAACATAAGGACCCAGGGTATATGACCAGCAGTGGGACTGCTGGGTGATATGGTAGATTTATTCCTAGTTTTTTAAGGAATGGAGACGCAGATGTAGAACATGAATTTGTGGACACAGTGGGGGAAGGAGAAGGTGGGATGAATGGAGAAAGTGGTATTGACATATATACACTCTCATGTGTAAAACAGGTAACTTTTGGCAACCTGCAGTATAACACAGGGAGCTCAGCCCAGCTCTGTGATGACCTCGAGGGGTGGGGTGGGGACAGTGAGGGAGGCTCAAGAGAGAGGGAGCAGGCATAATTATGGCTGATTCGCACTGTTGTGCAGCAGAAACTAACACAACATTCTAAAGCAATATTCCTCCAATTAAAAAATAAATTTAAAAAAAACCTTAAAGACACAGAAGTGAAGGTTCACAGAGGTGAAGGGGCTCGAACCACACAGCTAGGACCTGTAGGAACCAGGACCCGTGTGTGAATCTGGCTCAGAACACCATCCATCCTGGCCTGATGGCCCTAGAAGCTGCATCAGAGAGCCCCATCGTGGATTTGGATGGAGCGTGAGGCAAAGCTGGAATCGCAATTATGTGATTGTCCAAACACCTGCCCCCAAGCAGCTGTGGGAAGAGCCCCAGCTGAGGAGAACACCCCGTCTGACAGTCGCAGCTGCCCGCCTCGCAGGCAGCACAAAAAACATGGCAGGATCTAACCACAGGCATCCAGCAATGGCCTGGTACACAATAACCACGTTCCTGCTGCCATGAACGCCCCTCCGAGGCTCCTGAAGTTATGTGCCTTCAAGGCAAGGTCTCAAGTGACCAGACTCCAACCAGCTGGAGCCCTGATGCGGAGAACATTCTGGAGCGCACCCCTTCCAAACCTGGGGTTGCTCCTTCACCAAACCTTGTTCAGAACATTCTCCTTTCTGAGAGGCATGAAGCTCATGGGCAGGTTACCTACAAGTAAGACAAGTGGCTTGTCAATTTCCTGAGCACCTAAACATCTTCACAGAGTGGAGTGAAGGGCAATCACAGAGCACAGGAGAGCACCCAGCTCTGCGGGCGCCCCCACACACACAGGTTTCACCCCACTGGGAGGAGGAGCTTTGCCAGCTAGTGTGCTGGGTTCCTGGAGGAAGGGATCCGAGAGAGGAAAAAAAAAACAAGGGGTTCCAGGTTGGTTCCATTTATGTATTTTTTTAAGGCAAATATCTGCAAAATATACAGCAATTACTCAAAATCTATGTCCACTCAGAACAAATTCCAGAGATTTTTTTTCCTCTTTCAATTTGTTTGAAATAGGTGCATTTTGCCATAGAATGATGGAGGTCCAAATCCTACCTCCACCAGTCACAGCTTCAAAATGTTAATCAAACTGCTCAATCTCCCTTGGGTTCCATTTTCTCTTTGTTTAAATGGGCTAACACCACCAACCTTATGCAGTGATCACGAGGATTCAATGAGGAGCTGTCCATAGTGATCACACCGCCACTGGAATCACTGGAGTGCTTCTCCATTCATCTATTGGTCAACACTTAGGTCGCTTCCATATCTTGGCAATTGTAAATAATGTTGTTATAAACATTGGGGTGCAGATAGATATCTTTCCAAACTAGTGCTTTTGGGTTTTTTGGATATATACACAGCAGTAGAATTGCCGAGTCAAATGGTAGTTCTAGGGCTTCCCATGTGGCTCGGTGGTAAAGAACATATCTGCCAATGCAGGAGACATAAGACACAGAGGTTTGACCCTTGGATTGGGAAGATCCCCTGGAGAAAGGAATGACAACCCACTCCAGTATTCTTGCCTGGAGAATCCTACAGACAGGGGAGCCTAGCCGGCTACAGGGTTGCAAACAGTCAAACATAACTGAAGCGACAGGATGCACGCATGCATGGTAGTTCTATTTTTAGTTTTTTGAGAAACCTCCATACTATTTCCCACAGTCGCTGCATCAATTTACATTTCCACCAACAGTGCCCAAGTAAAACCCATCTTTTTAACAGTTTCCATAAAATCTTCTTCCTTATACTTCTCCCTCCATTCTCTTGTTCCCTATACACAGTGTTGGCATTTCACTGGCAATAAAGGGCCACTTGGTACCTGTGGTTTCAGGTAAGTGGCCTGCTTACAAACAAACTCAGGTTTCTGAGGTAGGCCAGGCCACACTTAAGCTTGCCCACATAACGCCCCAGACCTGAAGCACTTCCTCTTTAGAGCTTCATCCCAAAGCCTAGATTTATGAAAGCAGGTCTCTCTCATAATTTGTTCATCCAGCCACCAACTACTGAGCTGCTAAGGGCTAGATAGGGTCTTCAGAAGAGAGTGTGACTTTGATCTGATTCAGTCTGCTAACCAAGTGCTTCCCTCTCAATTCCATTTCATTTATTAATGTCCTTATGAAATAAATACAGCCTTTACACTTTATTTTCTCATTGTCCAATGCCCTCAGCTCTTTTGTTCACTCTTTTAAAATTTTATCAGTCACCCAAATTCCTTGCATAAAATCTCTGCCACGAATGTCTTTCGTGCACACAAACCTTCAGTCATATTTAACCTCTGCAAAGCCAATCCCAGGACACAATGAACTGGGCCTTTCATTTCACAGCCCCACCTCATCCTTTTCCTGACACTACCTCCAGGACTCTGACTAGTGAAGGACTCCTCCAGAACACTGACTCCATGTGATACGGGATCCTGGGCCCCCAAACTTCCACCACCCCACCTGTGTTAAGCAATCCTCACTTTATGCCCCACTGAAACGTGCTTCATATTTAAGGATTACTCTCCATGTGGGTGACCCCTAAATATTTGTTCAACCAAGAGCTCTCCTTATTCTGTTTAGGGACTAATTTTGAGTTATCAGGTTGCAAAGTATCAAAAGCAGAGACCCTAGAACCACCTGAGAGCCCTACGCAATGCCTGCATCCTCCACCCTCCCACACACAGATAGATAACTCACACGCTGGTCAACAAACACTGCTGACTGACCCAGAGGCTGGTTATCCGGTTGAAAGCTGAAGTGACTGCCTGGGATTGAGTTATTTGTGCCCCGCACCCCCCAATTCATATGTTAAGACGTAACCCACTAGAAGATGGTATCAGGATGAAGGTTTCAAGTACACAAGTGGGATTAGTGCCCTTAAAGAAGAGGCCCTGAGGAAATCCTTCAACCCTCCCACCTTGTGAGGACTGCGTTACAACAGCAGGAGCAAAAGTGGGTCCTCACGCAACACTGAATCTGCCCACACTTGACCTTGGATCTCTCAGCCTCCAGAATTGTGAGGAAGAAATTTTGGGTTTTTAGAAGCTATCCGATCTCTTTTTTTGCTAGGCAGCCCAAAAGGACTAACGGGAGCTGTCATAAGAGGGTACCACACACTGGCTCAGAAAGTCGTGTCACGGCTCTGGAGCCTCAAAGTCTGAAATCAAGGCATCGGCAAAGCCCGTTCCCTCTGAAGCCTGTAGAGGAAGGATCCTCCTTTGCCCCTTCCAGCCGCCAGCCCTAGCCATCCGGCTCAGCCACTGCATTAGGCACCCCTACTTTGAAATTCAACACACCAGGGCCATACCTGTCCTCCAAAGGCAGGTTGTTGAAAGTCGGGTATTTTTCTTTTTTTTCTGTCAAATAGCACTTCCATCAAGGTGTTGCTCCAGCAGGATAATTCTATGATGGGGCTGCCCTTTGAACGCTTGTCCAAAAAGCGTCCATGATAAGCTGCCGCAGGGAAAACAAACAGCAGGAAAATGTGGCCCCACCCTCAGGAAGCTCAAGATTTAATAAGGATACAGACATGACAATCAATGGCTTCAAGGTGATGAATGGAGTTTTAGCGAGGTGGCACAGAGCTTGGCTGGAACTCTGAGGGAAGAACAGTTGGCTCAGCAGTGGGAGCACAGCATGGCAGGTAAGAACATGAACTATGAGGTGGAGGAACCTAGAACTTGTTATACAGAGTGAAGTCAGAAAGAGAAAAACAAACAAGAGTACATTAACATATGTAGATGGAAACTAGAAAAATGGTATTGAAAAACCTATTTGCAGGGAAGCAATGGAGACGCAGATGTAGAGGACGGACCTGGGGACACAGTGGGGGAGGGAAAGAATGGGACCAATGGAGAAAGCAAGAACGCATACACACCGTCAGGTGTTAAGATGGATGGCTGGTGAGAAGTTGTCAGGTAGCCTGGGGAGCCCGGTCTGATGCTCCGTGATGACCTGGAGGAATGGGACGGCGGGTGGGGAGGGAGACGCGGAAGGGAGGCAATGGATCAAGGCTGATTCGCATTGTTGTACAGCAGAAACCAACACAACATTGTAAAATTTCTTTTTTCTTTTTAAAAAAAGAAATGAAGAGCATGAACTCTGCAGCCAGAGTACCTGGCTTTACTACCTACTAGCTGCGTGACCTTGAACAGATCACTTAATTCCTGTGTGCTTCAGTGTCCTCATTGAGATAATGAGCATGCCAAGAGTCCCTCCTTCATAAACTGTGTGAGGATTAAGAAGTCAGTTTGTGAAAGGTGCTTTAGAACAGTGCCAGGTGTCAGTAAGTGTTAAATTAATACTCTGCACGAAAGAGAGGAGCAAGACGGATGGCTGGTGAGAAGTTGTCATGTAGCATGGAGAGCCCAGTCTGGTGCTCCGTGATGACCCAGATGAATGGGGTGGGGGCTGGGGAGAGAGGCGTAGAAGGGAGGCTAGACTGTTCTCCTCGTTCACCATTCTGCCTGCTCCACCTTATTTGGTATTACTCCTGTACGCAGAATACAGTGCAACATGAAAGTAATGGGGAATTACTTCTATACCCCACGGTTAAGATATGCATTGAAAATCTAATTAAAACCCATACTGCTCTAAGCTAATATTCATTTCTTACTTCCACATGTATTTTCTAAGAATCTAGGATGGGAGGGGGGCTTCCCTGGCAGCTCAGCTGGTAAAGAATCTGCCTGCAATGCAGGAGACCCCGGTTCGATCCCTGGGTCAGGAAGTTCCCCTGCAGAAGGGATAGGCTACCCACTCCAGTATTCTGGCCTGGAGAATTCCATGGACAGGGGAGCCTGGTGGGCTATATAGTCCATGGGGTCACAAAGGGTCGGACACGACTGAGCAACGAAGCACGGGATGGGAAAACCACTGAGAATATGATACACTTATGACATTTGAGAAACTGGCAGGACGTGGGACTCCGTGAGTTAGCTTTCCCCAGGGCAGGTTCCACCCTGTTGGCAGGAGGGATCTGATCAAGGATCTGCTAGGTCATGCAAACAACCCTTTTTTGAGAAGTAGAAAAAGGCTCCCTGACTCTCAACAGAGACAGCCTTGCCCAGGCTGGATTTTCAGCCCTGCAGGCCAGGAGCTTACACATACAGCAGAAACCAGGCAGTTCTACTGACTAAAACCACTTAGTCAATAGGTCAGAGGTACCATTTAGTAAATTTTTTCCTCACTAGTCAAATTGTTCCAGAGTGTTGAGAAGAAGTTAACACAGGTTTCATGGAAGCTTAAATCACAGCAGGAAATAAATTTATGGTCTAGAAGAATGTATTAGTGCTACCAAGTGTTAGTCACTCAGTCGCGTCCAACTCTTTGCAACCCCATGGACGGCAGCCTGCCAGGCTTCTCTGTCCGTGGAGTTCTCCAGGCAAGAATACTGGAGTGGGTTGCCATTTCCTTCTCCAGGGGATCTTCCCAACCCAGGCATTGAACCTGGGTCTCCTGTATTGCAGGCAGATTCTTTACCACCCAAGCCACCAGGGAAGCCTGAGTGCTACCAAAATTCACCTTAAAAAATTACTACCTCCCCCAAAATGTTACTTCAGCTGATTAAAAAAAAAAAAAATGTGTACATATACGATATGTGTGTATACAGGAGTTAACAGATGTATATGTAATTCCTAGCTCTGGCCACTGAAAGGGTCTAGAAGCAATGACATACTGGTAACAATGAGCAGGCCTCATATCCAGATCTTGATTTCTACATACCTTACTAATCTAAAAAATAGAGCTCTCTGGTTACCTTTCTAGTTAGTTTCAACACTGGGGCAAAGAAAATTAAAAATGACCCTAAAACATCTCATGGTACCAGAAGGCACATTAAAAAGTCCTGGGCTTCCCTGGTGATTCAGTGGTAAAGAATCCACTTGCCAATGCAGGAGCCACAAGTTCAATCCCTGATCTGGGAAGATCCCACGTGCCACAGAGCAACTCAGCCTCTGTGCCACAATTACTGAATCTGTGCTCTAGAGCCCAAGAGCCACAACTACTGAGCCCATGTGCCGCAGCTACTGAAGCCCGCATGCCCTAGAGCCTGTGCTCTGCAATAAGAAGCCACTGCAGAAGCCTAAGCACTGCAACTAGAAAGTAGACCCTGCTTGCCGCAAGTAGAGAAAAGTCCCTGCAGCAACGAAAATCCAATGCAGTCAAAAGTAAATACATAAATAAAATTATTAAAAAATTAAAAATAAAAACCCTACATAAATAAATAATATCTGAACAGTTATTAACACATTCAGTTCCGTTCATTCCAGTTCAGTCACTCAGTTGTGTCCAACTCTGCGACCCCACAGATTGCAGCACGCCAGGCTTCCCTGTCCACCACCAACTCCTGGAGCCTACTCAAACTCAAGTCAGTAACGCCATCCAACTGTCTCATCCTCTGTCGTCCCCTTCTCCTCCTGCCTTCAATCTTTCCCAGCATCAGGGTCTTTTCAAATGAGTCAGTTCTTCGCATCAGGTGGCCAAAGTATTGGAGTTTCAGCTTCAGCATCAGTTCTTCCAATGAATATTCAGGATTGATTTCCTTTAGGATGGACTGGTTGAATCTCCTCGCAGTCCAAGGGACTCTCAAGAGTCTTCTCCAACACCTTAGTTCAAAAGCATAAATTTTTCAGCGCTCAGCTTTCTTCACAGTCCAGCTCTCACATCCATACATGACCACTGGAAAAACCATAGCCTTGACTAAACATGTCATGTGGTGCAATCAAAAAACAAACTTACAGAACAAGAGATGAAGAGGAAATCAAAATGGTACATTAGAAAAATTAAACACAAAAGAAAGCAGTAATGGAGAAGCTGAGGAACTAAAAAATACATGACATACAGAAAACAAATAGCAAAATGGCAGAAATGTCTTCATTCAGAAATGTCCTTTGAATGTGAATGGATTAGACTTACCAATTAAAAGCAGAAAGTGGCAGAATGGACTTTTAAAAATATATATATATATATGTTCTAAAACTAGACTCCAGTGATAGTTACACAACTCTAAAAACTTACTGAAAATTATTGAATTCATATTTTAAATGGATGTATGTTATGGTATTTAAATTATGCCTCATTAAAGCTGTTAAAAATGACTTACATGCTCCAATCTACTTTTAAGAAAAGATGCAAATAAGATGGGTAGCTTTCACATTCATATGTACACTAAAGATGTAAAACACACAGCTATCTTTCTGTAATGGTTTAGGTACAGTGTTCTTATAACTAAGGGGCTAAAATTAATAACCTTTGGTCCTCTCCTTTCCCTATGATTTTATCAGATTAAATGATCCCCACTCTCAATGCCACAGAAGAGCATGAAGTAAATCTTGCAATTCAAGGACTGGACAATTCAAGGACTGGACAATTCAAGGACTGGACATTTCCAGTTCTAACTTCACCCTGAAGGTCCACGAGCCCCAGTAATCTGTGATGTGTTGAGTAACAAATTTAAATTGCTGAGAAGACACGTCTGCACGCTCCTTTGCTAGTGAGTGAATTTGGCTCTCAGAAGAAAAACACTTAGGTTTCCTTCAAATGACTTGTACGCAAACTTCCACTGCTAAACTTTGGCTACTGTCCACAAACACACAACAGCTATTAGAAAAATCCTTTTTTAAAAAAGATCATTTGTCCTTCAAGTGCTTACCATAATCATTGGTCTGAAGTATTGAAATAACTCTATTAGTGACTGTTACAATCATATCAATGGACTCAGTAAACGTCTTGCTGCTGCTGCTGCTGCTAAGTCGCTTCAGTCGTGTCCAACTCTGTGCGACCCCATAGACAGCAGCCCACCAGGCTCCCCCGTCCCTGGGATTCTCCAGGCAAGAACACTGGAGTGGGGTGCCATTTCCTTCTCCAATGCGTGAAAGTGAAAAGTGAAACTGAAGTCGCTCAGTCGTGTCCGACTCTTAGCGACCCCATGGACTGCAGCCCACCAGGCTCCTCCATCCATGGGATTTTCCAGGCAAGAGTATTGTCAGTAAATGTCTTAGATGTCCCCAAATTTTCACATCAGTTTCACAAAGGAAAGGGCCCTTGTTGAACTTAACAAAAGGCTCTCTTTCACAATAGGTCTATAAACAGAGCCTTAGTGAAGTTTTCCGGTTTATAACTGACTATAAGTCCAAGTTACACACACACAGACTGGGATTGTTTGTGGTGAGCATGCTTGTACCTAGCCATAACTCAGGTGTGTGTACTTCTCTATCATTACTATTCAGGTTAAACCTAAGTGCACTGAAAGAACATGTAAAAGTATGCTGAACTGTCAATGTACAAAATCAGGATCACATGTTTGCTGGGAATTCCCTGGTGGTCCAGTGGTAACTGGGGCTTGCTTCCCAGGTAGCGATAGTGGAAAGAAGCTGCCTGCCAATGCAGGAGACCTAAGAGACTTGGAATCAAACCCTGGGTTGGGAAGATCTGGAGGAGGAAATGGCAACCTACTCCAGTATTCTTGCCTGGAGAATCCTATGGACAGAGGAGCCTGGTGGACTATAGTCCACAAAGTCCCAAAGACACGACTGAAGCAACTCAGGATGCACCCATGCCAGTGGTCACTCTGTGCTTCCACTGCAGGGGGCATGGGTTCAATCCCTGGTGGAGGATCTAAGATCCTGAAAGCTGTGCAGTGTGGCCAGAAATTTAATTAAAAAAAAAAGATCATGGGATGTATCATGGAGAAAGTAACATGGAAACATGCATTATCAAATGTAAAATATATAGCCAATGGAAATCTGCTGTATGGTTCAGGGAACTCAAACTGGGCCCCTGTAACAATCTAGACCTATATAAACATATGGCTGATTCATGTTGATGTTTGGTAGAAACCAACACAATACTGTAAAGCAATTATCCTTCAAATAAAAATAAATAATTTTTTTAAGATCATACATTTGGTAAATACATGCACTTCATTCATTGTGAGCATAGTACTCATGTCAAGCTAAACCAAACACAAGGTTATATTTTCAACACAGCCTTCCACTTCCATTTTATCGTCATCTCTATCAGAGGTCAGTAAACTCAGTCTTCCCTTGGTATATATGGACTGGTTCCAGGAACCCCACAGATACCTAAATCTGCAGATGTTCAAGTCCCTGATATAAAATGGTATATATTTGCATACAGTGTATGCACATTCTCCCAAGGACTTTAAATCACATCCAGATAACACCTAATATTAATACAATGTAAATACTACGCAAATAGTTCCCAGCAAAGGGCAAATTAAAGTTTTGATTTGGAGAACTTTCTAAATTTTTTTTCTCCTGAGTATTTCCAACCCACAGTTGGTTGAATCTGCAGATTCGAAACCCAGAGATACTGAGGGCTGCCAGTAATAATGTCTTTACATTCCTTGGGTAAGTAAACATTTAAAATTAAAGCATAGGGACTTCCCTGATGGTCCGGCAGTTAGAACTATATACTCCCAATGTAGGGAGCCCAGGTTCAATCCCTGGTCAAGGAACTAGATCACATATGGTGCAACTAAGACCCTGTACGGCCAAATAAACATTTTTTTGAAATTAAATTAAAGCACAAACTGACATATTTGGATTGTAGTTACTTTTCATCAGAATACAATTAATTTGTATATTTTCTTATCTGCTCTTTAGAGTCAGACTGGGACTTGCACATGCAGACCATTTGCTGCAAATCTGCAATGCTTGCACCTGGCCACACCTCTCCTTGAGTGACAAAATACAGAGAAACTATATGGGGCTAAAAATAACTTCATGCATGCTCAGTTAGGGAAAATCCTGGATAAAAGATACAAAAAGACCAAAAAACCCAACTTGCCACTGTTGAAGAGCTTGGAGCAAAAGCAAGGTACAGTGCATTCCCCCCAATTCTGCATCGGAGGCACACACCACCACCTAAGTGGTGGGGAGACCACCTAAACCACCCCTCCGACCTGACTCTTGACGCACCCTTGCATGTTCAGTTGCTCAGTTCTGTCGGACACTTTGTGATCCCATGGACTGTAGCCCACCAGGCTCCTCTGTCCGTGGGAGTTTTTCCAGGCAAGAGTACTGGAGAGGGTTGCCATTTCCTCCTCCATGGGATCTTCCTGATCCAGGAGTCCAGCCCAGTGTGTCTCCTGCCCTCCACACATATAAGGAACAAGCTCGCCCCCACCTCCCCCAGGGAGTGAGCAAAGGAGCCTGCTGGTTCTCACTCCCCAGCTGCTGCAGCAGGGGCCCCAATAAAGCCTTGCATGAATTTCCTGTCTGCCTCTGATCAATTTCTCTTGATTAAGGAGGCCAGGAACCCTAGTAGTAACATTTATATTAACATCAACTGTATCTTCACTCTGCCATCCTTTCATTCAATAGTTTCAGAGCATATAATCTGTTCCAGGCCTCATCCTAAGCACTGGAGAGACAGCAGGGAACAGGACAAGACAGGATCCCTGAATCACAGAGCTTTCAAACACCAAAACTTAATGTCTGAGCAGTAACAAGTATATAAAATCTTGTTTAATGAACCTTAAGTACAGAAAAACCACTGCAAACATTTTTCACACAACAAACAAACAACAGACTTTTTAAATGCCCTGCCTGTTGACACATGCATTACTATTATTATAGAATCAGCCTCATAAACCCAGGTTGCTTTTTTTTTTCCTAAGATGTGACTTTTATCCATTTTTCACTTTTTTGCAAAATCCTTTTGACCTGAAATTCTAAACTCTAGTTGGCCCCCAAATTTTATTCTTAGAGACTTCAAAAAAATAGAACTATTTTTACTAACTTTTCTCTGTTTCCCAGCTTGAGTTGTATATCAGCAGATTTAAGATGACCAAAACTGGAACTTCCCTGGTGGTCTAACAACTAAGACTCCACACTCCTAACGCAGGAGGTCTGGGTTCGATCCCTGGTTAAGGAACTAGATTCCACATGCTGCAAGTAACATGCCACAACTAAAGATCCTGCATGCCATAACTAATACCCAATGCAGTCAAATAAAGAAATAAATATTTATTTAAAAAGATGACTATCACTGAGGTACCGCCAAATGATTAGTCTTAATCTCTCTCCCCTTCCCCCACCCATCTCCCACCACACCTCACTTTTCTGAAAGGAAGGTCTGCACGAGCCGCTACTAACACTGTGCCAGAACAAGTGTCTAAGAGTCCAGCTTCTGGAATTCGCCTTCTCCTTCTCGTCTCCAACATGTTTCTCTCCTAATTACATAAGATCCTCTCACAATAGTGCACCTGCTCAAGCCCTCAACGGTGAAAGCAGAAAGCACTTTTGTTCATCCCTTATTTTTAGAGATGCATAAGCCTAATACCAGACAGCGTTCTCCTCCTGCAGGCTACACCTTGGCCTGGAAAGGCAGTCAGCTGAGTGACCTCAGGAAGAGACTTCCTACTCTATCTAGGCCTGTGGACTCAGGTTTAAGCATCTATTATGGACACTCAATCAGAACAAGAAATATGACTTTTCTGTACTTCTCAAAACAGTAGTGGCAACGTATGACACTCAATAAAAATACCAGCTGAGGAGGATGAGAGCTGGCCCGTTTCTAGGCAAAGCTGGGGACAAACAATCAGCTGAAAATTTCCTGGATACCTTCCCTCCTCCTTACATTTACTCTTCCCACAATTAGAACAGTTTTCTCCAAAGCTGGGTGTCCCAGGCAATCCAGTGGGGTGCAAGAAGGGAATACTCAAACTGTTTGGTTTACCTAAAATGAAGTAATTCAATTTTCCTAATATTCAGATTGCCTCTGTATATTATGGCATCACTGATGATGCAATGAACATGAACTTGGGCAAATTCTGGGAGATGGTGAGGGACAGGGAGGCCTGGCATGCTGCAGTCCATGGGGTCACAAAGAGTTGAACAGAACTGGGTGACTGAACAACAACATACTGCCTATAGGCCTTCATTGAGTCCACAAGTCAACTAGCCACAAGAGCTCTGTTCCACCAGAGGAGAGCTCTGTTCTGCCAGGCTATTACCTGCTCAGGGCACCTGACACTTATGTGCACTCAATTAAATGGACAGGTGGATTCTATTCTTCTAAGCAGCAGAAGAGTTACAACATTGTACTGAAAAGGAGAGTGATCAGGAAATTCTTTTGGCTACACAGGTTCACTGGTTTTCTCATGGAAAAGTACTTAAAAGACCTCTTAAATTTAAAGCTGAGTTACTTTTTTTTTCCCACAAAAGTTCCAAATTGACGGACTTTCTCTGGGATGACCAGTGACTGCCAGTAAATGTGCATGCTCAGTCACTTCAGTTGTGTCCGACTCTTTGTGACCCCTTGGCCTGTAGCCCACCAGGCTCCTGTGTCCATGGGATTCTCCAGGCAAGGATACTGGAGTGCGTGTCATGCCCTCCTCCAAGGGATATTCCTAATTCAGTGATCGAATTGGCGTCTCCTGAGTCTCCTGCAATATAGGCAGATTCTTTACCGCCAAACTACTTGATAAATATTTACAAAACAACAGAGGTACTTTGTCCCATCAAAGAAAGTGTGTTGTTTTTAAAATATGTGAAAAAGTAAATACTGTTCTAAAGAAATGCATCCTTGGAAAGAATTTTGAAAAATAGGTGTTTGGAAATGTGTCATCTTTTGCTGCTGAAACGATGGAACTGTGTTACTCTAAAAGCTCTTACATTTGTACATTTTAAAAACACAGAAATGGAATTTTCTAACATATTTCAATATTTTCCAAGAGAAGAATGAACTTTGAATCCGTTGTTTATAACATTAAAACACAACACCTTCCTACCAGGAAGTACTGAATTCCACTTGAAAAATGAACATACACTGGCCAAGTTTCTACATTAAAAAAAAAGCTTTAGAATAATTGGAGGATGGAGCAGAAGTACAAGTACCACAATCCAGGAAATTCTCACAGGGTCCCATTTTTAGAAAGGCTGCTCACTTAGTTTAATGCTCTATCACTGCATCTTGAAAAGAAAAAGAAATGCAAAAAAGCAAACTGGCTGTCTGAGGAGGCCTTACAAATAGCTGTGAAAAAAAAAAAGAGAGAAAAGCAAGGAGAAAAGGAAAGATATACTCATTTGAATTCAGAGTTCCAAAGAATAGCAAGGAGAGATAAGAAAGCCTTCCTCAGTGATCAGTGCAAAGAAATAGAGGAAAAATAATAGAATGGGAAAGACTAGAGATCTCTTCAAGAAAATCAGAGATATGAAGGGAACATTTCATGCAAAGATGGGCTCAATAAAAGACAGAAATGGTAGGGACCTAACAGAAGCAGAAGATATTAAGAAGAAGTGGCAAGAATACACAGAAGAACTATACAAAAAAGATCTTCACGACCCAGATAATCACGATCTGTGTGTGTGATCACTGTGTGATATGTGTGTGTGATCACTCACATAGAGCCAGACATCCTGGAATGTGAAGTCAAGTGGACCTTAGGAAGCATCACTACAAACAAAGCTAGTGGAAGTGATGGAATTGCAGTTGAGCTATTTCAAATCCTAAAAGATGATCCTGTGAAAGTGCTGCACTCAATATGCCAGCAAATTTGGAAAACTCAGCAGTGGCCACAGGACTGGAAAAGGTCAGTTTTCATTCCAATCCCAAAGAAAGGCAATGCCAAAGAATGCACATACTACCACACAATTGCTCTAATCTCACATGCTAGTAAAGTAATGCTCAAAATTCTTCAAGCCAGGCTTCAGCAATACATGAACCATGAACTTCCAGATGTTCAAGCTGGTTTTAGGAAAGGCAGAGATCAAATTGCCAACATTCGCTGGATCATCGAGAAAGCAAGACACTTCCAGAAAAACATCTATTTCTGCTTTGTTGTCTATGCCAAAGCCTTTGACTGTGTGGATCACAATAAACTGGAAAATTCTGAAAGAGATGGGAATACCAGGCCACCTGACCTGCCTCTTGAGAAACCTGTATGCAGGTCAGGAAGCAACAGTTAGAACTGGACATAGAACAACAGACTAGTTCCAAATAGGAAAAGACTTTATATTGTCACCCTTCTTATTTAACTTATATGCAGAGTACATCGTGAGGAACGCTGGGCTGGAAAAAGCACAAGCTGGAATCAAGATTGCCGGGACAAATATCAATAACCTCAGATGTGCAGATGACACCACCCTTACGGCAGAAAGTGAAGAAGAACTAAAGGGCCTCTTGATGAAAGTGAAAGAGGAGAGTGAAAAAGTTGGCTTAAAGCTCAACATTCAGAAACCTAAGATCATGGCATCCTGTCCCATCACTTCATGGCAAATAGATGGGGAAACAGTGGGAACAGTGGCTGACTTTATTTTTCTGGGCTCCAAAATCACTGCAGATGGTGATTGCAGCCATGAAATTAAAAGATGCTTACTCTTTGGTAGGAAAGTTATGACCAACCTAGATAGCATATTAAAAAGCAGAGCCATTACTTTGCCAACAAAGGTCTGTCTAGTCAAGGCTATGGTTTTCCCAGTAGTCATGTATCGACGTGAGAGTTTGGACTATAAAGAAAGCTGAGCACCGAAGAATTGATGCTTTTGAACTGTGGTGTTGGAGAAGACTCTGGAGAGTCCCTTGGACTGCAAGGAGATCCATCCAGTCCATCCTAAAGGAGATCAGTCCTGGGGGTTCATTGGAAGGACTGATGCTGAAGCTGAAACTCCAATACTTTGGCCACCTGATGCGAAGAACTGACTCATTTGAAAAGACCCTGATGCTGGGAATGATTGAAGGCGGGAGGAGAAGGGGACGACAGAGAAGTCTCTGTCATCCTCTGAGTCAGTTGGATGGTATCACCAACTCAGTGGACATGGGTGTGGGTAAACTCCGGGAGTTGGTGATGGACAGGGAGGTCCAGAGTGCTGCAATTCGTGGATCGCAAAGAGTCGGACACACCTGAGCAACTGAACTGAACGGAAATGCATAATTTTTGAACAAGCAGCTCCACAATTTCATTTTGCAATACACTCTGCAAATTATGCAGCTGGCTCTGGAACTCAAGAGTCAAATAGTTTTCATTTGAATTTACATATTTTTGAGGTATTTTCTCAGTGACGACAACCAGGAAATTCAAGTATGAATGTAAAACCAACTTTGAATGGCTATATCATGCTGCTAAACTACACTTATCAAAAATAATTATATGTGATTAATATTTGCATACTTGTTTATTTATAACTAGTTATACACAATCACAAATAAAGCATTTAGAGAAAGCAAAATTATTTGGGGCTGTTTGTAAAGAAAATTAAAAGAATTTTTATTTCTATTTTTATATTCTAGTACACACAAATT
This sequence comes from Odocoileus virginianus, assembly GCF_023699985.2. Taxonomy (NCBI): domain Eukaryota; kingdom Metazoa; phylum Chordata; class Mammalia; order Artiodactyla; family Cervidae; genus Odocoileus; species Odocoileus virginianus. The sequence goes on along the minus strand of NC_069695.1, from coordinate 25,053,694 downwards.
AATGTCATACATGCATATCATTTATAAATAAATTAGCATCTATTTCATAAGAATATACTGCATGTTCAACAACTTCTCAAAAGACTGGAAAACAGACCTAGCCTCCGAATGATAATCTTTTCCTTTTGGAGCCCAAACTCCGAAATTACTCCCTCTTCCAGCAATACTTTACTCAGCAATACTTCAGGAGAGAGGGAGGGAGGCAGCGACCAGCTTGGTTGGTAAAGAGGATTTAGAGTCAGGACTGGGTTCAAATCCAAGCGTCCTCTATGAAGTAGCCGCATTTCTTAACCTTTCACCTGATCAGTGCTTAGAGGAGTGTGACGTTCGTGGACCTGGCACCGCTCCAGTCGCTGATGAAGCACCAGTGGCAGCGGCATCTACACAGGTGTTTCCACTAGGAGCCTGACGGACTCAGCACCGCTGTCTCTACCTGCTCCACTCGCCCCAGGGACTCTGGATGTGAGATTGTGGGTGACCTCCACTCGACCCAGGTGACTGGATGTGGGCTTCAGGTTGTGAGGTGAGCCGCGTCCTTCTGGTGACACCGGAATGGTGATACTGATATAACCCAAACATTTCTGTCTTTAAATATACCAGGGGATCTAACTGCTATTAACTTATCTTCATAAGGCCAGGAAGATGAAGGGCCTGGACGGAGGGACGTCGGTGAGGCCCGCAGGGACTCAAGGCTCGGCCGGGCGCTCCCTGGGTGACGAATGCAGGACGACAGGACCACGGTCCAGTCCACCCCAGGAGTGCAGCTTTGGACTTTCTCCTGGGCTTGCCCAAACAGAACCTCAGCCCTTCACCTCGCGCGCTTCACCCATCCCGGCCTCGAGCGGCTTGTCCCGGAGAGTAGTGCTCTCCAAGATCACCCCGGGACATCGCGCCCACCTCCGGGGGTCGCGGACCCCCACAGGAGTTTCCCCAAGAGAGTGCGAGGGAAAGGGTCCGACCCCTTCGCCTCAGGGTGGCTGCCCCGCGCGGAGAGGGAGCCGCCCCCTGCGGTCTCCAGGGGCCTTACCTGGATGGTGTGGCCGCTGCCTGGGGCGGTGGGGCCCCCCACCAACTTGCAGTAGAGCTCGGGCCGGGGCCGCGCGCCCCCGGGCTCCCGCTCTCCGCAGGTGGCGGTGGCCCAAATCCTGGCCGCTTCGGCCAGATTGAAGTAGGGCGGGTGCAGGCTGAGCCGGGCCGGGGCCGGGGGCTGTCGAGCCGCCGCGCACCCCGCCGGCACCAGCAGCAGCGACAGCAGCGGCAGCACCGACCCCGGTGCCCAGTCCCGAGCCCGCCCGGCCGCTGCCATCCCACTGCGCGCGGTCCTCCTGGCTGGGCGGCCCGCGGAGGGGCTGGGGACCCCGCGGTGCCGGGAACGATGCTCACGCGACCAGCGAGCGCCGCCCGGGCGTGGGTGGTGGCGGCGGATGCGCGCCCGCGCCCCACGCGCCGGGAGCCGGCGGCGAGGGGGCGGCTCCTCCGGGGTGGAACGTGCGGCGGCCGCAGCGGGCACCCGCCCGACCAGGAACTGACAGCGCCCGGTCCCGGCCCGGCCCAAGACTGCGGCTCAGCCAGAGCACTGCAAACTTCGCGGGCGGGGAGGGCCAGAGGCGTGTCCGGGTTCCCACCCCCGCGGCTGAAGGGAGTCCCCGACCGCCCCACCTTCCCAACGCCCGGGCAGAGATCGGATAGCCCGCTTCTCTGGAGCCTCTAGGTGGACCTCGGACTAGGGGCAAGGAGGCTCCGGCCAACGGGGTGAGACAATAGCTGCCACCGCCTGCAGAACCTCCAGCAGAGCCATTGTGGGTTCCCAGATGAGTTGCAGTTGTCGAAGGACAAGTCCCGTCAATTCTCAGTCACTGGGCGCCAACAAGATCTATGGCGCTGCAGACACATCCTGAGTGTGGGATCAAAGGCGCTCCAGGGAACTGGGAGTGGCCGAAGGTATACAACTTAAAGACAGCCACTAGGGCAAGCTGTAGTTTGCCGGGCTGTAAAGCCACCTCACTGGAAAGACTGATGCTGAAGTTGAAGCTGAAATTGTTCAGCCACCTGATATGAAGAGCCGACTGACTGGAAATGACCCTGATACCGGGGAAGATTGAAGGCAAAAGAAGAAGGGACTGGCAGAGGAGATGGTTAGATAGCATCACTGACTCAATGGACATGAATTTGCGGAAACTGGGAGAGACGGTGAAGGACAGGGGAGCCTGGCGTGCCGCAGTCCATGGGGTTTCAAAGAGTCAGACGCGACTTAGCGACCGAACAACAACAAACAAACCTACCTTGGGGAAAATCCTTCAGACGCCCCATCTGCTGTGCTTTACAGGTAAACAGCAATGCTGAGTGTGTTACTCTTAGCTGTCACGTGGCCTCTGGGTGGAGGACAATAACCTCCCATCTCCCGGGGCTGAGGCTTAGTCTTGTAGACAGGACACTTCACCAAAAAGGAGATGGCACAGGCCCTCTAACAATTGGAGGAGGGTGCCATTGCTGCAGGCCAGGACCGACAAAAGTGCCTTGAGAAAGAAGGACTAGAGCTAGAGCTTCCAAAGATGGAGAAGGAAAAAAGAGGTAGGGTGTGAGAGTGCTCCTGGAAAAAAATTGAGATGAAGATTAAAATGGAACAGTTGAAAGGAGAGAGAACTAACTAGCATATTTATTAAATACTGCGATAGATTGTAGTAGGAAGGAAGCATGTCTATTTAATCTTATGTTCTTCAAAAACAAAAAGGAGAAAGGGATTTGTGAGGATAACAAAACTGTAAAGACTGATAAATTGACTACATAAAAAAATGTGTGCACCAAAAAGAAAACAGAACAAGTCAGAAACAAATGAGGGAGGAAAAAATGTATGTCATAAATGACTTGTGATTAATGAATGTGATATATAAAATGCATTTACAAAATAATTCAAGAAAGCTGAAAACTAGGGGCTAAGAAATCTAACAATTGACAGGAAAATAAATCCTTTAAGCTAATAAACATATGAAAAAAATTGACCTTTCTGAGAATTGAAATGCAAACATAACACCAATAAGACTCAAGTTTCACCTACCAATTGGTGAAGATATTTTTTCTTTATGATAAAGTTGAAGAGAATTCAAAGAATCAATTCTAACACACTTGATAGAAATGAAAACCGTATAACCTTTCAAGAGGGCAATTTTTGCAGTGCTTAGGAAATGACTTCATCTTGCATATATTCTGCCTTAACAATTTCACTTGTATAGATTTATATCCAGGAAATGGTTAAGAAAGTTTGCAAAGATTTAATGGCAAGGACTTAGCAGAGAAACTTATAATTGTTTTAAGCTTACTTGCTAAGTCACTTCAGTTGTGTTCAACTCTAACCCTGTGGACTATAGCCCACCAGGCTCCTCTGTCCATGGGATTCTCCAGGCAAGAATACTGGAATGGATTGCCATGCCCTTCTCCAGGGGATCTTCCCAACCCAGGGATCGAACCAGCATCTCTTATGTCTCCTGCATTGGTAGGCAGGTTCTTTACCACTAGTGCTACCTGGGCCACAGCAGTTTTAAGCTTAGAAGAACCTAAATGTCCAATAGTAAGGAGCCAGGTAAATACACTACAGTATACCCACATAGTGAAATACTGTGAAGTCATTAAAATGATGTTATAGAAGTATTCTTTCTAACATAGAAAGATGTTCACGATATTTTAACAAAAAAGAAAGGATGTAAAATAATACATATGTACAAAAATTAACTGTATTTCTAAACACTAGAAACAAACCATCCAAAAATGAAATTAAGAGTCATTTCATTTACAATATTCAAAAAGAATAAAAATCTTAGGACTAAATTTAAGAAAAGAAGTGCAAGACTTGAACATTTAAACGGTGTTAACATGTAATCCAGCAATTACAATCTTAAGTCTGTATTCAAAATATTCACACACAAAAAAGTGTCATGGGTATTCATAACAACATTCATAATAGCCAAAAAGTGAAAACAATTCAATGCTTACTAACTAATGAATGGAAAAACAAAATGTGGTATAACCATCCAATGCAATATCATTAACCATAAAAAAGAATAAAGAGCTGATATATGCTACAACATGGATGAACCTTGAAAAACATTATACTAGGTGAAGGAAGCCGGACACAAAAGGTCACATATGTAATGGGGAGTAACTGCTAATGGATACAGGAATTTTGGGGGGGCGGGGGGAAATGATGCAAATGTTCTGGAATTAGATAGAGGTGATGGTTGTACGACTCTGTGAATATACAGTTGACCCTTGAACAACATGGATTTGAACTGCAAGTGTCCACTTATACATGGATTTTTTTCAATAAATAGCTACTACAATACTTGTTTAGTCGCTAAATTGTGTCTGACTCTTTGCTACCCCAGGGACTATACCCCACCAGGCTCCTCTGTCCATGGGATTTCCCAGGCAAGAATACTGGACTGGGTTGCCATTTCCTTCTCCAACTACGTGGTCTTTGAAGCAGAACTGGGGATATAAGAAGCCACCTTAAAGTTATTCTTGAATTTTTGACTGGGGGGGACGGTCAGTACCCCTAACCCATACGTTGTTCAAAGGTCAACTTTAATACTAAAAAACACTGAACCATCCACTTTAAAAGTCAATTTATGGTATATGAATTGCATCTTAACACAACCATTATTAAAAAAGAATTTTTGCAAAACTGAAATATACATTATATATAAAAGTATATATAAATGTGTGCATGTGCATACATGTGTATGTGAAAGCACATTCAAAGAGATTTTGAAAGTTATACAAGATGTTCAAGAGTGAATAGATGTGATAGAAGGAAGGGTCTTTGTGTATATTCTTTTTCTAAGTCTATATTTTAAAATTTTTTCCAGTCATGGACCTATGCTGCTTTGCCCTAATAAGAACATTCATATTTTAATAAATTAATGAATGCCCAGCACTGCCTGGAATAGTCCCACTGAGATGGTGTGGTTCTATCTAAATTGATGAAAGAACATTGTGAGAAAGTGAGACAGATTTTACTTTCTTTTTATAAAGTCCTTCCAGACAAGATTATCTGAAGGAAAATATTCAACAAACAGCTAAGATTCCAGAATTCTTTTATCAATATGCAAATATGAAAGCAAAGTCTACATTGACGACACTGTTCGCTACCCAGCCAGTAACTTCCCACAAAACCAGGCCTGCTCACTGAGAGACTCTGAGGTCAGAACCCCTAGCAGCAGAATCGACCATCTGTGGATGCAAATCAGCACTTCTTCCTCATAGAACTTGGTATTTCGCTCTGGTGATGATGGTGGTTTAGTTGCTAGGTCGTGTCCGACTCTTGTGACCCCATGGACTGTAGCCTGCCAGGCTCCTCTGTCCAAGGGATTCTCCAGGCAATAATACTGGAGCAGGTTGCCATTTCCTTCTCCAGGGGACCTTCCCAACCCAAGAATTGAACCCGGGTCTCACATTGCAGACAAATTCTTTACCGACTGAGCTATGAGGGAAGCCTGTATTTTGCTCTAAAAGGCAACAATTACGAGTATGACACACAAATTGCTGTATTGTACATGGCAGTATTTCTCTTTGATATGTTTTAGTACACTCCCTACCTAGTCAGATAGTATGTGATATCCTTGATTTCACACTGTCATTGCTATTTAAAAATAACTTTGTGATGTCAGAGCACAATAGGTATGTTTGCCACTGAGAACAGCTTTAAAAGTGAACAAATAAAAGCTACACATATAAAGTTCATATTTGTTAGTAAAACTGCCTCTTTAAAGACTGTGTATCCAGGATCTTCCTTAGTGGTCCAGTGGCTAGAGCCTGCATATCTCCTGCAGGGGACCAGCGTTCAATCTCTGGTCAGAGCACTAGATCCTGCTCACCACAACTAAAGATCCCATATGCCACGGTGAAAATCAAAGATCCTGAGTGCTCTAAGACCCCGAACAGCCAAATAATTAGTTAATCAAAAAAAGACCATGTATCCAAAACAAATACCCCAGGAGCACCAACACTCCATAGTTCTAGATACGGGAGATTTGATGGGAATGATGACACTTTGGCTGGGGGAGAGGAGAATGGCCACTCTGAAGTTTAAATGAAGAAACGTATGAGTAAGTGCTTTTAAATACTAAGGCAGCAAATAGAAGTCACACTTGTGTTTTTAAGGCAAAATGGGGCTCTTGTGTTTTAATGGCAAAAGATGATGCTTGAAGAAATTAAATGACTTGCCTACATTTTAAGAAAAATAGGAATAATAAACAGGACCCAGACATTCTGATTCTCAGTTCCTGCTCCTAGGAGGACTCTGGGGGGAAACCCATGTGAGGTGTGAAAGCTGCAGAAGTATCCCGCGCACAGGAGGAGATATTGGTTTACTTAGCTCTAGAGGGGCGGGTGTGAGAGACATGCATAGAAGTGGGTAAACAAATCCAAACTAACACAGTGAATTTGGGGTTTCGCTGACCTCTTAATACTTCAGAAGTGATTCATGCATAACTATGTCCTTCAGATCTTAACTTAGAAATGCAACTTGCCTTGCCATTGTTGCAAAATATTTCCCTAGTATCAAGAAAGAAGACTGCAAGGGTGGTAACGGCACTGTTCACCAAGGGCATAATCAATGGGTTGTTATTTCCTTCTCCACCTAATCTCAAGGCTTCTAGTAAAGTAGTGATGCTCCCTTGGCACATGGCCTGGGTCTGGCTCATAATCTCAGCTCAGAACCCCCAGTGTTCAAACCGAGTGGAATTCTCAGTATCCAGTATTTCTACTCACTGCAAGCAGATCCCAGCTTCAGCAGGAACCTTGACATTGGTATGGTGCATTAGGACACTCCCTGGTAGTCAGCTCTGCCAAAGACCCTGTGAAGCACTCACATTCCAATTGCATGAATTTCCTCTCCAACTCTTGTTTCACACACTCCACCTTGGCCTTTATATGAAATGTGCAGTTGGGCAGAGCAGGTAATTTTATATATTTGTTACTAAGGAGAATTCCTTTTTCCGTGCCAGCTGTATGTTACTAGAAGCAGTGGGGCTAGGATAAAAGAAAGGCTGTATCTAAGTAACAAATACCTTTTCTTAACAATGAAACTTTTTCCTATCAGCCCAGAGCTTACCCTGAAAGGCAAATGGGCAGAAGTCATTATTCTCATTTTGTGGATGAGTGAAAATAATGTAGTGAGTAATTAGACCATCTGGCTCAGGCATAGTGGAAATTTAAGAAATGGAGCCTTCACTCTACTGACATGAAGGTTAAGTAATTTATCCAGCAGAGATTTTGAGTGAAAATTAAAAGCAGCCTCTAAATTATACCCTTGAGTCATTTTCTCATTTTTCCCTTTTGTGCCACCCAAAGAGCAGAGAATTTGCCAACAAATGTCCATCTAGTCAAGGCTATGGTTTTTCCAGTGGTCATGGATGGATGTGAGAATTGGACTATGAAAAAAGCTGAGTGCCGAAGAATTGACCCTTTTGAACTGTGGTGTTGGAGAAGACTCTTGAGAGTCCCTTGGACTGCAAGGAGATCCATCCAGTCCATCCTAAAGGAGATCAGTCCTGGGTGTTCATTGGAAGGACTGATGCTGAAGCTGAAACTCCAATACTTTGGCCACCTCATGCAAAGAGTTGACTCATTGGAAAAGACCCTGATGCTGGGAGGGATTTGGGGCAGGAGGAGAAGGGGATGACAGAGGATGAGATGGCTGGATGGCATCACCGACTTGATGGACTTGAGTCTGGGTAAACTCCGGGTGTTGGTGATGGACAGGGAGGCCTGGCATGCTGCGATTCATGGGGTCGCAAAGAGTTGGACATGACTGAGCAACTGAACTGAACTGAACTGAACTGAAATTTAAGGATTTGAACCCAGTTGAATGACTTCTATGACCACAAAATGTATCCAACTGGCAATGCTCAGCCACACTGCAGTTTATTTCCATGTCAAAAATACCTCACATCAGAGACATGAATTTTGGTAAGAATTTGTCCAACAGATCTAATAGAGGATTGGTTCACAATAAAAGATGAAAACTCTTGTGAACAGAGACTGGCCCAAAGATATTTTTCTTTGTCTCTTTTGAGATCTCTAAGAAGTGAGTTATACCAAGCAGCAGATTGGTAAATACTTGTCAAAATTCATATCGAATTAATTTTACTTACATACTAGAACATAGGGTTATTAGGTAATTTTGTAAACCATATAATCACTGAAATCTCTCATCACTTAATGCTCTTTAATAACCATCTTAGAGCTGATCAGTTCACAGAACAAATGAGGGTGCTAATTTCAATACCTCTTTCTTTAATTGAAAGAAAATGAAAGTGAAGTCACTCAGTCGTGTCCAACTTTTTGCGACCCCATGGACTGCAGCCTGCCAGGCTCCTCCGTCCATGGGATTTTCCAGGCAAGAGTACTGGAGTGGGTTGCCATTTCCTTCTTCAGGGGATCTTCCCCAACCCAGAGATCGAACCTGAGTGTCCCGCATTATAGACAGATGGTTTACTGTCTGAGCCACCAGGAAAGTCCTCTTTTTTTATTTTATTTATTTATTTATTTATTTTTTCCATTTATTTTTATTAGTTGGAGGCTAATTACTTTACAACATTGCAGTGGTTTTTGTCATACATTGAAATGAATTAGCCATAGATTTACATGTATTCCCCATCCCGGTCCCCCCTCCCACCTCCCTCTCCACCCCATCCCTCTGGGTCTTCCCAGTGCACCAGGTCCGAGCACTTGTCTCATGCATCCAACCTGGGCTGGTGATCTGTTTCACCCTAGATATACATGTTTCGATGCTGTTCTCTTGAAACATCCCACCCTCGCCTTCTCCCACAGAGTCCACAGGTCTGTTCTATACATCTGAGCCTCTTTTTCTTTTTTTGCATATAGGGTTATCGTTACCATCTTTCTAAATTCCATATATATGTGTTAATATACTGTAATGGTCTTTATCTTTCTGGCTTACTTCGCTCTGTATAATGGGCTCCAGTTTCACCCATCTCATTAGAACTGATTCAAATGAATTCTTTTTAATGGCTGAGTAATATTCCATGGTGTATATGTACCACAGCTTCCTCATCCATTCATCTGCTGATGGGCATCTAGGTTGCTTCCATGTCCTGGCTATTATAATCAGTGCTGCGATGAACATTGGGGTGCATGTGTCTCTTTCGGATCTGGTTTCCTCAGTGTGTATGCCTAGAAGTGGTATTGCTGGGTCATGTGGCAGATCTATTTCCAGCTTTTTAAGGAATCTCCACACTGTTTTCCATAGTGGCTGTACTAATTTGCATTCCCACCAACAGTGTAAGAGGGTTCCCTTTACTCCACACCCTCTCTAGCATTTATTGCTTGTAGACTTTTGGATAGCAGCCATCCTGACTGTCGTGTAATAGTACCTCATTGTGGTTTTGATTTGCATTTCTCTGATAATGAGTGATAGAAAACCCTAAAGACTCTACCAGAAAATTACTAGAGCTAATCAATGAATACAGTAAAGTTGCAGGATATAAAATTAACACACAGAAATCTCTTGCATTCCTATACACTAACAATGAGAAAACAGAAAGAGAAATTAAGGAAACGATACCATTCACCATTGCAACAAAAAGAATAAAATACTTAGGAGTATATCTACCTAAAGAAACAAAAGACCTATACATAGAAAACTATAAAACACTGATGAAAGAAATCAAAGAGGACACAAACAGATGGAGAAATATACCGTGTTCATGGATTGGAAGAATCAATATTGTCAAAATGGCTATACTACCCAAAGCAATCTATAGATTCAATGCAATCCCTATCAAACTACCAACGGTATTTTTCACAGAACTAGAACAAATAATTTCAAAATTTCTATGGAAATACAAAAAACCTCGAATAGCCAAAGTAACCTTGAGAAAGAAGAATGGAACTGGAGGAATCAACCTGCCTGACTTCAGACTATACTACAAAGCCACAGTCATCAAGACAGTATGGTACTGGCACAAAGACAGAAATATAGATCAGTGGAACAGAATAGAAAGCCCAGAGATAAATCCACGAACCTATGGTCACCTTATCTTTGACAAAGGAGGCAAGGATATACAATGGAAAAAAGACAACCTCTTTAACAAGTGGTGCTGGGAAAACTGGTCAACCACCTGTAAAAGAATGAAACTAGAACACTTTCTATCACCATACACAAAAATAAACTCAAAATGAATTAAAGATCTAAATGTAAGACCAGAAACTATAAAACTCCTAGAGGAGAACATAGGCAAAACACTCTCCGACATAAATCACAGCAGGATCCTCTATGACCCACATCCCAGAATTTTAGAAGCAAAAGCAAAAATAAACAAATGGGACCTAATGAAACTTAAAAGCTTTTGCACAACAAAGGAAACTATAAGCAAGGTGAAAAGACAGCCCTCAGATTGGGAGAAAATAGCAAATGAAGCAACAGACAAAGGATTAATCTCAAAAATATACAAGCAACTCCTGCAGCTCAATTCCAGAAAAATAAATGACCCAATCAAAAAATGGGCCAAAGAACTAAACAGACATTTCTCCAAGGAAGACATACGGATGGCAAAAAAACACATGAAAAGATGCTCAACATCTTTTTTTTTTTTTTTTTATTCATTTTAATTGGAGACTAATTACTTTACAATAGTGTAGTGGTTTTTGCCATACATTGACATGAATCAGCCATGGGTGTACATGTGCTCCCCACCCTGAACTCCCTTCCCACCTCCCTCCCCATCCCATCCCTCAGGGTCATCTCAGTACACCAGCCCTGAGCACCCTGTCTCATGCATCAAACCTGGAAAGTCCTCTTTATTTAATTGAATATATTCTTTATTTGATTGAAGTATAGTTAATTTACAGTGTTGGGTTAGTTTCAAGTGTACAGCAAAGTGATTCAGTTATACATGTGTGTGTATATATATATATATATATATATATATATATATATATATATATAATCTAGTTCAGATTCTTTTCCATTAGAAGTTATTAAAAGACATTGCATATAATTTCCTGTGCTACACAGTGGGTCCTTATTGCTAACCTATTAGGTATATAATAGTTTGTATATGTTAATCCCAAACTCCTAATTCCCCACTATCCCTTCTTTCCTGTTCCCCACTATCCCCTTTGATAGCCATAAGTTTGTTTTCTATGTCTGTGAGTCTATTTGTCTTGTAAATAACTTTTTGTATCATTTTTTAGATTCCACATATTAAGTGATATTGTTAGGGGAAGCACACTGACTGAAACCACCCACCCTGGCCAGGCACCATAGTAACCATTTGCATGAGTTGTTTTACGACAGGAGGTCCTGGTAAGGAACACGGAAGCTAATAAGCCACCACCAACCGGAAGAGTTCAGGAAAGGTCAAAAGGAGACACCACATGTCCGACTCCCTCCCAGAATCCTTCTGTCTGGCATCCATCTTGGCTGAACAAGGCGTGCACCACCAGGAAGGACTCTGAGTCAGAATGATTGGCTAAAGACAACCCGGAAACTAATCCCATCACCATAAAACCGGAGACTGCAAGCCACGTGGCAGAGCTGTTCTCTTGGGTTCCCTTACCCTCCTGCTCTCCACCTGGGCGCCCTTTCCCAATAAATCTCTTGCTTTGTCAGCACATGTGTCTCCTCAGACAATTCATTTCTGAATGTTAGACAAGAGCCCAGTTTGGCCCTGGAAGGGGTCACCCTTCCTGCAACAATATCATATAACTCATTACTTTTTAAGAAGTCAATGTAGATTCAGCTTGTTCATTTCTCCATTTTTTAAATCTAGATTTGTAATAGAGTACCAAACGATGCTTATGGGACTCACAAGCTATTTCCTTATCTCATACAGTGAGCTCTTCGTGGAAGTAAATTCCAAAGATGATTCTGAGTGGCTGGTTAGACAGCCAGGCCTATAAATCAACTAGAAAATATGAGTATAACTTCATGAGTGACTTTCAGGAGGTGGGAGGAGATGAGAGAGGGACAGAGTCAATGGTATGTAAATAATATGAAGAAATGAGAAAAAGAAATACCCAAAGAGTCATGGAAACTCTTAACATGATCTATGCAGGGCATAGAAATGACTAGCTGCCTACCAAGGATTGGTTCTCCCCTTCCAGAGCGTAAAATTGTTCTGGAAAGTGGCTGCTGGCCCCAGGAATACATTTCCCACTCTACTTGCATCTAGGTGGGCTCATTAACTGATTTTGAACTACTGGAGTGGATTGCCATTTCCTCCTTCAAGGGATCTTCCCAACCCAAGGACTGAACCCATGTGTCTTGCATTCGAACTCTTTACTATTGGGAAACTTTAGCCCCAAGAGCATTCCCAAATACTGATGCCATCTTCCAATATTTAGAACATCAGCTGTATTTTCCAAATATCGTAATTCTGCCTTATTCAGAAAAATAGAATATGTATTTATATAACTTTTAAGCACAATTTAGTTTTTTTTTTTTAATTTTATTATTGTTACAGTGGTGGCCCCCCAGTGAACCACATCTCTCAGAACTCCTGTCCTTGTGTTGTTCCATCCCACCCTGAGTCTGAGTTTGGTCTGATGACTTGCTTTAGCAAATGAGATATTAGCAAGTTTGGTGCAAACAGAAACTTGACAAGTGTTTGTCATCCTAGAATTCTTCTTGGAACATAGACCAACCACCCTGCTGAAGCAAGAATGTATAGAGAGGTCCTGGAATATATGAGGCCATGCTAAGAATTGTGAGTAAAGCCAGCTTGGTTTTAAAAGTCCCATTCAAGGCATCAGCTCAAGCCACCAGCAAGAGAGATCCCAGGTGAGACCAGCAGACCTGTCTAGCTGATTTCAGCCTAGGCTGCCAAATCATGAACAATTGAAAAGTTGTTTTAAGCCACTGGCTTTAGAGGGTGGTCTATTACACAATAGCAGACAACCACAATAGTCAGAATCTTATTTCTTATTAATCAATATGCACATTCTGGTCTTAAATGCCTTGAGTTAGCACTAACAGTAAAATATATCAATAGAATACTCTTCCCAATTAGAATGAGGAAGTTTTATTTCTAGACACTCCTAGGAAACAGATTTTAGAAATTGACTTTTGTATTTAGATTTTTTTTTTTCTATGTAGTTGATGTCTTTAAGACAAATGAAGTTTAGCTCTACTTATTTTTTTTCCTGGCTTTTACCCTGGGTAAGCATCTAGGGAAATGAAAAATTTGATCTCATGAATTTTATGCCCTGTTTTTCGCTCTTGCCAAAATGCACTGCTAACTTCATTCCAAGTTTAAAAAAAAAAAAGTTCTTGTAAATGTGCTATCTGCCACGGCACCAAGAGGAATGCCAGAAAAGACAATTCTATAAAAATAGATTTCTTCATTCTGTATCTATGTGATTCCACACAGTCAGAGACTCCGTTAGTAGCTATCTTGCGGGTCATAGTTTTTCTCTGAAAATAGGTTTTTTACCATTTGTGAGACTTGGGCCTCTTTTTTTCCCTCAACTTGGGTTGGTGTTTTATGTTTCCTTCTTTCCTTCTTCATGTACCTTTCATAGCTTGATCTCTGAAGGAAGGATTTCTCCCTTATCTCTCAGCTGGGAAGTGTAGTTTGCCTTGAATAAGAGTTTCTTTCATAAGTTCATCAAGCACTGGAAAATTCAAGAACACGGTAAGCAAAAAGTATTTTAAAACTGAAAGAAAAGGCAGCAGAAACTAGTTTTTCAGTTGTTGAGATGGTGTTAGAATGGTCATGCCTCGTTTAAAACACTGCTAATCAAAGTGTGGTCTGTAGACCACTGCCAGTCCCTACACTGTCATTGCAAAGAGAAAAATTAAAAAACTGAGTGTTTATAAATATTTTTAGCGATTTGATATTGCCATGACATCCAACCATGTGATCATTTTTCTCATAACCCAGTTTTATTGTATATTACAAAATACTGGTTAACAGTGGATTGGAATATTTTTAAAATGGCCTTTCTTCACTGCTTAAAAAGCACTAGTGTAAATGATCTCTCCAAATTATCTTCCAGCCTCAGGCCTAGAAAAGTGTGGAACCCAGAGTGGGTAGGTAAAAAACATTTGTTGACTGATTGCTAATGACTTGATGGGCAGTTTCTAGTCCCATGATGCTCTAATAGTAAGTTAAATCTTTACCATTCACTCAACAACACATACAGCAAATATAAAAAAGTCAGAGTTTTACCAAGTTTTATTTTTTTAAGGGCATGAAATAACCTGCCTAATTCTCTTGGCTTGGTATGAGCAATTAATCATACCCACATTTAGAGAACTCAAAAGAAATGACACATATGCTAAAGGTAAAATTAGCTTTCACTTACTCCATAATAGCACCGACTGATTCAGCTGTCTTTGAGCAAAGAGAGATGGTGTAAGGTGTTGAGCTCAGCGTAAGGACAAAACCCATGACTCATTCCTTATGAAGAATAAATGCATCATTGGGTTATATCAGGTGAAAGCCACTCCTTACACTTAGTACTGGAAATCAGACTCCTTGAAGTCATGTGTCTTCAAAATCGCTTTATATCCTAGAACACCTTTATTAACTCAGACTCCAGATTAAGAAGGCTGAATACACACTAAATGTTATGGTGTTTATCTGTAGGTCTCTTCCTGCCCCGCAGCACCTCAGCTTCAGGGCAGCTTTGCTGTGGTTTCACTCTGACCTCTGCCCTAGTCCCATTAATTGGGTGATGGCCTCCTTCCTGTAGGGCTTCCCTGTTGGCTCAGTGGTGAAAGAATCCTCCTGCAATGCAGGCGACATGGGTTCGACCCCTGGGTCTGGAAGATCATCCAGAGAAGGAAATGGCAACCCACTCCAGTATTCTGGCCTGGGAAATGCCACCAACAGAGGAGCCTGGTGGCCTACAGTCCATGTGTTATAGCCACACTTTCCGGGAAACAAACTCACTCAGAAGGACGATGGAGATAGTGGAGTAGAGTTTATTACACCGGTGGGCCCAAGGCAGAGTCTCCTCTTAGCCAAGGGCCCCGACCAGCCTTCGTGAAAATCTTTTATACCCCATTTGTACGTGTCCAAACCCACCAGCCCAAATCCCTGAGGCTTATAAAGGAAGGGTAAATACAATCGCAATAACCCCATCATTCACGTGTTATGGGTTCAAACAGCTAATAATCAATAAGCCTGAGGTTACATTCCAACCAGTTAATAACCAATAAGCCTGTGGTTACATTCTGATAGATACTGTCCGGAGGCAGGGGTGATTACTGTCTGTTTTCTCTTAGGCAATGCGTAACGTAGATGTGATCTTCAAGATTCCCCTGCCCAGAGGGGGTCTTATCCTTCCACTGTCATTCCCACAGGCGCTAAGCACAGAGTTCAGAGTCCACTGGAGAGGTGGCCGTGCACGACCAGCACGGACAGGCCTGAGATGAAGTCCAGGCCCTATGAATTCCTTCTTCACAAGGAGTCACAAAAGAGTCTGACACGATTTAGCAACTAAGCCACCCCCACCACCACCTCTTTCCTATGTGATTGTAAGCAAGCCAGTTAGTCTTTATGTGCTTCAGATCACTCATTGGGGAAAAAAAACAAAAAACTTTTTTAATGAGGACAAGGACACCACGAAGAGTAACTGACATAAGGCGTGAACATGTCTGTGACAGTGCTGGATGGGCCATCCTTGGGTTTCACCATCCTTCTCCCTTCACCTTGCCCTTGCTCCCCTGACCAAGCTTTCACCATGTAGGGCAGTGAAGTAGTTAAGCCCACAGACTGCAGAGTCCTAGACTTGGGTTTAAATCTCAGCTCCCTCATCTGCTAGCTTCTGTGACTCTTTGACTTTGGGCAAGTTATTGAAGCTCTTTAAGTCCCAATTCCTTCATCCGAAAATTTTTATCCCTGGCAAGAGATTTGTGACTGTGGAATGAAGACCTTCTTAAGGGTTGAAAGCAATGCTAGCACAAAGCACGCCTCCAGATTAGGCCAGCTATTGTTCTTTTCCACCCAGTTCCAGGAACAAGCTTTGACCCATTGTGTCTTCATTTCTGGCCTGGGGCCTGCCTAGGATCCGGATTACTCAGCATCTGGAAGCTTTCTTTGCTCCTGCCTTTAAACACCAGCTCTTCAAGACTAAATTTCTGTTTCAACCTGCTGACCCCCTCTGCTGCTGCACTTGGGGCTCTCCCCAGAGCCCCAGCATCCTAGAAGGCTGCCAGGTATCCTGTGGAAGCTCTCATTGCCTTAGGATCCTCCGATCAGCTGTTCTGCCTTGCCCACACCTACTTTGTGCTCCCAGACCCTCCAGGACACTGCCCTCACCCCCAGGCTTCTCCACTTTCTGTTGGGAGCTCCTGGATCCCTGCATCTCCGTGAGCCCAGCCTGCCACAGGATTGAGCCAGAGGGGCCTAAGCCCCAGTTCTGACAGCACTTGCTGTGGAACAAGTCAGGGCATGGATCCCATCCTGAGACTGGCACATCACCAGGGGGTCAGAATGCCAGCACCAGACTGAAGGCAGATGTTACCAGACTGTTTTGTCTAAAAACCACGTTCAATTATGGCTCTTCTAGGAGCTTCTGCTGACATTTCTTTTTGCAATGAAACCCTTAAAATTTTTCCATATACATCCTTGTACTTTTGTTTAAGTTTCCTCCTGCTACCCCATCCCACTTTCTGGGGGAACTGAGAATTCCATACCTGCATAAAAGTCATCGAAGCCAGCAGAGTTCAGTGACCTGAGCTTCCTTTGAGCTGCACCTCTGGGGGAGTGAGGATGGTGGTTCCCTCCAGCATGCGGTCTCTCATTCAACTCAAAATTCTAGAGTGTGTGTGTGTGTGTGTGTGTGTGTGTGTGTGTGTGTGTGTGCATGCGCGCATGCGCACAGAGGGCATGCGCACATACATAGAGTATCAGTTAATTTAAAACACACATAGACCCACACAAAGATGGAGTCACAACCCCTTAGCAATCACTTTCAGGCCCCTCACGCACATTCCAGCCCCATTTTGGGGATCAGTGATGATTTGAGGTATGGGGTGGGGTAGCTCTGCTTTCAGTGAAATCATGATGGTTGTTCTACCAGGCAGTAGCCCTGGTGCAAAAATAGGATTTTTTTTTTTTTTAACCCACCCAATGGCCTCCCTTATAAGCTAGTATCTACATGCCTTAGATTCCTGAGTAAGAGAAGAAACTCATCAACACAGTCTCCAAATCTCATTAGAGAAAAGTGCATCAGAAGCTTTGGTTTCAGGTCTGAGAAGCTCATGGATCCTCAGATAACCTGTGAAAATTCATTCGTTTATTCAAAAATACTCAGTGAGAACCTGCTGCTGTGTACTAGGATCTGGACTTCTCGTTAGAGCTGCAAAGAGATTGAGGCAGATACCACTTCTGACTTAATGTAACCATATGGCTCATGGTCTAATTTTCAGTCTCACTGAAGTTCCTGTAACCCAACACTGCCTTGCAGTATAATCCTAGACTTACCTGTAGGCTGTAGGAGGTCAATCAAAACATCTTCACTTGAGGCACCTGCCACTTTTAAGACACAGTTTGATCCCTGGGTTGGGAAGATCCCCTGGAGGAGGAAATGGCAACACACTCCAGTATGCTTGCCTGGGAAATCCCATGGGCAGAGAGCCTGGTGGGCTACAGTCCACGGGGTCACAAAAGAGTTGGACACGACTTAGTGACTAAGCAACAACACAGTTACATTACCAAACAAGGGTTCCAAAAGTCAATTTGTTATTGCCACAAACAAAATTAAACTTGAAGTCCACTCTTGCTTCCATGCGAGACAGTGAGAGAATTTCCATAGCAAGGAAGTCTTCTATGCCATTTTCCCTAAGGATTGAACTCAGCTTTTTTGGTTTCTTTTAAACAGTTTCGGTTCAATTAAACATTAAGTGAAACCAGTCCCGACTTTGCTAATGATTTAGACTGTGTGCACGTGTCTACTGCACTTTTACCCCTGTGAGTTTAACAACTTGGTAATAAAATGTAAGGACTGAGAGTTCAGCTGGTTAGCATTCAGGATCCTCAGTTCACTAAAAAAAATAAAGTTCTTATGTGGATACTCCAAAGCCTCAGTGGAATGCTTAAGGCAGATTCACTAAGGACGTACCTCTGCCGGGCCCATCCATAATAGCTGCTCTTATTCCCAAGGGCCAGATTACCGGCCCAGTGATAGAGTACTTTCCGGTTATTAACCCAGACTTTTTAAACGTATGTTGGAAATCGAGGCAGCTGATAGAGCTGTACAAAAATGCTAGACATTCAAAGAAAAATCAAACACTGCAGAAAACATCTGGACATCTGACCAATGAATGAAGGCTCTGGGGCTTGTATTTCGACCCCAGTGCTTAGTCCACTGGGTCAGAGTAGCCTTGAGTAGGGGCAGAAAGCCTGGGTCTTTAAAAGTCCCATGTCAATGTCATGAGATGTGGGCCCTGAAGAGACAGCATGACCTTGGCAAGGTGACTCTCTGCAGTTGAGGCAGTCCCGAAGGGCGAGCAGCTCAGAGTTAGCTGCCAACAGCACTCGAATAACTGGGGTGACACATCACAGCCCCAGCTACCGCCTCTGGTCTCAGGACTACAACTAAAGCTTCTCATCTCACTCTTTGAGTATCTGTTCCAGAGTTTCCTCATCCTCAGCCAGCATATCTGTTCATCTTACCTGGTAGAATAACCCAGGTCCTCATCCTTGAGGAGTGCAAACCCTGATCACTGTGTACTTCTCAGGCTGGAGTTTCATCCATAGTCCATTTAGCATTAACAGTGATCAAGAGGTACCAAGTAAAGCACCTGGGTTCCATAAGAACTCCCCCTGCTCCCTCTGCTCCACAGCAGCCCCCCTTCTTCCTAATGATCATGGCCAATTACACCTGCCAAGATGGTGACTCCCCTTCTCCCCTGCTACTCCTGGACACAAAGATCCTAAAGCGCCCAGGCCATGGCCATAGGTTGTAGCTCAGTGGAACTATTACTATGCCCACTGGTGGACGTGTTTTCCCTTTTGGAAACCAGGCCTTGTAAACTGGCTGAGCCTAGAGTTGCTGGGACAGGAAACACAAGTGGGTCACTGAGAGTCATGGTAAGTGGGGCCACTCCTGCTTCCACCCCCTGATCTGCAGCCCCGCGTATTCTTCCTATGGGACACAGGGCCACAGACAGTTCTTTGACTTAATCTGTATATTGTGTCCTAGAAGACAGTACCTTATGCTCCTAAAATATCATTCTCCAAATTAGTGCTTCAGCTATGTAACCCCCACACTCAAGTGATTGTCAGCTTTGGATAATATGAATGCCACAGTCTTCAGCCCATAAGTGCTATAAAGTGGGTTTGACATAACATTACTCTGGATTCTGTGCCAGTTCACTAATCCAACAAACACTCCACAAGCTCCCAGATAGCGGTGCTGGCTGACGCCCCACAGGCAGGAACGGCAAACCCACCGCTGGAATGTGTCTATTCCTGGCAAAAGAAATCTTTGGTTTTCTAGGATGAAATGTATCCAGTATAGTCAATTTGCCACCAAATGAGCAGGTGACCTCCTCCAGGGATGACGGCATATTGGTCACTCAGTATTGAGGCCTGTTATTGGCCATAAAGTGGCCACAGTAGCTAGATCAGTGTTGGTAATTGGGATCCCCTGCTCTAGGGCCCATTCACTGATCTTCATCCCTCCCAGCATGGCTGTATCACCCCCAAGCCCACCATGCCAGCACTGGGGGAGTCCAATGATGGAGGCTGGTTGATGTCAACTGGTAAAGCATTGTGTCTGTTTTTTCATTAAGTGCCTTTCTTGTTGAGCATTAAGATATATTATTTTTTTTATTACTGCTCAAAAAGAAAGGCACTAAATGATAAAATAGACACAACCAGTTGACATTAACCAGTCTACCATATATTACAAAAAGAGGGAGAAAGTTCAGTAAACCAGTCTGACCCACTTCACAGTACTGTCTAGAGCAAGTCCTGCTGCAACATAAACTGGGACAGTGCAAAATCGAGAACAAACACATTACAGTCTGTGCTCGTGCAAATGGCAGTGATAACAAATATGGCCTCATTTGAAATGAACACAGATGTCTATGCTTCTGTGATGTGGGTGTCTATAGAGGAGTGGTGGGTTTTCTAACAGTATAGATAAAAAGAACACAGTTCCTGAATCTATTCAATAAATGATCAATACATTTTGACCACCTACCATAACTCTAGCTGGAACTAGCCCTTGAAGAAGAGAAAAGACATATGATAAGACTCAGAGTCTGGCTTTGAAGATTTGAAATTCTGCTGGAGGAGTCGGAAGTAGAAGCAAGGTCCAGAGAAACACACATCACAGGCTGAGGGATGTGGTGCAGAGTGGGATTGCAGAAGGAACTCAACAAAGCTGGGATGGCTGAGTGGCAAAGGGCTTGACCTGGGAATGACCTTGCTAGGTCAGGACTGGGGTTACGGCAGACCAGACCGAGAGGAGACATAAGAGAGCTTTGGGGATGGGAGGGAGGGTGGTAACAAGGAGAATCCTCCAACAAGTGTGGAGCCCTTCTGTTAGGGAAGAGAAAGTTTTTGTATATGGGGATGGGGCCACAGGGGTTCAAGTTCCTGCGTGAGGGCTGGTGGGTCCCTGCTAAGTTTTGGAGCAGGTGGTTTTAGAAGGAGGTGCCTGGCTGTGAGTAGGAGAGTTTTGCTCTGTTTGGGGGCTTCTTCATGAAGGTGAGCTGAGCCAGGCACGCCAGAGGGTGTCCAGGCACATTCTTTCCTGCGACTTGGACAAGAATTCATTCCATCAGCAGCCTGGCCAGAGACGATGCTCAAAACAACTCTGAGTGGCAAGTGCAGTTGTGGAAAGGAAACAGGCTTTGGAGTCAGAAAGACTTCAAGTTCTAGCCTGATTTCTCATGAGCAGATGACTTCATCTTCCAGAGCCTTAGTTTTTCCAACTATGGAATGGGCATAACACCCATCTCATAGCATTCTTATAAAGGAAGCACCTTAGCACTCAAAGTACTCTATAGCACTCAAAATATTACTTCTTTTCATTCTATCTTTCTATCAAAACTGTTAATAAAACAAAACCTATTGATCTTACTTATAAGGTAATGTCACGTCAAAACTATCTCATCAATGTCAAAACTATCTCATCCATAGACACCAAATACAGGGTAAAAGTTTTGAGTTATTCTTGATTAAAAAAAATTTTTTTTATTATTCTTGGTCACACCACATGGTATGCCAGATCTTAGTTCTCTGACTAGGGATTGATCCCAGGATCCCTACAGTGGAAGTACAGAGTCTTAACCACAGGAACACCAGGGAAGTCCCTCTTTCTTGATTTAACAAATTAGAGGTTCCTATCAAATTCTGGTACACTTTTTCTTAAAATTGTTTTAAACACAAAGCAGTACAATTTATCCACCATATTTATACAAGATAAACATTTTATGTCCTTTATGAACTTCAACTTGAAACTGTATTTCTTAACTTTTAAACTAAAAATTCATTACAAATTTATTTGAGGAAAAGGAAGAGGCTCAAACAGAGATGACAGGGAGAATGAGTGGATTCCTGTAGTAGGAAGGTGTGAGATGTCCACTTTTACTTTAGCATTCAGATTTTCTCAAAAGGCTATTATTGCTTTTTATACTCTAAAAATAAAATATTTTTAATTTTTAAGGAATATGACTCCCCCTCTTTTATTTCCCTCAAATCAGTCCTGGGCAATCAGCCAGCAGTTTGTATGAGGGAGTGCCATACATACTGTGGGTGTGCAGGAAAGGTCAAGAAGAGGAGCTGACTGTGTGATAAAAATGTGGAGGAATATGTGTATATTTCAAATTGTGCCCTTCACCGTCAGAAAGGAAAAATACCATTTTTCACTCATTCAATCAAAAGGCTTGTTTCCCAGCTCTTTTCTGCAAAAGTAACAAAACTCAAATTCTTAGAAAAGTAAAAGAAGCAAAAGAAAACCTAGAAGGACAGAAAATGGCCATTTGAAAGAGTTGTGAGATGATGGGTGAAGTTTTTTTTTCTCATGTTTCATTTCCATCATCCTCATATTTGTGCTGTAATGAAGGTTGAGAGTCATTTGATGCAGACTGTGCCCTACTGGAGGATGTGTGTGTGTGTGTGTGTGGATGTGTGTGTGGATGTGTGTGTAGTGTGTATACACGGCTGTGTGTGGATCTATGTATTGATTGTGAACCTGTGTGTGTGGAATGTACAGGCTGTGTAGAGACTGCAGTGAGTGCAGAGGGTGTGTGCGTGTGAGACAGAAATGTGGATGTTCATGGAGTGTGTGCATGGGAGAGAGGGTGTGGATGTGAGGGGTGTGGATGTGTGTTTTTTCCTCCTGAACCAAAATTTTATTTTAAATTATTAGGTTTTTAGTGCATACGAAACATCTTCATAACTGAGTACTTATCAGGATGTCAGCACATTGAACTACAACAAAATTTTCATACAACTTTTGAAACATTGATATGCTTATTTCTCTTGTGTATGAATGGCACGGTTAGCTTAAATCACCTTTGTCGTGGATTATCAAGTAGGTTAAAAGCGGAGCTGGGTTTTCAGCTAGGGTTGAAACGTGGCTAGGGTTGTGTGTGTGTGGAGGCTGGAGAGTGTGCAGAGTGGGGTGTCCAGTTTGTAGTGTGAGTGAGTGAGTCTGGATGTGTGCAGAGTGATGTGAGGTTGTGAGTGTGCAGCGGTGCGTGCATGAACCTTGCGTGTGTGTGTGTGTGTGTGTGTGTGTGTGTGTGTGTGTAGTGAGTGCACAGTGCGAGCGGAGTTGGGAGTGTTTGTGTGGTAGGTACGGCGGTGCGGGTGGGGTGGGGATGGGGGTAGGAGGATGGGGGAGGGTCGTCTGAGGGGGTGCCCCTTCCCTCCCTTCCTTCGTCCCCCCTCCCTCTCCCTCCTCCGTCCCTCCTCCCACCCCCTCCTCCTCCTCATCCCTCCTCCTCCTCCCCCACCCCGGCCCGGCCCGGTCTGCGGCGGCGGGAGCGCGCGGCGCCGCGGAGGCCGCCCCTCTGCGGAAGGCGGCGGGAGAGGGAGGGAGGCAGGCCGGTGCAGAACGTCCGGGCCGGAAGCGCGCGGGGCCCGGCGGGGCGGCCGCGGACATGTGCAAGATGTCGTTCAAGGTGAGCGCCGCGCCTGCGGGAGGGCGCGCCGGGCGGGCGGCCGACCTGCAGCGGCGGGGCCGGCACCTTCCGTCCGCCCGGAGCCGCCGCGGGCCCGCAGGAAGGGGTGGGCGCCGCCCCGAGGTGGGCTGCGGGGACCGGGAGGGAGCGGCCGGGCAGGGCTGCCCCTGTGGTTTGTGATCTGGGGGCGCGGGCTCTGCGGGAAAGGCTTTGCGCACTTTGGCTGCAGGTGCGGTGAGCCGGGCCGCGGGGCGCCGGGCGGCGGGAACTGTCGCCGGGGTAACGGGCGGGCGGGGGCGGGGAAGGAGCCCTGAGTCGGCGCTCCTCGCGGGGACCCGGGCCGCCGCACCGATTCCTGCATCCGTGTTCCCGAACGCCAGCCGCCCCACTGCTGCTTCCTCCCGGAATACTTTCTCGACGCTGGAGCTGAGGGACCAGCGCCGAGCGAGCTGCAATTGATTACCAAAGAGTTTATTAAAGTCATTCGTTTAACCCCCTCATTTTCGGGTGAAAATGAGGTTCATTGATTTGCCTGTATTGAAGATGTTAATAAAAACATTAGTTAAAATGTACTGAGCACATAAAATGTGCCCAACTCTGATCCAGGGGCTCCACGGTTCAAGTCTTGAACCTTCCGGCGTTAACCACGAGACGGTACTTTGCCACTGCCGCGCCCCCACCCCATCACCAGCACCTTTTCTAAATAAGAAAACTAAAATATGGAGAAGTTAAGTAACTCTTCCTACAGCCGTGCAGCCAGTGAGCGAATGGTGTGCAGACTGAAACCCTAGTGAGTCTGGCTCACTATTACGGCAAGTGTAATCCCAGCTCTTACAATAGCTCATTTAAGCAGAGGAATGACGCTGTGAGATTCGCATCTCAGAAAGATCTCTGAGGGGGTGGGCTTTCCAGGTGGCTCAGTAGTCAAGAATCCGCCTGCAATGCAAGAGACACTGGTTTGATCCCTGTGTTGGGAAGATAACCCTGGAGAAGGAAATGGCAGCCCACTTCAGTATTGTTGCCTGGGAAATCCCTTGGATAGAGGAGCCTGGCTGGCTATGGTCCACGGGATCACGAAAGAATAGGACATGACTTAGGGACTAACAACAGTTCAGAGACTAGAACCGAGCTGGGAGACCAGTCAAGACTATGTTGGGGACATCTTGTTACCAGACTAGGTACCAGACTAGGGCACAGATTTTGAGAATGGAAGAAGACAAATGTTGAGTGACTTAAACATTTTTCATCAGCAGAGTTTAGTGATTGATATTATTCACTGGGCTAGGGAAGGCCAGAGAGATAAAGATAAAATGTTTGGTGTGGGACATGTAAAGTTTCAGGATGGAGATGAGTCCAAGTAGAGATGTTAGTTAGACAGATGTACAAACTGGAAGCCCAGGAGGGTAGGAAACAGAGATAACACTTAAGAGTGAACAGTGCTAAATGGTCGTCGAACCCATGGGATTGAATGTGGCTGCCCAGTGAGATCATGTAAAGATAATAAATTAGAGGACTGAGAACGAATTCCTAAAGAACCTCAGGACTTAAGAATGAGTGGAATAAGAGAAACCCATTGAGAAAATGGGAGGGCGGGGAAATGGCAGGCAGAAATGTCTGAGAAGCATCAGAAGCATGTGCAGTCATTAAGCCAAGAATCTCTAGCCTTTCAATAAAGGTGGAGAGGGACGCAGAATTAAATGCCTCAGGGAAATCAAACAAGCTAAGAATCGAAAAGTGCCCATTGAACTTAGTAACAGAAGAGGCTCTGGTGACCTTGTTGAGAACAGTTTCAATGCAGTGTTGTGTTCAGAAGCCAGACTGTAATAGCTTCAAAAGAGAGTGGGTGGAAACCACAAATGGAGAGAGCTCTTTCAAAAAATTGGAAACAGTGATTGAGGTGGGAATCCAGGCTTGGCCAAGGGTTTGTTTGCTTTAAAATGGTAGAGACTTGAGGATCTTTATTTTTTTATTATTATTATTTTTGGTTGCACCACACAGCTTGGAGGATCTTAGTTCCCCTGAAAGTGAAATTTGTTCAGTCATGTCTGACTCTTTGCAACCTGATGGGCTATACAGTCCATGGAATTCTCCAGGCCAGAATACTGGAGTGGGTAGCTGTTCCCTTCTCCAGGGGATCTTTCCAACCCAGGGATTGAACCCAGGTCTCCTGCATTACAGGCAAATTCTTTACCAGCTGAGCCACCAGGAAAGCCCAAGAATACTGGAGTAGGTAGCCTATCCCTTCTCCAGTGGATCTTCCCGACCTAGGAACCCGTGTCTCCGGCATTGCAGGTGGATTCTTTACCAGGAAGGATTGAACCTGAGCCCTCAGTGAAAGCATGGACTGCCAGGGAAGTCCTGATCATCTTTAAATGATAATAGACATTTCAACTCTAGTGGCAACCCACTCCAGTACTCTTGCCTGGAGAATCCCAGGGATGGCAGAGCCTGGTGGGCTGCCATCTATGGGGTCGCACAGAGTCGACACGACTGAAGCGACTTGGCAACAAGACATTTCAACAGTAAACAGACAACCCAATTTTGAAATGGGCAAAGGATCTGAATAGAAGTTTCTCCCAAGGAGATATACAAATGGTCAATAAGCCACTGAAAGGATATTTGACATCAGTAGCCATCTGGAAATGCAAATCAAAACTGCAGTGAGACACCACAGTCACACCCTTTAGGATGATTATAGTCAACAAGACAGACAATGACAAACACTGGCAAGAATCTGGAGCAACTGAAAACAACAACAAAAAGAAGAATGTGGAGCAATTGAAAACAACAACAACCAAAGAACGTGGAGAAATTGAAAACAAAACAACAAAGAATGTGGAGAAATTGGAACCCTCCTCCATTACTTGTAGGAATGTAAAATGATACAGCGATAATAGAGAATAGTCTGGTCATTCTTCAAAAAAATTAACCATAGAGTTGCCATAGGACCCAACAATTCTGCTTCTAGATGTATATGCAGGAGA
Organism: Odocoileus virginianus; assembly: GCF_023699985.2. Classification (NCBI taxonomy): domain Eukaryota; kingdom Metazoa; phylum Chordata; class Mammalia; order Artiodactyla; family Cervidae; genus Odocoileus; species Odocoileus virginianus. The sequence continues at coordinate 25,027,597 of NC_069695.1, read as the reverse complement.
AATGAAAACATATGTCAGGAATTTATATCTCATGGTGGTGGAGACTGGGAAGCCCAAGATCAAGCTGCTGACACTTTTGGTTTCTGGTGAGAGCCTACTTCCTGGCTTGCAAACAGCTACTTTCTGACTGTATCCTCAGATGAGAGAGAGAGTGAGCTCTCGTGTCTTCCTTTCTTTGTAAGGGCACTCACCCCACCATGGGGGCTCCACCCTCATGGCCTCATCTAAACCTGATTACCTCCAGACATCACACTGGGGGGTTAGGACTTCGACATACGAACCCAGAGAGGAGAGGACACAAGATTCGGACCATAACATGGTGTATCCATATGATGGATCATTCAGCCAGCAAAAGGAATAAATCTCTCATATGCGCAGCAATGGGGATGGACCTTGAAAACATTATGTTAAGTGAAAAAGGCCAGACACAAAGGCTTCATGTTACAGGTTTCCATTTATATGGTATTAGTCACTCAGTTGTTTCCGACTCTTTTGCAACCCCATGGACTGTAGCCCACCACGCTTCTCTGTTCATGGAATTCTCCAGGCAAGAATACTGGAGTGGGTTGCCTTTCCCTTCTCCAGGGGATCTTCCTGACCCCAGGTTCAAACCTGGTGTCTCCTGCATTGCAGGCAGATTCTTTACCATGTGAGTCACTATGGAAGCCCCCTCCCCACCATTTATATGAGGTGTCCAGAATAGGCAAATCCATAGAGACAGAAAATAGTTTAGTGGTTGCCAGGAGCTGGGGGAGAAGGGGGTAATGGAGAGTGATTGTTAATAGTATGAGGTTTCTCCTGGTTGATGAAAATATTCTGGGATAAGGTGATGGTTGTAAAACCTTGAGATTAAAATAAAAACCACTGAATTATATGCTTTAAAAGGATGGGTTTTGGGTTTTGTTTTTTGGGTTTTTTTGGTCAGTCTATTTGGTTATTTTTTTTTTTTTAATTTTTTATTTTGTATTGGGGTACAGCCAGCTAACAATGTTGTGATACTTTCAGATGAACAGGAATGGACTCAGCCGTACATATATATGTATCAATTCTCCCCCAAACCCCCCTTTAAAAAGATGAATTTTATGGTATTGGGTTGGCCAAAAAGTTCATTTGGGTTTTCATCATAGTTATGGAAAAACTTGAATGAACTTTTTGGCCAGCCCCATATGTAAAGTATTAGTTCTAAAACTAAAGTAAGTCATGTCTGACTCTTGTGACCCTGTGGACTGTAGACCACCAGGCTCCTCTGTCCATGGGATTTTCCAGGCAAGAATACCAGAGTGGGTTGCCATTTCCTTCTCTAGGGAATGTTGTCCACCCAGGATCAAACCTGGGTCTCTTGCATTGCAGGCAGATTTTTTGACCGACTGAGAGTATCTCCGTACAGAAGTGTTTTAAGATGGCAGCAGGGAGTGCTGAGAAAGCTTATGCGTGGAGAGGATGGTGGAGCTGAGTGCTGAAGTTCTCAGAGGTGGGAGAGCAGAGGCACTGATGTTTTGTAAGTCGAAGGCCAGGATGAGCTCAGAATTTGGGGTGGGCAGAAGGGAAGATGCCAACATTTTCAGTGAAGAAGGAAAAACGATCCAGAGGCCACAGCTACCTTGAGGTGGGCAGAGGATGAGAAAGGTGGGATGGCCTGGGTCTTGAAGCAGCGGAGATGTGTACACCTGCTGAGAAAGGGTGTCTGAAAGCCAGGTGAGGAGGGTCCAACCCCATTCCCCGCCCTAGTGTGTCTGTGGGAGCAGGTTTAGCAACCCCTCCCTGCACCCCCGTCCCCTGCCCCCCACCCAGGGAGACAAGAGGCTTGGTGCTAGGTGAAGGAGGAAGACAGTTGATTTTTTAGAAAGGAGTTCTAAAAGGCACAGAAAGAAGTTTTGAGGGGCAGCAGGGGAGAGTCGCAGGCTGGGTGACTAACCATATACTAGCCCCAGCTAATATCATGTTGTTTAGTTGCTCAGTCATGTGACTCTTTGCAACCCATAGACTGTAGCCCACCAGGCTCTTCTGTTCATGGGATTCTCCAGGCAAGAATACTGGAATGGGTTGCCATTTCCTTCTCCAGGGGATCTTCCCAACTCAGGGTTCAAACCCGTGTCTCTTACGTCTCCTGCACTGGCAGCTTTACCACTAGTGCCGGAATGTGCCCACAGCCCACAATAAGTATACAGGACGTCCCTGGTGCTCTAGTGGTTAAGATTTCCCCTTCCAATGCAGGGTGTGTGGACTTGATCCCTGGTTGAGGAGCTATAAGATTCCACATGCTTCTTGGCCAAAAATACAAGACATAAAACAGAAGTAGTATTGTAACAAATTCAATAAAGACCTCAAAAAATGGTCCACATTAAAAAAAAAAAAGAATCTTTAAAAAAATAGCAACTTTTGGGAATTCTCTGGTAAGTCCTGTGGTTAGGACTCAGTACTTTCACTGTTTGGGGTCCAGGTTCAATCCCTGGTCAGGGAACTAAGATCCCCCAACCACTTTTATTGTACATTTTTGGAAGGGTTTTTATAATATTGCTTTTAAAATTATTTAGCAACAAATAGTCTTTAATTTAGACTTCTCCAGTGGCTCAGTGATAAAGAATGCACTTGCCGGTGTAGGAGACACAGGTTCAATCCCTAGGTGGGAAGATACCCTGAAGAAGGAAATGGCAACCCCCTCCAGTATTCTTGCCTGGGAAATCCCATGGACAGAGGAGTCTGGTGGGCTACAGTCCCTGCGGTCGTAAAAGAGTCAGACATGAATGAGTGTCTTAAGAACAGCAACCTTTAATTTACATTTGCCCATGATTTTTCTGCAATTCAGTAGTCCTTGTATATTGGGAAAATCAGACCTGCAGATTATATTGTGTCAGCAATATTTGGTGAATATCAATTTTAGCAGTTGACATGTTAACATTTTGTAGATATTGAATGATATTTTCATTGACTCTGATTTTGGAGCCATTGTTTCATTTTCATAGGTGGCTGAAAGGTTGGAGGCCCTAGGCCCTTTGTTTCCAAGGCCTGCATTGAAAAGACTCAGCTGTTGGCTAAGTCTGTGGGTGGATAAACAGGGCTTTAGAAACCACAATTTATCTTCTTCTCGATGACTCAGAGTCACCATTCGTAGGACTATTTGCTTCTGAACCACCGGGACACTTGTTTTATCCTTTCTCCGTTATGTTGTCAACAGTCTCTTCTCGCTGGTAGCGCTTTGCCTTCAGTAAATTTCCTCTATCGTTTTGTTGTAGTTCAGTTGCTCAGTTCTGTCCAACTCTTTGCGACCCCGTTGACTGCAGCATGCCAGGTTTCCCTGTCCTTCACCATCTCCCGGAGTTTGCTCAGACTCATGTCCATTGAGTCGGTGATGCCATGCAACCATCGCATCCTCTGTTGCCTCCTTCTCCTGCCTTCAATCTTTCCCAGCATCAGAGTTTTTTCTAATGAGTTAGCTCTTCTCATCTTTGGCCACCTCATCTGAAGATCTGACTCATTAGAAAAGGCAACTGCTAATTTGTTCTGGTTGGGAAAGGAGATACATATTTGCTGGAATTGTTTTTAAAGTAAAAAGAACTCAGAGTGCAGGTCTGAGTCTTTTTTTGTGGAAGAAACCTCGTGGATTTCAGTACATTGACTTTTGTCTTTCAGTTCAATTCAGTTCAGTCACTCAGTCATGAGTGACTCTTTGTGACCCCGTGGACTGCAGCATGCCAGGCTTCCCTGTCCATCACCAACTCCCATAGCTTACTCAAACTTATGTCCATGGAGTCGGTGATGCCATCCAACCATCTCATCCTCTGTCGTCCCCTTCTCCTCCTGCCTTCGATCTTACCCAGCATCAGGGTCTTTTCAAATGAGTCAGTTCTTCCCATCAGGTGGCCAACGCATTGGAGTTTCAGCTTCAGCATCAGTCCTTCCAATAAATATTCAGGACTGATTTCCTTTAGGATTGACTGGTTGGATCTACTTGTAGTCCAAGGGCGTCTCAAGAGTCTTCAACACTACAGTTCAAAAGCATCAATTCTCCGGTGCTCAGCTTTCATTATAGTCCAACTCTCACATCTATACATGACTACCAGAAAAACCGTAACTTCGATTAGATGGACCTTTGGTGGCAAAGTAATGTTTCTGCTTATTAATATGCTGTCTAGGTTGGTCATAGCTTTTCTTTTATCTTTATAACAACTATTTCAACTACTCAGGATTTATTCTTCTGGGCTGAGGTTGCCAGAAGTCCAGCACAATTTGTAAGTTAGACCCTAACCCAGTGAGGGGGAGTCACTATTCCAGAGTGTAGATCACTAGATAAAGAATAATACCTGGGTCTTTCTTGATCATGTCTTACTGGAGAGGATTTGTTGTTTAGTTGCTGAGTTGTGTTCAACTCTGTGACCCCATGGACTGTAACTCGCCAGGTTCCTCCATCCATGGAATTTCCCAGGCAAGAATACTGGAGTGGGTTGTTATTTCCTCCTCTAGGGGATCTTCCTGACCCAGGGATTGAACCGGTGTCTCTTATGTCTCCTGCATTGGCAGGTGGGTTCTTTACCACTGAGTCACCAGTGAAGCCTTGAATGCCAGGTTCCATATTGGTGGTGGAAATTGCTCATGCCTTGGCCAGACATACAGGAACTTATACTTTCGACCCTTGTTCTGAAAGTATGTAAGTTATCTCAGAATCAATCCAGTTCATCAATCATCTGAAATTACTTAGATGAGCCACAGGAAAATAAATTGATAAAGCCGTGTATTTTTTTTTGACAGCTTTATTGAAATACAGATCACATACCATATAACTCACCCAGTTAAACTGTCCATTCCAGTGGCTAGAGCATATTCAGAGTTGTGCAACCATGAGTACAATCCATTTTAGAATATTTTAATCAACCCCAAAAGAAACTATGTACCTGTTAGCAGTCACTGTATTCTTCTCAATAGCCTCATTTCAGAAAACTGCTAAACTACTTTCTTTTTTTTCTTTTTTTAAAAATGTATTTATTTAGTTATTATACTTTACACATTGTATTGGTTTTGCCATATTCTACCTCTGTCAGTTGGTCTCTGCTGAACATATATGTGTTAAACAGACTTTAAGCATGGTCATGAGTTCTGAGTTTGGAGACGCCAGTGTTATATAGGCCTCCCTCTATGGCAGAATGCCTGAGTAGATAAATCACTTACATTTTTTTTGGTCAGATGTTTAGCTTTTTGGAAAAACCACAGTGGTTTTTATTATTTTTTAATATTTTATTTATTTGGCTGCCTCGGGTCTTGGTTGCATCATATGGGATCTTTCGTTGTGGCACATGGACTCTAGTTGTGGCATGTGGGCTAAGTAGTTGCAGTGTATGGGCTTAGTTGCACCTTGGCATGTGGGAATCTTAGTTCCCCGGGGATTGAACCAACTTCCCCTGCATTGCAAAGTGGATTTTTAACCACTGGCCCACCTGCGGAAGTCCCCTAAATTGCCTACTTTTTCTCTGTGGTTTCCTGTCATTTACAGAAGTGTAATGATACTTACAACACAGGTTTAACGCTCAGTTAAGGTTTTTAAGTGACTCTGTAAATTTCAGCCATTTAGCACAAAGTGAAACGGTAAGATCTCAAAAACCTCCTTCTGCACGTGGTCTCTCCACCCTTCTTATCTCCTCATTTAATGTGGCTTCTAACACCAGAGAAATTCATCATTGAACAAAGTCAGTGTTCTCTTGATTAAATTAATTATACACACTTAAAATCCACATGATTTTCAATCATTTTTTAAGCTAGTAGTTGAGATCTCTACCCCCTCTTAGCTTTTAATCAAAATTCCATTTCTGTACAAGTAACAACTTCCCTTCTGTGTTTCTCTCCCCTTCCTTCCTGTATTTAATTTCTGGTAGTGTGCTGATGAGCAGTGTGTGAGCCAAAATTCTAGCAGTAAAAGGGGGCTGGGGAAGAGAGGAGAAGATGACATATGTGGAAGGTTGTCCCCTGGTTTTCTCACAAGGTATAAGATATAGGATCTCAGACTCTGGACCCAAACAGACTTAGGTTTGAATCCTCGCTCTGTTACTTTCTAGGTGGATGACCTTGAGTAAGTCATTTCTGTGCCTCAGTTTTCTCATCCTAAAAATGGGAACAGTAGCATCTACCTTGTGAGATTGTTCTGGGCATGAAAAGTGTTAGAGCAATGAGAGTGCCCAGCACACTGCCTGACACAGAGCAGTACCCAGCATAGGTTGTTGTTGCTGTAACTCATCATATCACACCAATAACCTGATGCCGGAGGTGCAAAAAACCAAGAAAGAGGTTAAATAGTCACCACCGGATTGGTGAAGTGCCTTAGGATTTGTGTGAGGCATTTTCACATGCATCGGCTCCTTTCAAGGCTTAAGGGCTGCCCTTTATAAACCGCATTTTAGGATTATGTGCATACTGTGCCCAGAGGACGTTTGGAAGTTTACCAAGCAATGTGGTCTGTAAAGAGAAAGAAGGCCAGGGGACTTTCTCCGTTGGCAGAAGAGGAGCTTGGCATGAGGTTAGGAAGGGGGTCACTGGGGTCGCCACTGCTTGTTTCTTGCTGTCTCAGGAGGAGACTTCTGCAGGAGGCAGGCAGGAGGATGGCTGAAAGCCTAGCCTCGAGCTCCAGACTGCCTGGGGCTGCAGCCTGCCTTGTTCTCACTTATGTCATCGGAGCAGTAGGGTAGTAATGTTCCCACTTCACTGAGCTGTGTTGCAGAGGATGTGCCAGTGGTATGGAATAAGCATTTGGTAAGAAGTAGCTTGGTCTTCCTAGGTGGCGCTGGTGGTAAAGAACTCACCTGTCAGTGCAGGAAACATAAGAGACACAGGTTCGATCCCTGGGTGTGGAAGATCCCCTGGAGGATGGCATGGCAACCCACTCCAGTCTTGCCTGGAGAGTCCATGGACAGTGGAGCCTGGTGGGCTACAGTCCACAAGGTCACGAAGAGTCAGACACGACCGAGTGACTAAGCACAGGAGGACTGTGCTTTTAGAGCTCACATTTCTTGAGTGTTTACTATCGAAGTGCATTTGCACATATTACCTCATTTATCCTCTAACAACCCGTGACAGAGGCACAGTTGACCCTCTGTGTCTGCTGGTTCTGCATCTGTGGGTTCAACCACAGACCAAAAGTATTCAGAAAATTTCAGAAAGTTCCAAGCAAGAGAGCTTGAATTTGCCCTGCCCTGGCAACTATTTACATAGCACTTACATTGTGTAAGGTATCATAAGTAACCCTCAGATGATTTAAAGTATATGAGAAGATATGTATAGGTTATATGCAAATAGCTTATATGCAAATACTGTGCCAATTTATATAAGAGACTTGAACATCCGCAGATTTTGGTATCTGCAGGCAGTCCTGGAACCAGTCCCCCAAGGATATTGCCTATATTAGCACTATTAATACTATTCTCACTTTCTTGGGGCAGAGAGAACTTAAATAACCCCCCCAAGGTCACAGAACAGGGACACAGCAGGGTCAGGACTTGAACTCGGCTCTCTCTTATCCCAAATCAACAACTTTCTCATGCCTCCACCTGCCAGTCAATCAAGCCCTTGAGGGAAAATGGAAGATTTACACCTTTTCCCAAAGCTCAGTTTCCGGAGCCTTTTATGAAATGGGGATGTCTAGCCTGTGCAGGAGAGGAATCCCCGAGGCCATTCTAAAGGCAGGAGAGGCTCCTGACTGGAGAGCTTGTTATGACAATAGAAGCTTGTGGTTTACAGATGGTTTTTGAAAGGCCTGTGGGGTTAAAGTGAAACAGAATCACCGAAAATGATTTACAATTAACTTTTCTCATGTTTCCGGAAAAGCCAGCAGAGCTGTTTCCATGGTGCATATTAAATTCTCTTCCTGATTCACCCTCCCATACTTTGTGCAGTGTTTCTTATTAAAGGGGCATTGTTTCACGATTTATATACAAGTCAAACCCGCCTGCCGCGGCTTCTCGCAGTCACAACTGTAACATCAGCCCCAGCCTGGTGTAAAAGCCACAGACACTCGGTGTGAAAACTGAGACAGTACAGTTTACACCTTCAGGGGAATCAAATGGTTCACCTGCAATTTAAGGTGAATTTTTTTTCCCTCCTAAAGAGCCCGGAAAGCATTGCAAGTATGTTTGTAATCTGCTTATCACTCCCTGCTTCTCCACACTCTCATCCAAGAATGCACAAGAACGCTAAGTTGGGTACATGCTGAAGGGCTTCTGAAGTGAAATCCTCCCACCCCAGATGCTGCCACCCCTCTGCCACCCCTGGACTTTCCCTGTGTTGGCTCCTTGGAGCAGCCAAAATTGTTGGTGTCTGCTTTTTAACTATTGATGGTGAGTTGGGTACTGTTAGGGCTTCCCTCATAGTTCAGTTGGTAAAGAATCCGCCGGTAATGCAGGACACCCCGGTTCAATCCTGGGTCGGGAAGATCAGCTGGAGAAGGGAATCTAGTATTCTTGGGCTTCCGTTGTGGCTCAGCTGGTAAAGAATCCTCCTGCAATGAGGGAGACCTCGGGTTCAAACCCTGGGTTGGGAAGATCCCCTAGAGAAGGGAAAGGCTACCCACTCCAGCATTCTGACCTGGAGAATTCCATGGACTGTATAGTTCATGAGGTCGCAAAGAGTCGGACACAACTGAACAACTTTCACTTTCACTTTTCACTAGGTCTGTATGTAAAAATGTATCAATATTCCTAGAAGATGTATTGCAGATAAGACTCTCTGGGTCAGAGGGGTGCTTTGAAGATAGAAAGTGTTAGTCGCTCAGTCATGTCCGACTCTTTATGATCCCATGGGCTATATAGCCCACCAGGCTCCTCTGTCCATGGAATTCTCCAGGCAAGAATACTGGAGTGGGTAGCCTTTCCCTTCTCCAGGGACTCTTCCTGACCCAGGGATCAAACCCAGGTCTGCCTGCATTGCAGGAGGATTCTTCACCATCTGAGCCACCAGGGAAGCCCTGAGATGAGTGCTTTAAGCCTACCGAAAAAAGTATTTCTGTTAATTTGAATACTAAAAAATTTCCTGTGAATTCGTCATTAGTAGCAATACTCTGATTTTAATTTTGCCTGTTGGTTCTAACTTTGTAAAGAAAGTGGACAAAAGGAAGGAAACTAGTGTTTATAGGCACATATAACATGCCAGATATGGTATTAGCCAATTAACCTACATCAATTTTTAAATTTACTTCTATTTTTTAGTTGTAGTATAATAGCTTTACAGTTATATGTTAGTTTCTGGTGTACAACAGCATAAATCAGCTATAAGGGTACATATTAATATATCCCCTCCATCTTGAGCCTCCCTTAACCTACATCGTTTAATTTTTACCATAAAGTTCAGGGCATGTCATGTGATCTCCATCTAAGCAAGGGAAAACCAGGACTTATCAGGGCCAGTCCATTGTCCAAAGCCAGACTTGAAGCCCAGAGCTATCTGGTTCTGCCTGTCCTTCCGCCCCCACCATGGACTTTTCTCTGCAAATCTAAATCAGTGCATTTTAGAGAAGGAGGTGGTGCTTCAGTCAGCTCTGCCACTCTGATTCTGGAGAACTGTTCTCCAGCTCTGTTCCTTCCATAGTCATGGTTTCAGGGTTAACTTAGCAACTTTAAAACGACCCCACACTGGAGCTGAAGGATCCACCTGAGGTTGCATAGCAACATTTCCTTCCCAGAGTTCTTTGTTCTCAACCGAAACCTCTGGCGAGTTCCAGCTGAATCAAAGAAACTTTGGTAGAGGGAGAGCGAGGCGTTTACCCAGGCGGCTGGAATTGAGTAGAAAGCATTGACAACACAGAAAGTTAGTTTGTCGCTTGCTCAGTCATATTCATCTCTTTGCAACCCCATGGGCTGCAAACACCAGGCTCCTCTGTCCATGGGAGTTTCCAGGCAAGAATACTGGAGTGGATAGCCATTCCCTTCTCTAGGGGATCTTCCTGACCCAGGGATTGAACCGAGGTCTCCTACATTACAGGAAGATTCTTTACCATCTGAGCCACAGAAAAGATGCTGGGAAACTCAGAATTGGGGGTGATTCCCCTCCGCTTAGAGATAAGAGACATTTGGGAACATGGCAGAGAAGAAATCGCAGTTAAGCAGAACCTTGGCCTTGAAGGATTGGGGAGAATTCTTTCAAGCAAAAAGGAAACTGAACAAAGACACAGAGGCAGGAAAGCGAGGACATTGGTGGGAAATGGAGAATATTAATAGTGCTGTGTGATCAACAACCCTGCTCTCTGCCACAGCCCCAGGGCTCGGGTTACCCACATCCCATAGCCAAGTATACATCGTATACAACGATGGCCCGCTGCGGGAGGAGCACGCCTTCCAGTGATCAGACACATCTGGAAACTCTCCATTTTGAATGGCAGCACGTGTTTACATAGCAGTGGTCACATTAATGAAAGTCAATTTTAAAGATTCTGTTTCATTTTGCTTCTGCAGAAGGAAACCCCGCTTGCCAATGCGGCATTCTGGGCAGCGAGGAGGGGCAACCTGACTCTGCTCCGCCTGCTCCTGAACAGCGGCCGCGTGGACGTGGACTGTAGGGACAGTGTACGGACCGGTCCATTTGGTACCCGCATTCCAGGAGCTGGCTGTCCCCCGCTGGCATGAGAGCGCCTGCTAAATACCCTGTCCTTCACAGTGCTTGTCCCCTTTTCCCTGCGCTTGTCCCCCTTACCATGTGTTTGCTTGCCTCATCCTTTTCAAAAAGTCCAAAGCACCACTGTTATTGTTCAGTTGCTAAGTCATGTCCAACTCTTTGTGACCCCATGGACTGCAGCATGGCAGGCTTCCCTGTCCTTCGCTATCTCTCCTGGAGTTTGCTCAGACTTATGCAGAGTACCGTGGGGAAACATATCCAGGAAACCATTATCTGCATCAGACAGGAGGGGCCATAGTAGGGGAAGAGACAGGTCACTGGGAAATCAGAATTGGCCAAGTCCAAGAAGAAAAGGGGTGCGGGGTGATTCAGGAGGCTGCCACGGATGGAGGAGTTGGGAGTTTTTCTGCTGAGAGATGGAAGCCCCCCACCCAACCTCATTTCCTTCTACCTTTGCAAACATCAATTCACTTATCAGTGATGGCGGGGAACTAAATTAAAGCATGTCCTCCCACCCACTGGCAGCATCACTTTCGGAGTCCTTCCCTCCCCAGCCAGAGGCAGTCATCTCTGTTCTCAGCAGGACTTCACGTCTCTGGGGACTAAGAGGACCTCAGATGAGGAGAGAAATGAGATGTTTTGATTTTAGGGATTAAATAGAAATGTTTTCACAGGAGCCTTCTTGTTTTCCTGAAAACAGGCTGTGCCATTTCCAGCTTTTATTACACAAATTTGGTAGGTGATATCAGTCACCAGCCCTAGTGAGGTATCAAAGTTTGCTCCCCTTTGCCCCCCGGGGCATTGGCACAGGACAGCTCAGGGTGCTTCTCTGGACCTACGTGTAACTTCCTCCCCACTTGCTCTGTGTCCCAGAGTCAGAGCTCTCTGGCTTGCCCTCAGGCACTCGCTTTCCTCCTACCTCCAGTAGGGTTTGGCCAGTGGGAGCCCTGGCGGGAATCAGAGGCTGGGAGGACAGAAATATTGGGGAGTCCAGCCCCCCTATCCTGACTGGCAGCAACACCCTCACCCTGTCTGTCCAGGGAGCCACCACCTGCCTCTCGTGCTTTGGGGCCTGGGCTGGTATCGAAGCCCCACTGTCCCTCCCTGTCAGTCCTCTTATTTGTGGTTTCCCTACATCCAGAGCATAGCTTTATAAATAGTCTCTTTATTATGCTTGCTTTCCAGTTATCCCAGTTTGAATGTACCGTCTGTTCTTTGCCAGGACCCAGACTGATACGGGGTCTTGGGCATCTGTGAACTGGTTGTCTGGTCTTACTGGGGATTTCTGGGCAGCAGTGCCGTACTGTACAGTTCTGGAGTGGGAACACCCGAGTTCATTGTAGTCTCACCCACTGACCATGTTGATGACCACTTACTCCTTTTTCTTAAAGTCACCCCTTTCCAGACACCCCTGACTTCCAGCTCTGTGTCCCTTCCTACATCCACAGATCCCGCTTCTTCATTCTCTTTCTTCTTTGTCCCAACCTCTGACTTTTTCTCAGTTGCCCATGTTATAGAAGTGAAATGGAATCCATAAGGAAGCATTTTGGGGTAATTTGTTTCATTCATCTTCCCTTACTTTAATATAGATAAAGCCTGACATTTAAAATTTTCTTTGTGAAATGTCCAATTTAAATGCTCTGTGCTTCCTCTAGCTCATGATTGATTTGTATTTTGAGGCCAATGTGCCCACAATAGAAAATTTTTCTTTTTTTTTAATTAATTGTAATTGGAGTATAGTTGGTTTACAGTGTTGTGTTTCTGCGATACAGCAAAATGAATCAGCTATACATATACATGTATCCCCTCTTTTTTTGGATTTCCTTCCCTTTTAGGTCACCATAGAGCATTGAGTAGAGTTCCTTGTGCTATACAGTATGTTCTCATTAGTTATTCAAGTCCTTGAATCATTTTTAAAGTTATTTATTTATTTTATTTATGCATTTTTGGCTGTGCTAGGTCTTCATTGCTGTGTGGGCTTTTCTCTTTTTGCAGAGAGCAGGAGTTACTCTCTAGTTGCTGTGTGCAGGCTTCTCATTGTTGTGGCTTCCCTTGTTGCGGAGCACAGGCCATAGGACACATGGGCTTCAGTAGCTGCAGCACGTGGGCCCAGTAGTTGCGGCTCCGGGGCTCTAGAGTAGTCTCAGTAGTTGTGGCGAACGGTCTTAGTTGCTCTGCGGCATGTGGGATTCTCCAAGATCAGGGATCCAATCTGTGTCTCCTGCATTGGCAGGCAGATTCTTTACCACTGGACCACCAGGGAAGCCCCAGGTCCTGGAATCTAACGGTAGCGAAGACCTTGGCAGTCATCTCATCCAATTCCTCGTTTTAAAGATGCAGTAAATGAGCCCCGGAAAGTGTGAGCAGTGTGCCTCTGTGTGCTAGTGGCCCCCGGGGCTCCCGACTCTCACTTCTGTAGCCTCTCATTGCATCTTTACCTGAATCAGTTTGAAGACAATTCTAAGCTCAGAAAACTGACTAGTGTCACTCAGCCCACCTTTTTGCATTAATAATGGTGTTTTGGCTCAGGAATCATTTAATAGGAGTCATAAAATAAGGCCATTCCATTGCTGCTGCCTCAAAATACAGTAGCTATGGTTCACTTGGACTGTGTTTCTGATGGTAATGGAAGTAAGCGAATGTTTAAATTGAAAACTCCAGCCTCAGCAGTTTGTCATTTTGCTTTCTCCTGCATCATCTGCTTTATCAGATTATTCATGAGGCAGTTTTCTTTACTGCGGGAGCTGTTGCGTTCAGCTCAGCCATGTCCTGGGAGGAGCTGACCTTGGCAGCCTCTTCTCCGGGTGCCTCTCTGACGTCATGGTGGCCTAACTGCTCATGTGTCTCTCCTCCCCCAGCATGGGACCACACTCCTCATGGTCGCCTCCTATGCTGGCCACATAGACTGTGTGAAGGAGCTTGTCCTGCAGGGAGCGGACATCAATCTCCAGAGAGAGGTAGGTCAGGTTGGCACGTGAATAATAGTAATGCTGGTGACAGAGCTGTGAAGTTTACACAGTAGTGAGTTGCTAAGAAGGACTATTGAGTCCTTTGAGACATGAATTCAAGCAAACTCTGGGACATAGTGGAGGACAGAGGAGCCTGGTGTGCCGCAGTCCATGGGGTGGAAAAGGGTTGGACACAACTTAGTTATTGAACAAGGACTAGAGTACAGCCGTCCCAACAAATCTGGGTGGGGGGAATTAGTTCCATGACACCCCCCATCCTGTGGATACCAGAAGCCACTGATGCTCAAGTCCTTTATATAAAAGTAGCATAATATTTGCATGTAACTACACACATCTTCCCATATGCTTCTAACATCTCTAGGTTACTTTTAATACCTATGCTCAGTTGCTTCAGTCATGTCCAACTCTTTGCAACCCTATGGACTGTAGCCCACGAGGCTCCTCTGTCCCTGGGATTCTCCGAGCAAGAATACTGGAGTGGGTTGCCATGCCCTCCTCCAAGGGATCTTCCCGACCCAGAGATTAAACCCATGTCTCCTGCTTTCCTGCATTCATTACCCACTGAGCCACCTATGAAGCCCAGTTATGTAAATAGTTGCTGGTGCATGGGGAAAAAGTTAGAACTTTCTGGAATTTTTTCAATTTTTTTTCTGTGGTTCATTGAATCCACAAATGCAGAACTTAGCGATACTGAAGGATGACTCTAATCATTGCTTTTTTCCTATGTAAGAGTAAGCCCAGGTTGCAGACCATGTTGTGTCTAAAGAAGGCCCAGGAAGGGACCATTGGTTGTACTTTAATTGAACAAAACTTCTCAGGTCCTTGTTGCACCTGACGTAACCAAACCTCCTTAAACATTCATATGGTTCACCGTGAGCCTAAATCAGTTCTTCCTTCTTCCCTTGGGATGAGATGTTGTAGAATGTATAGGATTTTCATAGAGATCATTATATTTTAGAAGGATCAGGTCACCCACCTGTTGTTAGGGAGGCTCACTTGCTAGCCTACCTCAGCCATCCTCATCAAACCGTGTCTGCAGAGAGCTTCTCTGACCAGCTGTGTGTTAAATAGGTTCTCCCCCCAAAATACCACCACATGGTGAATATTAGACTGAAATGGGAGCCTGTTTGCACACTCATTCAAGGGAGTCCCAATTGGCCGGAGGATCCATTCTTGGTCCGATGCAGAGGAGCAGTGGAAGGCTGGGCATTCAGGCCCAGGGAGGCTGCGGGTATTTCCAGACCAGTCCAGGGCCTGGTGAGTTCACCTTTGTGGAGTCACATCCAAGGTCACGCCTAGAGTGAACGTGACCTCAGTCCACGGAAACTCAGACCTCAGATGGGCATCCATGAGCAAGCTCCAGATGAGACAGGAGTGCTTGGTTCTCCTTGATCCACTCTTATTGGAGGTCCTGCCCTGTAGTTCTTTCAGAAAGGATGATCCCCCGAATTCCCTGAGCCAGGCCAGTCTGGAAAACTAGCCAAAGAGAGGCCCTTACCTCACCCTGCATGTTTTGGATGCTGGAAGAGAGTGCCTGGCAGTGCTGTGGAACTGACACTCCGAGCAGACTTCTTCCTTGGTTCGTTTGTAATCTGTTCTGCACTATCAGAATATTTGTCTCCTAAAGAAGTACTGCCATTATTTTCTTTGTCTATCTAGACACATAGAATTGCACACTTTGGTAGTCTTTAAGATTCATGGCTATTAAGAAGATGAGGGGGCTTCCCTGGTGGCTCAGTGGTAAAAAATCTGCTTGCTGATGCAGGAGATCCAGGTTTAATCCCTGATCCGGGAAGATCTCACATGCCTTGAAAAACTAAGCCTGTGCCCCACAACTATTGAGCCTGTGCTTTAGAGCCCAGGAGCTGCAACTACTGAACCCAAGAGCTGCAGCTACTGAATCCCACATGCCTAGGGCCCATGCTGTACAAGAGAGGTCACTGCAATGAGAAGCCCATGCATTGCAACTAATGAGTGACCCCTGCTCGCTGAAAATAGAGAAAAGTCCACACAGCAATGAAACCCCAGCTCAGCCAAAAATAAATAAAATCATTTAAATAAAAAATGAGGAGGAGGAAATTCCCTGGTGGTCCAATGGTTAGGACTCCACACGTCTACTGCAAGGGGCATGAGTTCAGTCCCTGGTCAGGGAACTAATAAGATCCTGCATGCCATGCAGTACAGGAAAAAACAAAAAAGAGTTTTCCCATTCTAGCCCAGTTTTCTCATCCAGACCTTGTTACATCTTAAGGTTTCTGGAACCCAGCATTCTCTACCCTGGTCACTTAACCTGAGCAAGGAATAGTCTGTTGAAATGTAGTCCCTTCAGGCTAGGGGTTTACATGTAAGGATTTTGTTTTGTTTTGTTTGCAATCATATCAGTCAAATGAAATGTAACCAAATGTCTTTAAAACCAGCCTCTCTCTCTCTCTCTCTCAGTCAGGTACAACCGCCCTTTTCTTTGCTGCCCAACAAGGACATAATAATATCGTGCGATTTCTCTTTGAATTTGGAGCATCCACTGAATTTAGGACCAAAGTAAGAGAATTTTCTTGATTTTATACCCTATTGAAGAATTTCAGCAGTTATGAGTATTCATTTCTCTTCATTTATAGTATGAATGTTTGCTATGCTATTTACAAGATTTACAAGCTAAGAAGTTGGGTTTCACAAGGTTAGGTTGTAATGATTCAGGGGTAGTCCTAGGAATTCAATTCAAAACATGACATTTTTTACCCTGGGCTAACAATTGGAGAATTTGGCGGGCGGGTGGGGTTGGAGGGTTTGCAGCTTACTTTCTTTCTTGTATTGGTAACTTTCTACTCTGGGACAGTACATTTTGTTATCACAATGGATACAGTAGTAGGTGCTTTATGACTTTTCCTGTTCTCTTCTGCTTTTTTCTGCTTCAGGGTTAATCCCAGTGCTGTGATAGGAATTACTGGAAATATTAAGCCAATCCTAGTGAATCTTGAGAGATTTCTAAGGAGGCTTTGGCAGGCAGTTTACTTTCTGAGATGTCACCACTGAGATATATAACATATGATTACAGTTCATATGTTTGGGCGAGGAATTATGGTTCTTCCTTAAAGAAGTCATTGATTCTTCACATTTGACATGCGACTAAGAAAACTGAGACTGCAGAAAGATCCATTTATCGTCACAATATGATTTTTCTTGATAATATTTTGTAGCTGAAGAATTTGAACTGTCACATTTTTATAATTGAAAACTTCTGTCTAGCCCAGTCATAAAAAATTCTTGAAAATTTGCCCTAGTTGGAAACTTTTAGGTTTTCTTAATTCATTATATGTGATATGTTGATATCAAGGGAGTTTCCAATGGGGTTTTTTTCCTGTTAAAATGCTATGAAGTAGATCTGAATTTCAGAAAGGGTTTCTGTCTTTTCTAAAACCTACAGTCAGATTGTGTACATGCCCCTAGACATGCTGAGTATAATATACAGTAATCCAAAACACATGTGTTCATACTCTTTATGTTAATTATCATTTAATTTTTAATTATAAAAGTGACACAACTAAAAATAAAAAGTGGAAGTTATACAAATCTCAGACTCAATTCTCAACTAAGTCAATTGACTGTGTGACCAGATGCTTCATTCTTCCTGGGTAACAAGTTAGGGCTGGCCTTTGTGCATGAGCCAGACTGTGCTACCCTGGAAATCCACGGAACACAGGCCCAGGGCGAGCAACTCCACATATTTCCATTGGGACAGCTGCAGGTGGCCAAGAGCTTTCTCTGGGAAGAAGACAGTGTTGGGAAGCTTTGGGTTTTAATACAGTCCTGTCATCCAAAATTGACTTTGTGTCAACAACTGTTCTCATTGTAATTAAACTTGCGTGCATGCTAAGTCATTTCAGTTGAGTCTGACTCTTTGCGACCCCATGGACTGTAGCCCACCAGGCACCTCTGTCCATGGGATTTGCCAGGCAAGAATACTAGAGTGGGTTGCCATTTTCTTCCCCATGGAATCTGGCCAACCCAGGGATCAAACCTGCGTCTCTTATGTCTCCTTCATTGGCAGGCAGGTTCTTTACCGCTGGTGCCACCTGAGAAGCCCTATGTCCCCCCAAATGTGTTTTTTCTAAACAAAAGGTATCAGCTCTTCTATAACAATCACCATGTTTTATCTATTCTCTAAACCCAGACAAAGAACTGGGCAGATTGACACAACATAATGTGGAAATGTTGGTGCTCACTGCTATTATTAACCAATTTCTTGATGCCCAGCCACCCCACGCCACGCCCATCTCCACTGACCTCAGCCTTCCAATCTCTCTCCTTCATTTCCTACCCTTCAAAATGCCTCTCTTTCCCACCACATAGCCCGTCCCTCGCTGAAACCTTGCTCAGCTGAGTGCATCCTCCAGCATCTTGCAGCTATAGCAGTGTTTCTCCAGGGGATCCCCCACCCCTCCAGCACCTGCACCTCTCATGACTGGTCGAAAGCCTATATCTGGGCCTCACTCCAGATCTACTGAATCTGAGGGTGTGGCTTCGAGAGTAGGCATTTTGAATAAACACTCTATGCCCAAATTTAGGAACCACACTGTCTTGTTTATGATTTGCATTTCAAAACCAGATTCCACTTTCTTCCATTATTTATAATTAGCTCAAATGTCCAAATACCCATTCATAGAGCCAAACAAACAGCACAGCAATCCTAGATGAAGAAAGAAAAAACCTCAGCCCAGCACCTGAGAAAAACCATTAAGGGCTTCAGTTGACCACAGACTCTGAGTCAGTAGTGTGGTGTGGTTGGCGTCAAAGTGAATTCTAATTTAGGTGCAGAGATAAAAGCAAGAGTTGATGGAACCAAGGAATGTCCCGTCAGACCACATCTACTTTGCAGTGCTCTGTTGAGAGTCCTAGCATCTGCGTTTTAAGAGATTTGGACAGATTGGCATATGTTCAAAGGAAATTGCAAAGTAGGAGCATGCGAAGCATATGGAATATGCTGTAGTATCCCTGCTCTAAGTGCATGTAGATCTCGTCCAAGAAGCCAGGGGCCCAGAGAGCGACTCCCTAAATACACCTTAATCTCGGAGGCCTACAACTGGGCAGACCCACAGGAAGAAGCTAGTTACCATTCTGGTAATAACAAGACACACCTGGTTGGTACAGTCTTTCTGTTCTTTGTCTCCTTTATCGAGAGACAAAGAGATGATTCTGCATTTGACATGAGGAATTTCTAAATTAATTATAATAACTTAGTCAAATATCTGTAATGTATCTCAAGCAAGTCACCTGAGCATACAACATAGTGATGTCCTGAAGACAACTCTAGGGATTTCCCTGGTGGCCAGTGGCTAAGACTCCAGACTCCCAATGCAGGGAATCCAGGTTCAATTCCTGGTCAGGGAACTAGATCCCACATGCTGGAACTAAAAGAGTTCTAGTGCCACACTAAAAAGATATTGCATGCTGTAACTAAGACCTAGAGCAGTCAGAAAAAAACAAAACAAAACAAAAGATGAACTCTGTCACGATTATAAAGAAAAAAGTAAAAAAGATCAAAGAGGAAAAGTCAGTTTGTTATTATGTATGGGAAATGCTTTTCCAAAATTCTCACCATGCGAAGAGCATCTGCCTGGTAAGATCTGTGCCTGCCCTATTTCTAATGCGTTTATTCTTTGTGTGACCACAGGATGGAGGCACTGCCCTGCTGGCCGCCAGTCAGTACGGGCACATGCAGGTGGTGGAGACCCTGCTAAAGCACGGAGCCAACATCCACGACCAGCTCTACGTGAGTGTGTTTCAAGGGGGCTTTCAGGGGACACTTGCTCATTGCCTCAGCACATACAGCATCACAGTCTAAATTCTGATGCCGAAAGTGGCATCTGAGCCATCAAGGAAATAAAAGAGTTAACTGGATGAGCCTTTTCTGTGTAGAAATCACATAATCTTTATTTATTTATCTTTGCTCTTTTAAGTCTCTCGCACATATGAAGTATTTCACATACCTACACAACTAAGATCTTCAAAAATCATGTGATACCTATTTCTTTATAACAAGCCCAGTGTATGGACTTACTGAAAACCAAAATAAACTCTCCTGTTGTAGAGTTCTTTGGGAAGAAGAGCACACACAAAAAAGGAAAAATCAAGTTGTTTGGAAGAGAAGTGAGGCTGGATGGGGGAAGATCTCTGAAATACGTGCATGCCATTGACCTTGAAAGGCATCTACTGCCAGCATGGGTCTGTTTCTATCCACTGCCATGTGGGTCTGTTTGCAGCTAATTGGCAATTAGCACATTGCCCAAGTACTCTTATTGGTTGCTGTAATTCTGTAGAATTTATGGCAAATGTTATTCTGGCTTTGGAGGAAGAAGTAAAACATAGGGAGATGAAGTGACTGGACAATCTTATGGTGAGGAGTGCAAGAATCCCTGCTTCCATTTATCTAGGAGCCGTATTTGAGGCTATTGTACCACCAGACATGAACCCTGTGCTTAGGAGCACTAGCCTTTCATAACCCTGTAATGAGATGTGTGGGTGTGAACTTTTCCATTTGAACACCCTTTCCAGAGTCTACACGGAACCTCTGACAGATCACAGGCCTCTTTGAAGTGCAGAGGAACTAGCTTTAGCCTTGGCACTTCAAAACCTGCTCCCACTCTTTGAGCCGATAGCATTCCTGGTACCATGACTGAACTACTTGACCATGGTCTGAAGGAGTGATTCTCAACTCTGGCTGCACAGGAGAACCACTCAGGGAGTATTAAAAAATTTCACTTCCTGAGTCCACCCAGGCTTCCCCAGTGGCTCACTGGTAAAGAATTCATGACCCCTGGGTTGAGAGATTCTCTAGAGGAGGTCACGGCCGCCTACTCCAGTTTTCTTGCCTGGAGAATCCCATGGACAGAGGAGCTTGGTGGGCTACAGTTCATAGGGTCACAAAGAGTCGGACATGACTGAAGCGATCTAGTACATAGCACAGCATAGAATTTGAACTATTGGGTAACATTCTTCCATAAGGCTCATTGAGGCGGCACTTAATTTTAGAAATGCAGAGTTTCTCCAGGGATCGAACCCAGGTCTACCCGCGCTGTAGGTAGGATGCTTTACCGCCTGAGCTACCAGGGAAGCCTAGAAATGCAGAGTTTCTAAACTCTTCTGTGATAGGGTAGCCTAAAAATTCCATGCTGCAGAACTTCCATTTTATGTTTAGACTTCTACCCTTACCTGAACAGTCCAAATTAAATGTTTCCATTAACAACAGTTGAAATACAGGGCAAGGGAAGTGGCATCAATGATTCCTGAAAGCTTCTAGAAAAACAGAACTGTGTAATGCATGGTAAAAAAAAAAAAAATCCAATGAATGCAGGGAAGATCCGTTTTGGAAAATTCATAAGAGTTAGCGCTACTATGTCAGAGAAGCCTTTCTGTGGCAACACAGTAAGGAACAGCTGAAAATTGTATCCCCGTATCAAAAATCTGCTTTAAAATCTGTCCAGGCTGATTAATTTCCTAATGATTGCCTTGGGGGGGCCTCACTGCTCTGCTGACACCCAGTGGAAAGCCAGCACCCTCTACCTGGTTGGACTTGCAGGGAAGGTGCTATGAGCGTGTGGGTAGTGTTCCGACGGAAGGGGTGGTTATTAGCTGGGAGAACTAGTTTTCCACTGTGCATATGAAAGTCATGAGGCTTGCTCTGTCCTGTGAGCGCTGTCTGCGTGGAGAGAGCACCTGGCAGGCATACTCTGGATGGACCGTTGTACTTGCTGAAATTAACCAATGGTGCGTCTTCAAGGAAAAAAAGCCCAGAAGGTGTAGACACCCAGTTAAAAAGAGAACTAAAGAATTTGGTAACAAGCAGATACTTTGGGTTTTCATGCAGGACTGCCTAGTTGTGTGTATAGGTATTGTTGGAGTCTGCCGGCTTGGCAGGGAGAAAGTTCATGGACATTCTTACCAGAATGGGTATTCTGAAAGCATCTTGTGTTTTAAAGAATAGAGAAACTGAAAGTCTGGAGAACATGGAGAAGGAAACACAAAAGAGAAGGCAGTAGGGAATATCTAATTAAAAGGATGGGGCTTCCCTGGTGGCGCAGTGGTAAAGAATGCCTGCCAATGCAGAAGATGAGGGTTCGATCCCTGGGTCAGGAAAATCCCCCAGAGAAGGAAATGGCAACCCACTTCTGTATTCTTGCCACAATAATCTCATGGACAAAGGAGCCTGGCGGGGTACAGTCCATGGCGTCGCAAAGAGTCGGACACAACTGAGTGACTGAACAGCAACAAACAAAAATTAAAAGGATTCTGTTCATACCTGATTCATAAAAGCACACAAAATAGATTTGGGGGATTTGGTTGTTTGTTTTTTAATTAACATGCATTTGTGAGTGTGTGTGGTTTTTTTAGAGTTTTAATGTTCTAAAAAAGTTTAGATTTTTCGTGTTTCGATGTGCTTTCTAGAGCACAGCCTCAGTAGTTGAGGCACACGGGCTTAGCTGCCCCGAGGCATGTGGGATCTTCCCGAATCAGGAATCAAACCTATGTCTCCTGTGTTGGCAGGCGAATTCTTTACCACTGAGCCACCAGGGAAACCCTTTGTTTTTGTTTTTTAAATGAACAACTTAGCTCTTAGTGACCAATGGATTGCAATGGAAAATTGTATTGTGTATTTTTTTTAATCCTAAATAAGAGAGAGTGGACTCTGAGATCACGCAACAAAAGCAGAAGGCGGCTAATGAGAAAGCTGTGTGGACAGAGAAAAATGATGACTCTTTGGAAAACCAGAGTTTTGCAACTAGATGTATCATAAACTCCATGACCAAGATTCTGTAGCGTGAACAGTCGTTGCATATGTTGTAACTCATCCTTATACAGCTGTCTGTTTTCAGCTTTACCTTTCAGCCTGACTTAGTGTGATGTTTTAGAGCTAGTCTTCAAAGAATGAAATACCATGCATAGTAAAAAGGGGGAAGGGAGGGGTGGAAATGGAAACTTGTGTTAAACATATGTATCAGTATTATAAGATCGAATTTCTTTTAAAATAAATAATTTCTTAACACTTTACATTTGCCAACTTTCAGGATGGAGCCACTGCACTCTTCCTAGCAGCCCAAGGGGGTTACTTGGATGTGATTCGATTATTGTTATCTTCAGGCGCAAAAGTCAACCAGCCGAGGCAGGTAATGTTTGTGCGTGCCCATGCGTGTGGGGCGGTGGGCAGGGTGGCTTGCAGTCTGCAGCAGCACCTGCCTAAGATAGCCAGTCAGATCTGGGTGTCTCTAAAGCCTTTTTGCCTCTGGATGAAAGTTCATCCTTGATCAAGGTTTCTCTCCTGTTCTTTGCTTTGGGCTCACCTGAAAGCCTGTGAAATCAGGCTGACATCACCATTTCAATATATTTGGTGTCTGAGGTCAAGTACATACTCTGCCACCTCCTGCTCAAATAAATGATGTCTGCACTGAGGTCGGGAGAGTAGGCTAGACTGGGACATAGGTAAATCGAGGCGGGTCAGGGAGCCTTGCCCTTGCTCAGCTCCTCCGCTGCTATGGTGCCGTATCTCTTCCCCACCACTTCTTGTGCTGAGCCAGAGGTGTTCTTAGTGGGTTCTGTAGTTTCGTCTCACATTACAGCACTGTTGAGACTTCATTTACCAAAAGCCAAGATGTTCTTTGGAGACTCAATTAACTGATACGTAAAGAAAGGAGCACAAGGTAACCCAGGGCTTCCCTGGTGGCTCAGCAGTAAAGAATCTGCCTATAGTGCAGCAGACACAGGTTCGATCCCTGGGTGGGGAAGATCCCCTGGAGGAGGGCATGACAACCCACTCCACTATTCTCACCTGGAGAATCCCCACGGACAGAGGAGCCTGGTGGGCTACAGTCCATAAGGTCGCAGGGTCGGACATGACTGAAGCGACTTAGCACGCATGCATGCACAAGGTCACGTTTATAAATGATTAAGAACCATCCAAATGTCAGGCTTTATAATTAGCCTCTCTTCTATCAGAACTATTTCTTCACTAATTCATTTGCTTTTAATGAAACATTTCAGATTAAGGTAACCTTACTTTTAAAGGTAGTTTTCTAGGGAAAAGGGCAAGCTGATGACCTGCCAGGAAATCACACACAGGCAGATTCCCACCGTGATGTGGCCCTGATGTGGGAAGGCCTGTTTGCTCATCTGTGAGTCGCCGTGGGAACCTCGGGGCTTCCCTGGTGGCTCAGTGGTAAGGAAACCGCTTGCCAATGCAGGAGACATGGGTTTGATCCCTAGATCAGGGAAGATCCCCTGGAGAAGGAAATGGCAACCCGCTCCACTATTCTTGCTTGGAGAATCCCATGGACAGAGGAGCCTGGTAAGCTACAGTCCATGGGGTCACAGAGAGTCAGACACAACTTAGTGACTAAACACCAACAACAACAAACGTAAAATGAGTTGTGTGATGGTGTGAAAACCAGGAAGTTAAAGAGCAACCCAGCAGTGCCGTGGTAACCACAACACACCGCTGCTGTTTTTCATTCCTCAGGAATGAGGATAACCTGGGCGAAGTGCGTGACCCAGCCTGGGAACGGGAGGACCCCGCCCTTGGGTCAAGGGTCCAGTGACATGCCTTCCCAACGACTACATCTAATGCAGCTGTTTGGAATTGTGAGCATCCAGCTCTGGAAAAGATTGTTATTTAGGGAGAGGTGTTTTATAAAATGAGAATCACCATGGCGGTGAGGGGCCCGTGGGAAGTGATGAAATTTTTCCTTTCCACAGAGTGCACTAACCCCCTTGTACCCTCAAACGGTAATCTTTTTACTGCCTTTCCACAAGCTTATAGTTAAAGGTTATCTACCCAGGTCAGACTAGTCCAAATTCTGTCTTCTCTGAAAGAGTAAACTCTGCATATTTAATTCCATTTCAAGAAACAGGAAGTGTCAGAAATACAGAAAAAGTAATATCAACCTCAGCGACTTTGACGAAAGTTATAAAGAGGTTAGGGCTTCCAGGCGGCTCAGACGGTAAGGAATCCACTCGTAGTGAAGGAGATGCAGGTTCAGTCCCTGGGTCGGGAAGATCCCCGGGAAAAGGGATGGCAACTCCAGTATTCTTGCTTGGGAAATACCATGGACAGAGGAGCTTGGCAGGCTACAGTCGATGGGGCTGCAAAGAGTTGGACATTACTGAGGGACTAACACTTTCACTTCACTTTCGTGAAGAGGTTAAGAAAAACTAACTGAAAGTTTCCATTAAAATGGCCTGCACATGGTAGACATTTACACAGATAGGATATTTGGAAGGCAATATTTTATTCTGAAATCTCAGCTGACACATTGAATCATTGTCTGAATATTCTTGAGTTTACAAAATAAGGACAGGGATATTTGCCTAGTTTAGTTTCTTAAAATTTTTAGGTAAATCTGATTTCTAATTTTTGTTTCACCATCCCATGGAGTCCTGACATTGTATGATACACTATACCAAGATGTGAACAGAGCTGCACTGAAATTATTCAGCTAATACTTGATCTGAGCTGCAGGGAATCCAAATGGTAGTAGGCAAGACTTTTCCTTGTAATTCTATCACTGAAGAACTGACTGAAAATCCTTTTAGTACTCTTATAACTCTTGTGAGAAGGAGTCATTAATCATAAAGCAAGTCATAGGCAGGTTCGGGAAAGACTAAATTCTTTTCTTCTTTTTATTTTTTTTAATTTTTTAATCCCTAGAAAGAGCTTGAAAAATTTCCCTTTTAAGTTGTCCTCAATAAAGAGGTCAAGAGTCACAGAGTCACACTGTCATACTGTCATTTAAAACCTCATTTTCAGTTCTGTCTAGGCATCCTTACCAAGTAGAGTTGATATGACTCAAACGTTTTTAATCAGCTGAGATGGCTAATTAGTGTGTTTTTCCACTAACAAGGAGTTTCTCAAGTGGTGCCAGCAATAAGGAACTTGCCTGCCAATGCAGGAGACATGAGTTCCATCCCTGGGTCTGGAAGATCCCCTGGAGAAGGGAATAGCTACCCACTCCAATATTCTTGCCTGGAAAATTCCACGGACAGAGGAGCCTGGCAGGCTGCACACCATGGGGTTGCAAACAGTTGGACACAACTGAAATGACTTAGCATGCCTACCAATATATTTTTCCCATCTCAATTCACACATCCTATTAAAATGATGCTTTTATGGAGTGGCGAAGGTCGGGCTCTATACCTGGAGATGAGGTTGGCCTGTCATCAAATCATCTCTATCTAGTTCTCTTAATGTGCTAATCAGCATTTCTTTGAAGCTTGACCAAAAGGTCATCTCATAAAGTGCCTTCTCTAACAGAAGCCTTGCTTTGGACTTGTACCCATCCAATCCAAGAGAGATGCTGGGACCCAGATTGGATTGGACCCAGGTTCTTTCTCCTGGGTTGTAAGCTTGGAGGGCAACCCAGAGGTGGGCACTTGGCAACGTGGCGTCATCAGATGGGTATGGTGTCCTGAGGGCTCTGAGATGGGAGCAGACAGCAATAGGGAGACCCACCTGCTTGCATGTCCTCTGTTCTCAGAAAAGCTGTGTTGACCACCGGAGGACAGCCTCTGGCGTGGGCAGAGTTCCCATGAGGCCTGGAAGGCTGCAGTGCATGGTGATCAGTGACTGGGAACTGGAACAAGGCTCTGATGTAGCGCCCAGGCTCCAGGGCAGGACATTAGTCCCAGGAGCTTTCTAAGAGCCAGACCCAGACCTCAGGGCTGGGACCAGGGATGGGGAAAGTGAGCAGCTTGGTGGTTATGGGAATATGGACAAGGAAATGAAACATGGTTTCAGTTTTTCTTAGTAACTGCATGACCTCAAGCAAATTTGCTTACTCTCCCTGAATCTCATTTTTTAAAACTGTAAAACCATGATCATAATGGTATCTTCGTTTTGGGAGTACTGTGAGCATTAAAAAAAAATCCCTGTAAAACTTCCTGTAAAACTTCCTGCAGTGGCCAGTATATACCAAGGGCTTAGTGAATGTTAGGTTTTGCTGTTTTCATTCCTAGTCCATCCAGGCCTTCCTGCCTCCCTGGAACAGAAAACCCATCAGAAATCAAGGCTGCTTTTTTTCTCTCATAAGTCAAGCAGTGTCTGTCATCTCAAAGTCCTTTCTTGCCTCTCTCTCTCTTGCTCCCCACTCCTTTTTATTTTGATTGGCTTCCTCTGTCCACTTATCTTGTATATGGTCCCCAAGTTTCCAGGTCAGATTCCCAAACTCTTGGGGTAGCCTTGTCATTGAAGCTCATCCCTGCTCCCCAGGCCATGGCTGGCCTGCCCATCCTTGGTCTGATCACCTGTGACTAGGAGAATGGGTCACAGTGTGGACAATGCAAGCATCAGGTAGCATCTTCTACAGACTTGTTTGCTGGACCAAGGACACAGAATAGAAGGACACAGTACTGAGAAATGGGCTCCGGGTCAGGGCTCCAGGGCTGGTAGCAAAGTTGTCTTCATATTGAACACCCCAGTGTTACCGATGAGGTTCCTTGTAATCTCTTGCATGCGTGCATGCTAAGTTGCTTAGTTGTATCCGACTCTTTGCTATCCTTTGGCCTAGAGCCTGCCAGGCTCTTCTGTAATGGGATTCTCCGGGCAAGAATACTGGAGTGGGTTGCCCTGCCCTCCTCCAGGGGATCTTCCAGACCCAGGAATCGAATTCGTATCTCTTACATCTCCTGCGTTGGCAGGCGGGTACTTTACCACTAGCGCCACCTGCGAAGCCCTTAATCTCCCCCAATTTAGGACAGAATTGGTCTTCAGCATTTTCTTGTCTGGCTGGAGCCTGCAAGTGAAGTAGCCTAAGTGTAGGTGCTAGAAAGCAGTAGAAGCAAAGAGCTAGTGCCACTTAATATACTTATTGCCATGTGTTCCTGCGTGGCTCAGTGGTAAAGAATCCACCTGCCAGTGCAAGAGAGGCAGGTTTGATCCCTGGGTTGGGAAGAGCCCCTGGAGGAGGGCATGGCAACCCACTCTGGTATTCTTGCTGGAAAAGTCCCATGGACAGAGGAGCCTGGCAGGCTATAGTCCATGGGGTCACAAAGAATCGGACACAACTGAGCACACACGTACGCACATGGGAAAGAATGGTTTTAATTCTTTTTTCTAAATCATCTTTAGGAGCCTAAAAAAGGCCGAATAGAATTTAGTCTCTAATACAAGTCATGTCATATACTCCCATCTCATGCTGTGACCTCTGTATAAAAATAGAGGAGACTTGAAAATATTATTTGAAATGGAATGAGGGAATGACATAGCTGGAAGGAGCTGCAAAAACCCCCTATTTAACCATAAATCAGATATAGAAACTGTTTGGTGATCAGCCACTGTCAAACCCCTCCAGGCATGGGGATCTCATTACTACTTCATCAGCTTATTTAATCTTTAACCAGCCCACCTTATCATTCCTTTTTTGCACTGAGCCAGTGTATCACTTGGTATGCAAAATAAGTCTAAACCGTTTTCTACTTGACATGCACAAATAGTAAATGACAGCTGTCATGACCCCCATGAATCCCATCTTCAAGCTAAATGTTCTGTTTCTTTTTTTAGTGCTGGTGGGGTTTTAACTTCTGCTTCATGACAGTTTCTTTGATTTAATATACTTTGACTGTATGTTTTTGTCAAGAAGTAATTTAAAACTTATATATAAATATTTTCAGATGTTTTTCCTACTCCTTTTCTCCCCAAAACTCTATAAAAGGCCCTAAATTGACCTGATTGCCATCAGTTTTATTACAAAGTCATTGTCACAATGAAGATTCTAATAGAAGGAAAATATATGAAAAAGCAAAATTTGTGGTGTAGAGAAGAGGAAAACCTGTCCTCTTCACAGACTAGATAATCAGCTGTTAAATAACTGGATCTGACAGTAATGCTCTAACTCACATTCAGCTTCCTGGGTTCAAAAGTCACCTTTGGTGGTAACATAAGTGGGAAGGAAATCCAAGAAAGGGCATATATGTATAGTATAGCTGATTCACTTTGCTGTAGGGTAGAAACTAACACAACATTGTAAAGCAACTATACATCAATAAAAATTAATTTTTTTAAAAAAGGCAAAAATAAAAATCAGCTTTGGAGAAGTAAGCACCAGTAAGGAAATACACAGATTTCCCCCAAATCTCATTTTCTCAATCAGTCTTACCTGCTCAGTCAGTTTTCTCTTAGGGTAACTAGGAGAATCGACTTAAAGTACTTGGAATGCTTTGTAAACAAAAGTTCAAAATAACTTGCTGTTTTTCATGATAAATAATATTCAGGTCTGGTTACCATTTTCTAAGCATCTGTTGGCCACTCCTTGTGCTGAGCACATTTCTGTATGGTTTCTCCTTCACAAATATCTCTGAAGCTAATGTTTTAGCAGTAGGCTGACACCGAGGCTCAGAGGAATTTGTCTAAGTTCTCTCAACCAGGAGGCGGTGACTTCTTTTTCCATCTACCATGACTATTGCAATTAAGGTGGCAACATTTGAGTGTTAGCATCACTGTTACAATATTCATAGTTGTTGCTAATAAAGCACCTCTCAGCCCTTTTCCAGGTATTAGTACCAATTAATGTGTGTATGCTGCTTCAGTTGAATCTGACTCTTTGCGACCCTATGAACTGTAGTTCACCAGGCTCCTCTCTGTCCATGGGATGCTCCAGGCAAGAGTACTGGAGTAGGTTCCCATGCCCTCCTCCAGGAGGGGATCTTCCAGACCCAGGGACTGAACCTGGGTCTCCTGCATTGCAGGCTGATTCTTAACTTTCTGAGCCACCAGGGAAGCCCCATGTCATTAACAGAATTTAACTAAAAACAGCTAAGCCCTTGGAAAGCACAGGGAACAGCGTTCTGGCTTTCTTTCCTTGCCTGCCCTCTGGTGGCCATAATGACAAAAAGCAGATGAACCCAGAGCTGGCTGGAGGGGAAAGTGCATTAGCACCTGGGGAAATCTTTTGTGGAGCCCAGACTCTCTGTCCTGTCTCCTGGGGCTCCACCCATATCCCTTGGGCTGCAGCCAACTGACTTTCCCACCCAGCCTGAGCCAGCCATGCCTCGCCACTGTGACTGTAAATGTTCTTCCTTCTACGTAGAAGACCATTTTCCCTCTCTCCCCACCTGGCAAAATTCTAGCCCTCCCTGGAGACCCAGCTCATACCAACCCTTCTGAGAAGCTGACCCTGTCACCCCCACACAGTAAGAGGGTCCCTCTCCAGGTTCATCCTGGGCATTTTGTCTGTACTTTATTGTGGCACTGCAATCATACTGATATTTCCATGTCTCTTCTGCACTCAAGAAGAAAGTGGCAACCCACTCCAGTGTTCTTGCCTGGAGAATCCCAGAGATGGGGGAGCCTGGTGGGCTGCTGTCTATGGGGTCGCACAGAGTAGGACATGACTGAAGCGACTTAGCAGCAGCAGCTTCTCCACTAGGCTGCATTCCTTTGAGAACTGAGACCAGATCTTGTTTTTAGTACTCCTTCCGAGACTTTGGGCTTCCCTGGTGGCACAGATGGTAAAGCGTCTGCCTGCAGTGCAGGAGAGCTGGGTTCAATCCCTGGGTTGGGAAGATCCCCTGAAGAAGAAAATGGCAACCCACTGCAGTACTCTTGCCTGGAAAATTCCATGGATGGAGGAGCCTGGGCTACAGTCCATGGGGTCGCAAAGAGTTGGACACGACTGAGCGACTTCACTTTCTTTTTACTTTCCCGAGACTTAGAAGATGTTTAATAATTATTGGGTGTTTGAATGAGCAAACAAAAGATTGGTTGAATCCTGAATTGGGAGAATCAAACTAAACAATGAGTGCAGAAGTGCTTTGTAAACTCAAAGTACAGATGAAGGTATTATTTATATTGCTAATGATAAAGAATATACAGTGATGTTCCTGATGGTCCAGTGGTTAGAACTTTGTCTTCCAATACAAGGGGTATGGGTTCAATCCCTGGTTGGGGAGCTAAGATTCCACACAGGCCTCATGGTCAAAAAACCAAAACATAAAACAGAAACAATATTGTTAACAAATTCAATAAAGACTTTAAAAATAGTGGTGGTTTAGTCACTAAGTTTTGTCCTACTCTTGCAACCCCATGGACTATAGCCCACCAGCTCCTCTGTCCATGGTATTTTCCTGGAGTGCATTGCCATTTCCTTCTCCAGGGGATCTTCCCAACCCAGGGATGGAAACTGAATCTCCTGCACTGCAGGTAGTGTCTTGCATTGCAGGCAGATTCTTTACCCATTGAGCCATGAGGAAGCCCGTGGCCCATATTTAAAAAAAAAAAAATCTTAAAGAATATTCAGGTTCAGAGATATGTCTGAGAGGGCCTTGTAGAGCATGAAGTAGGTCAAGGTGTCTCCAGCCTTCTTCCATCCTTTGTTCCAGCACCCCTTCCCTGTATCTCCCCCAAGACAGTGGTGTCAGTGTCCTCTGACCCCCCCCTCAGCACTACCAGATCCTTCTAGGCTCCTGGTTTGCCATCACCCACCACCCTGCTCAAAGGCCTTGGTCCTTTGTCCATTTCAGGACATCAGTGGGCAGTGACCTTCTGGCTGCTGAAGGCGGTACCCTAGAGTTGAAATGATGTCCTCCAATGGAAAGTGAAACTTTAGACTCTATACCCGATTCATCTTGCTCTTCAGCCCGCAGCCCCACTGATGAGTAATTTAGTCTCATCTGACTAAAGCCATCTCTTTGGGTTCCATTACCTTAATTACATCTGAGGTTAAGGTTGGTCAGTTCTGGGTTCTCCCTCCTCCTGCCCGTCTCTCCAAGTGACCCAGGTTCTCAGAGGTCACAGTATCACTGTGGCATTGGGGTGGGGGTAAAAATACTCCTGTCTGCTTCCTCCACTGGCCTGTCCAGCTCCCTGGCCTTTAGGCCTCTTGTGCTGGTCAGGGGCAACTGGTCTACCAGACACAGGTCCTGCCATCACCTATGCTCTTGACATTCTGTAGCCTTGTGTCCCCGACCCAGGCTCACTCTGGGCAACTGTTCAGCCAGCACTTCTGATGTCCCGCAGGCAGGCAGGGACTCCTGGGTGGATGTGACCAGGGGTATTGGGGACCACGTCCAGCATTGGTCTAAACGGCTCCCACAACCATTTCTCTTCTACCCATGAGGCACCAGCCAAGCGCAGAGCTCCTCTAAGGGCGTGCAGTGTTCCCGGGTTTCATCTCAAGAACAGGAGAAAGTCCTTTCCCATCGGGAATTCAGCATAATTGATCTGAGTGTTTCTGGTACCCGAACTTACCAACCCAGATTCAACCCAGAGCTGGCGGAAAACACAGACATTTGTGACCCCGCCTCCCGGCTCCCTCTCTAGTGAGTCCTTCCTGGCACTATCAGGGTTTTCTAGTTTCCTTTCTGACCAGCAGGAACCACCCTCTTTCCTGTCAAATAATTCTCTGTCTCTTTGATGTTTCACTTTTCCTTCTCTGGAGCAACACACCTCAGTTTCATGACCCCAGTGTTCACAGGAAAAAAATAATCACAGGAAGAATAACACTCAGGAAGTGTTACCAAAACCATCACTCCGCTGTAGCTGGGCAGTGTTGCAGCAACCCCCAGAAGACACAGCATCACATCCTGCATAAAATTATAGTCCCTGGAAACGAGGTGATGGTGGAGGATTGCAAACACAGAAAAAGAGGGGGAGCAACGTCTTTAGCTTTCTGACACTCAGACGGTGGGTAGAATCGCCCTCGTTGTGGGTGTCTGGGCCCTAACCACTTTCCGCCCCCAACCCCACCCCCGGCCCCGTGTCCTCTCCCCGCAGG
This sequence comes from Odocoileus virginianus, assembly GCF_023699985.2. Taxonomy (NCBI): domain Eukaryota; kingdom Metazoa; phylum Chordata; class Mammalia; order Artiodactyla; family Cervidae; genus Odocoileus; species Odocoileus virginianus. The sequence goes on along the minus strand of NC_069695.1, from coordinate 24,995,295 downwards.
ACGGGACAGCACCGCTGTGGATCGCCTCGCAGATGGGCCACAGCGAGGTGGTGCGGGTGATGTTGCTGCGCGGGGCCGAGCGCGATGCCGCCCGCCACGTGAGTGCGGGGGCCACCGCGCGGGAAGGGTGGGGAGGCCTCCCATCGAAGCGTTGACCTCCGAGCCCAGACTTGCGGAGAAGAAAGACGCAGCTTTCATTTTGTCTCTAATTCACCAGGGTTTCCTCCCAACCTCCTCCTGCTCTTTAACAGAAACCCCAGGGAAAGGTCTGAATGCACTGAAACCTAGCAACTGCTGCTCGGTCTCTTAAGGGGAAAATGTTGGATTCCTCAAGAATATTCCTCCAACCAGAGCTAGCCTCTGGATGACCCGGGAGGATGGGGGAGGTAGGAGCCTGGACCTCGGCGGTCCTTGGGGATGTGTCCCCATTGGCTGCTGGTCCGCCTGGCGCTGCGCCTTCTGCTGGCCTCTGGGTCGCAGTGCAGCTGGCTCGCGGGGTCAGTGGTTTGGGGTCCCCGCGGTGCCCAGGCTCCCCAGGCTGTAGACAGCTGCACCGCAAGGGTGATTTCTTTACTACAGAAATCTGTGAGCGAGATCGTCCGAATACAGCAATTGATGTGTTCCAGCAGGAGAAAGGGGGAATTGGAAAATCTCTTCTCAGGCCAGAAAAGGACAACAGAAACGGAATATTAATTTTTGAACTTGTCTCTGCATTCTTTCCTGCAGATTTCAGTCTGCCCCTTTCCTGTTCTCCCCACAGTACCCACGCACCCGGGGCAGACTAGGACAAGAGTGTATACACGGGAAAACAAAAAGAAAAGCACATTTAAAATTTCAAAACCATAGATACAGTTCAACAGTCATTAAAAATTAAAAACTTTAAAACTTTTAAAAAGCAGTTCAACCAATTAATTTCTAAGTCGTGAACTGCAAAGAATGCCTCTTTAGTCCATCTGTGTTCTAAAAATATCCTCCTGAAATTCCCCAATATTCTAAGGGACTTGAAGACCTTGAATTCCCAAACGGCTGGGTTCTAAGATAACAGAATAAGTCACATAGTTTGTCTGGTGTTTTACATGCAGAGTTAACTGTTTAATATGGTCTAAAATGATTTTAGTTTAAAAGACATGGCAGCCCTGTGCTTTAGTTTACATATTTTGCCTATTTCTGACAAGCATGTTCCTAGTTTTCAACAAACATTTCATTCTTGGCCAACACACACACATGTTAATAATCAACTTTTCTTTTCCTTTCTCTGTAAAGGATGGTACAACAGCTTTATTGAAAGCAGCCAACAAAGGGTATAATGATGTTATAAAGGAGCTGCTGAAATTCTCACCCACCCTCGGTATTTTGAAGGTAAGACCTACAGAGAAATTTTACCAAATTGTAAAAGAGAGAGGTTAGAAATTTGATAAGTCTGCAATGGGGACTGCAGTAGAATCCAGGTACCATTTCCTTGGTTAGTTATATTCTTGAGAGAACATACCTCAGTTCAGTTCAGTCACTTAGTCGTGTCCAACTCTTTGCGACCCCATGAACTGCAGCACGCCAGGCCTCCTTATCCATCACCAACTCCTGGAGTCCACCCAAACCCATGTCCATTGAGTCAGTGAAGCCATCCAACCATCTCATCCTCTGTCATCCCCTTCTCCTCCTGCCCTCAATCTTTCCCAGCATCAGGGTCTTTTCAGCTCTTCTCATCAGGTGGCCAAAGTATTGGAGTTTCAGCTTCAACATTAGTCCTTCCAATGAACACCCAGGACTGATCTCCTTTAGGATGGACTGATTGGATCTCCTTGCAGTCCAAGGGACTCTCAAGAGTCTTCTCCATCACCACAGTTGAGAAGCATCGATTCTTCGGCACTCAGCCTTCTTTATAGTACAACTCTCACATCCATCCATGACCACTGGAAAAACCATAGCCTTGACTAGATGGACCTTTGTTGACAAAGTAATATCTCTGCTTTTTAATCTGCTGTCTAGGTTGGTCATAACTTTCCTTCCAAGGATGAAGTGTCTTAATTTCATGGCTGCAATCACCATATGCAGTGATTTTGGAGCCCAAAAACATAAAGTCAGCCACTGTGTCCACTGTTTCCCCATCTATTTGCCATGAAGTGATGGGACCAGATGCCATGATCTTGGTTTTCTAAATGTTGAGCTTTAAGCCAACTTTTTCACTCTCCTCTTTCACTTTCATCAAGAGGCTCTTTAGTTCTTCCTCACTTTCTGCCATAAGGGTGGTGTCATCTCCATATCTGAGGTTATTGGTATTTCTCCTGGCAATCTTGATTCCAGCTTGTGCTTCCTCCAGCCCAGCATTTCTCATGATGTACTCTGCATGTAAGTTAAATAAGCAGGGTGACAATATACAGCCTTGACGTACTCCTTTTCCTATTTGGAACCAGTCTGTTGTTCCATGTCCAGTTCTAACTGTTGCTTCCTGACCTGCATACAGGCTTCTCAAGAGGCAGGTCTAGTGGTCTGGTATTCCCATCTCTTTCAGAATTTTCCACAGTTTATTGTGATCCACACAGTCAAAGGCTTTGGCATAGTCAATAAAGCAGAAATAGATGTTTTTCTGAAACTCTCTTGCTTTTTCAATGATCCAGAGGATGTTGACAATTTGATCTCTGGTTCCTCTGCGTTTTCTAAAGCCAGCTTGAACATCTGGATGTTCACGGTTCATGTATTGCTGAAGCCTGGCTTGGAGAAGTTTGAGCATCACTTTACTAGCGTGTGAGATGAGTGCAGTTGTGCGGTAGTTTGAGCATTCTTTGGCATTGCCTTTCTTTGGGGTTGGAATGAAAACTGACCTTTTCCAGTCCTGTGGCCACTGCAGAACATACCTACAGTTTCTTAATTTTGGAGATTCCTGGGCACTGGTAGAAATGGAAAGGTAATAAAAAGGGTGAACCAGAGTCTATAGGTAACTAGTTTTCTAGGGGGAAAAAATCAGACAACAGTAATGAAATGTTAAATCAGAGAGTCAACCATATTAATATTAATATATCATTGGAAGATTGGTGAAGTCCTCCACAAATCATGACATGATTTGTATCCCAGAAAACATGAAGGACAGGTACATTTTTTTCTCTTAATTGCCTGGATCAAAGAACCACACTGTTAGCCTAGGTCGAATGAAATAAGCTTCAAGCATCTGCACACCTCAGAGACCGTGTCATCCTGGAGGGCTGGGTCTTCCAGAAAACAGAGCCCTCAAAATCCTTTATTAAGTTGTAATCATTTTGAGTTAAAATATTTCTAAACTGGAGGATCTACCAGAGATTGGCAGCCTTTTTCAACAAAGGACCAGATGGCAAATACGTTAGGCTTGGTGGGCTGTACAGTCTGCGTTGGAACGGCTTCACTCAGTGGTCATACAGAGCAAGCAACCGTAGAAAATGCAACAGCAGCAAAAAGTGTTGCTGCGTCTTATCAGACCTCACTGCTGGATATTATATTTCTTTTTAAAAATTATTTATTTAGGTTATTTATTTCTGGCTGTGCTGGGTCTTTGTTGCTGTGTGTGTGGTGTTTCTCTAGTTGTGGTGCACATGCTTCTCGCAGTGGCTTCTCTTGCTGGGGAGCACGGGCTGTGGGCACCTGGGCTCAATAATCGTGGCTCCCAGCCTCCAGAGCACAGGCTCAGCAGCTGTGGTGCATAAGCTTAGTTGCTCTGCAGCAGGTGGAATCTTCCCAGACCAGGGATCGAACCCATGTCCCCTGCATCGGCCGGCAGATTCTTAACCACTAGACCACCAGGGAAGTCCTGTATTTCTGAACTTCGATATTTTCACATGTCACAAAAAAGTCTTCTTTTTAAATTTTTTTAAATTCTGGGCTAATCAAGATGTAGAAAAACAGGTGGGCGTGGGGGGTGGGACGCCGGTGAAAGAGACTAAATTTGGCCTGAGTGCTGTGGTTTGCTGATTCCTGGTGTACACGCTCCTGTTTTGTTAGAAAGATGACACCAGAACCTGTTGTAAACGAAGGACAGTCGTTTAGCACTTTGAGGATTTATTGATGTATCTGAAGTACTTGGCCTTAGATGACCCCAGAGGCTTTTTGGATGCCTTGTGTCTGACCTTATATGTTCAGGCTCCAAGGTTGATTTCAGCTGATATAGAGCTCCTCTTTTCAGTGCTGGCCTGTCTCACCCCAAGGAGCTAATTCTGATCTCCCATGAGCTTGGAAGTCAAAAAACTATACTTTGTAAAAACTGTTTGGAAAGTAAGAATAAATAGGCTGTGAAAGTGAATTCTCTGTGAATAAAAGAAACAAGCTGCAGAAATGGTCTTTGTGATATCTAATCTTGTTTCAGACACCTCTTTCTTCGCTTTTTTCATTCTTAGCCATGTTGCGCATAGGGAACATTGATAGATTGGTTAAGATTTAAGTGAATGTCATATTATCAGATTAACGTATTGCCATGCATTGTAATCATGGTATAGCAGACATGGAAAACTGCTGCCTTGCCGGAATTTTTCTCTGGGTATGATATTCATTTAACTTGTCTACAAAATCAGAAAGTTTTATGTGTACATATACAGTAATAAAGTATAATATTAATATTTTATTAATATTATAACGTGTTTCCTTCCATCTTCAATATTAAAGTGGCTACACAAAAATTCACCAATTTTAGCAAGTTTTTCTTTTTAATGATACAACACTGTTACAACAGCTGTCAGAATATAATCTAACAAAATTGTTTAGAAAGAAGTTAAAGGCAACTGAGCGCTACTAGAACCATCTTACAGAAAAAAACCAAAGGAATGTTTTGACCAACCCAATATCTATATACAATGATTAATTTGAAAACTAAGCTTGTATTTAGGTGCTGTTCACAGACATATGTACCTTCTAGAACAGATATTTTATAATTGTCCATTGTTCTTCTATCAGGTTTGTTATATTCTTTTCTCCCCTCCCAGAATCCAGCTACATGCTGTGCAGAGTTGCTTCCTTATGTCAATAAATGTTTGCAGTAAATGTCATAAAATGTCAGCAACCTATTCACTAGGTCCCCTCTGTACCCAGAGATGCTTCAGCTCGGAGCTGAATGCAGGGAGTGGTCCTCAACCCCACCTACTTTTACTCTTAAGCCCTGTGGTTCCATCGTCGTTGTCCTGCCCCCCTGTGCATGTGGAGTGAGAGCAGCTGGGCTGACAAGTTGGCGCGTAGGTGAGCAAGCTATAATACCTCCAGCCTCGCAGAAGTGTGTTCACATAAAGCACAATGACTCTTAAGAAAAAAAAAAGTTTGATGGAGCGTTGTTGTTTTTCCCATAGCAAGTTGTAATGCATCTACAGCGGACCAAGTGAGCATGAAGTCATGGACACACTGGGCAGATCCCTTATTGTACTTGCAAAAGGATGTTGGCAGTATTTATACTGACTGTCTGCAGTGTCCCTGAGGACACTGTATTAGACGCTGAAGTGAGTGACTTTGAAAAAGGAAGATAAGGACGAGAAAGGCTCTAGCATTACAGTATCCCCAGTCAGGCTGGTTCATGAGGAAAGCCAAGCTGAGTACGGACAGCTGTGAGCTGTCACCTGACACACGCTGTCCTTTTCTCCTAGAATGGGACTTCGGCGCTCCATGCGGCGGTGCTCAGCGGGAATATTAAGACAGTCGCCCTGCTCCTGGAAGCAGGGGCGGACCCAGCCCTGAGAAACAAGGTACCGTCTTAGTCATCTTTTCCCTCCGTTGGGCACCTGTGAAAAGAGATAAGATCACATCTGCAGAAGCCAAGACAGCATCTCTCTGGCTCCAGTCACTAACTTCATTCTTGGGCATAGTGGTGGTTGGTTTAGTTGCTAAGTCATGTCTGACTCTTGCGACCCCATGAACTGTGGCCCGCCAGGCCCCTCTCTCTATGGGATTCTCCATGCAAGAATATTGGAGTGGGTTGCCACTTCCTCCTCCAGGGGATCTTCCCAACCCAGGGATAGAACCCAGGTCTCCTGCACTGCAGGCAAATTCTTTACCAACTAAACTACCAGGGAATTCTCTTGGGCATAGTAGGAACATAAAATGTTCTCATTATAGGTTATGAGTGAGCAGTATATTTGAACCCAGCAGGCATGCGTGCTCAGTCACTTAGTTGTGTCCAACTCTATATGACCCCATGACTGTAGCCTGCCAGGCTCCTATGTTCATGGAATTCTGCAGGCAAGAATACTAGGGTGAGCTGCCATGCCCTCCTCCAGGGTATCTTTCCAACCCAGGGATCGAACCCAGGTCTCCCTCACTGCAGGCAGATTCTTTACCATCTGAGCCACTGGGGAAGCCCTTTGAACCCAGAGGTCTAAAACCCCTATATCATCAGTGATTTTTAAGTAACAGTGGGGCAGGAGGTAGGGGGCAGTGGTGGGGGGGAGTAAGGTTATAAGTGTTCTATCATCAGAAAAGTGTCCTGAAAATGTCAAAATTCTGGTAGTTTAATAACCATCCTCTATGAGTTGGATACTCATATCTTGAGACTTGCCCGTGCTCTATTTGGTTACATCAAGGGGAAAATGTTGCTTTTATATTGTTAACAGGACTTTGACCACAGCTATAAAGCCAACCCAGATTTTTTTATTGACATATAGTTGAGCAAAATTAACCCATATTTTTATAGCCCCCAAATAATTTTAGTTTTCTATTAAGTCAAACTTGGAGGTGGGAGGATGCACAGTAACCGTGGCGGGGGGAAAAAAGGTTATCATTGTATTCCCTCCTACTCAACAGCTGCCTAAGCAGTCAGATACAGAGACTGGGGGCAGAACGGTAGCCTGGAAAAGGTCTGGAGAAAACAACTAAACTACTGACTTTTGAAGGAGAAAGTAGGATGGGTGCTTATTAACAGGGGAGGATATAAAAGCAGTTTTCACTTTATACTTATATACTGCTTGAATTTAATAAGCATCTGTTGCTGTGTTGTGTTAGTTGCTCAGTTGTCCAACTCTTTGAAATCCTATGAACTGTAGCCCTCCAGGCTCCTCTGTCCATGGGATTCTCCAGGCAAGAATACTGGAGTGGGTTGCCATTTCCTCCTCCAGGCGATCTTCCCAACCCAGGGATTGAACCCAGGTCTCCCACATTGCACGCAGATTCTTTACCGTCTGAGCCACCAGGGAAGCCCATTACTGTGAAGGATTTTATTAACAATAAAACCAAAACCATGTAACATCTCGTGGTGTTTTTAAAAGAAACCATCTTGCAGGGCAGTTAAATAATATGCCAAGAGCCTCTTTTTTTTCATTCCACTTAGCAGGTGGAATTACTATTTCCCCTGTTCCTATCATTGAAGTGCTTGAAGACAATGTTGCTGCTTATCTCTTCCTGAAATACATGGATTTGTTTTCCATTAGCTGACCTGATTGTATCATGAGCCCACAAAACCACAATTGCTCCCTTATCTTTGCATCTTGGACACAGACGTCCTAAGATGTCTTCATGGCTAAGCCATCCTGTATTGAGTTAAATCATGGGGGAAACTTTAGTATCTTTATATAGAAATTGAAAGATGCAGTTCTTCCTGTGTCTCCTGGAATCTCATCAATAATGGTTATGGGGAATTTCCAGTGACCGAAATGCTGGACTTTGGACCCTTCCTAAAGCTGTAAGCCAGGCAGCCTGGAAAAGCCAGGCTCTTTAGAGGCAACTCCAGAAGCAAGAGTGCTGGGATTCCAGCAGCCACACAGGACTCTTGAGGATGTATTCTTGGCCTTCATTCATTAATCCAACAAATTCTTAGTAGTACCTGCTAGATATGCTAGTGGTAAAGAACTTGCCTGCCAATGCAGGAGACGTTAGAGAAGGGGGTTTGATCCCTAGATCAGGAAGATCCCCTGGAGGAGGGCATGGTAACCCAGTCCAGTATTCTTGCCTGGAGAATCCCAGGACAGAGCCTTCTGGGCTACAGAATGGGGTCACAAAGAGTCCAACATGACTGAAGCGACTTAGCACGCACAGATAGCATGCACTGCGCTGTGAACCTTATCAATGGAGAGATACTGGTGAAAAAGATTCACATAGTGTCTGACTTCATAGGGCTCACAGTTTACTGGGGAATAAGGATAATTAAGCAATTGCGAAGGGAAAAAAAAAATTGCAATACGGAGTGACAAGGGCTGTCAGCAGGAAGTGCAAAGCCTTCCCAGGGAGAGAGTCACTTCTCAGCTAGCACAGAAGCACCCATTTGCTCTCTAGGCTCCAGGACTTCTGCCCCGGGGCAGACGCCCAAGGAGAGGGTGACCAATGGCCCCAGTAGCTCCTCCCCTTGCACCGTGGCCTTTTCCATGGGTGCAGGGATCCTGTGTTCCTGGTACCCCAGCTGGGGACTCAGCACACAGCTCCTCCCAAGAGCTGTGGGGACAGAGTGGTGTGATGCTGTGGGTCATGAATCCATATTCATGACCTGTGGTCCTGTACTGTCATGAATAAGACGGACTTTAGGGGCAGCCTGGGTGCTAGCCATCGTAGTGGTTGGCACCACCTCAGCAACCTGAGGATTCAGTGGGGACCCACTGGGGGAGAGAAGGAATGAGACCAGGTTTTTAAAACTGTCTGGATGACACACAGAACAGTGATGCGATTGGCCAAAACTTTCAGAGTATAAGACTTATTTTAATGGTAAAGGATACAGACATTGATGGAGATGGACATATACATTACCACTTAACAAGCTTATAGACAGAGATGCAGCTTCTTAGATCTATTCCTCTTCCTGACTGTGGAGGACTCCCCTGGCTACCTGCCAGCCTGTCAATCAAGGACCAACAATTGATGCAAAACAGTTAGTTCTGAGGGTCACTCAAAGACTGGATGGCACACAGGTCCATTCTCTGTGAGCATTTTTCTCAGGCCCAGGCATTAAGCCCATCCAAAGTCTGCTCCTGCAGGAACCAAGCTAATAGTAGAACTGACCCCACAGCGGGGCCCTGGCCTAAGGCAGCATCGCACAGCGACTCCCATCTGCCAGCCTGGCACCAGCATCAGCGGTCCTGTGGGTGGGCAGGAGTGTAGCTGCAGGACGAGGCACACAGCAGGACCACTGTTTCAAATTCATCATTCCCAGCAAGTGGGGTCAGGGAGCAGGATCCAGTCTAGAAAGTGGGGACTGCAGGAACTTCACCTGAGATCCAGGTTTCAGATGAAGAACTGGGGTTCCAGGTTTAACTGCAGGGGAAAAAAATCTACCTCTGAGTTCTCTCCCCAGTTTGAGTAGGTTTCTGCACTTGAATTGCCTCCCCTGAGTTCCCAAGAACATCCTTTTATTCATCTGTAACAACTGTTCTCAAAGTGTGGTCCATGGACAGTTGGGGTGTCCTCCAAACCCTTTCAAAGGTTCTAATAGGTCAAAACAATATTCTTGATAATACAGAGATGGACTTTCCTGGTGGTCCAGTGTTAAGACTCCACGTTATCACTTCAGGGGGCATGGGTTTGATCCCTGGTCAGGGAAGTTTCTAAAAATCACAATAAAATAATAAAGATACAGAGGCACCATTTGCCCTTTTCCCTGTGCTGCCATTTACTGGGCTTCCCAGGTGGCGCTAGTGGTTAAAAAAAAAAAAAAAAAAAACAACCTGCCTGCCAATGCAGGTTAGACATAAGAGTTAGACATAAGAGACATAAGAGACACCAGTTCCATCTCTGGGTCAGGAAGATCCCCTGAAGGAGGGCATGGCAACCCACTCCAGTATCCTTGCCTGGAGAGTCCCATGGACAGAGGAGCCTAGAGGGCTACAGGCCATGGGGTCACACAGAGTTGGACATGACTGAAGTGACTTAGTACACACAGCCATTTGCTCTAATGGTGCAAAGACAATGGTGGAAGAAACCATTGGCATCTTAGTACACATCAAAGCAGAGTCACAAACTGTGGCTGAAAATAATTTTACAAACCTCTGTAAGTTATTTTCCATGTTGTAAATTATTTATAAAAATTCCAGTTTTATTGGTATTTTCTAAATGACTAGTACAAGATGTTACAAATCAAGCATAGGTTTAAAAAAAAAAATCCACTTGCGGATAGATAGACCTATGGATTTTAATGCAATAGAGTAGAAAAATTCATTGATGTGGTTCCAGATTGCACACAGCAGTTAATCTAAGAAACAGCCACTTGTCCTGTATTGTTGAAGCATCAAAGAAAAATACCTACTATGATCCAAAAAGGCTGTTAAAATGTTTCTCTCTTTTCCAACTACCAGTCTGTATGAAGCTAAATTTTTTCCCTGTACTTCAGCCAAAACAAAATATCTCGGTAGATTGGATGCAGAAGCAGATATGAGAATCTAATTGTCTTCTGTTAAGCTACATAGTAATAAAATATGCAAAACTGTTAACAGTGTCTTTTTTGTTTTTGAAAATTTAGTTCTTTTTCAAAAATTGTACAATTTATGTTAACCTTAATAGGCTTGCTATTTTCAATGAATTAATAAACATAATTTTTTTCAGTTTTCACTCTTAATAAGTTAAAAACAAAAGCTCTTTAGGGTCCTCAATAATTTTCAAAAGAGTGTACAAAATCCCTGAGACTGAAAAGTTTGAGAACCATTGCCTTGTCATGTCTGTTTCTTGGACTAGAGACTTGCTCACAGAATAAATGCTTGAAGAATGCGTCTCAGCAGCACTGTGAAAAGAGGATGTAGTGTGAGGCTGGATCAGGCAGGGCATGGGGGATTCTGAAGCTGCTCTTTCCCGTGTGTCTTACATTCTGGCTATCTCCTGACTCTGCCTTCTCATCCAGCAACGAATCTCCCGCCGCAACTACTGAAGCCCGCATGCCTAGCACCCATGCTCTGCGACAAGAGATGCCTCTGCAGTGAGAAGCCCCCCCACCACAACTAGAGAGTAGTCTGCGCTTGCTGCAAGGAGAGAAAGCCCCCACGCAGCAACGAAGGCACAGTGCAGCCAAAAATAATCCATGAATCTTAAAAAAATAAAATATGATATGCAAGAACTTATTAAAAAACAGAAACAGACTCACAGATATAGAAAAGAAACTTCTGGTTACCAAAGAGGGAAGTGGGGGAGGAATAAATGAGAAGTTTGGGATTGATTAGCAGATACAAACTACTAAATATAAAATAGATAAACAGTCAGATCCTACTGTATAGCACAGGGAACTATATTTAGTATCTTATAGTAAACCATAATGGAAAAGAATATGAAAAAGAACACATATATACACACACACACATATCTGTATCACACATGTCTGAATCACTCTACACCTGAAACTAACACAATGTAAATCAACTCTACTCCAAAAATTGTTTTAAAAAGAAAGAAAAAGTACTAACAATGAGGTAAGAAAGTAACTGGTGATATGTACATTTAAGTATATTAAAAAAAAAAAAAAAAACCTTTAAAACCTTGATACAAAAGACTAAGTCCAGTGGGGTTTTTCATCAGTGGAGGAGCAGGTCTGGGTGAGGGGCCCCTCTTCAGAGTCCCTAAAACCACACCAACTGTGGTTGAGAATTCCCTCATGCGTCTTTTATTTTCTTTCAGGCCAATGAACTTCCAGCAGAACTAACCAAAAATGAACATATACTGCGTCTCCTCCGAAGTAAAGAAGGACACAGGAAGAGCTAACTCAGTCCCATATTTGACTGAAAGATTGAAACCTTAATCATAACGTCCAAAAATAAATTGCTTTTCAGATAGTGCTGGAAATTCCTGTAAGAAAGAAAATGCCCAGAACGCCCACCCGGGGTCCCTGACCAAGAAGAGCTGTGCTGTGTGTCCCGAGTGGAGAGCAGAGCCGCTCAGGGACCCTTCCAACGTAGTGGGCTTCTAGCTCTGGCCTCCAGCCCCACTCCAGGGGGCCTGGGACGTTCATTTGGGGATTCCACAGAAACTCGTTTGAAACTACATCAACTTGGGTCTTAAGTTAAACTCTTAAGACAGAGTTAAACCCTCTTAGAAACAGAAACAGGAAGCTTTGTTCCTTTAAAAAGACTGAAAGTCTGACCTTCAATTAATTGATGCTCTTTTGCTTTTGTGTTAAGTATATGTGAGCTCAAAAATATGGTTCTAGCATATTTTACATGAATGTGTATGTCATTCCAGTATAAAATACTCTCATCCACCCAAGGCTCCTGGCCATGGTTATTATGAATCAATAATGGGTGAAGTTATATTATTAAAAAGCCACTTCTGACCTTCCACCATGTGCTTTTCAAAGATGGACTATGGAACTATAAAAAAAGGCAAATTGTTCATTTAGTCCTCATCTTATTCCTCATATGTAAAGGTCATTTCTACCTGGAGTCAGTGTTGGTATGGTAGGATACAAGTGGCAAATTTGGAAATTCAGAAAATCACAAGCCACAAGAAATGTAGGCTCATCTCTTTGAGCTGTCACTCTGGGTCTATTGCTGGGAATTTACTTCCTGTGCCATAACTAAGTAGACTTGACATGCTGTGGAATCTTGTTTCCAACACCATGTTGCTTGATACAATGACTTTGGAGTCCTTGGATATAATGTGATGTATGTAAGTACACTGTATTACTGTTACTATTGAAGGAGTATAAGTAATAAAAGACTGTTACTAGTAGTTAATAAGTGTTCATCTGTGCATGTTCTTGACCTGATTGATTCCAGGAAAGAAACCTAGGTTTTATTCCTTTGAGGGGAGTCAGAATTTATATTCAATGCACTTTTTAAAATCAGTGGTGTCTAAACGCCTCAGTCGGTGCCTAATTGCATACACAAAAATTAAATCTTCTTTCTATAACCTGCTGTAATAAACACAGATGGCATTTCGGTTGTTTAAACACATCTTTAGTTTTCTTGTTCATGTCTGCTGTGGTTTCCAGCCAGTGTTCTATGTGAAAACATATTAAAATGGAGGGAAATGTTCTAAACCTAATATATATACATATATATTTATATATTTAACCAATTTGCAGTAGTACTAAAAGCATTATCTTTAAGTCAGTAATGAATTAATAACTTTGACGTTAGAAGAGATTCTTTTAAAGTTTGTTATGATCAATAAAACAGTCATCAAAAAATCAGCTTATTTTAATCCATATCACAGCAAAGCCAGTAATGAGCAACCCACAGAGCCCCCAGAGATGCCTGCAACCTAACCAGCCAAGCAATGAGCCTGAAATCTAATTTCGGGACAAAAAAATTAGAAAGCTCTGTCTGTATTACTAAAACATCCAGATATAAACATCTTGATAGTTAAAAGCAGTGCCAGTTTCTTCATTGACTTTCTTTTATTCAGCAAAGTTGTACAATTACATCTTTTTTCATGGGAATTTCATAAAGCTAATGTTCATTTTGAAAAGGAAAATAATGTGCTGAAATGTTTTATGTTTTCCCCAGCCAAAAAAAATTTTAAAGTTGCTCATCTCTGATATAAATCAAAATAGTATAATGGGTACTGATAGCAAAGTCCCCAAAGACAAAATGGGATGAAATCACAGACAGTGTTTTCCACTAGAGCACATTGTCCTTGGCCTATTTGTTAGATCCTTTTAAATGGATAATGTTCTTGATCAATACTAGGGGCATAAAAAATGAATTCAGTAGCTTTAACAGTATTTAACAGAGGCTTTCTTAACTGTAGGCAAGGGATCTCTAGCTTAAAAGGATCACATTTGGTCTGAATGAGATGAGATGATATTGTCCAGAGCAGGGAAGCTGACTGTATTAATCCCTTACCAAAGACTGAACAAAAGTTCAGTTCCTTAAATTGCATTTGAAAACTTTTTTTATAAAGTTAAATTGCATTTATTTTGCACACAGGTAGATGATTCTTATTTTATGTTAGTCTAATTCACAATTCAGTGAGCTCTGCATTTTCAGATTTAGGAGCAGTGATTCCTATGCACATCATTTGCTTAGTTGAACCCCTAAAGTTCTTCATTACATCCATTTGTTTGATGATAAATTCCATGTTATAATTCAAAATAAAGTTAAGGTACCACCCAATCTGCCTTTGGTGCTTTTTTTCCTGTTTGTTTTTATCAAAAGTTCTTTCTGTATGATTTTTTAAATTTTATTTGTATTTATTTTTGACCATGCTGAGCCTCTGTTACTGTGCACGGCTTTCTCTAGTTGTGGTGAGAGGGGGCTACCCTGTAATTGTGGTGCTTGGGCTTCTCATTGCAGTGGCTTCTCTTGTTGCCGAGCACAGGCTCTAGGCATGGCTCAGTAGTTGGGGCTCCTGGGCTCCAGAGCACAGACTCACGGGCTTAGTTGCTCCCCAGCATGTGGGATCTTCCCAGATGAGGGATCAAACCAGTGTTCCCTGCCCTGACAGGTGGACTCCAAACCACTGGACCACCAGGGAAACCAGTCTGTGATTTTTAATAGCGTGGAATTTTGGAGTGAATAATTCAGCTCTGTGGATAAATATATGGATATTTGGAATCCTGAATAGGATTTTTAAGATTTGCATGGACTTATGATTTCATTATTTCTACTGTGGCGAACCTTTGTAGTGATCCCAACAGAATTTTTATTCTAACAAAAATTCCTGGGGTAGACATGAAAGGTACTGAAAATGAAACTCTAAATTGTATATCATGATAATTAGCTATTTATAGACACTGTGAAAGGATTCCCCCAGCTAGGTAATTAATATATCCATCATCTCACATATTGATCTTTATGTGTGTGTGTGTGTGTGTGTGAGAACATCTTAATGTCTATTTGTATTTCAATGATGCTTCTGGCTTTTCAGTCTTTCGCAGTGGCTTTTTCTTCTGCAGTAGCTGATGCTTTTTGTGTAACTTAATATTTAAGGAAACAAGTATTTACAGTGGCAACATCAGGAATCTGGAACATGCCATGGCCATTCTGGGGTCCTCCCCTGCTCCATCCACTCTCTGCTTCTGAATCCTCATAAGATGGGACTCAAACCCAGCCAAAACCCACTGTCATTTAATTAAGATTGCTCACCTGGTCTCAGGACTTAAGACAGGTTCTTTATGTTTTAGCTTAGAAGGAATACAGCAAGAGGCAAAGTGATAGGTAAGAAGTGGATATATTTAAAGAGATACACATTCCATACTTTGGCCATCTGATGCGAAATGCTGACTCATTGGAAAAGACCTTAATGCTGGGAAAGATTGAAGGCAAGAGGAGAAGGGGACGACAGAGGACAAGACTCAGTGGACATGAGTTTGAGCAAACTCCAGGAGATAGTAAAGGACAGGGAACCCTGGCGTGCTGCAGTCCATGGAGTCCCACAGAGTCAGACATGACTGAGCGACTGAACAACAAGAATACATTCCATAGCCAGAATGCGGTCCACCTCAAAAAACAAGATCAGTCCTGAGAGAAACACCCTCAACAGACAGAGTGTAGGCCACCTCAGAAGGCGAGAGGCCCTGAAATGTGGGGTGGTTAGTTTTTATGGATTGGGTAATTTCATAGGCTAATGAGTGGGAGGATTATTTCAATTTTGGGGGGAAGGAGTGGGGATTTCTAGGAAGTGGGCCACTGGTCACTTTTTGGCCTTTTATGGTTGACCTAGAGAACCATCATGGTGTCTGTGGGTGTGTCATTTAGCATGCGGATGTATTACAGTGAACATATACTGAGGTTCAAGGTCTACTGAAAGTTGAATCTTCTGCTATCTGGAACCTAATTGCTTCTAACCAGTTTTTGTCATATCCTCAATGACTGTCATTCTTTTAAATATTGTGCCCTGCCCACTTCCTTCCTGTTTCACAACCACACTAAAGCTAAGTCTCATCGTTATCCCATATTGGGGTACCTACTCAGAAGAAAAGAGCACCCCCAAATGCCAGGCTACTTAAAATCTGATGGAAATGTCTGTATCTTGGGGTGGTCTTGCACTACAGTTTGTAGGGGTGAGAAGCTGAGGCCCGAATTTCATAATAAAGTGGTTTTGGTGCTGGAAATGGCTGAGCCTCACAAGTAGTGACCAGGTGGAGTCCACAGACTATCAGAATTAACAACAGAAACATCGCTAACGTCTGTTAAAGGATTGTAATGTCCTCAGCACTTTAGGTAGATAATCTCGTGAAAAGTGAAAGTCGCTCAGTCATGTCCAACTCTTTGTAACCCCATAGACTATTTAGTCCATGGAATTCTCCAGGCCAGAATACTGGAGTGGGTAGCCTTTCCCTTCTCCAGGGGATCTTCCCAACCCAGGGATCGAACCCAGGTCTTCCACATTGCAGGCAGATTCTTTGCCAGCTGAGCCCCCAGGGAAGCCCAAAAACACTGGAGTGGATATCCTATCCCTTCTCCAGGGGATCTTCCTGACCCAGGAATCGAACCGGGGTCTCCTGCATTGCAGGCAGATTCTTTACCAACTGAGCTGTGAGGGAAGCACAACCTCCTGAAGCTTCTACTTCTTTTCTTATTTACCGCTGGCACCAACCCTATGGAACAGGCACTATTATCATCCTCATCTTGCAACTGAGGAAACAGGCGGGGTTTTTTTAAGATTTATTTATTTATTTTATTTTTGACTGCCCTGGGTGTTTGTTGCTGCGTGGGCTTTCTCCAATCGCGGCGAGGGGGACTGCTCTATCTGCAGCACGCAGGCGTCTCTTGTTTTGGAGCACAGGCTCCAGGTGTACGCGGTCAGTACTCGTGGTGCTTGGGCTTAGTTGTCCCGAAGCACGTGGGATCTTTCCGGGACCTGGGACTGAACTGTGTTTTGCCGAAAGTTGTCACTTTCCCCAGATTAATTTTTTGCCAAAAATTTTCACCCTCATCTCATGTTCAAAGGATTTGTTAAGAAAATAAGCCACTCATTGTATACAAATGAATACTACCAATTGAAGACTCTTGAGAGTCCCTTGGACAGCAAGGAGATTCAACCAGTCCATCCTAAAGGAAATCAACCCTGAATATTCATCGGAAGGACTGATGCTGAAGATGAAGCTCCAATACTTTGACCACCTGATGGGAAGAGCTGACTCACTGAAAAAGACCCTGATGCTGGGAAAGGTTGAGGGTAGGAGGAGAAGAGGGCAACAGAGGATGAGATGGCTGGATGGCATCACCAACTCGATGGACATGAGTTTGAGCAAGCTCCGGGAGTGGGTGATGGACAGGGAAGCCTGGTGGGCTACAGTCCATGGGGCGGCAAAGAGTCAGACATGACTGAGCGACTGAACTGAACTGAATAAGTGAGTAAATAGTGTTAGTCACTCAGTTGTGCCCAACTCTTTGCAACCCTATAGACTGCAGCCCACCAGGCTCCTCTGTCCACGAGATTTTCCAGGCAAGGATACTGGAGTGGGTTGCCATTTCCTTCCCCAGAACTGAAGTGAAATGAATATTTATTAGAGAATTATCTAGCTTACTTTCAATATACTAACATTAGAAGAGAAATAGAAACAGCAGAGGAAACATCACCAAATTGGATTTTGACCAACACCCAGACTCAAACAGTGTTGGGAAGTCCTATGTCACAGCCCATCCGGAGACCCAATTGGGAAAAGGTCCCAGGCATCACTTCTGCTCTGGGGGTGAGACTTCAAAGATTACAGTTCAGGGTTCCCCGTTTGCATCCTGGGACACAAACTGATACCATCATCAATCTGTGAGCAAATTCCAGCTCTGATTTCATGTTAATGTATAAAACTTAGAATGTTGTTAAGCCTGGGGCTTGGTTAGCCAGCCCCGCTCCAGGGACTCAACAATCTCAAGATTCCTCCCCAATCTTATCTATGGTGCTGCTAGTCTTGCAGTCAGAGCAGGCAGTCACTCATAGTCAGGGCAGTCTCCAGGCAGGTTAGAAGCAAGGTCAGAGGCCTGCTCTTCATTGTCTCTGAAGCCTAGACAAGACTGTTTAATTTCCCTAAGAAACCTGTGTCCCTGGATTGACTAGCAGATCCCTAACCACTACACCACCTGGGAAGCCCAGGAAACAGGCTTTTAGAGTGCTTTAAAATGGCAACCAACGTGCCCCAAATGGAGTCACTTGCCCCCAGAAAACAAATCTGGTTTGCTTTAAGATTTAATTTCAATTTCAGCTACTCTCAGGAGTGTGAACTTTAACTGGTCAATCTGGAATGACCACATCAGCTCCTGTGAGGTCAATTGCATGATAGATTGATAGATTCCCCACCCTTCTTCCAAAGAAAGGTGACTTTGCCTGAAATATGGTAACCTTTTACCTTTTTTATGACTTCCTTGTCCCACCCCCTTTCTATCTATGAAAACCTTCCATTCTGTACAGCTCCTAAAGCTTCTTTCACTTGCTAGGTGGAATGGTGCCCAATTCATGAATCCTTTATTATTATTATTTTGGCTGCACCATGGTAATTGAGGGATCTTTGTTCCCCAACCAGGGATCGCACCCATGCTCCTTGCAGTGGAAAGACAAGAGTCCTAACCACTGGACGGCCAGGGAATTCCCATGAATCTTTGAATAAGGCCAATTAGGTCTTCAAATTTACTCAGTTCAATTTTTTTTTTTTAAACAAGAAATAACTTCCTTCATAGCATCAGCTTACTGCTGTCCCCTTACAGCTTTGGGTTTTACTTTTTTAGTCGGGGAAAGCAGGGAGATTGATGCCCAGATTGAGTCATGGTTGTATCATTTAGGCAGTGAAGGTGAAGAATATGGGACATTTTTTTGTTTTTAATATTTAGAGGTAGAGCTAATGATAATTAGGTGACTAATTGAACAGAGAGGGTGAGGAAAAGAAAGAAGAGTCAGGAATTATACGAAGGCACATCAGGGAACCCTCAGATCATTCCCAGTGATCTTCGGCAATTTGCTAGGAAGACTCACTGGGCTCATAGTACGGTCATATTCATGGCTAAGATTACAGTGAAATTGATATCTAGCAAAACTAGAAAGGAGAAAGGGAAATGAAATGGAGATATAAAGGAAACCAGATTAAAGCTTCCAAGAGTCCTCTCCTCCAGGAAAGACTTGTGGCAACATTGCGAAGTGTTATCTGCTGATAAGCAAGCTCATGAGAGACTCACTCAGGATTTTAACTGGGAGCTGGTCACATAGGCACCCTCTGCCTAGCTTTTACCAGAATTCCAGGCTGCCAGGAAGAAACCAGGCTTTTAGCATGAGCCGCATTGTTTGTGCAATCAGTGTGGGCACAGTGAGCCATTATCACTTAGGAAAAGTTTCATATCTGTGAAAAGAACTATTTGCTTGCCAAGAGTCCAGTGACCATCCAGTGGCCAGCCTTGTGAGCAAGACTTTCTATAGAGAGCAGTCTGAGGTCTGTGGGCTAACTCCCACACACAAGGTTTATGTGGTGGGCGGTGCTAGTAACTGTGCCAGGAAATAGAGAAGAACAGCAGAGCTGGGATGGGGACAGAGAGAGGGGGAGTTTGGACACGTTCAGTTTGAAGAATATACGAAATCGATTCCAGAAGGCAGCTGCTGGAAATAGCTGCTTATCGTTTAGGACAAGACTCTTCCGGATATGGGCATCATCTGTGTAGAGGTGATGGTCACAGTCATAGGACAGATGAAGTCCCCAGAAAGACTCTGGTGAGAGGAAATAGATGAGAGAAAGGAATCAGCAAAGGAAATGAGATGAAATAGACAGGAGCGGGAAGTGAAACGTGGATAGTGGGAGGAAAAAAATCTCAAGGACAGGAGAGCAGGCAAAAAACCCCATGAAGAAGTGTGACCGTGGGACTTACCCAGGGGGCCCGTGGTTAAGACTCCATGCTCCCAAGGCAGAGGGCACGGGTTCAATCCCTGTTCAAGTAACTAAGATCCCGTGTGCTGTGTGGAACAACCTTAAAAAAAGAAAAGAAAAGAAAGTAGTGTGGCCATGAAACAAGGGCCAAGAATTCCAGACCTCTTTTGCTGCACAGGCTTGCCCTTGGTGAGCCAGTTCAGTCATCAAAGAACTCTGGCCCTGAGCTGGAGAGGAAAAACGTGGTGTCTGGTTAGGACCTGGAGCTAATGATAAGTGGCTGACCTGATTCTAGTTCTGTTGGTAGAACTGTGTTGCCTTCCTAACACTTTCTAGGGCTTTCCAGGTGGTGCTAGTGGTACAGAATCCACCTGCCAATGCAGGAGATGCAAGAGATGTCGGTTCAATCTCTAAGTCAGGAAGAACCCCTGGAGGAGGAAATGGCAACCCACTCCAGTATTCTTGCCTGGAGAATCCCATGGACAGAGGAGACTGGTGGGCTACGGTCCATGCGGGCTACAGTCAGTCCACAAACAGTCGGGTACGACAGAGCAGCTGAGCACGCGACACTTTCTAGGAATTGTTGGCTGCCATGAGAATGCATCTCCTCTGCTTGTCCCCAAGGAAGAATTTTGTGCGTGATTTGTGCAGTGTCTGTGATTGTCTATGCTGGTCAGTTGGTCTTAGTAAGTTTTATATCACTACGAGAAGATGCTAAAAAATGAGTGCATAGAACCATGTTGAGGCCCAGCTATGAACAGAGTCACACCGTGTGATGATTTTTCAAGTCTTTTCCCCTCATCAGCTCACACCCTTGTACTTACCTGTGCTTCGAAACACAGAGAAAACCAAAATTGAAACAAAATAGGCCAAAATCAATCTCTATGCTCTCTGGGCAAATTTGGAATAATTTCTTTCCCATTCCTCTGACAGAGAGCCTTGCCTGTCTCTTTTTGCTGCTTAACCTACTAAATGCAATGAGATAACCTACTAAATGCAATGGGACTCATTGAGGTGTTTTCTCCAAGCTCTCTGATCATACTTAGTCCTCAGTTTAATAATTTATGCACTAGTGGGCCTGAAAAGTCTTAGAATCTTTTCCTTGTGTTTTACCCTTATTTATTGGCAATATTTTAAGAAAATTGAAAAATATGAGTGAAGTCATATTAAAACAATTCAAGGAAGTTAATGAAATATCTTTTTTCTTTTTGGCTGTGTCATGAGGTTTGTGGGATCTTAAATCTCTGCCCAGGCATTGAAAGTGCTGAATCCTAATCTCTGGACCACCAGGGAATTCCTGAGAGCTTCAGTTTCAAGATGCTTTGTCAGCTTTAGCTCTGGCAACAGAAGGCATGACTTCTCCCATCTTTGATCTCTTCTCTCCCTCACTAGAATTGAACCTTCTAAGTTTTAAGGAAGGAAACGCTGCTATTGTTCCTATTTCTTGCAGTTAAACTTTTAAGAATAGCCTTAGAAAGTCTGCCCTTTACAAGAGTTAGTCTTCCTATTTTAGCAAAGATAAGACCTAAAGCCATCCCAGGGGAAGGAAACTATATTATGTGATTGAATCTTCCAAATTAGGGAAAGCCAGGGCAAAATACTAACGGCCAAGTTCAAGTTACCTCCACACTAATGAGCCTAAGCTACATTGCAACCCGTGACTGGATTAATCACCAATTCAAGTATCCTTAGTGTGGTGAGTAATACTTTACCATAAGTCTGACCAACAATACCCCACTTCTGTACTCTCATAAACCACTGACACTAAAGTCATGTGTTGTAGCCTCAGCTGTTTTAAATGAAGGTGTCTGTAAAATTCAGCTTAAGTATGGAGTTTTAAAAGTTTATTACAGAACCCCAAAGAATTAGGGCATATTTCAAAGAAATGACCTGCACAAGAATGTTTGTAGCAACTCTATAATAGCCCAACCTGGAAACAACTCAAATGTCTGCCATGGTATTTTTTTTTTTTGCCATGGTATTTTTATACCATGGAATATGACCCAACAATAAAAACAAACAAAAAAGATGAACTATTGCTATAAGTGATGTGGATGAATCTTACAGACATAATGTTTAGTGAAATAAAACAAGACACAAAAGATGACTCAATTTGTATGAAGTTCAAGAACAGCAAAAGCAATTTATGATGATAGAAGTCAAAACAGTGGCAAAAAAAGAAAAAAAGAATGGCATGCTACAATAAAAGTTCTACCTTGCTCTTTCTTGGATCACTTGCTCTGGAGAAAGCCAGCTCCCTGGTCTTGAAGGCAGATGAGCAGCCCTGAGCCACGTGAAGTGGAACCGAGGCCTCCTGCCAGCAGCATCTTGGAAGCAAATATTCCAGCCCCAGTCAAGCCTTTAAATGATAGTAGCCTGGCTGACATCTTGACCACAGACTCATGAGCCAAAACCACCCAGAACCACACAAAGCACTGATTGGCAGAAAATCTGATCTAGTCAATGTTTGTTCTTATCATCCACTATGTTTTGGGATAATTTGTTATCAAGTAATAGATAATATAAATATATAGTATGTAAGAACTTATTGAACTGTACATGTAAGTTTTTTAGATTTTACATGTGTATTATATATTAATAAAAAAGAAAAAAAGTTTTTTTTACCAAAAAGAGGCTCTCAAAAACACTCAACCTAAAACTCCCTAAGGGTTTTGCAGAAGCTCTAACTCAAGGTTTCCTATAGTTTACCAAAATATGTTTGCAATGTGTAGACTGACAGAGGGAGTCAGGTGTGAGCTGGTCACCTACTCATGTTCCCTGTGTTGAACTGGTCACTCTTCAATCATCTACAAGGTGGTGCTTTTAGAGTCAGCTCTAGTTGCTCTTCCTGGATCTTTTTGGGGGCAGTCTGTTAGCAAGATTTACAGTGTCTACAAAAGTGGGTCCAATTTCTCCATTAAGCCAAGTAGGCCTAGTGTGCCTAGGGCACTTGACACTTCTAAGGTCTCATGAAAATGTCTTAATAGCAATTTATTTTAAAATCAGAAGAAAAATATAATAATAATAATAAATATATAATATTGAAATCAGCTTGGATTATATCTATCTCTATACCAATGTGGTTATAAAGTAGAATTTTAAGTGTTTGGGTTTTTTTTTTTAAGGAAGGAGGGGTCCCCAAAGGCAAAGGTGCTTAGAGCCCACAAAAGTCATCAAGCAGCCCTGAGCACAAAGAGGGATGCAGTGAACTGAATTGTGTCCCCCTTCCCCAAATTCCTACGTTGACGCCCTAACCGCCAAGAAACTATTTAGAGACAGGGCTTTTTGTTTGTTGCTGTTTAGGGGCTGTGTCTGACTCTTTTGAGACCCCCATGGACTGCAGCCCACCAGGCTCCTCTGTCCATGGGATTTCTCAGGCAGAAATACTGGAGCAGATTGCCATTTCCTCCTTCAGGGAATATTTGTGACCCAGGGACCAAGCCTGCGTCTCCTGCATTGCAGGCAGATTCTTTATTGCTGAGTCACCAGGGGAGCCCCTAGGGCTATTAAGAGGTTTTAATAATTAAGGTTGAATATGGCCAAAAGGAGAAGAGGGCAGCAGAGATGAGATGGTTGGATACCATTACTGATTCAGTGGACTTGAACTTGGGCAAACTCTGGGATATGGTGAGGGGCAGGGAGGCCTGGTGTGCCTGGGGTCGAAAAGAATCAGAGATGACTTAGTGACTGAAAAACAACAACAATGGTCCTAAGGGTGTGGCCTTAACCCAATAGGATTTGTGACTTTATGTAAAAGGAAGAGAGATCTCTCTCTCCACACATACGCACCAAGGAAAGAGCACATGAGCACACAGTGAGAAGCCAGCGTCTGCAAGTCAGGAAGTGGGGACTCACCGGAAACCGAACTGACTGGCAGCTTGATCTCAGACTTCTCTGTCTCCATTACCATGGGATATAAATTACTGGTGTTTAAGCCATTCAGCCCATGATATTTTGTTACAACAGCCTAAGCTGACTAACACAACGGGGTGGGTCGGGGGGGGGGGGGCAGAGGTGAAGGAGTTGGGGGAGGTAGCGGGGGTGGCAGGGAGAAATGAAAAAAAAGCAAAGTGAAGAGGCACCCAGTCCATGCAGAACGATCTCAGGTATCACCAGGTGAGGTCAGCTGCATCCTAGTACCCCAAAGGCCCAGCTCCATCTACATTTCTCATGATTAAATTTCAGCCTTCAAGTTAGAAACTGGGCAAGCTTGCAATCTGTACAGAAGTTAGGCCTTCTTTTTTCTTTGTCCCCTTGAATCATTGCCTACTTTGAAGCTTCAAAGTTAGCAGCAGCAAAAGAAAGCTTTTATATTAGAAGAACTCAAAGCTATTTCATTGAAACAAAATTTTATTAATAGAAACATGCTGCTCAAATCATATCCCTTAGTCTCTAGGAGATGAGATGCAATGGCTGCTTAGCCAGTGAGGTAACCCAGGAGAATGAGGGTTAAAGATTGTTTAATGAAGAACATGTGATTATCTGTGCTCAGTGTTACTAAGAGAGCACGTGAGATGAGAACAAATAGGTTGTCATTGATTCTGCAACACGAAAACTAGTGATGACTTTAAGAAAAGCAGGTGTCCATGTGATTGACAAGGTTCTTGGACAGGGGTGGGGGTGGGGGGTTGGGGGGTGTGAGGGATGGGAGATGGAGGGTTGGGGTTGGAGGGGTTGGGGTTCCTGGGGAAAGCTGGATCCTTATATCACTGCTCACAGCAAAACAATTCCAGACAGATCATTATCTTCAAGAAATCATTAAAACTCAAAAGGAAAACATGGAATAATTTTTTATAACCTTGTAAACCATGAAATTAAAAGATGGTTACTCCTTGGAAGGAAAGTTATGACCAACCTAGACAGCATATTATTTTGCCAACAAAGGTCCATCTCATCAAAGCTATGGTTTTTCCAGTAGTCATGTATGGATGTGAGAGTTTGGACTATAAAGAAAGCTGAGTGATGAAGAATTGATGCTTTTGAACTGTGGTGTTGGAGAAGACTCTTGAGAGTCCCTTGGACTGCAAGGAGATCCAACCAGTCCATCCTAAAGGAGATCAGTCCTGGGTGTTCATTGGAAGGACTGATGTTGAAGCAGAAACTCCAATACTTTGGCTACCTGATGCGAAGAGCTGACTCATTTGAAAAGACCCTGATGCTAGGAAAGATTGAAGGTGGGAGGAGAAGGGATGACAGAGGATGAGCTGGCTGGATGGCATCACCGACTCGATGGGCATGAGTCAGTAAGCGCCGGGAGCTGGTGATGGACGGGGGGGCCTGACATGCTGCACTCCAGGGGGTCTCGAAGAGCCGGACACGACTGAGTGGCTGAACTGAACTGAACTAAAACTAGTAAATTAGTAAAAGTATCTGCACTGCATATACTAGACCAACAGGTTAATTTACTAATAGTTTTTACAAATCAATATGAAAAAACTAATAGAAAATAAACAATACAGGGGCTTCCCTGGTGGTCCAGTGGTTAAGATTCTTTACTGCCAACGCAGGGAGTGCAGGTTCCATCCCGGGTCAGGGAACTAATCCCACATGCCTCACAGCACGACCAAAAACTGTTTTTTTTAAAAATGAAGAATATGGACAAAGAAATAAAACTGCCTATAAATGTATGAAAATATTTTTAATCTCACATATAATTAATAAAATACAAATTAAAGCATCAGAATCTTTTTTTATATAAGAAATACAATAATTAAAATCACAGATGCTATTTTTCACCTATCAGAGTAGCAAAGTTAAGTGTTGACAAGGAGATAGAATCAGGTACTTCTGTACGTTATTAGCAAAGATGTAAATTGCAGTCTGTTTGGAGGGCAATTTGACAATTCAAAACTAAAATACACATTTCTTTTGATCCAACAATATATAAATTTTTCCAACAGTTCTATTTATATATGATTGTAAGGATTTAGGCATAATGATGTTCATTGCATTATTGTTTCCAGTAATGAAAAGTGACAAACCAAACATCCAAAAGGAGATTGATTAAATAAATTATCTAATGGATCAAGTTTGGAAAAGTCAGCAGTGGCCACTAGACTGGAAAAGGTCAGTTTTCATTCCAATCCCAAAGAAAGGCAATGCCAAAGAATGCTCAAACTACCGCACAATTGCACTCATCTCACATGCTAGTAAAGTAATGCTCAAAATCTCTAAGCCAGGCTTCAACAGTATGTGAACTGTGAAATTCCAGATGTTCAAGCTAGTTTTAGAAAAGGCAGAGGAACCAGAGATCAAATTGCCAACATCTGTTGGATCATCAAAAAAGCAAGAGAGTTCCAGAAAAGCATCTATTTCTGCTTTATTGTCTATGCCAAAGCCTTTGACTGTGTGGATCACAATAAACTGTGGAAAATTCTGAAAGTGAAGGGAATACCAGACCACTTGACCTGCCTCTTGAGAAACCTGTATGCAGGTCAGGAAGCAACAGTTGGAATTGGACATGGAACAACAGACTGGTTCCAAATAGGAAAAGGAGTGCGTCAAGGCTATATATTGTCAACCTGCTTATTTAACTTACATGCAGAGTACATCATGAGAAATGCTGGACTGGAGGAAGCACAAGCTGGAGTCAAGATTGCCGGGAGAAATATCAATAACCTCAGATATGCAGATGACACCGCCCTTATGGCAGAAAGTGAGGAAGAACTAAAGAGCCTCTTGATGAAAGTGAAAGAGGAGAGTGAAAATGTTGGCTTAAAGCTCAACATTCAGAAAACTAAGATCATGGCATCTGGTCCCATCACTTCATGGCAAATAGATGGGGAAACAGTGGACACAGTAGCTGACTTTATTTTTCTGGGCTCCAAAATCACTGCAGATGGTGATTGCAGCCATGAAATTAAAAGACGCTTGCTCCTTGGAAGGAAAGTTATGACCAACCTAGACAGCATATTAAAAAGCAAAGACATTACTTTGTCAACAAAAGGTCCATCTAGTCAAGGCTATGGTTTTTCCAGTAGTCAGGTATGGATGTGAGAGTTGGACTATAAAGAAAGCTGAGTGCTGTGCTTGCCTCGGCAGCACATATACTAAAATTGGAATGATATAGAGAAGATTAGAATGGCCCCTGCGCAAGGATGACACGCAAATCCGTGAAGCGTTCCATATTTTAAAAAAAAAAAGAGAAGAAAAAAAAATAAAGCTGAGTGCTGAAGAATTGATGCTTTTGAACTGTGGTGTTGGAGAAGACTCTTGAGAGTCCCTTGGACTGCAAGGAGATCCAACCAGTCCATCCTAAAGGAGATCAGTCCTGGGGGTTCATTGGAAGGACTGATGCTGAAGCTGAATCTCCAATACTTTAGCCACCTGATGCAAAGAGCTGACTCATTTGAAAAGACCCTGATGCTGGGAAAGATGGAGGGTAGGAGGAGAAGGGGATGACAAAGGATGAGCTGGTTGGATGGCATCACCGACTCAATGGACATGGGTTTAGGTAGACTCCGGGAGTTGGTGATGGACAGGGAGGCCTGGTGTGCTGTGGTTCATGGGGTTGCAAAGAGTCAGACATGATTGAGCGACTGAACTGAACTTCGTGGATCAAAAACTATTAACATCGGGATGGGGAACACATGTAAATCCATGGCTGATTCATGTCAATGTATGACAAAACCCACTACAATATTCTAAAGTAATTAGCCTCCAACTAATAAAAAAAAAAAAGTAAAAAAAACCAAAACTATTAACAGACTATTTCTAGCCTTCCCCTTCCATCTGTCAGGTGAAAAGAAATTTGGGGTCAACGTTCTCATCTCTCTCCCTCTGGAAAATGTTCAATAGCTTTTAGACTTCTGTGATGCAATATCACAAGGAAAGCCGAGGGCATAGAAACATGCAAAGCTTTGTGGAATCCAGACAAGCTCAGGGATGTGAAAAGGCATAAGAAAAAGAAAGGTGAATTTATGCAGCATTACTATGGACATACAAACACTTGGCACGTACCAGAAATGTAATTTGAGGCTTGAGTTATTATGAAATACTTTCTGATGGTGCAATCCATTTCATTGACTTAGGCACTGCTCTGAGACTGGCCCACACTGCTGGCTTCAGAAATGTCACATACACACAATGAAATCCTGTAAAACTAGTAAAAGTAGTGAGGTGGAAAAGCATACTGCTTACTGTTAAAAAAAAAAAAAGCAAGCTGCAGGGACTTCCCTGGTGGTCCAGTGGCTAAGACTCCATGCTCCCAGTGCAAGGGGCCCAGGTTTAATCCCTGGTCAGGGAACTAGATCCCACATGCTGCAACTAAAGAGTTTGCATGCTGCAACTGAAGATTCCACATGCCACAACAAAGATCAAAGATCCCATCTGCCACAACTAAGACCTGGCACAAACAAATAAATAAATAAATATTAAAAAAATAAAGCAAGCTGCAAACTATATACCATATGTCCCCACTTGTTTAAAAAGCCCATATATTATATTCACATACATGTGTTCAAATACATAGATGTTTTCTGGAGGATGTTTCTGCACATTGATAAAGATGCATACATGCAATAATTTCATTGACCCTCTTGTTTTGTCCTTTATTTTTATGCAATCAGTGTTGGATGATGTTTATAATGATAGTGGTATTGACAAGTATTTAAACAAACAAACGAAAAGCCTCTCCTAGGATTCTGACTACATGTCAATTGAAATAAAAATGCACAATATAAAAGTTGTGAGTTAAGTTTCATTCAGGGACCTTATTGAAGACCATAGCCAGAGAGACAGGCCTCTCAGAGAGCTCTGAGGACCTGCTAAAAAGAGGTAAGGGAAGAACCTGTGTGTACGTGAACTTTTCTGCTGGGAAAAAAACATGTAATTAAGCATGAAAAGATTACTGCTGTTGACTTAAGATGCACAACGTGAGAGATGCAAGTTAAGTTTTATTGGGGGTAAAATGAGGACTACAGTCCAGGGGATAGCACCTCAGATAACTCTGAGAAACTGCTCCAAAGAGACAGGGGAGAAAGGTCACTTTATATGTGACTTTTGGTGAAGGGGGAATACATGCAATCAAGCATATATTTGTCCAGAAGGTTTCTACCAGTCTTGGGGAGCCTTCGCTAGTCTTGAGGAACAAAGTCACAATGAAGGATTTTAGCCCTTTTCTATATATGAGAAGATATAAGAATTGGGCTCATAGAATCAGCTCCTGATTTAAGCACCCATGTGCTAATTTGTAGTTGGCATTGCTAATCACAAAGAACAAACATTTCAAGTTAATGATTTTAGGGCTTTTCTAAATATGGGAAGATGGAAGAATCTGGGGTCTTTGAAATTTTCTCTTAGATATGTATCTTACCTAGTGACCCGTATATCTAATGCACAGAATGCTTCCAGTTGTTTTGCATCCTAAATTGCCCTCCAAGCACCCATGTTATGGACTGCAGTGACTAAGAGCTTAATCCTTGTGGAACTGAAGGGGCAGGCAACATTTTTTTCTTTACATGCGCTAAAACAATTTTCAGAGAAGGAGAAAATACACCATGATGTGACATAGATTATCATAAATGGTAGAATTATAAATGATGTTTTTAATTCTTGCCTATAAATTTTCAAAATTGCTACCATAAGCATGGATTGCTTTATCAGCAAAAGCATTTCTCTTAAAAATAAGATACTTTATTTTAAAAATAGGTCATCACCTTTTAGATATCATCGAAGCTGTACAAAATACAGAACTAGAAATATATGTATATAGCCAAAAGATCTTTTTGTTCCTATTTTGGTGAGTGTGTGTGTGTGTGTGTGTGTTTCACCCACTTTTAATTGCTCAGTTGTGTCCGACTCTTTTTGACCCACCAGGCTCCTTTGTCCATGGGTATTCTCCAGGCAAGAATACTGGAGTGGGGTTGCCCTGCCCTTCTCCAGAGGATCTTCCCAATCTAGGGATCGAACCCAGGTCTCCCGCATTGCAGGTAGACTCTTTACTGTCTGAGTTCCCACCATGGAAGTCCATTTTGGTGAATAGTGGCCATAATTTACTGGGTATCAAAATTTCTGCCCATCCAAGAAATGTTTCATATGGTGCTTGAAATTTCCCTTACTCAATTCAATTATTTAATAAGGGTTTTTGTTGGTTGATTGGTTGGTTTCCCCCATAAGTACTGGAAGGTAACTAAGTCACTGAGATCCTGAGAACACGTTACAGAAGTAGTTCGTGAATTGGAATGTGACTTGGGACCACATGGAGGGCTTCATCCTCCTAGGGTTTGCATGGGGAGGGGTTTCCAGGGTGGGGCCCATAATTTGCATTTCTAAGAAATTCCCAAGGGTGGTCCTGCCAGCTGGCTCAGTGACAGCATTTTGATTATCTTGTGTGATGCATACCAAGTTATCATCAGTGAGCACAGCAGGCACTTGAGGGCAAGCAGATGCATGAGGCCAGGAGATTGCCAAGGCTGAATGTCCAGAGGGAATCCCTACAGTTCAGTGCCCAGCCAAGCCGGTGTACATTTCAAGGCTGAGGAGGTGGGGAGGCAAGTCAGTAACTGCAAAGTCAGTCAAGGACAGTTGCCTTGTAGAATAAGGATGAGAACATTACCTGATCATGGTCCTACCTCCACTGACTTTGATCATTGCTACAGATGGATATTTAGTCTTTACACTGTACATTGGCTTCCACTGTGGGGAGGAGGGATCCTTACGTCCACTTTCCTAACTTCAAAATGGAAATGACTGATTCTTCTGAGTGATCTTCATAATTAAATCTGAGGGGAAATGATACCAGAAATGCATATAACAAAAATAAGTGTCAGATCAAAAAAAGTATAAGGCTCGAAAACGAAGATGCTTCTTTATCTGTGTTACTTACTTCACTTCACCTAGAACTTACGGACTCTTGTCCCCCCTTTGCGCCAAACTTCCCGGGGGTGGTTGCGGGGGTAGCTCTTCTACCGCGGGCGGGTTCCCTGCCACCCTCTGCTCCGCCAGCAGATGGTGCGATTCTAGAACTTTTTTCAAAAGTGGGCTGAGCGGACAGAAAACAGAGATTGGGCGGCTCTGAGGCATCGCCCACTGCCACGCTCCGCCCGTCCAGCTCTCCGATCACAACACTGTCAGGCCACCGCGTGGCGCCGCCCCCAGCTTTGCTAGAACAGCCCAGGCACCGATTCCTTTTGGGTGACTGGGTTTGGAAAGAGAACTTGCTTGGGGGTGCTAATTGGGTCCGCTGAGAAGTGGGATCTTAATTGGGAAAACTGTCCCCACGCACCCCGATTTGCTAAAACCTTCTCGCCCTCCCATTTCCAATCGAGGAATGACAAAAAGGGGAGAAAGGAGTTAAAGCATCAAAACCACACACTGTTGCGACAACCCCAGAAATATCCTTCCCAGGCCGGATTCCAAATGTTCAGCTCTACCCGGGTCTCTTGGTCCCTGGCCCCACGCCGCGGCCCCAGGTGCCTCAGGGCGGAATCAGTGCAGAGCCCGGACTGGGAAGTGGCTGTGGCAAGAAGTGGTCCGGGCCCCATTAGCCCCGCCCATGCCCCGCCCTCACCCCGCCCTCACTCGCTCCGGCCCCGCCCCAGGGCGGGTCCTGGGCTCGGACGGCTCCACCCAGAAGTGGGAGGAGCCGACGATGCCTTCGTCCTTCCTGACCTGCGCGCGCAGCCCGCCGCAGCCGGCGCCTGGTCTCCCTCCTCCGCCGGCGCGGGAGCCGAAGACAGTCCCGGGCGCCGGGCCGAGCCTGCGAGCCAAGTCTGGCCGACGTCTGCAGTCGGTCGCCGCGGCAGCATGAGCGTGCGCGGCCCAGCCCTCGGCCTCCTCCTGCTGCTGTTCTGCCCGGCGCAGGTGAGCTGCCGCGTCGGGGAGGGCGGCGGTCTGTGCAGCGACTCTAGTCCAGTGCCTTTCTCTGGCCACGTACTCTTCCCAGTGGTCTGGAGGACGGTGGCAGCTGGGGACTGCCTCTTTGACCTGTTTTGAGCTTATTTCACCCGTGGTCATCTATTTTCTGGGTTTAGGATGTGGGATCAAGAAGGGAGGAAGAAAATGGGTAGAAAGGGATAGGTTTCTTATCATTTTAACCTGCCTCCCCACCCCCTTCATTCTGCCATTTGTACAGGAATTCTTTATAAATATGTTTAGGAGATCGGACTTCTCCCCTAACGATGAAGGAGAGCGGGGAGGTAAAGAAATGTTAGTTCAGCACCAAATCGGAATTGACCTGAGCGCTTCACATAAGGCAGCTTGGTCTTCCAGAGACGGCAAGTTACTTCTTATCCGTTCCCTTTACATCCGTGGTAATGGAGGCCCGCAAGTGCGGGGATTAATTGAATTTCGCCTTGTCACAATCCTAGCCGTGGAGAGGATGGCCTTGGAACCCCCAGTCCTGACTCCTTGGGTCGGCTTTCTCTTGCTTTGGTAGCCTTGGGCGTGAGCACCTCACTGCTATTTGTGTATCTACAGTTTTCTCCTTGAAAACTGGGTGATTGGGTGTTGCGCGGGGCGGGGGCAGGGGGGGGGGGTGTCTAAGGATCTAGTGCTGATTAAACCAGATCCAGTGGGAATCCCAAGCCCTGGTGCCCACTCGTAGGCGTGTCTGTGATGAAGGTGTAGTGAGTCACAGAGGAAGGCTGATGAAGGGGTTCCCTGCACTAGAAAAACCTCTCTTTGAACTATATCGTTCTCAGCAGGGGTTGGGTGAGGCTGACCTGGGAACGACCTCCTGTGATGGGGTGGAGGGGGGGTGGCCAGCCGTGTGGGCTTCTGGAAGAGCACGTGTCTGGTGCCTGGTGGGGAGGAGAGGCAGAGAAAAGCAGGTTTTTGGGAGGTGGTTTGGAATGGGGTCAACCGGTAGACCACCTGCTAGCTCTGTGGCTTTGGGCTCATTACTCTTCCTAGCTGAACTTTTACTGAAGATAAACAACACCTCATAGGATTATTGGGATTCTTAAGTAACATGGTGTATGGAGGGGCCTCATCACAGTAGTAAAAACTCAAAAAATGCTAGCAGTTATTTGCTTTGAAAATATAGCTGTTCAGTTTCCTTTTGGTTTTAGGTCAGGATCTAATAGGCAGGCTTCTGGGTAAGTAGCTTTAACTTATCTCTGAAATCCGTCAGTGCCTCTCGTCCTAGGACTTCTGGGGTAGGTCAGAGGTTGGTCACAGGTTTCTTGAAAAATGCTTGGAAGCCTTGAGAAGGTTTGTGAATGAATATGAATTGGAAACACTTCTGTTGTATTTAAGATTGTCTCCCTCAGGCTGAAAGATGAACCCATTCCTGATCTCCTTAGGAAAAACAATTTTAATGGCTTAATTCCTACCTAGGCCTCATTGTGGTCCAAGTTCCTCAAGAGAAAAAAAAAAAAACTTTAAAAAATTACAGTCAGGAGAGAGACCATTAATAAGGCCTAAGTAGGAATTAAGCCATTAAAATTGTTTTTCCAAAGGAGACCAGGAATGAGTTCATCTTTCAGCCTGAGATCATTGAAGAATAAGCCTCTGAAATTGGAGCGAGTGTAGGTAATCTTTCCCAGTCTCCCGCATTCCTTGATTGATGTTGTGATCAATTATTTTACTAACATAAGTAATCAAGGGAAATGAGTTTTTTTTTTTAATTATTATTATGATTAGCAAGTGGTTAGAAAGAAGACAACTAGCTGAATAGGTCTTTGTATTCCTTCAGTGTTTGTCATATTACCCGGAACAAAGAACTCTCTTTCCTGGGTAACCCTTCCCCTTCTTCCACTCCTAAAAGGGACTCTTGTCAGGGTGTTAATGGCTGACACGTTACCTGTCCGGAAGCCTGGAGTGGGCCATCTCTAACCTAATCTCGGGTGCTTCATCTGCTCTTCTCACCCACAGCTCTGTGAAGGGTGTTAGCTCTCTAGCTAAATAAAGTGCTGTCAAAACCCTGCCCATCTTCCAAGGTCCAGTTCAAAAGCTTCATCATCTATAACATTGTTATTCCCAATGAGAATGCCTTCCCTCTGAAGTTCTAAATCTTTATTTAAATGGCTGCAGCAGCTTTTGGTGTTCTGTTGTTGTTTAGTCACTAAATTGTGTCTTTGGGACCCCGTGAACTGTAGCCTACCAGGCTCCTCTGTCCATGGGATTTCCCAGCCAAGAGTACTGGAGTGGGTTGCCATTTCCTTCTCCAGGGGATCTTGCTGACCCAGGAATTGAACCTCTGTTTCCTGCATGGCAGGTGGTTTGTTTACCATCTGATCTACTGGGGAAGCATTTACAGGCTGGCACAAGATTTGGCATTAAAAGACCTGGCGCAGATCTTGACGCTTCCTCTTACCAGGAGTAGTCTTGAGCAAGGCAGCTGCCTCCTCTGTAAAATGGGTTAACAACTCTCCCTACCAGATGATTCATATTTAAAGTTCAGCAGATGTTCCACTTGGCCAATAACGTTCACAGCCTGTTCCTGGCTCCAGTGTGGCTTCTCCAAAAGCCAATGATAGATCAGGAGTCGATTTAGCCTGTTGGCCCAACCCTTGGTTCAGTTGTCACCTTGTAAAAAAAAAAAACCTGGGGACTGTATACACCCCATCTACTTTCATGATTTTATTTGACCTTGTGGCTTTTGAATTATTTTTCAAACTTGTTAGGTGCTCGAGCTTGTCTAAGACTAAACTAGTAGTATAACCTTGAGCAAGTCAGTTAAACTGCAAGCCCAGGGCTCATCTATAAAGTGAAGACTGGCTGAACCCATCTAACTCTAAAAACGTATCTTAATACATTTAATACGTTTAATAATATTTAATCTTAAATACCCATCTAAAGGCATGACTGGTGCTCACAGCAATTATCATTTGTTATGTGGATACGTTTATCCCAGATTGGCTATAAAACAGAATTCCAGAGGGTTGTGTCAGTAAAAGTCAGACCAGTCCAGCCTCCACCCAAAGTGTCCTGTCATATTTATTTGATCTGTCTACCTGACTCCAAAAGATACACAGCTTAATCTCTGGACAGCATTCTCTGGGCCACCCCCTCCACCCTTGTCCTGGGTTATCCTGACTGGCCAGACCAGCCCTGGTATTCCAGCCCTTGCTAGAGCTGAAGCTGGGCGTGTCTCAAGGTTCTGCCTGGAGCTTTCCTCATCCAGGACATCAGCAGAGTTCGCCCTGTGCTCCACCTGCGTGGGCTGGCCAGGTTACAGGCATGGGGCTGGGGATAGTCCTGGATCCTGAGGAAGTGAGTCAGGATTTGACAGCTCCCTGGAGTTGGATGTAAAGGGTAGTCACTAGTCATCCAAGTGAACAGTTCTATGTAGCAGGAGGGGCATGGTAGTGGCCGGGCCAGCCCATCCCTGGCATGTTCACAATCTAAGGATACATCGGCGTACAAGCCGAGCTGGGGTTTGAACAGTGCAGCAGCTGTGGGGTGGGCTTGGGGTGGGGGGAACGGGAGGGAGCATGCTTTCCTTGGTGTTCAAAACCTTGGTTCTCGTTATTGGTTTTATCACTTACCACTCAGGTGGCCTTGGAGAATCCTCTCTGAGCTCGAATTCTCTTACCTGTAAAATTCTGTGATGCTCCTCCATGGGGTGTCTGATAAAGAACCGAGGCGAGGAAGGAGGACTCACTCAGCTTTGTGCCCGGCACCTGGTTAATGTTCAGTGAGAATGTGAGTTAGTTAATAGCCTGAAGTATAGGATTCTGTGGCTGATGACCAGAGCTTCTCCATGTGGTAAGATGTGCTTTCATGGAGCTCCCAATTAGAGTCTGCCAGAGTTGCTGACATATAGCAGAAGGGGCTTTTTTTTTTTTTAACTGTCCTGAGCTATTGCTTTTATTATTGAAAGATGCTTCCCTATGCAGTCACATATCTGATAATTAAACTTTAGAGCATGTTGTGAAATAGCCGTACGGCCTAACCTTTAAAAGCAGAGACATCCTAGCCTTGTACTAAATTCTGGGTTAAAGCCAAAGTCACTTCTTACATAATCCAGTCAAGCTCCTTTAACTCATTGTGTACATTTGGATGGTTTCTGCATCAGGGAGCAAAGAGGAAGTATAACCCCCAACCTCTGCCCGACACTTGCAACCTCTGCCCACATACACAACTTCTCGATTCTCATAAATGAATTCTGCTTCATCCTTGCAGGAGTCTGCAAGTTAGTTGTGGATGGTTTCCTTGGGACACACCCATGCCCATCTTTTACTTGATGTCTGTGGTTACTTTTGAGTTACAGCAGACAAGATTGAGTATGTACCACAGACATCTTAGGACTCACAAGCCTACATATTTAACATAGTATCTGGCCCTCTAAGGAAAAGTTTAGGAATTTCCCTGGGTGGCCCAATGCAGGGGGCCCGGGTTCCATCCCTGGTCAGGGAAGGAAATTCCGAGTACCGCAACCAAAGATTCCGAATGCTGCAACAAAGATTGAACATCCTGTGTGCCACAGCTAAGACCCAACTCGGCCAAATAAATACGTGTGTGTGTGTGTGTGTGTGTGTTGCTCAGTCGTGTCCAACTCTGTGACCCCGTAGACTGTAGCCCTCCAGGCTTCTCTGTCCATGGAATTATTCAGGCAAGAATACTGGAGTGGGCTGTCATTCCCTTCTCCAAGGGATCTTCCCAACTCAGGGATCGAACGCAGGTCCCCCACATTTCGGGCAGATTCTTCAGTCTGAACAACCAGGGAAACCCAAATAAATAGCAAATTGAAAAAAGGAAAAGTTTATCCACCTGGTCCTGGTGGATGCACAGGGGAGCTTATGGAATGGGTGTGTACAGAGCTCTGGGTGCAGGATGCCTGGTGGCTTGAGCATTGAGGAGGGATGCCCATGAGCACCTTTGAGGCCACATGAGCTTTGCTCATCTGTAAGTTGGACATAATAATAGCACCACCTGCCTCTCCCCAGGACAGCTCACCCAGACCAGGTGAAAGAAGTTAAATTCAGTGTTGGCAGCGAGTCTTGGGTGAGGCTTGTAAAAAGGGAGGCTGTCCCAAGATGTGGGGGTTAGGGGGAGACTGAAATCTGTGGAGAAAACAAGGGACAGCAGACAAGGGCTAGAGGCTGTCCTTGGGGACCTGGATAAATACAGTTAGTTCAAGTAGAGCCAGTCACGGAGGGTAATCGAGATTTGTTTGTGAATATGTATTTAAAAGTTAATTCACTTGTGTTTGTGTAGGTGCATCTATATAGGTTTACCTATTGGAGGAAATTGAAAGCCCAGAAGACCAGGATCTAATAAATCAACATTTGTTAAATCTGAGGAATGTGATGGGGGTGGAGAGCTGAGGGGGGCACCCCATGCCATCTCATGTATACTTGTGATGTCTGAATATTTGTGATCACTGGATATTCTGTAATTAAAATATGATCATTTATTTTTGACTTTTTAGGAATCGGTCAAATGTTTAAATGCTTAAATAAGGTAGTTCTTGTGGTCATGAGTCACCCTGTAAGAGACTGGTCGGTGCCCATGAGATGAACTGGGAAGAACTATCCTTCTTTGGGCTTGTCCCCCCCACCTCACCCCCACTTCCTCAGTGGAGCTTTTGCAGCACTTATTAGAGATGCTGGGTGTGTTAGTGACTTTCAGACCTGTGGTGTTTCAGCTGATGGTCACTCTACTCCGGTTAATCTCAGGATAACCGAGAACATGCTCTCTGCAGTCCTTGCCACTGGACTTTTCTCTTAGGTGGTGAAGGACATCTGAGCTCTTGTTTTGTGTCAAAATACACATAAAGTTCACGGTTTTAAAGTACATAAAGGGACATTAGGTATATCACATGTCATGCAGCCACCACCAACCATCTCCAACGCTGAGCACACATGTGGTCTGGTGCCCTTGGAGCTGTGTGTGTGTGTGTGTGTGTGTGTGGTCGCTCAGTTGTATCCGACTCTTTGTGTGTGTGTGTGTGTGTGTAGTCGCTCAGTTGTATCCGACTCTTTGTGACCTCCTGGGCTGTAGCCCATTAGGCTCCTCTGTCCACGGGATTCTCCAGGCAAAAATACTGGAGTGGGTTGCCATTCTCTTCTCCCCGTGATCTTCCCAAGCCAGGGATCGAACCCACATCTCCTGCATTGCAGGCAGATTCTTTTCTGTCTGAGTCACCAGGGAAGCCCCCCCTTGGAATCCTGGCAAATCTCAAACCTTGGTGACTTTCAGTATCAGCAGGATCTGCCTTTCCCCAGGGGAGTATGGGTATGAAGCAGCAACAGGTGTTCTTGTATCAGTAAAGGCAGCTCTCACCCAGACACCTTCCTTTTGGAAATCACGTGGTTCCCTGGGAAGACAGGTATGTGACCTGTGGCCGAGCCCTTGGTCTGGGTGTCTGCTCTGGTTGCCCTCACATTCCAGGGAATCTTCCAGGGATCTCAAGGTGCAGCCCTTGTCTTTGTTAATAAAGTCCTGGCCGATGCAGTGCTGTGGCCATTTGGAGACCGGAAATTCTGGTCATTGGGACTGCAGCTAGGTTGTGGACGGGCTGCAGAGACGAGCACGGCCCAGTCAGTGGTCCACGGAGCAGTGACCCCGGTGCAGCGGAAAGGAGTAAGCGCTCCAGCTCCCAAACCAGCCAGGCCTGGCTCTCCCATCTCTCAGATGTGGCCTCAGAGGAGTCACTTTACCTGTGTAACCCTCGGTTTCCTCATCTGTGAAGTGGTGTTATTTTAGTACCAGACTCACAGACCTGTTGTGGGGTTGAGCTGCCGGGGGCACCCTTAGCCAGTGGCTGGCTGCTGGGTGCCATGGGGTGGGGGTGGTGGAGGTGGCCCCCGTGGGAACAGGCCAGGTGGAGGGAGGTGATGAGTGGACAGAGGAGGCCTGTGGGCTCCCAGGGGAGGGTTCAGGGAGGGCAAGGGTGAGGGAGACTGCACCAGGGAGGCTTCCCGGAGGCTGGTGGGAGAGGACCCGGGGCTTTAAACCCTGCTGAAGAGGGCCTGGTGATGGAGGAAGGATCGGTTTCCTTGTGAGCATCTCAGCTGTTGTGGTTGGAAGTGCAGCTGGAGAGGAGTTGGGGGCGGTTTGAGCGGGGAAGGAAATGGAACCGCCTTTATGGGAGGAGCAGGTGAAAGGACCGACATGGAGATGAGGCTGAGCATGTGGATGAGACAGGGGCCAGGTGGTGGGGTCCCCGGAGAGGCTTGGGATCATGGCAGCACCCGGGCCTGGGGCAGAAGGAGGCGCTTGGGTTTCAGCTGTAGTTGAGCCCAGGGGAGGTGGAGAGAGGGCCTGGAGGTGGGCATGGGGCCTCCCCCACTGGTGCAGCCGTGCAAGTGAGCTCAGAGGGTTGCGTGCCTGCACACAGGGTGGGGGGAGGCTGATGCCAGAGCAAGGGCCTTCATTAAAGGGTTAATTGTATCTTGTTGAGAGTCTCTTTTTGGAACTACAATGTTCTGGTTTGAATCCTGGCTCTGCTGCTCTTGGATTCAGACTCTCTGCCTCTGTTTGTTCGTCTGTAAATTGGGCATAATAATAGCACCTCCCGAGACTTCAGTGGTGGTTCAGTGGTTAAGACTCCAGGCTTCCACTGCAGGGGACAGGAGTTCTATTCCTGGTCGAGGAGCTAATCCCACCTGGCATGGTGCAACCAAAAAAAGAAGAAAAACAAAAAACACTGTCCTCTGGCTCATGCTATAAGGATGTATTGGGTTCATAAGGTGAGAACAGTTAAAGCAGTGGCCTGGCACCCAGCAGGTGGCCTGTGAGCACCTTTGGGCCCCGCTGGTTCATGCTTCTTCAAGCAGATGACTTGGGAAAGCAAACCTAAGAGCAGTGACTCAAGCCCAGCTCTTTCCTGGCCTGGAAGAAGCTTGAAGTTGTTTATTTTGTTCAGGTCTTTGAACCTCTTTGGTGAAGTCCCATATACTTCTCGGAAAACCTGGAGAATAATTCCTTACGTTTGATGGGTGGTGCTTTCTGGCTTTCTAAGTGCTTTCTCGTTTATTCCTGCATTCAGTCTTCCCACCTGAACTGTGATGTAACCGGGGTCGGGGGTGGTCAGGAGTGAGTAGGAGGTGGGAGACTCCTACTCGGCACAGCTGGGTGACCTGCTCCGGGTGCAGCTGGGCTCAGCATTTATTGAGGATTAGAGCCCAGAACTCCTGACCTCCCGACCCTCAAGCTTGTTCTCCACCCCCATCTCTCTTGCCTGGTGGCTAGAAACACCTTTGCTTTGAAACGGATGGTGTAGATTATGAAGGATGATCTTGTAAATAGGACCCAGACAGCATTGGGTCAT
This sequence comes from Odocoileus virginianus, assembly GCF_023699985.2. Taxonomy (NCBI): domain Eukaryota; kingdom Metazoa; phylum Chordata; class Mammalia; order Artiodactyla; family Cervidae; genus Odocoileus; species Odocoileus virginianus. The sequence goes on along the minus strand of NC_069695.1, from coordinate 24,955,504 downwards.
CTTTATTGTCTCGTAGAGTGCCAAGTGCTGAGGAAGGGGAACTTAGACTCCAGATGCCCGTCTATTAGTCATGCTAGAGCTGTGGGGTTTTTTTTTTGGACTGGATTCCTGTCACTCCTGTGGGTGATGAGCCAGAGTGCCCCTTGGCCAGCACCTGTTTGCCCTGGTCTGTTGAGAATTCTGTGCGAGAGGGGTGGGGTGGGGTGAGAAATCCAAGGGGTGGGTCCCTAGTATGTAAGTTACAGGTCAACATCAGTAGTTGTCACCCTCCTTGGCTTATTCACCTTTCTACACTTCAGTAGATGGATGATGACCTTTCAGTGGGAAACCCAGAATCGGGAAGAGCAGTACTTTTCCTAGAACCACTGGGTTTACAGACAAAATTATGATTCTTTTTATATAGGAATGGTGGAATTTTGTAAGTTCTTGCCAAAGGTTTGGGACATGGCATTGCTGAATGCTTGTCACTTCCTCATTTGTATAAGTTCCCTCCCTCCCTTGTGGCCTAAACCTATGACTTAATGAATCAAGTTGGGGTAAGTCATAATTGCTGGTTTAAAATATCAGAAGATTGAATTCAGAGACAAGTCTTGTGGGCCCTTAGATTTCGCCTCCAGCACCCCTCCATCTCCTGCCTGCTGGTCCTCCTATGTTTTCAGGCCTGTTGTGAGGTTTGTGTCTTTTCATCAGGGACCAGCACAGCTCAGCTCCTCGTGGGTCACGTGCCCTTGTCCTTGGAGACAGTTCGCTCTCTTGCATCTGTGCCCATTTTTCAAAAATGGCTTTTCCATCAGGCACCTCGGAAGCCATGGTTACTTCTCAACGGCTGCTGTTTCCCTACAGGACAGCTGACTGCACAGTCACGCCAGCCGTGACCCTGGCCAGCTTGGCGGAGCTTGGTGGCCTTGCTAATGAGATGAGTCACACTCGTGCACCCCCCTGACTTTTCTGATGCCATGTGACTCTCACATGGGGAATAGGAATGGCCCTTGAGAAATCTTTATGCAAGAGGTTTTACATTTTTTCAAGATTCTGAGGTGATTTTCCTTAAAGTATGCACATTTCTTGCTTTTTACTTAAACTCAAGGACAAGATACTCATTCTTGCTCCTCCTCCTTACGGTTTTTTTTTTTTTTCACATTACTCATGGTGTGCTGATATTAATTAACCTAAGCAGATATGGAACTGTTCTTTCATTATTTACACCTGACTCAGTTCCTTATCCTGATGTGTAAAAATAGAGCCTTAGTAATTATAGACTCACATACTATCTTGCTTTCTTCTACACTGGTCGATAGTGATTCTTGTATGGAACTATCACTTCCTCTTAATAAATAATCTATCAGGAAGTAGAAATCATGTAAGTAATTTCTATTACCTTCTTTGCTGACTGACTTCACAAGTCCGTTTTGGACTTTGTTGTTGTTCACTTGCTAAGTCGTGTCCAGCTCTTCTGCGCCCCCATGGACTGCTGGAGGTTGTTCAGACTCATGTCCATTGAGTCGGTGATGCCATCCAACTGTCTCATCCTCTGCCTCCTGCTTCTCCTCCTGCCCTCAGTATTTCCCAGCATCAGGATCTTTTCCAATATGAAGTCAGCTCTTCACATCAGGTGGCCAAAGTATTGGAGCTTCATCTTCAGTATCAGTCCTTCCAGTGAATATTTAGGGTTGATTTCCTTTAGGATTGACTGGTTTGATTGCCTTTCTGTCCAAGGGACTCTCAAGAGTCTTTTCTAGCATTGAGCTTTGGGTTTATTTTAATTAATGTTTTTCAAAATGCTCTACTAACCAGTGCCTCTGGCTTTTACTTCATTTGGCAGGTACTGTTGGAAGCTTCTGTGAATGAGGCTTGAGTGGGCGTTTTTTGCTGTTGAAATTTGTGTTATCCCTGAGGCCCTAATGAACCATTTTCTGTTGACTTTTGCAGGTATTTTCACAGTCCTGCATTTGGTATGGAGAGTGTGGAATCGCATCTGGAGATAAGAGGTACAACTGCAGATATTCTGGGCCGCCAAAGCCATTGCCAGAGGACGGCTATGACCTAGTGCAGGTGAGTGAGTAGTCTTGGGCATTGGGAACACAAAACACTAATCAGAGATCCTCTGCAATTACACCGTAAGTATTCCCGTGGGGTGGGGTAGGGATGGAATGAATGGGCTTCTCTTGTCCCAGACTCTTACCTGTAGCACAGAGAAGATAATATACTAACTCTGCAGGCATCATTTTTCTGGGGTTGACCATGCCTTGCTCATAAAGTTTCCTAGTAGCAGGTTACTACTGAGGGACTTGGTCTTGATACTCCCATGTTGCTCTTTGCAGCTTCTGCAAAATACAGTCAGAGTTAGCTCCTTTTGTTCCTAGATTTCAGGACTCGAGTGGACAAGGATGCTGAGTGGCTGTGACTTGCTTGTCCTCTGTTCACTTTAGTGGTTCCTCCAGTTTCCACCGAGAGCCTGTGACCTTTGACTGCCGCCAGGAATCTGTTCCTTGTCTCTTTTACCATCCCTGATAGACCGGGATATTAGAAAAGAACTGGAAGAATCCAGGTTAAAAGACTGGCTTTAGAGGCTGCAGTTATCTAAAATCCAGCTGACAGGGCAGCAGGTCTTCTGGACTTATTTGCTTCTTCCATCAGAATTTTTAAAGGCATTTAACTTTCCCTGGAGTGACTCACAGAAAATAGCATTCTGGTTAAACATAACCAAATAATCTAAAAAGAGGTAAAGTGATTGTCACGGAAAGAAAGTGAGCTTCCCAATAAGAAAAAAAAATTGAAATGTCTCTATTGCCTCTATTTTTGTGAATCCCTGGTTATCTAGAGGAAATTTGATTGCCTTTTAAAAGAATTCTGCACAAACTTTGCAAATAGGTGTGCCACCCTTGTGTACCTATAAAAAGATGATGTGCATAAAGTAGTCTCCTCTTTGAGGAGTGTTTGTGTTTATTTAACTCGGCTACTCTGATGTTCATGTTTTCTCTCCCGAAAGGAGCTCTGTCCAGGGTTCTTCTTTGGCAATGTCAGTCTTTGCTGTGATGTCCAGCAGCTTCACACACTGAAGGACAACCTGCAGCTGCCTCTGCAGTTTCTGTCCAGGTGGGTTGACCGCCAGGCATGCAAAGAAAATGGGTCTAAAAGTTAGTTCTTGTTTCATTTTAAGAATGCTATCTTAGGGCCTCTCAGAGATAAAGAAGAACTTCTGATAAAGTAGTAATGATCAGACTTCGTTCTCGCTCTCGTTACATTCAGAGTTGCTACTTGGTTTGCTTCTGAGATGTCTTCACCCCAAAGGGGACCTGCACTGGGGTCTGGGTCTTTTCAGACTTGAGCCCCTTTGCACGGTGGAGAGGAGAGGCTCCGGGGATCCTGCCTGGGTCTCTGAGCCAAGACCCTCCTCCTCACAGTCCTCTGCATCGCCTCCCTCCCCTGTTTTGTGCGAGGTTCGCTCTTCCTCATCGGAGCCTGCCTTTGGTGACTGCTCACAAGCCTGTTCTGGCAGAGTCGGCTGGTTTTGTCGAAGTTAGTTTGCTGTCCATTATGTTCTCTGTAACTGGGACAGTGAAAAGGGGCGCGTAAAAGGTGTTCTCCAGGCTTACCCAGCAGTTTTCAAATGTGGGAAGAACGAGCTGGTGGCGGTCTTCAGAGCAGCACATTGTGAGCACCCTGATGAAGGTGGATGGAAGGACATGTGCTCCTCTGTGCAGGTCTCACTGCAGGTGACAGGGCTCAAGGGGGCATCCTTGTTTCTTCCCAGATTTTCAGTTGACAGTGCAGAGCAGAAAACCATCCCTCTGTATGTTCTCTCAGGGTGACATACAATGTAGTAATAGATCTAATTAGATCATCAGAGTTGAGACTCTAATCGGGCCAGTGTATCTTATGGAAGGAAATCTCATGGCTGTTGCTAGAGCCAGATTGAAGCTGTCATTCGGCCAAATACATTTATTTAGCATCTGCTGTACGTGAGGCATTATGGGCATAAACATCAAAAGATAGCCAGGTATTTCCCGTGTTGTCAGAGGTAGCAAAGCTTTACTTATAATAGCAATGAGATGCTAATATGGAATATTATGCAGCTTTCCAAACTGATGACTGTAGAAGTTAAATGGAGTAACATGGAGAGACGTTTGTAATTTATGGAAAGTGGTAGGAAGCAGTGCACCCCAGGAGCGATTTCTGTTCAGGTGGTGTAATTGTCATTCCTGTCTGTCACAGTAAAGCGTGGGACTCCTGAGAGCAAGTCAATGTGTGTGTCTGCTCCTTCACTACACGGGAGGCTTTTGTTTTATTTTTGGCTGCGCCATGCAGCGTGTGGGATCTTAGTTTAGTTCTCTGACCAGGGATAGAACCCATGCCTCCTAACCTTGAAAGCAAGGAGTTTTAACCACCAGACTGCCAGGAAAGTCCCACGAGACCAGCAGCTTTGAAGGTCGAGACCAGACCTTCCTCATGTCACGTGTGGTCATCTAGATGGGAGCAGAATGGGGGGCAATCTTGGTTGGTTGTGTTGCAAGAATGCAAGCCTGATGAAGCAATAGCTTTTGCAGATAACAGGGAACTAAAGGGGAAGACAGAGGTCTTCTGCCACATAACTGGTCAACATTAGAAGCATCGCAGTGGACAACTTGTGGTTCTTATGAAAACCGGGTGCTTCTGAAATGCATGTAGCTGGAGACCACCACTGATGTTCTTTTTATCTTCTCTAATCATGGGGAATCCTCTTGTGTTTAGAGATGGCCTAAGGTTATCTGGGGCTTGAAAGAGAGCCCTTCAGTAGGTTATGAGATGAAAGCACTAATGTGTATATCTCATTTTTCCCCCTTTATATTCTCAATCAGAATGTCACCATGGTAGTCCTAAGTCCTTTTGGCTTCAAGATACAGAAAACATGACCAGATTATAAAGTGCAGGATTCAGAGAGCATTTGTCTCTTGAAATTACATCTGGGCAGCACAAATGTTAGTAATTAGGGTGGTTTTTAAAGAGGTGTCTTTATTTTAACGTGAGGTTTTAGATTTGGAATTGCTGGGTTTAATATATCCTCATGGTAATCCATTTGCCAGTTTACGATAAATTTTAAGTAGTCTTTGTGTATTTTAAATCATCTTTTTGCTGGCCCTGCTATCCATGAGATCATTCAAAATAGTTTGCTTTTTCTTTAGATGTCCATCCTGTTTTTATAACCTTATGAACCTGTTTTGCGAGCTGACATGTAGCCCTCGACAAAGTCAGTTTCTGAACGTTACAGCAACTGAAGATTATGTTGATCCTTCTACAAACCAGACGAAAACAAATGTAAAAGAATTACAGTACTATGTTGGGGAGAGTTTTGCCAATGGTAAGTAAACTTTTAAGTTATCCCCTTTTATATTTGATATCAGGACAGTGGATCAAGTTATCCTGTTAGCTCTGTGAAAAAGGACAGTTTTCAGTTCCGTTAGCACTGAAATGCCAATGGAAATGTGAGTTGTTGCTTTGCTTGTCTTCTGGGACTTGAGCTACAACCTATGAAACAATCTCCTTAAAGTATTTACTTTAACTCCTTCCTAACTCTTAAGTTCCCTCATGGAAATTTTTAGTTTGTGCAAGTTTATTTCTATACATTTTAGGAACCATTTGGACTTTGGTTCTATTGGACATGAAATGCATAACTTCATGAATTATTGCAAGACTGCAGAGATGGGGTGGAAGGGAGACCTAGTTGGCAGAGGAGAGATTTTGCCTGTGAAGAAGCCAGTCACCATAAGGGAAATTAAGCAGATGTGACAAACAGGAGAATGATATCCCAGGAACTGAAGATCATAGAACAGTCTGAAAAAGACCGTGTCATGTTTGTTGAAAATGACTGAAATAAGAGTTCTGAAAGAATAGGACACTAGGGAAAGAGAATGAACAGATTAAAAATCGAACCAACTGGATCTGTTAATGAGAAACAGTCATGTAAGTGGATTAAAAGATAGAAGATTAGATGCAGCTTAATAAAGAATGTGCCCCAAAACAATAAAATGAGAGAATAAGAATTCAACAAAGTTGTTGACTATAAGAGCAACTATAGTCAATTACTATAACAATCAATTAAAAATGTAACCAAAAAATTTAATAAAAAACTTATGCTTTGACGGATACCATCAAAAGAGGCAAAAGTATTTGCAAAGCATGTATTTAATGAAGGACTTGTATCTATAATATATAAAGACCTCTGACAACTCAGTAAGAAAGTAACCCAGTTAAAAATGGGCAGAGGATTGGAGCAAACATTTCTCCAAGGATGTTATACAAATAGCCAATAAGTTTATGAAAAGATACTTGAAATCAGTCATCAGGGAAATGCAAATCAAAACCACGACGAGGTACCACTTGACAGCCAGTAGGGTGGCTAGAATAAAAAAAGATAAGTTCTGGTAGGTATTTGGAGAAATCAGAACCCTCATACATAGCTGGTGGAAATGCAAAACAGTGTAGTCACTTTGAAAAACAGTCTGGCAGTTCCTGAAGCAATTAAACATGGAGTTACCATATGACCCAGTAATTCCACTCACGAGAAATGAAAACATATCCTAATAGCCAAAAGGTGGCTATATGAAACAGCTCTATAGTACCATGGCTATATATCCATCAACTGATATATCGATAGATAGATAAACAAAATGTGGTATATCCATATGATGGAATATTATTTGACCATAAAAAGGAATAAAATAAGGATTCATGCTGCAATGAGGATAGACCCTGAAAACATCATGCTAAGTGGTAGAAGCCAGTCACAAAAGACTATACATGATTTCATTTATATGAAGTGTCCAGAACAGGCAAAGCTGTAGACACAGAAGTAGATTAATAGTTGCTTAGGGCTTCAGGGGATGGGGAGTTAAGGGAGCATTAGTTAAAGGTCCTGGGTTTCTTTTCTAAGGTGATGAAGATGTTTTAGAATTGACTATGGTGAAGATTTCTCATATCTATGAATATGCTAAAAGCCATCAAGCTGTAACTTTAAATTGGTGAATTGTATGTGAATTATCTCAATAAAGGTATAAAAAAAGGAATTCGTAACTAAATATAGCTCATTTTAAAAACTATAAAATCTGAATGACAGGTATCTTAAATGCAAGTAGAGAAAAAGTGGAAATCACTTCAAAAGAACGACAATTGGAGATTTTCTACCCAGCAAAGATAGAGGCCCAAAAGCAGTGGGATTATCACACTTCTGAAAAAAACTATTGCTCTAGCTAATCTGCCTTTCAAGAGTAAGGGTAAAACTCAGTGAGTTTCTAAGTATCTCCCTAAAGTTTAGGGGAAGAAGGTTTTAGGAAGTTTCTAACAAGCAGGGACTGGCAATTGAATATTAATATAAGACCCATTGAAGCCTAGTGTACTACAGTCCATGGAGCACAGAGTCCGACACGACTTAGCAACTAACCAACAAAAACAAGTAAGACCTATTACTACTGCTTTCTTACGTGCACAATGTCATTGACGTTGCTATTTCATGTGTCTTTATGTGTACTAAAATAAGGCTCCGGAAGAGAGTGTTACTCAGTTCATTCACAGGTGAGCTCTGTCCCGAAACCAGTCTTTACCCTGGAGGTTCCATCATTCGCCAGCGGTGGTTTCTTGGACGAGCTGCGCTGGCTGAGGAGGCCCTGACGGTCTTGCTTCTCCCTCCGTGGCCTTCAGTGTTTCCTTCCCTGCGCGGGGGTGGCAGCTCTCCAGGCCCCTGTGCACTGGGATGGCCACGGCTTGTCCTGCCTTTGACTTTGAATTGCTTGGAATCCGGCCTCGCCTGTCGCTTGCAGGGTGACAGGCCAGTGTCAGAGGTGACCGCCGTTCCTTCCCTTAGCGGCTGCTGTCCGGAGTCCCCGCCCTGCCTGCAGTGGGTCTGGGTTTCCACGTTCACACGTGGGAGGCCCCCGTCAGCTCTCAGCCGGGAAGTTCCAGCAGCGCCGTTTCATCCTCTCCCTTCCTCCCCCGCCAGCCATGTACAACGCCTGCCGGGATGTGGAGGCCCCCTCGAGCAACGAGAAGGCCCTGGGGTTGCTGTGCGGCCGCGAGGCCAGCGCCTGCAACGCTACCAACTGGATCGAGTACATGTTCAACAAGGACAATGGCCAGGCGCCCTTCACCATCACCCCCGTCTTTTCAGGTGGGGACAGAGGTGCACCCCCACCCCCCCGCCCCAGGTTTGGTGTATTGTACTTAACGTTTTTTTTTTAAAGCCCAGGAAGCCTAACCTGCAATAGCAAGATGAATTCAGATCAGTAGGTCCTGGAGTTCCTCCAGCGAGAGGTAGCTGGAGAGGTAACCCCTGGGTTATCAGGGGCGGGATGAGCGGGCGGAGGAGGAAGGATTGCCTTCAGGCGTTGATACTTACTTGAAGGAATAAGTCGTTTGTAAAAAGGAGCCTTTTCAAAAAATAAAATGGATAACTAATAAGGATCTGCTGTAGAGCCCAGGGACCTCTGCTGAGTGTTACGTGGCATCTGAGGGAGGATGGATGCAGGTGTAGGTGTGGCTGAGTCTCTTTGCCTTCCACCTGAAACTGTAACACTGTTAATCGGCCATACTCCAAGACAAAGTAAAAAATGTAAAATAAAAAAAAAGGAGCCTTTTCAGCAGCTCAGCCTTAGTATTAAACTAGCTCGTCAGTGGAGATAAACACTTGATTGAACGTTTACCCTGAAATGTGGTGGACTTGAATGTTGGTGATGAACCCTGTGCCCAGAGTTACTGAGGTTAACTTAAAAATTTTGCAGGACTGAATAGCAAAGCACAACTCGATCACCCAGAAGCCTCCAGTCTCTCTCATTCTTCCGGTTGCATGACTTCTTTCAGTGTGCTTATCATTGCGTTAACACACAATTTAATGCAACCCTTGTAATTAGTTTTTTTTAATGGAGAGTCTCACCACGCTCCTTCCCGCAGATCTCCCGGCCCATGGGATGGAGCCCATGAGCAACGCCACCAAGGGCTGTGACGAGCCGGTGGACGAGGTCACGGGGCCGTGCAGCTGCCAAGATTGCTCGGCCGTCTGCGGTCCCAAGCCCCGGCCCCCACCCCCTCCTGTTCCCTGGAGGATCCTGGGCCTCGACGCCATGTACGTCATCATGTGGAGCAGCTACATGGCTTTCCTGCTCGTGTTTTTTGGAGCGTTCTTTGCCATGTGGTGCTACAGGTAATCCGTTTTGTTTCCTACCCCGCCCCAGACAAGAAGGGCACACTTCACCCAGTGGCATTTCTAAGCTTTCACTTGGTAGACTTTGGTTCATTAGAATAAGAACAAAGATCTGCGTTAATACAATTCCATGATTTGCTTATGTCCTGCAACTAGTCAACACTCAAAAGCCTATTTAGACATTGAGATGTTTAAAGTTAGTTTCATTGGTTTATTCAAAATGGCGTGTGATTTAAAAGACCCATTCTCTAACAGAAGGTCTGCTGAGCCAAATCTGATTCAAATCCTTTTAAATGCGGTACTGTAGTCCTTTTAGATACCTGCGTCTTGACTTAGGACAACATGTTTATTTAAACCTTTGTCTTTGAAATAATTTTAGACTTACTAAAAGGGTGCAGAAATAGAGTTTATTTATATCTCTACTGGCTTCCTCTAATGTTACCACTCACATCACCCATGGTATATAATTTAATCAAAACCATAAAAATGACGTTGGTATACCATTATTGGTTAAACCACAGTCCTTAAGTTTTACCAGTTTTTCCTCTAAGGTTCTTCCTTTTTCTGTTTCGTGACCCCATGTCATATTCACGTCTTGTTTTATTCGTCTCCTTCAATCCATGGCAGTTTTTCATCTTTCTTTTTCTTTTATGACCTTGGCACTTTTGATGAGTGCTGGTCAGTTATTTTGATTGTACCCTGATTTGGTTTTATCTGATGTTTTCTCATGATGAGGTGGAGGTTTTTGACAACATCACAGACGCAATGTGTCTTTCTCAGTCAACGGCTTATGATGCCAGTATGTCTCATCACTGGTGATATTAGCCTACATCATTTGGTTTAGAAGGTGTCTGCTGGGTTTCTCCACTGTGAAGCTACTGTTTCTTCCTTTGGAATTGATAAACATCTTTTGGGAGCTGTGTTGAGACTGTGCTAATACCTCATTTCTCCTCAAACTGTCGCCTGCTAATTTTAGCATCCATCTGTGGGTCTTCAACACTTAACTCTTGTGGTTTTTGCCTAATGGTGATATTTCATTTCCCTCATTCCTTCTCCATTTACTAACTGGACTTACTCTGTTATTCCTTCTCCCCTACTTACTTAACCAATAGTTATTTATTTATGTTTACATAATGGACTTAAAAAAACTGTGATCTCTGTTCAGTACCATCATTTATCTTTTTGCTCAGATCTTCCCAATTTTGACCACTGGCACCACCTTCTGCTGGTTCCTGTGTATTTTTTAAGCATGCCCTCACCTTTCTCAAGCTTGTTCTTTTTTCTGGAATCCCAGGATGTTTTCATATTTTCCCTGCCCCAGCCCTAGAAGCACCCTCTTCTGCAAAGAACCCTGGTTCCTTTCACTGGAAAAGGGTGTTTAGAAACCAAGATCTAGGCTCCAGGTGTGCTCATTGTTCCTGGAATATAGTGTTCACTGTGTTTTTAAGGGACCTAAAACTTTTAAATGTGAGTGAGGGCTACAAGGTGAAGTTATCTTCTTAATACTGTCTTAAATTTTCCCTGAGACTAGTGAGCAGAGAGACCCGGGGCAAGGGAACTTCAGGAAAGGAAGGCACCAGTTAGGAAGGAAGCAAACAGGCTGAGGAAGTAAGCTTTTAACAGGGTTGTGGGAATGTCAGGAACAGTCTCATGATGCTGAAGTCCACTAACATGACTTACATGCTTTTATCTTTCAGAAAACGGTATTTTGTCTCTGAGTATACCCCCATTGATGGCAATATACCTTTCTCTGTAAACGCCAGTGACAAAGGTAGGCACATTTGTGCTTAAGTAAGAGGGTTGGAGCCGTGTTGGCAGGAGAGTGTTTATTTCTTTAACGTTTACGCGCCTCTTCTGGGAGCAGCACTGAGCTCGTGCTGGGGTCGCGACTGCGATGGAGATACAGTCCCTGTGTTTGCGGCACTGACAGCCTGAAACGGGGTGGCGGATGGGAAGCTCCTGGTTCATAGTATCTGGAGAGCGATGCTGGCCTGGGGTGAGAGCAGGGGCTCAGGAACAGTTGGAGGGAACTGCTTTGGCTGGAACGCTCAGAGCACTTTGCTTTTCCGAGGCTTATGTGTGAGTCCTGTCCCTCTCAGGGGGCTGGTGGTCACTGTTGGCAGGTGAGCAGGGCCTCCAGGAGACAGGTAGCTGGGCGGGGTGGGGGATGGTCTCATGCACGTCCCTGGGTGTCCCGCCACATGCAGTGGTAGTTAACACTCTTCCCTGTTCCGACTTTCAGGAATGGCTTGGCTCTTAACCTTTACCCTCCTTTCCTCTCCTGCTCTTCCAGGGGGACCAACCTGCTGTGACCCTCTGGGCGCTGCCTTCGAGGCCCATCTGCGGCGGCTCTTCGAACGGTGGGGCTCCTTCTGCGTGAGGCACCCCGGCTGTGTCGTGTTCTTCTCCGTGGCCTTCATCGCTGCCTGTTCCTCGGGCCTGGTGTTCATCCAGGTCACAACCGACCCGGTGGACCTCTGGTCGGCCCCCGGCAGCCAGGCGCGCCGGGAGAAGGAATACTTCGACACGCACTTCGGGCCCTTCTTCCGCACCGAGCAGCTCATCATCCGGGCCCCCCACACGCCGCCGCATACGTACGAGCCCTACCCCTCGGGAGCCGATGTACCCTTCGGGCCTCCCCTCGCCATAGACATTCTGCACCAGGTAATCGGCTCTTGGCAGAAATCACTTCCGGGGACCCAACACCGGGCCAGCTTTTGACCAGTTCACTTGATGTGGGTTTCGGGCTGAGTGTGATGGTTTATCTAGTAAACCTTAGTGATAAGACACTTTTCACTTACTTTCAAAAAAGTGATCAGTGTTGAACTTAATGAAAAATCTGCTGTAGACTGCTTTTGTGTTTATTTCATACAGTAGGTCTTGCTTGAAATTGAGAAGAGCATTTCTCTACTGAAACACAATGTATTTATTAATATACTCACCTTAGGAACTTACGAATTTTTTTTCACTAGTAATTGAAAAGTAATACACCAGGACCTAAAGGAATAAAGCCTCTCGTGTTGTCCTGGAGACCTCGGAGGGGCTGCTGGATCACTGCAGACCGCCCCCACCACCACAGGACTGACCTTGTCACTGCCTGAATGTGGGCCCCTGGCCTGCGTTTGGAATAAGATCCACCCCATGGTCCTACAGAGTCCTTTAAATGTGCCCATCCTCTCCTCCCACACTTGCCCTGGAGAGCTGTCTGTAAATTAGCTGCCTCCCTCTTATTTCTTAATGAACAGTTGTACAGTTGCATACTTTTTCCTTTCAACATTGCTCTTGCCCTACAGAATGTCTGATTGAGAAAACATCAGCATGTTTCCAAGAGTCTAATAGAATCTCTTTTGCACCTGGTGACCGTTGCTTTCTCCCAGCTTATTGCAAAAGGTGCACATGTTGTCATTTACCTCCTGGAGTGTATTTGTATTCTCTACTAAAAAATACGAGAATATACATAAATAAGCGTAGTATGGAGCAAGGTGGTGTTTGTTGGGGGTGGGAGGGCCTGTCAGGAAGAACCAGCAGATGACCCAGGCTCCCCTTGGCGGTCACTGTTTCTCCAGGTGGGAGGGCACATGTTGGTGTGTCCTGTGCTGGGATGTGGCCTGTCGTGGTGTCCCCTCCCCCTCTCTCCGAGTGCCCCAGTTTGCTGATCCTCAGCAAAATTATAGTAAATTAAAAAAATTTTTCACCCTCATTTATCTCAGTCTTCTCCCCTGTTTCAGGAAGAAGTTTCCCCAAAGACTCTTTATCTTCTAACCTCCCCCCCTCCCCCTAGAGCAGTAAGAGTTAATCAGCATCTGAGGGAAAACCGATGTATTTCTGGGTTTGTTTATTTTAAAAAATCCTCTTTCAGGTCCTTGACTTACAAACCGCCATCGAGAGCATCACTGCTTCTTACAACAATGAGACTGTGGGCCTGCGGGACATCTGCGTGGCACCTCTCTCGCCGTACAACCAGAACTGCACCATCCTGAGCGTGCTGAACTACTTCCAAAACAGCCACTCCGTGCTGGACCACCAAGTCGGGGACGACTTCTTCGTGTACGCGGATTACCACACGCACTTCCTCTACTGTGCCCGGTACGTGGCGGGGGCGGTCCTTCCTCCGTCCCTCCAGCAGGTAACGCCTGCCGTGGTCACACGCTGCTGTAGGTGCTAGAGCCCCGGGAGGGAGCAAACAGCAGGACCCTCACCGTGAAGCCTTTGTTCTGATGGAGGGAGACAGCCGGTGAATGGTAGATACTCGGCCTGATGCCAGGTCAGGGCAGCGCCAGGTCCAGGTGACGCCATGGGGGAAGGAAGCCGGGCGAGGGTGGGCTTGCAGGGGAGGTGCCACTCCAAGTGCAGCGGAGCCTGCCCAGCGGAGGGGAACAGAGGGAGCCTGTGAGAGTCAGGGAAAAGCTTTCCAAGCAGATGGACAGCAGGTGCAAAGGCCCTGGCGTGGAGTGTTCACCATGTGTCATCGAGGTACCTCCCAGCCCCTAACTCCCTCCCAGCTGGATTACACCTTGCTGCATCTGCTATACCACCCCAAGCATTTCTGAGCCGGTTTCTTGCTGCAAAGACAGAAGCCTCTAATGCCTTTTCTTATCTTTCAAATATAAATTGATTCCACAACACTGACTTTGCAAAACATGCGGCGTCCCCTCGAGGGGTGGGGGGTGGACTGGAGTTCAGTTTAGATGGGAGACCACTGAAGTGGCTTCGCGTCAGAGGCTTGTCTGGCTGCACAGGCCAGCGTGTGGTTTGAGTTAGGCACAGAGGAGCCGCGCGGGGTGACCTGTGAGGCGACCTTTAGGCCTGCCCTGTGGCAGGAGGAGCAGCTCGCTTCTCTGCCCTCCCTGGACGCCCTGTCGCTTGGCCTGACCTGGCCCACAGACAGCTGTCCGGCCACTCAGACAGCCACTGTGGCTGTTCATTCGTTACAGAAGCAGAGAGAGTGCTCCCCGTCACCTTTGAACGTGCTGCTCAATTAACCACGTCTCCACAGCCAAGTGCTCTGACTTCTGGCCCAGTTCAGTGACCTGAGGTTCCATCTGTTTTTGTTACTGGAGTGTGGCTGACTCTAGGTGTTTGTGCTGTATTTATTGTCTTCAGGAGGTAACCTCTATAAACATGAGCCCTTGAAGCAATAAGTGTAGCCCGTGTATCCCCAAACGAGCATTCTCTGAAGGGCAGGTAGTACAGGGCAGCCAGGGGCATTAGAGAAAAAAAAAGGTTTTGCATTATATAACTTTAATATTTAAAGAAAAAAAAATTTACTTTCCGTTTTACAAAATAAAACAGAAGTTTGGCAGTGGGGGAGACGCACAAGATGGGTGTATCATCCGAGGGGAGCGTGGTTCGTCCAGGTGTGGGAACACTGCTGGGAGCACCCCGTCTCCTGTGAGGCGGCCTCTATGTGGTCTGTGGTCACGCCTGTGTGTCTCCAGCTTTGAGTTACTTCACCCTCCGGCTTTCTCTGGGCTTGTCCCCTGGTTCCCTGGTTAATACCCCAGCAGCACGTAAAGGCATCAACACCTACCACTTATGGGCTCCCCGGACTCTTCCTCACATGACTCTGTGGATGTTAACTGCGCGATGAGCTCTCAAGCCCACGATGTGGTGGCATAGCCCCACGTGTGTGGGTGGACAGGACCTAGCTGACTGCAGCCCTGTAGCCTGTTTGCCCCAAGCATTGACCTGACCTTCTGTGGCTTGAGTCCGTCCCCAGGCACTGAAGGACGGTGGTTCAGGTTATATATGAGGTTATATATGACATATATATATATCAGATTATATATAAGGGAGGTGGTTCAGATTATATATGAGGGCCTTCATGTGCGCCCAGAGTCCAGCTGACACCTCTTCTGAAACACTGGTTGTCTGTCTGTCGGCCCTGCGCTGCTGGCATCCCTGCCCAGTCTCCAGACCTCTCGCTGTTTTGCCACCGAGTTATGTTTGCCAAACAGTCCTTGATCTCCCTTTCCTTTGATTGCTGCCAGGTGCCGACAGAATATAAACCCCAGCCGTGGTCACGACACTTACCCCCTCCTTGCATTGCTTCCCTCCTCCTTCGCAGCCCCAGCCCCTCCTTGGGTACCCCACGCACAGACCCAGGACTTCCTGTGGTCCCACAGGGACTGTCTGTCCTCTTCTTTCCTCATGCTCGCTCTTCTCTTCCTGCTGGTGTGCTGCCTGGACGCCTTCACCTGCTCCCGTGCAGGTGACTTCTCCCTGCTCCTCAGAGGCCGGGTCTGTACATAAAGTTCTCTCCATAGTGACAGCTTCACCACGTATTGGCAGCTCCCCCCTGTGCACCAGCTGATGTCAGCCACATCCCACTGTATTTGCCTGCCTCTCTCTCAGCGACTCTGAGTTCCCAAAAGCAAATACTGAACTGTGTCATTCACCCAAGGGGACCTCAGGCCCATGTTCTTAATCAGCCTCGTGACTGTTGTGGAAACATCTGGGTCTCCGTGATGTGTTGAGGTCGTTCTGATTGGAAGGTGTTCTCTGAATTCCCGGCAGGGCTCCTGCCTCTCTGAATGACACCAGTTTGCTCCACGATCCTTGCCTGGGGACGTTTGGTGGCCCAGTGTTCCCGTGGCTTGTGCTTGGAGGCTATGATGGTAAGTGAGAGAAGCTTTTACTCTTCTTACCGGATAAAGCAATCTTGGTTCTGTCGTTAACACTCAGGTGGTAATTATGAGGATTCATCAAACACTCACTAACTACCCAATATATTGCATACCAAATACCATATCTCCTTTGGCTTTAGGTCTTATTGTGCGTATGGAGGAAGCAGTTTTAGCCATTTTTAGGTTACTTTCTGGGAAGCTGTCAACAGCTAAGGACATTTTCCCAGAACAGTGTCACTGTTAACATCCACATAATATGTTGCTCAGTCTCAAGTTCATGGGACCCTTGAAACTCATCAAGAGAGCCCCCAACGAGTCTATGGACCTTGGATTAAAAACATCAGTAATGGAGAAGAGACATGTGAGATATAGGGGGAAAGAAAACAGATTTTTTTTTTTCCCTTCTAAACCAGTTGGACACTTCCAGTGGGAGGAGCAGTGGGGCTTTGCTCAGATTACTCCAGGTAGATGGGGTAATAACTCAAGTGGCAGCTTTGGCTTCTGAAGCCTAATTATAAGCAGCTCAACAGGTTTTTCTCCAGCCCATTGAAGAGGCCAGATGTTCTTCTAATCTGGTGGGAAGGGAGAGATTGTGAGCTATAAAGTAATTTTTAGATGGAGAAGGCATTTCTAAGCAGGACACACAATGGGAAGCCACAAAAGGAAACCCTGATGAGTTTGGCTGTGTGAGAATTTAAAGTTCTGTGTAGAGAACAAACAAAGTTTTAAGAAACTGAACAAATGGCCAGTTGGAGCAGGAAAAATGTTAGTGTATGTAACAGTGTTTCCTTAATACATAGAGAGCTCTTGAGGAAATAAGACAAGGTCAGCCCCCCAAAAGAAGTGGGCAGAGCCCTATGCGTGTTAATAAGAGAAGACAAAGGGCTTTTAATTATATGGAGAAAATGCTGAACCTTACTTTAAGCTAGTGAAACATCTCTCACTTCAGTCTTTCACGTAACAAACAGATTAGCAAAGATCTAAAGTGAAAGCATTAGTCACTCAGTGGTGTCTGACTCTTTGAAACCCCATGGACTGTAGGCTGCTAGGCTCCTCTGTCAGTGGGATTTCCCAGGCAAGAATACTGGAGTAGGTTGCCATTTTCTCCTCCAGGGGATCTTCCCAACTCAGGGATCAAACCCCGGTTTCTTGCATTGCAGGCAGAGTCTTTACAGCCTGCTGGGCTTCCATGGTGGCTCAGATGTTAAAGCAAAGATCTGAGAATTTGACAAAACCCTGTGTGCATGAAGCCCTGCCGTGGGCAAACTGCATTTTGGTGGGAGTGTAAATGGTTCTAGAATATAAGCTCTAGGAAGGTTGAGATTTTTAATTTCTGTTGCTCATTAATGTATCCACATTCCCTGAAATAACACTGGCACATAGTAGGTCTCAGCAGATACTTTGTTGAATAAAGAAATGAAAAATAGGATGGCATCTTTGGAGGGCAGTTTGGGAGATCCATCCAAATTAAAAATGCACATTTTTTTTTTCTGAATTCTGAGTGCTTGTAAGATTTGGTCCTACAAATATGGATTTTATGTGTTACAAATATCAGGTTAATTTTTGTAGTAATTCTACTTATAATACCAAAAAAAAAAAAAAAAAGAAAAACTTGGCAAAGATATCCATCAGCTGGAGATAGAGTTGAACTGTGCTAGAAAACATCATAAGCAGAAACAAGAATAAGGAAGTGCTGTGTCTATTAAAGCAGCATTCTCAGGATATAAATTTAAAGGCAGCATTTGCAGAAGGGTGTGTTACTATTTGTGTGAACAAGAAGGAAAGGGGAAGGCTGTGCTTGTGCACGTGGTCTGTGGCTGGAAGGGGCTGCAGCCGTCACGGTGTGAGGAGGAGAGCTAAGACACAGATGGGGACAGAAGGAGGAGAGACTTTTCCCCGAACACCTGTCCACTTTGTTTGAAATCGTCACCCAGCACGTGCTCGGTAGTCATGATAAAATGACAATTGTGTCTACATTTGCTCGAGAGTCCCCTTTTCTCCCTGGCTGAACTACACAAGCACCAGGTCAAGTGACCTCCCATTTTGTTCCACGAGCTCAGGCTTGTTTAGGCTTCAGGCCCATGAAGACCCATGAGAAACCGGGCACCTAGCCAGCTTGTGATTTTTTCCCCCCCTCGTATTGATCTGGTTTTCTGCACACTTATAATCTGCTTTTTGATGTCACCTTTTTCCTTTCTAGATCAAAACTACAATAACGCCACAGCCCTTGTGATTACCTTTCCTGTCAATAATTACTATAACGATACAGAGAAGCTCCAGAGGGCCCAGGCCTGGGAAAGAGAGTGAGTTGCTCACAGAGTCGGTAAACCAGCTGCTCTTCTCAAAGGAAGGTGGACGCTAGCGTCCATTGATGATGCTAACATCATTTATATGACATTCAGCTAAATTAACCAACATCAGATCTAAGTCATGCCATTTTTTTTCACTTGGTTCTAGTGATACTGTGAAAAATATATAAATTAATTTTCTTGTAAACATTCTTTAAATACATAGTCCTGCAACAGGAATGCACAGGTATCTATGCAGAAATGCTCCTTTAGTTGTTTTCTAACAGCTAAAACCTGGGAGCAAGCTAAGTGTGTATCAGTAAGAAGTACAGTAGAATGTTATGCCATCATTAAAAATAGTGAAGTAAATATTAATAAATGGTTCAAGAATTATTAAATAAAAACTGGTCAGCATGTTTGGGCAAATGTATGTCATGCATGCTGTTCATGCCTAGAAAGGATGTCAAGTAAGTGACCCAGGAACCGATTAGCTGTGATGTAACCTCTGAAGAAGTGGGAGGGGGGCCCAGGAGAATGGGACACTGGACAACTTTGTTGGGATATTCGTATACCATACAATTTACCCATTTGAAGTGTACAGTTCAGTAGCTTTTAGTATTTTCACCAGTGTGTGCAGACATCACCATGGTCAATTTTAGAACATTTTCTTTACCACAGATAGAAACCCCATCTCCTGCAGCAGTCTCCCTCCTAACATCCGGCCCCACATAACCCTCAGTCTGCTTTCTGTCTCCATCAATTTTCCTGTTCCAGACTTTTATATGGATGGAATTACATACGAGGGCTTTCCTGTCTGGCTTTGTTCACTTAGAATAATGTTTTCAAGGTTCATCCAAGTTGCCACATGTGTCAACACTTCATTCTTCTTTATGGTAGAAGATCATTCCACCCTATGGATAGACCACATTTTGTTTATCCACTCATCAGCTGATGAACATGTGCGTTGTTTCTCGGAAACTTGCTCAGTCGTGTCTGATCTTTGTGACCCCGAACTGCAGCCTGCCAGGCTCCTCTGTCCACGGGATCCTCCAGGTCATTTCTCCAATTCTCCAGTGGGTTGGGTAGCCATTCCCTTCTCTAGGGGATCTTCCTGACCCAGGGATCGAACCTGGGTCTCACTGCATTGCAGGCAGATTCTTTACCGCCACCTTTGGCCATTAGGAACAATGCTATAAGCATTCACATGCAAATTTTGTGTGAACATGCCTCCATTTCTCTGTTTGTGTGAACGCGTTTTCCTCTCTCTCGGTTGGTTGGTACACACTTAGGAGTAGACTTGCTCGGTCATATGGTAACCCTGAGGAGCTGCCAGACTCTTTTTTCCAAACGGACTGCCCCTATGGGTCTTCCCTTGTGGTCCAGTGGTTTAGACTGCCCTCCCTTGGATTAGGGAACTAAAATGCCCCATTCCTTGCAGTGCAGCCAAAAAACCAAATGACCACACCATTCTACATTCCCGCCAGCGTGTGTGGAGCATTTTCATTTTCACCCCTTGCCAGCCCTTGTTATTATTTGACTTTTTTAATTCTGGCTATCCCAGTGGGTAGGAACTGATATCTCATTGCAGTTTTTTTTTTTTTTTTTTTTGTCCACGCTGTGCAGCTTATGGGATCTTTGTTCCCCAACCAGGGCTTGAACCTGGGCCTGGCTGTGAAAGCACAAAGTCCTCAGCACGGGACCGCCAGGGAATTCTCTCCTTGCTGTTTTGATTTGCATTTCCCTGGTGACTAGTGAATTTGAATACCTCTTCATGCACTGATTGCCCATTTGTATTAACTTTCTTGGAGAAATGTTTATTCATAGCCTTTGTCCATTTTTTGACTGGATTGTTTATGTTTCTATTATTGAATTAGAAGAATTCTTATATATTCTGTAAATCCTTTATCAGATCTATGACTTCCAAATATCTTCTCCTTTTCTCTGGTCTGTGTTTTTGCTTTCTTAATGGTGTCTTCTGAAACATAAATGTTTTTAATTTTGATAAAGTCCAATTCATCTGTCTTCTTTTTTGTTACTCATACTTTTGGTGTCATAGCTAAGAAACCATTGCCTAACCCAGGGACGTGGAAGTTTACACCTGTGTATTCATCTGACAGTTACATGGTTTTAGCTCTTATGTTTAGTTCTTTGATCCATTGAGTTCTTTGTATATGATTCGAGGTAAGGGCTCAACTGCATTCATTTGCATATGGCTGTCCAGTTGTCCCACACCATTTGTTGAAAAGATTATTCATTCCCTGTTGATAGTTTTGCCACCTTTATTGAAAATTAGGTGAAGATACTTGGCGTATTTCTGGACTTGGTTCTGATCCTTTGTTCTGTATACCTGTCCTTATGCTGGTAACAACACTGTCTTAATTACTGTTGGTTTGCAGTAAGTTTGAAATTACGGAGCATGAATTCTCCTGCTTTGTTCTTCTTGAAAAATATTTTGGCTGTTCTAGGCCCCTTGCAATTCCATGAGAATTTAAGAGTCCATTTGTCTTTCTATAAAGAAGTCAGCTAGAATACTGATAGGGATTGCATTGACTCTGAGATCAATTTTTAAAATTTTTGTTCCATGAGCATATATCTATATTATAATACACTGCACTTAGAAATCATTTATAGTAAAAAATGAAATGAGACTATGAAGCAGTTTTTAAACTTGGTCCCAACTTGTTTTAAATGGTAGAAAACTCAGCATGTCTGGAACTTTGTAATCTGGCTAGGATATAAAGTCCTAATGAGGGAGAAGGGTTAAATGTGGCTTTTGTGTCGTAAAAGTTAGGAAAAAGTTCCTCACTTAGCTGTCACTCATTTTAACTAACAGTATAAAATTTTGCTTACCCTTTTAGGTTCATAAATTTTGTGAAAAACTACAAGAATCCAAATCTGACCATTTCTTTTAAGGCTGAACGAAGCATTGAAGATGAACTAAACCGTGAAAGTAACAGTGACGTCTTCACTGTTCTGATCAGCTATGGCATCATGTTTTTATATATTTCCATAGCTTTGGGACATATCAAAAGCTGTCACAGGCTTCTGGTAAGTGGGGTGTGTATGTATGTGTGTGTACGTGTGTGTGTGTGAGAAACGGCAGTACATAGCATGATGTTATGTTTTTGCCTCTATTTAATCCTAGTTCATTATGTTCAAAACTGCCTTAAATTGCCCTGTGCTTTTTTTATTTTTTGGCCATACAACTCGACATGTGGCATTTGGGATCTTTGTTCCCCGACCAGGGGTTGAACCCATTCCCCCTGCAATGGAATCATGGAGTCCTAACTGGAAATTGTCTGTGTTTTAACTGTTTGTCACATTTTCTGCTTCCTGCCCTTGTTTTCTTTAGTTCCAAATTTTAATCTTCAACTTAAAATTTATTTCACCTAATTCTTTTTTTTTTCCTAATTTGCCATCACTTAAGAGTGCAGGGTCATGAATATGTGGCTTGGGAAGACCTAGACAACTTTTCCTGTCTTCTCTCAAACCGGGAACTGTATGTTTAAATCTGGATGGGCAATAAGCTTGTAAAGAGGTGAAAGTGAGGACCTGTTAGGAGCAGGACAGAAGACACTATAAATGACTATTTATGTCTGTGGCATCTCCAGGTGGATTCAAAGATCTCCCTGGGCATCGCTGGAGTCCTGATCGTGCTGAGCTCGGTGGCCTGCTCCTTGGGCATCTTCAGCTACATCGGGGTCCCCCTCACCCTCATTGTGATAGAAGTCATCCCGTTCCTCGTGCTGGCTGTGGGGGTGGACAACATCTTCATCCTGGTCCAGACCTACCAGGTACGTCTCACAGCCTTACAGCGTCTAACCAGGTACCAGGCCCCACGTGCATGCATGCTGGCTCCACGCAGTACCTGTGGGTGTGACACGTGGAGGCTTCATTTCCATGCCTCTGAGTGTTTGCATATTGGTGCTTGTTTTGGACCCTTTGAGACCAGGAAGTATAAGACCCTTCTCTTTGCTTGGTGGCATAGATTCAGAGTGAGAATTTGGTTTTAAATATGTGCAACATGCGTGCAAAAAGTGCTGATACACTTGTGGAAAATATTTTGGGTACAGCAGCTATTAAAATGATTCAACATAGTGTAGAAGGAAGGACTTGAAAAAGTGCTATTAAAAGGCAAAAGGTCAACGTAGGACCCTGATGTAGAATATGACGTCATTCCATTGGTTCTCCCACGGTCCCTCGTCCTGCAGGCCTTACATGGGTGGAGGCCCAGTGGCACCTAGGAGTGTTATTTAAAGATTCAGCCACTTGCAGCCTATGTTGCATGTATTTTCCTGATAACCTGATTCAATCCTTCCTTTAGCCTCTCACCTGTTCCCTTGGCTCTGGGCTTCAGAAATACCCTGAATGCATCAACATGAGAAGTTTGGGGTCCTCACCACTTTGTTGTATAAGGTTTATAAACAACAAGTAGATGCTGCCAGTCATTTTTCTTTACTATCAGGCTAACACAAGGCAGCCAGGAAACAAAGAGGTGGCATTGTAATTGAGAAATGTGAATGTTGCATATTTCACTGTTTTTATTTTTAAGAGAGATGAACGTCTTCAAGGGGAAACCCTGGACCAACAGGTGGGCCGGGTCCTGGGAGAAGTGGCTCCCAGCATGTTCCTCTCATCCTTCGCAGAGACGGTAGCGTTTTTCTTAGGTAAGTACTCTTGAAACTCGGCCAGCCCTGCGGTGTCCTGAACATGGGTGTATCAGCATGCCCCTCTGCGTTCCTCCTTGGTTAAGCCGTATTCTGTAATTATAAAGTATCACAGTGGACCACGAAGAGAGTGGGTGGCAGTAACTTGGGCACCATTGGCAAGCATCTTCTCTCACGTTGTTTCAGGATGGTATTGATGTGGTTGGTTCGGATACCTAGGGCTGCTGCCCCTTCCCCTTTTGGGCAGCACTGGAGAGTGCTGGGATTTGAAATGGCAGTCTTGCACAGCCACGAGTCCTCCCAGCACAGTGCTCCCAGCAGCAACTCCACAGTCACAGGCACTAGCCCTCGAGGTGTGTACCCCTGTTCCTGAGGGCAGTCTTCCCCCTCGGCACACTCACTTCACAGTGAAGCACCCTCGTGACTGAGCAGAGGGGAGTCTCGAATCTTCCGTCTGTACAAGGAGCCACAAGCTGGAACACAACCCAGCGCTCCTGTCTTTTTATGTGGAGAAATCCAGTAGGCCCCTCCCTGCCCCGTGTCTGGTGATAAGTAGGAGGACACTGGCCACGTCCTCTGCACGGGACACCGGCTAGGATTGCCCCGTGAGTCCAGGGACGACGCACGGCCTGTGGGTCGCAAGTGGAAACGTCTGCAGGGGCTGCAGCACACCTTACAAGGGGCCGCGGGAGGGGCGGCGCGCCTGTGGCCTTCGGACTCATACCCCATTAGCACACGTCCTGCTCCACTTCCGCAAAGCAGTGCACTGTGGAGCCTGTGGCCCTGTGGTTCCTTCTGATAGACTCGGATGCAAAACAGTCACTTCCTTTCTTTCTGTGATAAGAAAACCAGCGCACGTGTGTTGGTGACAGCACCTGACCCTGGGCTTTAAGGTTGGAGTGCCTTTGTGAGGACAGGAGGAGTTGGGGTGGGAGGACCCCGTGGCTCCCATTTATAAGAGGCCAGCCCAGTGCTGCCAGATTCAGTTTTCTTCTCAAGCAACATTGTGAATCTAGAGGTTTTTTTTTTTTCCTCGCTCAGTTGACACTGTGACTCTCATTGTTAAATATTGGCTCCTTATGTTTTTAAAAATGTTTTAAAATTCTGATATTGGAATTGGAAATGGCAGCCCACTTCAGTATTCTTACCTGGAGAATCCCATGGACAGAGGAGCCTGGTGGGCTGCAGTCCATGAGGTTGCAAAGAGCCGGACACGACTGAGCGTACACACAGCATACACACAAAATGGGTTGATGATACACGTGTGGCCTGTGGGCGGCCAGTGTTCAGTTTCTGAGTCTTGGTGGCCTAGAGGATGCTTACAGGCAGCACCCTCATCTGATTGTAACTAAACCTAGAGACTGATTGGATGATATAAGAGCAGATAAGAAATACCATCCCTCTTGTGGACTGAATCACAACAGATCCCATAAGCAATGACCTCTGTTAATGGTTCTTAGATGCCAATGTGCGTGCGTTTGTGTGGAGAGAGGGTTAAATTACAGAGGTGGGGCCCTAGAATTCTGAACAGTAGAAGTAGGGTTGAATTTCCATCGTTTTGATAAATGGGATGGATCAGGTCCCTGGAATCTACGTTTTTAACTCCCAGGGTGGTTCTGGTGTGACACCCGCAGACAAAGTGCCTTTAGGAGGGGGAGGTAGGGGTCTCCTCCTGGGCTTGGCTGCTCTGGGGCCACGTGTTCATCCATGCATGTGCGTGTGAGGCCCGCATGCCCTCGGCCGGGCAGGACATGACCTCTGTCCTTTCCCCGCAGGAGGCCTGTCCGTGATGCCAGCCGTGCACACATTCTCTCTCTTTGCGGGCATGGCGGTCCTCATCGACTTCCTTCTGCAGATCACCTGCTTCGTGAGCCTCCTGGGCTTGGACATTAAGCGGCAAGAGGTAAGTGGTCATCAGGACTGCAGCCCGTTTCCTCTGAGTCTGGAATCTGGGTGAGGCGGCCGGAGGGTGACCTCTGTCTCCTTTGATCCCCTCAGAAGAACCAGCTGGACGTTCTCTGCTGTATCAGGGGGGCAGCAGACAACACGGGCATCCAGGCCTCCGAGAGCTGCTTGTTCCGCTTCTTCAGAAACTCCTACGCCCCGCTTCTGCTCAAGGACTGGATGCGGCCCCTCGTGGTACGAGCCTGTCTGTCGTGGTGTCCCCAAACAGACTCGTCACCTGCCTTCTGAGAAGTCACCTCGGGAAGGGTGCCGACAGCTGTTAAGTATACATACGAGAATGCTTGGGACTTCGCTGGCGGTCCAGTGGTTAGGACTCTGCTTCCACCGCAGGGGGCATGGGTGCAGTCCCTGCTTGGGGAACTGAAATCCCTCATGCTGTGTGGTGTGGCCAAAAAAAAAAACCATAGCAGATATGAACAAATATATAAAATATTTTTAGCAGTCAATATAAACAGGAGTTTTGGGGGCTTTGGGGTTTTTTTAAAAAAAATAATTACAGATTCATAGAAAGGAGCCTGCTGCCCTTTCACAGCTGCCTCCCACGGTCTTACATAATTGTAGTTCAGGATCAAAACCAAGAGCTTGACGTTGGCACAGTGTGTGTGTCTAGTTCTCTGTCAGTTTCTTAGCTATTGCAGATTTGTGTAAGCACCACAGCCGCCAAGATAGTAAATCTGTCTCATCACTCTTGTCCTCATCTTCAGTGTCACACGCACACACATACACAGACACATACAGCCGTGTAAGAGTGTTTCATAGTTTACATGCTGGATATACCCAATAGCGATCATGTATCATGTCTCTGCTAAAAGCATAAATTCATTCCAGTCATAGTAATATTTAGCATTTATTGAATACTTAATATCTGGTACTGTGGTCAGTACAGGATGCTACGCTAAATTCTGGATTGATTATTCCTAGAGTTTTCTCATGTAATCCACAAAACTATCTGATGCTACAAGTCCTATTTTTCCTGTTTTATTGAGAAGGAGATAGAAGCTCAGAGAGGTTAAATGACTACCCCAGGGTCACTCAGCTTGTCAGAGGCAGAACCGGGATTTGAACCAGGTGGTTTGGCTCTAGAGACCGTGACTTCAGCCACTGCCCCGGACTCCTTGTTTTCTTAGTATGTCATTTAAACTTGCTTTTCAGTTTAGGAAAGTCCTCTTTTGTGTGTTTAAGATCTGATTTGTGTTCTTTTTTTTTTTTTTTAATTTATTTTTGGCTGCGCTGGGTCTGTATTTCTGCTCGAGGGCTTTCTCTCCGGGTGAGCAGAGGGCTGCCATCTGGTTGTGGTGCATGGGTTTCTCATTGCAGCAGCTTCTCTTATTGTAGAATGCGGGCTCGGTAGTTGTGGGACACGGGCTTAGTTGCTCTGAGGCATGTGGGGGTCTTCCCGGGCCAGCGATGGAACCCATGTCCCCTGCACGGGCAGGCAGATTCTTCACCACTGCACCACCGGAGAAGTCCCTGGTTCGTGTTACCAGCTCACGACAGCTCTGGCTCTGTAACTCACTTCTCGTTCCAGGTAGCAGTCTTTGTGGGTGTGCTTTCGTTCAGTATCGCAGTCCTGAACAAAGTAGCAATCGGATTGGATCAGTCTCTTTCAATGCCTGATGTAAGATGCTTTCTCTCTTATTCTAACTTGTTTGGCCCACGGTGAATACATTTTCCCAAGCACACACAGTCGTTTCAGCCTCTGCCGGCTTCTGAACACAGTTGCTGGCGGGCTCTCCCACGTCACAGGGATTGCCCGGGGATTGCCCGGGGGCTCTGCCCACTAACCTGGGGCTTCTGAGCGCACAGGCCTTGGGCACCGCTCCAGAATATGAGCAGCCGGGCTTGACCTCATGAGGTGCCCTCCTAAGGGTGGGACTGACCGGAGAAGCACCTGGGCCCAGGGTGGAGGCCCAGGGCTGTGGAGGGACTCAGGAACCTGGGCTGGAGGCGTCTCGGCTCGCAGGACGTTCACGCCGTGTCCTGTCGTGTGTTCTCTCTCTCTCTCTCTCAGGACTCCTACGTGACGGATTACTTCCAGTCCCTGAATCAGTACCTGCACGCAGGCCCACCCGTGTACTTCGTGCTGGAGGAGGGCCATGACTACACGTCCCTGAAGGGGCAGAACATGGTGTGTGGGGGCCTCGGCTGCAACAACGACTCACTGGTGCAGCAGGTCTTCACGGCCGCCCAGCTGGACAGCTAGTGAGTACCCCGGCCACGGACAGGTGCCTGGCCTGGCACCTCGGCCTCACGCCTCTCTCTAAAGATAGCTTCTCCTAGAAAATCTTCTCTTGCAGAATGCAGGCTGAATCTAGCTTGACGTGAGCAAAACCTCTCAAAAGGCTAATTAGACCGCCTCATAGTCTTTTTTTTTTTTTGGTTTAGGCAACAACCATTTTATTTATTTTTTAATTCAGTTTTTTTTTAACACCAAAAACATTTTGTATTGGGATATAGTCAATTAACAATGTGATAGTTTCAGAACAGTGAAGGGACTCAACTTACATGTACTTGTATCCTTTCTCCCCCCAAACCCCCTCCCATCCAGGTTGTCCATTTTAAATATAGGAGGACCATCTTATATTCTGAAGCCTTTCCCATTAAGTACTAATGTGGTTTGTCTTCTGACTGGGTGGAATGAGAAGGTCTAGAAAAGGAAGTTCCGAATTTCAAGAAAAGGGACTGAAACTGGAGACTTCCTCCTCGTGGGGGCACCTGTAACACTTTCTCTTCTGTTCTGTAGCACCCGGATAGGCTTTGCCCCGTCGTCCTGGATTGACGATTACTTTGACTGGGTCAAGCCTCAATCATCTTGCTGTCGCATCTACAACAGCACAGAGCAGTTCTGCAATGCGTCGGGTACTTGACCCTTTTCTAGATCTTTTCCCTTTAAAAAAATTTTAAATTTATTGTTTAAAAATCATTTGCTTGTCACCTCCATTTCCACCTCTTTTTGTCGGCCATCGCTGGGTCTCATCCCCCTTGTCCTTGTCCCCTTTCTCTGTCATCCACTCTGGAGATGCCCCACTGTCCTGTCTCCTGCCCGCCATGGGCCTGCAGGCTGAACCGGGTCAGGGGACTTTGGTTTTCAGGTTTCTCATCTTTTCCCAGTGACATGGACGGCCTCTCTTAATTGTTATCTGGCTGTAGCTTGTCATGGGCCTGCTTTCTTTTGTTTATCACTATTGCCCTATGGTTTCATAAGTGTGTTGAGGTTGTCCTAGAATTCTTTTCATAAAACATGGAAGCCCTGTGCTCTGGTAATAACATACTGAGGTTGTCCTTAAAGCAGGAAAACTACTTCGGGGAAGGAAATTTGTACAACCTATATTAGGGGAAGATGGGACTTCCACTTTATTAGACTGCAAAGATCACGTGTTTGAAGCTTTTGGATAAGCAGATTTAGGAGAACTCCTGCCATTTCTTTATCATTATTTTAAAATGTTTTAATCTGGACACTCGTCCTTCCCACTCGGGCTCCTCCACCCGTTTGCACAGTGGTCAACCCTGCCTGTGTCCGCTGCCGGCCGCTGACTCCGGAGGGCAAGCAGAGACCTCAGGGCGCAGACTTCATGAGGTTCCTGCCCATGTTCCTCTCCGACAACCCGAACCCCAAGTGTGGCAAAGGGTAAGGGAGGCTGAGCCGTTGAGCTGCAGCTCATCGTGTGCACTGGGAAGCTGGGGGGTGGGGAGTGACTGGGTGGCCATGGTGGGCAGGAACATTCTCTGTTCTGCCATGTGCCACCCTGTGCCCACCCTTCTGTGAAAACAGAGAAACCAAACCACCTTTGAAGAAAATTCCTCCTTCCTCCTTCTCAGCTGATTCTGACTGGTCTGAGCATTCGGTCCCAGGCTCCCCTGTGTCCTGGCCCGCTGGTGGCCCAAAGGACTCGGAGTCCTGTGCAGGCTGCCAGCAGGGCAGAGTGCAAGGAGGGATGTGGGCATTTCAGGATGTGAGAGAGTTTGTCCAGTTGTGTGTGGGGTATATGAGACCTCGGATCTGTTCTGGTGATGTTGCCTGGGATAAAGGTCTCTGTTTTCTGTCCCCACTGTGCTTCTTGCCAGCCTGTCTGTACATGAGCTCTTGGGCTGCCCCACTTCCCCATCCATCCAGGCAGCCAGTTACCATGGAAACAGGATCTCTGGCCCGGAAATAGCAGAGATGACTGAGGTCTGTCCCCGAAAACAAAGTAGGAATGAGGCTTGCATCTTGATCTCCTTGCAGACTGAACACTCAGCCTGCATAAACGAGTCAGAGTGAATGCAGCTCTTTGGAAGGCAACAGCCACCACTCAGAGGGAGCTTCCTTTGAGCTCGAATAGTGCCTGGCACTACTTCGTTTATATACAGCCCTGTGAGGAGATGGTGGTGCACCCATTTGCAGATGACACTGCAGCCAAAATTTAGTAATTTTACCCCGGGGTTCCAGGATTGAGGACGATCTCATGGCTACCTGACTCCAGGGCCCCTGTCCCTTCCTGCCTCCTGATGCACAGCATGGCTGGGCACACTCTGTAAAAAACACATTGGATGGCAGAGCAGAGCCAGCTGCAGAAATGAGAGCAGCTGCGTGGAAAGAAACCAAAGCAGCAAAGGAAAGCCAGTGTGGGAAGGCATAAGCTAGACCTTCCTCTTTCCTTTTCGAAGGCTTCCCTGTCCCTGAAGTTGACAGCTGGTCTGACTCCTGAGCCCAGGGTCAGGTGACCCCACTAAGCTTGGATGCCCAGATCCTGCAGGTGTGGCACAAGGTGTGGCCTCTGACACTGCTGTCTTGTCGCAGGGGACACGCTGCCTACAGTGCGGCCGTCAACATCCTGGACAACGGCACGAGCGTGGGAGCCACGTACTTCATGACCTACCACACGGTGCTGCAGACCTCGGCCGACTTCATCGACGCCATGGAGAAGGCCCGCCTCATCGCCAACAACATCACCAGAACCATGAACCAGCAAGGGGGTGATCATCGCGTGTTCCCATACAGGTAAAGTGTTCATGAGGGTGTCCTGGGGAGTGGCCCCACACACCAGGCCTTCCTTGCTGGGACTGGTGTGGGGTAGGAGGGGTACGGTGCTGACACTTGGCTTTCCTTCTGAGCCCGGCTCCATCCTGAGCTCGGGGAAAGCCTGTCGCTGGATATGGCGTCTGGGCAAGGAGAGCCGGATTGTGCAGCACCTGCCAAAGTCTCAACGCGGAGCTCACCCTGCAGAACAGCACGGGGGGCGGGGGTGGGGGCGCCTGGGAAGCAGCTCCACAGGGAGGACCCAGCAAGGCGGGGCTCCCGACGCAGGTTACTGGAGATGGCACCTTTATGGAGGTTTCTTGCTTTCATTTATTAATTGTTTTTTCATTATAAAGAAAATATTGGGACTTCCTTGGCGCTCCGGTGGTTAAGATTTCACGATTCCATTGCAGGGGGCATGTGTTTGATTCCTGGTCAGGGAACTAAGATTCCACATGCCAGAGGGGTGTGGCCAAAATAATTAAGAAAATATTTTACGAAATACTGAATTTGGAAAACGTAGGGAAGTAGGAGAAACAAGTGATTTCCCCACCAACCCCCAGGGTCTCAGTTCAGGGAGCCTTGACTTTTTCCTGACAGAGGGCCAGCTTGTTGTCCTGGGGAAAGAGCTCTCAGAGTGGGTGTCCTGACCTCTAGGAGGAGCTGGTTAGCTTTGCCAAAATAGCATTATCTCCTCAGGACCTGCACAGACCCTGTTTGGCTGGGGGTAATCCTCCAGATAGACCAGGGCTTGTTTTCCCAAAGTACCCTGAAATATTCTTCATAGATGAATGCCTGCAAAGCAGAATGGAGGCTTCCCTGATGGCTCTGCAGGTAAAGAAGCCACGGGCCGAATAGAAGATGCGGGAGACACAGGTTCAACCCCTGGGTCGGGAAGATCCCCTGGAAGAGGGCATGGCAACCCTTTCCAGTATTCTTGCCGAGAAAAGCCCATGCATGGACAGAGGAGCCTGGTGGGCTACAGTCCAGGGGGTCACAAAGTCAGACATGACTGAGCACACGTAACACAAAGCAGAATGGATTGGGCATATGAACAAAAACTTTATATAAGATACACGTCTATGAGGCCCTGCTTTGGGCGTCAGTGGTCAGAGGTCCAGCTGAACTGCCAAAGGCGAGTCTTACAAAAACAGGTAGGTTTCCTGTGAGGCCTGCCTCTCAAGGTAGCTTCATTTCGCAGTGGCGGCAGGATGAGGAGTAAAGCCCCCTGGAGTGAGAACGAGCAGTAACAGACCCCTCTTCCCCTTCCAGTGTGTTCTACGTCTTCTATGAGCAGTACCTGACCATGATTGACGACACCATCTTCAACCTCAGCGTGTCCCTGGGCGCCATCTTTCTGGTGACCTTGGTCCTCCTGGGCTGTGAGCTGTGGTCCGCGGTCATCATGTGCGCCACCATTGCCATGATCTTGGTCAACATGTTTGGGGTCATGTGGCTGTGGGGCATCAGCCTGAACGCAGTTTCTCTGGTCAACCTGGTCATGGTGAGTCCTCGGGGAGTGCTCGGCCCTCACTCCTGTGCCACTGATGTGCCTTGTTTCTTGGGGTGAAAGGTCAAGGTCAGCTCTTGTTCTTGGTGCACATGGGCAGTTGGACGTGGTCACGTAATGATGACGGTGTGACCTCACAGTCTGGCTGAAGTGCTCTGTGTGTATTATTCTGAAGGGTGAGTTGTCGAAGTATGTAGCCTGATGACAGGACGATGTTCCATTTCCTCTTAGACTAATTGCCCCTTCTGAATGGAATTTTCTGACCAGGACTTTTAGCCTCTCATGTAGTTGCCAGGTGCTTTTTTAAGTCTTGAATGTATGCGCATCTGAAAAAGTATGAACAGAAGCTAGACCCAGTGCATGTGCCCTTCATATAGGAAAAGAACATGCTTCAGGGGGAGTGGTAGTGAGGCCCTGCTAAAGAGATGACAGTGTGCTGCTTGGGTCTGGGGTGGGAGGACCTTGAGAGGTTTCAGCCGCTTCCCTATAGAAGGCCGATCTGCTGGAGGAATCTCGAGTGCTGGGCACTGTGCCTGGAGGTTCCACGGGCTTCCCGGGACAGCTGATATGGGTGCCCCGGGGGCTTTGTCTGGCAAGTAGGAGGGGCTTTGCTCGGGGCTCCTTGACTCCCCAGGGTGCCCTGGTAACCACAGATCCCAGGAGAGGGGCGCTGCTTTTACCACCTTTAATCAGAGCAGGGCTCACGGGAGCACTTTGTTTCAGAGCTGCGGCATCTCCGTGGAGTTCTGTAGCCACATCACGAGGGCGTTCACGGTGAGCACGAAGGGCAGCCGTGTGGAGCGGGCGGAGGAGGCGCTCTCCCACATGGGCAGCTCTGTAAGTACCGCCGAGCGGGCCCCCCGGGCGGCAACTTCACTGTGAAGGGCCCAGTCGGGCGACTGAGAGCTTCTCAGGAGAAGAAACTTTACCAGATTCTGAAAACAGAATTTGTTATGTCTGACTTAGCGGCAGTACCTCAGGATTACAAGTTTTCAGGCAATTCAGGAAACTTGCGTAGAGCTGGATCTTGCGTAGAGCTCTAGCCTGGAATTCTTTGGGACTATTCCTTTTGGGGGACTCCTTTGCGCAGTCTGGCTGAATGAAGCAGGAAAACAGGTTTGATGTGAGAGCCATTGAAAAACCAGGCCCAGCCATGTGTGTTGAAAAGCAGGCGAGCTGCCATGCTTAGAGCCCAGTGTGGTTTGTGGGTCAGGTTGGCAGAATCTTCTCAGGCTGAACCAGGATACAGGGCTGGACTGTGAACCAGTTTCTTTTCCACCATAGAAAATACTGTTATAGATGAACAATGAAAAGTGTGCAATAGCATTGTCTAAAAACATAATGTACATACCTTAAAACTAATGCTCTTGGAAAAATGGTGCTGATAGACTTGCAAGGTTGCTATGGGGTATATGCAGAATACACAGCTTTTATCCTTATTACACCTTTTTTTTTTTTCAGATTCATAAACAGCAAATAAGCAGCATTTGGCTCTGCCTAAATTGTTTTATCAGTAACTCTGAAAGCTGGGGTTCAGTCCGTCATTACTTTGGACCTTGATGTTTAAGAAATTCCTTTAGGAGGAAGTGTTCAATTATGGTCGGTTGATACAAGTGGTTTCTGAGCCCATCTCTCTTCTCTTAGGTATTCAGTGGAATCACACTAACAAAATTTGGAGGCATTATCGTGTTGGCCTTTGCCAAATCTCAAATTTTCCAGATATTTTACTTTAGGATGTATTTAGCCATGGTCTTACTGGGAGCCACTCATGGATTAATATTCCTCCCTGTCTTACTCAGTTACATAGGTAAGAGCTTTTTGTCTTTAACCTGGTGGGATAGAGGAAGCCTGATAAAAGGGCGGGTACCTTGAAGCTTTCCTTTGAAGTATTTGAATGTACTTATACCAGTGGTCATTTGATAAATATTTATTCTAAGAGAAAAACTCTGATCCTGGGGCTTCATGGCTAAACCACTTCATTAGAAAACTGGAGCCTGACGTGGTCAGCACTGGGAGTAAGGTTGCATGTCAGAGGCCCAGGGCTTCTCCCCGCTGAGAAGGACCTGGTCTGGCCACAGCCCGGGGTGCCCTGGAGCAGCCTTCATTTCCGTTCACTTTTAAAGAATGCTGCTCTGTGGTTTGTCTCTAATTTGGAGTTCTCTTTAGGAGCATATTTTGCCTCTGTGGCAACTTCAGCTTCTATAAACGACCTGTGGTTGACAGAACAGTACTAATTTGCTTGATTTATAGCTTTGTGATTGAGAAAATGAGGATTTTTTTCCCCCCTAAATCTCTGGAGGACAGGAAGTTCTGTTACAGTAGAAACCATCTCCTTTTCTCAAGAAATGATTCATGGGTTATTTTATCCCTCATAGGCCCGTCAATAAATAAAGCCAGAAGTCTGACCGTGCAGCAGCGATACAGAGGCACAGAGCGAGAACAGCTCCTCAACTTCTAGCTGCCCCTCACGGGCTTGAGACTGTGTCTGCGGGTTGGCTGGTTTACCACGACGGCAACCGAGTTGTCGAGGCTCGGTTGAACTCTGGACGTGAGCAAGCATTAGGCTACTTAACAGCAGCCGCTCTGGCCCTAGCGCTTTTAAACTCAGGAATGCAGACTCTGACTGGAAGCAGTATTGCTGAACCTGGAGGCAGCCCCAGGGTGCTGGAGCACCTTTCAGTTCCCCAGGAATGAGGCCTGGTTCTCGGGCAGCCAGAAGGGGGCGCTAGGGAGCCTGCGATCTGCTCACTGACACTTCCTAAAGGCCAATCAATGCAATGTTTCTCCTTTTTCAGGAGTAAGCCATCACACAAGTTCTACACCTTATTTTTAGTAACATTTGAGGATGTGGTAGATACATACTTTATTACAACATTTTGTAGTTTAAAGAGCTTTATTAATGCAATAAATTAACTTTGTACACATTTTATATATATATATATATATATAAAAAACTAGCAAGTGACCTCAGAAAGTTGTAGGCCTCATCAGAGCTTGGTCTCCGAAAACTTGTTTGAAAAAAGCAACATGTTCTTCACAGTGTTCTCCTGTAAAGGAAAATGCAGATTTAATCCGTTAAGACGAGGCACAAAAGGAAGAAAACAAGGAAACACTCCGCAGCTCCTAGATGTGGATACTGGGTTTTAACTTATTTTTCTCTCATAAAATACTTTGTTTTCCTAAGCTTCTGAGTCATCCTTTCTGTTCACACAGCTCATGCCATCACAGGACTAGCTGGTGCCTTGACTGCCAACAGCAACCCCGCCGTCTGCCCTGAGAGACGGTGGAGAAGCAGGGAGATCTGTAAACACTGGAAGCCCTGAAGGAGTCACAGGTTCCCCCATCCTGAGGAAAAGGGTGCTTTAGATTTCATAACTTTAGAGATTAGACTGATTGGCCAATGCATCCTGCCTAGAAATGAAACATTGACAAGCCTCAGGCCACTGTTAACCCTCTGCAGCCATTTCCGGTCTTGTTCCTGATTCTTCAGAAAGGGCCATACCAGGCCCAGATGTGAGACAGCTTTGCCCAGATGACACTGTCTCCACCCCATCCCTCCCTGCAAGTTCCACAGCAGAACCCCAACTCCATCAGCACCCTGAATACATTCTCACTACAGTGAACAGGCTAAGGCTTATGCGGGCTGGTACAAAATTTTGTTAAGAACCAGCCCAAGAGTTCTCCAAACCAAAAGTCTTCTCGCCCCACCCCAGCCGTCAATGATCTCCTGGTACTGAGTGTGGCCACCCCACGTCTTTTCCTTGCAGTTGTATTCTCACCTGGTGTGAAACTAGGGTTCCCTCGCAGACGCTGGTTTCGCTGTTCAAAAAATCGGAATATCGTGTAGAAAAGCATGTGGTCTTCAGTCTGCTTTGCAGCATCTAGAAACTTCCGTGCAGAGATGTTATCATGGCCACCAATCCCCCGGATGAACCTTAAGGCAGCTAACACTTGGTGTTTGGAAAGGAGAACTTCTACTATTTCATCATTTGCTGTGGAAAGTCGCTGGAAATAAGGTAGAAAGCTGGGTCAGTGCATGCAGTAGGAACAGCCTTCTGTGTGGTTTGAAACTTGGCTATATCAGTTACCTTCAGCATATCCAGAGACAGCTGGTGGGCAGGAGGATAAAAACTTTCTAGGGAAAGCAGCAAACAAGCCTGAAAGATACACGCTTTCAGATTGCATTCATAATATGTTAGAAGGTCAAAGGTTTATTTTATACTTGTTTTTATTTGGCTATGCCACGTGTCTTAGTTACAACATGTGAACTCTTGCTTGTGGCAAGCAGGATCTAGTTACCCAAGCAGGGTCAAGTTACCCCACCAGGAATCAAACCTGGGCCCCCTGCATTGGGAATGTGGAGTCTTAGCCACTGGATCACCAGGGAAGTCCCTCAAATGTTGAGTCACAGAAGTAAAGCCGACTGGCACTCACCAAAGGCTTTGAGTCACTGAGGACGTGGTACTGCAGGAACTGGTGCAGCATGTAGAAGAGGTTGTGCTGGACGAGCGTCTTGATGACCAGCTCGTGTAAGTAATGCTGAGAGACAGACAGACACGTCAGTCAACTATGACAGACTAGCGATGCGGCGTGCCAAGGACCGTGGCTGCTCTAAGTGAAGTTCCCGTCACTAAGAGAAGTGGGTGCAGGTGAAAACCCAGCCCTGATCTGACACTGATTATTCCACTGAAGAGCACAGGGCCCTATGAGGGGGGCGCCTCACTCTGAGCCAGGTGTGCAGACCCTTGGGGGATACTAAGTCACTTCAGTTCAGACAGTGACGCTGCTTTTACTCTAATGATTCCCTGTCCCTGGAACGTGGGCCCACCAGAGGTACCTGTACTGTGATCTGAAACTGGTTCAGGGATCGGATGTACTCCATGAGCACGGCGATCACAAATTTGTGCGGCATCTCCTGCACAGAGGAGAACGGTTAGACACATGTGACTCCTTGTTCATCTGCCCCCGGATTCTGGGGTTCCACTTGGCTGCGCTGTGCTGCTTCAGTCATGTCCAACTCTGTGCGAACCCACGGACCGTAGTCCACAGGCTCCTCTGTCCATGGGATTCTCCAGCCAAGAATACTGGAGTGGGTTGCCATGCCCTCCTCCAGGGGATCTTCCTAACCCAGGGATCAAACTCACATCTCTTACATCTTCTGCACTGGCAGGTGGGTTCTTTACCACTAAGCCACCCTCCAAACCCTCCCTGGTCTGTGATCATATTTAAGCTTGAGTATTAGAGGCCAAATGATGAGCATTCATCCAGTCCTCACTCCAAGACAGCTCAGTTACTCTAATCACATTCTGAGTTCTTTCTCCTCAGTTCCCTTCAAGTATGATCACTGCCTTGTGAATCCTAAGCCCAAAGGGGGCTGGCGAGCCTCCCCTACCTTCTTCTCCGTGAACACTGACAGAACGTGGGTGTACATGTCAGACTGGTCGACCACGGCTTGGGTGCGCACTGGCCTCCTGAGCAGCGGGCCACTCCGGCTCTGCCCTGCCTCCATGGCCTGCACAAACCACAGACAGGGTCTCAGGCGTCTTCTGGGTAATGGCATGTTTGCAGTCAACCCCAAAAGACCAAATTCCTAGATGCTGTGAGCCTGGACAGGAGCAGAGGATGACATTTGGACAAACACTGCAGTGCAGCTGGAGAGGGTGTTGAGCAGGTCAGAGCTGATCATCCTGAAAACACACCAGTGTTCATGGATGGAACCTAAAAACCTAAGACGTAGTTTTATTGAGAATTTTAACCTCTAACTCCCTAATAATATTAATTGCAAACCATGTGGCATTTGTTGTCTAATAAAATGCCTACTGCATCTTTGTTTTATGAAGCCCAGATCCTACACTGAGTGAAAAATATCTCTCACAATGAGAATCAATAGAATTTTTTTTTTTTGGCTGAACAGCAAGGCTTGTGGGATTGACCACAATCCAGACCAGGGACTGAACCCAGGCACTCAGTGCTGAGAACACAGAGTTCTAACCACTGGGTCGCCAGAGAATTCCCTCAATAGCTTTGTAAATGGCAAGCAAGGCTGTCACTGAACAAGAAAGCCCTGTGAGATCTTGACGACCTCACCTCACTTTGTAATGCTGACTGCAGGGGGCACCTGAGAACCTGCATTTGCAGAAGCCCGATGCATTTCAGTGGTGGTGTTGGTGGCCCACGCTCTTGACTCCCACAGGTTTACAAAGCCAGAGCACTGCAGCGTAGGGGCTCACAGAGGCTGCCATTTGAGATCAGACCTGCTGCCTCTTCTGCCCACAACACCCGTGGCAGGAACAGGACAGCTCCAGAAGGGCATGGGTCTGAGGACAGGGCCACGCAAGGCTGCACACTGCGCCCCTGAGAGGCTAAAGGGAAGGGGTTCTGGGGGGTTGTCACTGTTTAAAACCACTGCCATTTTTAGCCTTCGGACTACTCAGGTTCATGAAGGCAAATAATTCATTCCACTTGTCCTGAACTTCCTTCTAGCTT
Organism: Odocoileus virginianus; assembly: GCF_023699985.2. Lineage (NCBI taxonomy): Eukaryota > Metazoa > Chordata > Mammalia > Artiodactyla > Cervidae > Odocoileus > Odocoileus virginianus. The sequence continues at coordinate 24,917,794 of NC_069695.1, read as the reverse complement.
CAGAAGACACACTTATGAAACAGTATAAGCCAGACACTCGACATTTTTGTTTGTTTTTTTTGGGGGGGGGGGGGGGCGCCGCAAGTGGCATGCGAGATCTTAAGTCCCCAGACCAGGGGAACTGGTCCCAGACCATGCCCCTAACAGTGCAAGTGCTGGGAGCGTGGAGTCTTAACCACTGAACCGCCAGGGAAGTCCAACAGACACCTGAGCCTACGACAGGAAAAGCGCAGTGCTAGTACTTAATCATCAGGATCCTAAAAGGAGCTTGACTGAATGACAGGATAAGTCTTACTTTTATAGCTTTTCCATCCTAAAAGGAAAGGAAGATGTGGCAAAATGATTTACATTACTGATTTACCAAAGTCTTGACTCTGGCTTGGCAGAAAGACATAAAATAATGCAAACCGAGACTGATTTTCTTCTCCGTTCCATAGAGGGAGACCACAAGGATCTATACATGTAATATGACCAAACAGATTAAAAACAACAAGTGAAGATGAAGCCATTAAGTGACATGCAGCCCCTGGGCTCAGGGGACACGGGGACTCAAAGTTTACGCTGCCTGTAAACATCCACCATGCCCCCTGGCACAGGGCAAACCGCAGTGGTATCATTCTATGAGAATCTTGCTTATAGTTACGTTGAAAATGTACCTGGGGTGGGGTGGGGTGGAGCGCCCCCTGGTGTACATACAACTTACCATCGTGTAACTCTGCTCGGCGTCCAGGTACTTCTTATACTCCTGGTTGAGTTTGTCAAAGACGGTGGCTATCACGGGCAACGTCGCTCTGTCTGACTCTGTCAACACTGGAAGGGATCAAGGTTCACACCGGTCAGCCGACACGCTAGGAGAGAAAGGACTCGTCTCCAAGGGTCACCAGGAGACATGACAGCGTGGTCACCAGCCCTTGCTGGTTCCTGACAGAGGGCGTCAGGAGAGTCTCAGAGCGTTAACAGACACAACGTCCTGAGTGACTTGGACTCAGAGAAAGGTTTCTTTTCCAGCTGGGGAGGGCATCCTCTACCCTCGTGTGTGCCCAGGTTTAGGTCTGTTTCTTTAGTCTCTCCTACCCAAGAAATGTCTTGCAGGGATACATCAAAAAGCAGCCTTTCCAGGGGTTAAATGATGCCTCTGTCACAAGCCTACAGGCTGCAGAGAGGAGAAAAGCGTGGCCCATCTCACAGCGGGCATGCAGGCCATGTCAGGAATCAGACCGAGGGGCTGAGGACCCCCAAGCCCTACTCACTCTGCGAGCACACAGACAGGATGACCACCTTGCACTCCTTCCTCTGCAGGAGGAAGTCCACGAGCCTGCCTTTATCCGGCAAGAGGTTCACTATGGGCTGCAGTTTCACCTGGAGGTTCCAGAGGTAACCTGGTGAAGAGGCGGCACGCTGAACCCTGGCTGCAAACCAGAGCAGCGGCCCCCAAGCTGCTTCCCTCCACCTTCAGGGCGGGCGGGGGGGCCATGCTGCAGAGCCGAGCCAGTGGCTGCGCTCACAACACAGCCAGGCTGCGACGCTCGGGACACCCACTCCACCGCGGGGCTGCAGCCAACGAGCTCTGCGTGTTGGCCGACTCCTCACGGAGGAACCCTCCCTGCACACCCGTGGAGCATCCACTGAAGACGGGCACCTCCTCCCCTTCAGCGCTGACGGAGAGCAGGTGGCAGCCCGGGCACGGACTCTGGTCCCGGGATCCTCTTCTGCTCTGACTCGTTAGTCAAAGGCAACTCCTGAGGCTCCCAGAGGAGCTCTGGAACCCACCATCCTCCCAGCCCTGGGCACCCCCCGTCCCCGAACCTCCCAACACCCTCACTGCTGGGCAGTGGGCACAGTCCTTCTCAACGGGGGTCTGGGAGAGAAAGGCTTCACTGGAAATGTCCGAGTCAGCCCTTTCTCCGCAGGACCAGCACTGAGCTGGTACCCTCGAGTCGGACAGAAGACCGTCCACAAGCTCATATTTTCTAACAGGACACTCCCCACCTGCACCTCAGACCCACCTTGACTCGCGCTGATGATGATATCGGGCTGGAAGACAATCCACGATGAAGAGTCCACACGTTATAGGAAACACTACCCCAGGAGAAGAGGACAGAAGACAACCCAGCTCCCATTAGCATCCTCCCCACCCCTCACTGAGGCCCCCATGGAGGCCCGGCCCTTGATGAGAGGGAAACCCCACAGGTGCTTTCCATGGTGTGATTCACCGCTTACTTGGGGGCTTGGACCACCCTTAGACCCCGGTGTAAGGAGAGGTGACAGCTCCCCTCCCCAGCCCTGCCAAGGCTTTCGGAAAAGATACAGAGTTTACACGGGACAGGAGACTGGCTGGTCACAGGAGCCGGACCTACAAACAGAAAAGACACGTGTGTAAGGCCTAAGTAACCCAGCCAGAAAGTGCTGCCAGTACGACACTTAATACTTTCTAAGGGCTTCAGTGAGTGTTCATTCGACTGCAGTTAAGGAGGAAGTGAGTTGGCATGTCCCACTGATAACACCCATCAGGAGTAAGAGGGAAGTCAAGAACAATTCATGAAGAAGTTTTAAAGGAAGAAGTCTTAAAAGAAGCGGAAAGCAGATTGAGGTTTCTTTCACAGAGCTGTCTTGCTTTTTCACACATGTGCACAAGAACTAAAAAAGTCACCTGGGTGATTTCAGATTGGAAGAAAGGTTTTAATCAGCTGGTTAGAAAAGATGTCAATTTTGCACAGACTCACCCACCCCTACCCCCCGCCCCATTAGAGGACTGGGCTGGAATATTTAGAGAGTTGTTTTTGCCCCAATTGCCAGCAGTTATTTTCATGCTGAGTAAGCAATCACAGATAGCAGCCATTCATCTGACACCATCTACTCTTTAAGTGCTGACATCTTTCAACTACCCTGGGAAAAGGAAGAAGCTGGAAAGACCAGAGAAGGCTGAGACCTAATCAGATGTGAGAACTACAGCCGACCCTCAAACAAGGCGGGCATGAACTCCACGGGCCCACTTACACAGGGACATTTCTCAACAGTAGAAACCACAGGACTACACGGTCTGTGGGTGGCTGAATCTTCAGGTGCAGATGGATGGATACGGGGGACTGACCATCAGTTATGTGCAGATTAACCCTCATTGTTCAAGGGTCAACTGTGGCTTGTTCTCAAACTCTGCTCAGCTGGCTGATCCTGCAAGACCCAGCGCGCAGGCACGAGGCAGCGCTCCGGCTAAACAATCAGCCAGAGCCTGACCTGATTCTTCTCGGGACAGGTACACGGACGTCCTGTCAGTGGGTGAGGTCAACCCAAAGCTATCGACAAGGATTCCTTTAAGAAAATGCTCCTCCCAGAGTTCCACATGTGCACCTTCTGACTCTGGTTTATACATGGCAACCAACTTGGTTGGTTGGTTGTATATACAACCATCTTGCTCCAGACTCCCATCTCCTTGAAAAAGAACATGCTTTGAGTTCTCCCCTGAAGTCAGTCACACTAAGTAAAAGCAAAAGGAATGAAATGGCTTTTCCCCTTTTCTGACATCCTGACCTTCTCTCTCCTCTGACTTCTCACTGCCACCACTTCGAGTCGGAGAATGGGTTCAGAACACTCACAACCACAGCCTTAACCCTTCCCATGACCACCAGTCAAGGGAAAACAGTCTTTGTCATCATAGTGACACAGAACATAAGAACGATAAGGAGAAGTGATCCCAGGTCAAAATAACAGCCATAAATACCCAAATTTAACTGCAGGGTTACCGAGCAGAGACAAGCAAAAACGTCAACATCTTACTTAACATTAAAAACTCTTTGAGCTTCAGTGGGTAATCACAATGCTCCATTGTAAAGCTCAGAGAAAAGAATCATTGTTTTCTTCAAAGGGAGATTCATATCACTTATAAAATGCTTTTCATGAGAACACAATTTTAACTTATAGACTCAGTAGTGTTAGTCGCTTGGTCGTGTCCGACTCTGAGACCCCAAAGACAGTCACCCAGCAGGTTTCTCTGTCCATGGAACTCTCCAGGCAAGAATACTGGAGTGGGTTGCCATTTTCTTCTCCAGGGGATCTTTCCAATCCAGAGACTGAACTCGCATCTCCTGCGTTGCAGGCAGATTCTTTATTATCTGAGCCACCAGGGAAGCCCAAGTTTCAGTAGTGACGTTAAAACAGACAGACAGAACCAGCCCTGGAAAAGCGAACAGGTGTGGGAAGCCCGGGACCTGCTCCCCCTTCCACCCACACATGGCGACTCCCTCTTACCTGCCGCGGGGATCTGATAGGGCTGGATGGATCGAGCTGGGAGCACCGGGTGATGCAGAGTAACAGAGCCGTCGAATTCCCCCCTCAACCTAATATCAAATATCACTGATGTCTGGCGGGTAGAAAGACAACAGTGTGGTATCAGTCCAACAGACCTCAGAACCTCACATCTTCTGATCAGATCTGCTAAGGGAGCCTCGTGTCTGCGATCTACCCCTGCATGCTGGTGGCTATCTGAGGAGGACTCTGCTGTGACATCACAGCTCTCAGCCAGCTCTCACATGGATTCCCACATCTATGACTCACTGCCTCTGAAGGGCTCCAGTGATGGGAACACAGCCTTTTCACTTTAACTTGCGACACCTTCATTAGTTAACAACACGGGTGTCACCAGCCTCCAGGAGGCAAGTGGCTTGTCTCCCACCGGACACCCAGCTGACAGGGCATTCTAGTTCTTTCTCTGGAGCCACGTGGCCTCAAAACCACCATCATTTACACTTACAAAGGAAGTGCAAGGCTCAGGCGCTAATGCAACAGAGTGGCTCAGCAGGAATTCCTGGCTTAGATGACTCAACCAAATGACTATTCTCAAGTTTGGTCTCATGTGTGTTGTTTTCTGAAATAGTATTTAATTATCCTAATCAACTGGTAGGGTTTTCCTAAACCATCTAGAAGACCAAACCCATTTCTACCTGGAAGACCAAAACTTTGAGCATTAAAAGCATTTTCTAATCTTTTTCAGTATGTTTTGTCCATTTTCACAGTTCCTTAGAGCAGGACACCCCCTAGTCATACCTCTGTGTCCTGATGATGAACCACTACCAGGTTGTCCACCACATTTAGGGCGAACTTCCCCGTCCGGTTTAACTTCAGTATGTGCATCTTCTTACAGGCACCTTCTCTGTAAAACAAGAGAAAGGTCACAAAATAGATCAACAAGCTTTAGTTCGTGTTTTAAAATTGGAGAAGAGGGAAGACAGCATTAAATGTACCGTGGTAGGTGATACAGGACTACCTCTGCTCCAGTACTATTGGAGGTCCGAGAATGATGCCTCAGGAAGAGAACGTACAGCTGGCCATATCTGATCAGAGAACAAGGAGACGTAAGTCATGATGGTCATCTGACATCCTTCCATTCTACTGAGTTATAAGGCCATAGGTAAGTGAATTACCAGATACCCACTTAATCAGATATTCTGCAGCCAAGAGAAACATTTACAAAGAAAGTGCAGTTAGCTTAAAAAAAAAATCTAATATTAAGTGAAAAAGGGGGGGTGCAAAACTAAATAGAACTTGATCACAGTAGTAAAAAAACCCACAAACTTATGCAGGCTGTCCAAAACTACTGGAAAGAAATGCAAGTTGTTAATAGTCGTCCTTGAGTAACATGCTGTGCTCATGTGCTCAGTCATGTCTGACTGTAGCCCACCAGCTTCCTTTGTCCATGGGATTTCCCAGCCAAGAATAAAGGACTGTGTTGCCATTTCCTCCTCCAGGGGATCTTCCAACCCAGGGATCAAACCCAAGTCTCCTGCAATGGCAGAGGGATTCTTTACCACTAGTGCCAGCTGGGAAGCCCAGAGTAATATGCCAAGTCTATTTTTCTTTTCACTTTCTGTGATTTCCCAGTTTTGTAAAATGAATACAGTCCTTAATCATAGGAAAGGATAATCACTTTGCATTTTTAAGCTTCATCTGATAAATGCTGCTGTGACCAGTTCCTGTAGGCAGGCTTTTGTTCCAAGAGTTCACACTGTGCTGGGGCCTGCCTCAGGGACAAGGAAGAGACAGAGGGAAGGGTCTCCTTTTGCAAAGATTGTTCTTATTTTCTTTTTCTACACCATCATGCCTCAGATTTCTTAAAAAAAAAAAAGCATTCTAAGTGCTAAAAATATTTTACCATTTGGAAACCAGTTTTAGGCCACAGAAGAATCAGAAGTAATTTAGAAGCAAAGTGTTGATATCTGTTGAATTTGGGTATACAGGAGAGTCTCTGAATTAGTTTTATTTTTGTGTTTGATATTTTCATAATAAAGTTTTTAAATTGAGCTATCTACATTTCCAAATGAAAATAAACCTTCCTACACAAATAATTTAGGTCTACATCTGTTAGATAAAAAATGTAAGCTATGTTTTTCTTTAGAACAAGTATATTTTATCTAAAAAGATCTTTGATAAGCTTCAACTCAGAACTAAAAAAAAAATTTCTGAAACTGAGAAATAAATTGGCTCAATGGTCTCATTTTATCAGACTAACGTGGTGAAAAAAACTTCTCTAAGATCACAAAGTCAATAAAATCAGAAAAGAATGTCAGGAAGATGAGGAGCTTTCTACATTCATAAGATCCAAAAGTGGAGAAGCAGGGGTCCTTCTCGTGTGTTCCGAGGCTCCAAGAGCCAGGGCAGCCCCGGTGTGCTTACAACAACCTCCTATCATGACAGCGCTGAAAGCAATTACGAAGAGGAATTCTCCCAAAGGACAGACATACATTGTCGCCATGGCAATGTCTCTCTCCGAGAGGCTCAGTTTAGTTGACTTTGGGGCAGCTGGTAATTCAATCTCAAACTTGGGCAGCTTCGACATGGTGCCAGCCTGTTTGGGGGAGAAAAAGTGTTTTTGCAAAAGCTTATTAAGCCCTTCTGATGTTTCAGCACTCCCCATGTCAAGTCACTGAGGATACACATGCACTGTCTTCCACTCCTTTTCAGGGTTCCAAGGGCCTGGTCTTAGGACTCATTTTTGGCGGAGATGGGATGGTATGGGGTGCCCTCTAGTGGTCAGAAGGGGCAAGGCTCTCGTTGGTGGAACTTGCACTTTTCAAGTTACAGATCAGTTAGGCTGTTATCAGAGGACTTTTTTTAAAGGGAGGCTGACCCTTACCCGGAAGTAGAAGGGCTGCAGCACATTTCCAAGCACTGTGGTGGACAGCAGAATCACGGAACCCTCGGGACAGTACATGTACCAGTTCACGTTGATGTTCTGGCTCTTCAGAAGCTTCAGATTCCGCTTCTCTGGTAACACCTGACACAAAGTTCAGAAACAGAAGCCTCATTTGAAAACAGCAAATGGGAAATTCCCTGGCGGTCCAGTGCCTCTGGGCTCTGTGCTTCTGCTGCAGGGAATCCAGGTTTGATCCCTGGTCAGGGAACTAAGATCCTGCATGCCTCGACGTACGGCCAAAACAATAAAAAAGAAAATACCTGAAGACTGACACAGTACACAAAGAAAATCATAAAAAGAAGAAGCCAGTAGTTAAGTAGGGGGGAAAAATCATTTTTATTTATTACAGCTACCATTCTTCCAGTGCTGTGCTTATTAACACTTCCAAATCTTAGCTCATTTATTCTTTCCCTGCCCCCAAGGGCTGGACATCATTAGGCTGATTTGAGGGGAAAAAATAAGGCTTCAAGGGGCAAAGGAACCTGTGACAACCCAGGCAGCCCACCTCACTCCAGGGCCGCCCAAGCCCCCACACTCCCAGGCACTATCCTCCCAGGAGTGGGGAGCAGCAGCATCCTTGGTTGATACGGATCCAGCAAAACAAGCCGACGCCCTGGAGCCACGTGCACCAAATCAGCCACAGCCCTGCCTGCAGAATCAGCCTTCCTCCTGGTCTCCCGCTCGATCTGAGGCTGGGGGTAAGGGGGTATCCTTCTTCTAACAGACTTGTTCATGAGACTCCACGTGCAAACCGAGTAACTATTTTATAATAATGGCACATTTAAAATATACTCAGAAACTCATTCATTAAGGAGTGCTGAATAGAGCCCCAAGATGATGTTAACACTCCCAGAACACTGCCCTGAAGAACTGACATGGAAGTCAGCGTTGGGGATGTGGGTTTCTCGATGATCCAGGGATAATAAAATAAAGATGTGTCAGATTCCTCTTTCTTTCCAACTTATTTCTTGAAGATCTTAAAACCACCTAGATGACCCAAATGTACATTCTTCTACTTCTGAGAACAGAAAGATATACTTTTAAATGACTGCCCAAGAACCCTTCTGTAAAGCTATAATCCTTTCCTTGCTATTCACAGGCACAAAATTCTATTTCTGTGTGTATGGGATTCAGGTAGCTTTTCTTTCTGCCGGTCACTAAGGTTCTGATAACAGACCTACAGCAAAGTACCATGGCATTCACAGCGCCCTGTGTTACAGAGGTGTGCCTCCTCCATTAGTACATTCCAAATGAAATTACACTGGTTTTGTTGGGGCAACAAACTTAATACCTGAAAGAATTCTAACCCTCTCCACATTGGCTCCACTTAAAGAGATTTCAGGAGCTTTCTCAATAGATCAGGCAGCTGGAACAGATTAACACATTACTGACCAGGGGATTTTTGCAGAAACTAAGGCCTGTGGCCAGCAATTTGTTATGTAAGTGAATACTGAAACACTCTGGTCAATTACATTCCGGTAACATAAGATGCATTACTACGTCTCTGGTCAATAAGTTAGTTATTAAAAGATAAAGAGGAAAGTCCAATGTAAACAGCAGAGTGAAAAGGCAACCTACAGAACAGGAGAAAGTATTTGCAAATTATCTATCTGATAAAGAGTTAATATTCAAACTATACAAACACTTCCTACAACTCGACAAAAAGAAAATAACCCAATTTAAAAACAGAGGGGACTTCCCTGGTGGCACAATGGATAAGAACCTGCTTGCTAATGCAGGGGACAGGGGTTTGACCCCTGGTCCGGGAAGATTCCACAGGCTGCAAGCAACTAAGCTCACGTGCTACAACTGCTGAAGCCTGCTCGCCCTAGAGCCCGTGTTCCCCGAGAAGCTGCTGCAATGTGAAGCCCGAACACCGCAACGAAGAGTAGCCCCCGCTCGCTGCAATTAGAGAAAGCCCTTGAGCAGCAACAAAAACTCAGCACCGCCAAAGATAAATGAAATAAATATTATTTTGTAAAAAAAAAGGAATAGACACCATCCAGAGCACGAACAAAAGGACAACAAGTCATGAACAAGGTGTACACCATCACCAATCAGAGAAATGCAAATCAAGACCACAATCAGACACCATCTGACACCCAGCAGGATGACTGCTATGGATAAAACAGAAAACAACAAGTGTTAGTGGTGAGATGCAGAAACTGGAACCCTTGTGCACCACTGCTGGGAATGTAGAATGGCATAACTGCTATGTGGAAATGCCTCAAAAATTAAAAACAGAATTATTATGTGATCCAACAATTCCATCTGGGGGTTATATACCCAAAAGAACTGAAAGCAGGATCTTGAAGACACACTCATACACTTGTGTTTATAGCAGCATCATTCACAGTAGCCAAAAAATGAAAGCAATGCCACTGTTTGTCGCTAGATAAACAGACAAACAGAATGTGGTGTATGTATTCAATGGAATATTTTCCAGCCTGGCAAAGGAAGGGAATTCTGACGCATGCTGTAATATGGATGAACCTTGAGGACATTATACTAAATGAGACAGGACAGTCAGAAAAAGACAAACATTGTAAGATTCCATTTATAGGAGGCAGAGGACCTTAAAGCAGACAAATTCATAGAAGCAGAAAGGAAACCAGTGGTTACCACAGGCTGGGAAAGGGGAAATGGGGAGTTGCTGTTCAATAGGCACTGAGTTTCAGTTTTACGAGATAAAAGTTTTGGAGCTTGGTTTCATGACAATGTGAAAATACTTAATGCTAATGAATTATACACTTAATGGTTAAGATGGTAGATTTCATGTTCTGTGCTTTTTATCACAGTTAAAAAAATTCTGGACTTCCCTGACGGCCCAGTAGTTAAAGCTTCCAATGCAGGGGGCAAGGGTTCAATTCTTAGTAGGGGAACTAAAATCCCACAGGGCATAGCCAAAAAATAAAAATAAATAAAATAAATAAGAATAATAAAAAAAGTTTAAAAAAATATTCTTTTTAAGATGAAAAGGCAATTCATAAAATAGGAAACACAAATGTACAATAAACAAAAGATGCTTAGCACCCTCCTAATGAAACATGCAAATTAAAATGGCTTTCCACCTCTTAAGATTAGCAAATGTCTACAGACTTACGATATCTACCTCTGCTAACGGTGTGGAAAACAGAGATTCCTATATTGCTAGTGAGAATGCAACTTCTGGAAGAAATTTAACAATATCTGTTCAGGTTTTTACTTTTTATTCTTAATTTAGTTCTTACTCACAATTTATCTTTTGGCCTTGTCGCAAGGCATGTGGGATCTTAGTTACCTGATCAGGGACAGAGCCTTCAACACCCCCACCCCACACATACCACCCATTGGAAGCAAGAAGTCTTAATTACCAGACCACCAGGAAAGTCCTTGTTCAGATTTTTAGGTATTCATACCTAGATTGTAATTGCCCTTTCAAGAACTGTGTCATCTAAGAATATAAACCAATGTTTACTAGCTCATACACTGCTTGAACTCACTACAGAATTGTTTGTAATCACTAGAAAACAAAGATGTTCATGAACAAGAAATGGTAAAACTGTAGCACATCTACACACCTGAATACCAATCAGAACAAGATATGGTAGGATGTGTAAGAAATATCCCTATGCAAAGAAAAAAGAGCCAGTTGCAAAAGTTTATACAATATAACCATATTTGTAAGTGCAGGAACCAAGTGGAGGAACAAACACCAAATCAGTTCATAATGGTTGCTTCCTGGAATTGTGGGGGACTTTTTACCTTCCATATAAAGTAAAGGTAAGATCTGAATGTTTTACCAAAAAATATGTATTAATTGTAATTAGAAAAAAAAGAATAAAAACCCAAGTGAATTCAAACAGCTGCTAAAACATGATCACAGACCTTTCTCTAGAACATGTAAGTAAAAAATATTTGTTCATGTTTGTTTGCTAAGTCCTATCTGACTTTTTTGCGACTCTGTAGACTGTAGCCCACCAGACTCCTCCGTCCATGGGAATTCCCAGGCAAGAATACTGGAGTGGGTTGCCATTTCCTTCTCCTGGAGATCTTCCCGACCCAGGGATCGAACATGCATCTCCTATATTGGCAGGTGGATACTTTACCACTGAGCCACCAAGGAAGCCCAAGTAATAAATATAATACCTGGTAAAATTCGATTCCTTGATCTGTGATGAAGACAATTTCAGTAGAACTGGTCCAGCAGAATCCTAGTATGTTGGCATTTTTGGTCTGAAAAGAATTGTAGAGAAATTTTTTTTAATTAATAATAAAAAAAAAAAGAACCTGTAATTTTTTTCAAAAGTTTAAAGTACTTTTTAAACTACTTTTAAAGTACTTTTAAAGCACTTTCTCAAAAGTTTAATGTTTAAAGTGCTGTTTATATCACTCTTTGATAAAAGTTACCAAGATTTGATTACTTATGAACAAATCAAACTTTCTGTTAAATACAGTGTTCCCAGATCTCCAGCTGAAACACCTCACTGAAGCACCTGAATGTGAAGTAATTCTCGTCAACAGGATGGGGGAAAGGACTGAGTTTGGCAGGAAGGTAACTGCCCAGCACTCTGATACCAACCTCTACCTTTAGAAATCAAAGGACAGCTGACATGCTGAGTCAAACACATCATAAAAGCTAGTGGTATAAAGGCCTAAAGATTTTCCTTGACTGTTACCCAAAGTGGGGTTGAAGATCTTGAGCCCTGCCCTGAGTCACCTAGAGCCACGCTGGGAGCCTCAGGGCAGCCAGGCCAGGACCAGGCTCTGCTGCACACAGCAATGGAGCCTGCCTGGAGCTAAGGTGTCTGCAGACGGGCCCCTCTTTGCTGAGAACCCATCAGAAGTATTAGTTACTCAGTCGTGTCCGACTCTTTGTGCCCCCACGGACTGCCAGACTCCTCTGTTCATGGGACTGTCCAGGGAAGAATACTGGAGTGGGTTGCCCTTTCCCCCTCCAGGGGATCTTCCCAACCCAGGGGTCAAACCTGCATCTCCTGCTTTGCAGGCAGAGTCTCTGAGCCACCTGGGAAATCTGAGGAACCCAGGTGGATTCTCAAGTAGCAAAACCATTACAAAGACGCACAAAGACAAACCCCTTCACCAGCAGCGTCTGCTGGGTTTCCTGGCTGCCAGGATGCTCTCTGAGCTGAGCCCCCTCTAGCTCATCACGCTCAGCAAATCTGAGCGTGGATTAGAACGCTCCACTGACGGGATGGATGGAAGAGGAAGGACACAAGGAGCCAAGTCCAGACAACATCATCAGGAAAAAGGGGGAGAGAACTCCTTTTCCGAAAACCTCCGAAGAGGCTGCTATGAAGGGAACCCATGTCTGACCCAGAAACACCGACTAGCAGAGAAGGGCAGGGGCCACAGGAAGACAACAGCCACCAAGGGCTGAAGCGGCTCGGTGTTCAACATCGCCCATCCGTTTAGTTCTGCTAGCTCCATCTTACAGCTGAAGAAATGCACTTTAAAGTTAAAAAGTGTCCGAAGTCAAAGCCAACGTGAGGCAGATCCCAGGGTCCAAGCACAATCTAATTCCACATTCGTGCTCTCAATTACCCAGCTACCCTGTGCTTCTGACCCTGGGGTTTGTGCCCACCAGCTCAGACAGAATCACCCCACCAGCCCATACCTTGCACTCCTGAGTGTACTCCAGCTGAGAACTATCCGGGATAAAATTAGAAAAGTCCTGAAAGGAAAGAAGCACACAAGAGGAGAAGTGTGAATCTTCGAGTACAAAGAGACAAGAGGAAAAAGACAAATAAATTTAAAAAGTGGTCAGGAAAAAAAAAAAAAAAAAACGGACAAAACCCCAAGGACAGGAAAAATAACCGATCTGGACAAACTGCCCCATTATCAGCAACAGGTTGACAATTCCAATTTTTAAAATGAGTTAATCCAAATATTCTGAGGGTTCAGAAACTGATTTTGAAAATGCATTCCTCAAATGACTGACTTCAGAGAAATGGGTTGCTATATTTTACAAGAGGCTTTCCAAAAATTTTAGCAGTTAATACTGACAGAAAGAAACAGGATTTGCCTTTCTCAACAGCTTTTTCCCTACAAATTGCGATGGTGAATACTGACGAAAGCCAAAATGCCAACAAGCTGCTCCAGCTTTGAATATCTGCTCTTAGATCAAGCATTCAAAGATGAGAGAAATGAAAATATGAAGATACTGAGGTAAGGCTAACTCCCAAAGTTGCCAAAAATATGCTTTGAAAAATCTATGGTTCCAGTTATCCATCAAAACAAAAGATGCCTGATGTTCCAAATAATTTTTAAAAACACTTTAAGGGGACTCTGTGCAATTCCAGGAGTTAGGATGCCTCACTTTTATTGCAGGGGGCCCAGGTTTGGTGCCTGGCTGGGGAGCTAAACTCCTGCAAGCCACGCAGAGCAGAAGAAAAAAAAAGGAAAAATTTTAAAAGAGGTACATTAAAAAAATTTTTTTAAGTAAAAAATGACAAACTAAGGCCATTAAGCATTTATCCATTTAAATGTATTTCTCATCTTCAAGAATACAAAAACTCAAATACAATGCAGCATGGAACTACAGCTTCCATGAAATTAAAATAAAAATGGGTCCTTTGACACTGGAATTTTGCAGTTCGTTCTCTTCCAAATGTACTTCTAGTTTTATATTTCCCCATTCCTTATTATTTACTGTGTACTTTTATTTGGTCTATTTTCTCTGCTGTCAAATGTCTGACTCTTTGCGACCCCATGGAATGTAGCCCACCAGGCTCCTCTGTCCACGGGATTCTCCAGGCAAGAATACTGGAATGGGTTGCCATGCCCTCCTCCAGGGGATCTTTCCAATCCAGAGATTGGATCCACATCTCTGGTGTCTCCTGCATTGCAGGCAGATTCTTTACCACTAGCGCCACCTGGGAAGCCCACCAAATGTACTTCTAATGTCCTTTTCTTTGTACTATAAAGATATGTCTTACCACGGTCTTTGAGGTCCTCTGAACAGCCAATATCTTATTTTCCAAGGAAAACTTGATGCACTTCACTTCTCCCTTGTCCTCCATTCTTTAAGAAGAAAGAGCAGGTGATGAGTTGTACAGTTCATGACTGCATTCTAGCTTCTATCATTTTATGAGAAGAAAAAAGACAAGTTAAATATTCAGGAAGCAGCAAATCTTAGTTTAAAATGACAATGATGTTTCTGAAGCTTCAGTAGGACCACTTTTTTTTTTTTCATTTATTTTTATTAGTTGGAGGCTAATTACTTTACAATATTGTAGTGGTTTTTGTCATACATTGACATGAATCAGCCATGGATTTACATGTATTCCCCATCCCGATCCCCCTCCCACCTCCCTCTCTACCCGATCCCTCTGGGTCTTCCCAGTGCACCAGGCCTGAGCATTTGAGTAGGACCGCTTTTCAAACAGCAAAGTCCAACTGGCAACAGGAGGCAGAAGAAACTGACCGAATTGCACGTATCAAGTGACTAAGGTGTTATGAACACTGTACTTTCACCTGAGCCTCCTTTTAGATGTCACTGAGTCTAGACCCCAGAGCAACTTTCTCCACACACTGCCGCCTTCTCTCTCCATTGCCTTCACAGCAACACCTTTTTTCTCCTGAGATGCTGGCAGCTGTGAGATATTTACTTATTTCTGATTGAAGTATATAGCAGCGCTTTTGAAAAAGGAGTCTACTTTTTCCTACCCAGCACCCCATGGGCTGCGCCGCCCAGGACGGCTGCACCTCCATCTCACAACCACCTCAGATGGACATCAAGAGGAAGTCAAGGGCTGGATCACAGGGGAAACTCTCGAAGGAAATGGGGCACTCACTGTCCCGATTATGACGGTTTCATGTATCAAAACTCATCAACTATGTATGTCAAATATATGCAGCTAGTAATAATTAGACCATAACAGAGCTATTAAAAGTAGCAAGATGTTTTTAAAACAGGGTAGGGAATTTCCTGGTGGTCCAGTGGCTAGGACTCAGCACTTTCACTACTGGGCCTGGGTTCGATCCCTGGTCGACAAACTACGATCCCACAAGCCGCTCAGTGTGGCCAAAAAAATCAAAGAGGGTAAACTCAGTATCTCCCCTCAAGTCTTCCTGAGCCTCCTGAGCTAGATCCTCATGGCCTCACCCCCACTTTCCACACCCAAGCGACCAGCGAGTCTTCCCCCAGACCTTCCTAAGCAACCCCGGAGAGCCTACTGGAGGCCAGTCAACCCTGTCTTTGGTCTACACTGCCTTCAGGCAGGTTTCCACTGCACCGCTCAGAGCGCAGCAGTTGTCTTTTACTGGGACACCTGGCTCACGTGACAGGTTCCCAACCAATCGAGCCTCAATGCTGCACCAGTGCACTCTTCCCACTACTCATCTTTTTGCCTTTTTTAAAAATCTAAAGTAACAAGATGAACAGAATATAGAGGGTTCAAGCTGACTGCTGTCAGTGGCCACATCACCACCCATGCCTTCCCTGCGTGAAACCTCCCCGCAACAGGGAGACTGCTTGTCTTCATGTTCTCTCCATCCGGAAGCCTCCTGTCCACCTAGAAGTCTCCCTTTCAGGCCTCAATCCTCTCTGAGGCTTTCCCCCCTCCCAGGCAGTGATCTTCCCCAGCCCATTCCAAGATAAATGCCCATCTCTTCTCTGTGCCTACATTCTGAAGAGCAGGTGATTACAATACCTATCACAGTAAATACTATGTGTCCACTCCTTGCCTCCCAACACTAAACGTATGGGTTTTCCAAAAGCGGGGTGTGCTCACCTACTCAGTGGCTCTGTCGTGTCTGACTCTTTGCGACCCCTAAAGGGGGCCAGGCTCACTCAAAGCCTCCACACGCTTGGAGCCCAGCACACTGCAAGTAGTGTTTTCCCAACAAAGGATGATCGAAGAAAAAGAGGCTGATTCATTTTCTACTTCAAAAATTGTTTTCAAGGGACTTCCCTGGTGGTCCAGTGACTAAGAACTCTGCGTTCCCAATGCAGGGGGCCCAGGTTCCATCCCTGGTCAGGGAACCAGATCCCACATGCCACAAGGAAAAGAACCCACACGCTGCAACTAAGACCTGGCCGCTGCTGTTAAGTCACTTTAGCCGTGTCCGACTCTGTGCAACCCCAGAGCTGGCAGCCCACCAGGCTCCCCTATCCCTGGGATTCTCCAGGCACAGCCAAATAAATAAAAACTTAAAAAAAAAAAAAAATAAAAACTGTTTCCTAGTTACACAGTCCAACTGTAAAATGTTTTTAAAGTCACCATTGAACTGAGGATTAACTCTGTACTTTCCCCTCTGTAATCACAAGAGTTAAGGTCATCAGATAGTTTATCATCCAAACTGAGATACTTCTGGAAGTGAAAGGAGCTGCTACCCATAGTTACACTGGTTCCACTGGGATATACTGGGACATCCAGTGCCCTTAAGTATACTGGAAGCTGAGGTTTCAACACACATGATTACATGGCAAACACTGACCCAGGAATCTCCTCCATCTCCCAAAAGCTCTGGAAAGCCCCTGAGCCAAAAGAGGAAATAAAGCCCCTCTTCCGCCAAGAAGCCGGAAATACGAACGCTGACACTCTGACTGGTTAATTTCAAGAGACACGAACTGGAGTATGTGGATCCCAAAACAACAAGGAAAGACTGCACACCTTCACTCTGACGGGAAGTCCAAGGATATCCACCAAGATTGTATAGCAGGTGTCTGCTTCCCTCTTCCTACAGGCAGGGATGTGCCCCACACCCAACATATAAAACAAGCTTCTGAATGAGAAACAGATAAAAACACCATTTTGTTGACACGTTGTAACAGTCTGGAAACGTCAATATGATAATTACCTAAATGAGATGGGATTCCTGTCATCAGGGCCTTTCACTACCACTCCAGTGGCTCCACCAGATCGAACGGCAAAAACCTGGGAGAAAAAGCAGGGACGTTTTAGCATCCTAAACTCTGAAAGGCTCCAGACACCTATGCCTACCTGCGACGATGATTTCTGCTACGCCCCACCCTGGGTTCAGCTGAACTAACGTGGCACTTAAGCAAACTGCGGATGCTTGGTGTCCACATGAGTGTTAAGAAACAAGAGAGTAGTGACCAAAACAAGCTGCCATTTGGCACGCTGCCCGCCGTGCGAGACCGGGTCGGTCCTGGAGCCTGCAAACTCTAACCTGTTTCTGCAAAGGCACCGTGAATGCAGTTAAGCACACCCAGCTACTCAGCCAAGCTGCTCCCCGAGTTTACAAAATTCCCTAGAACAGTGAAAATCTCAGCGCCTAAATCCTTCACTGCAAGGGAAACTGACGACCAGAAGGCGTCGGGGAAACACCGGCGTGCCACCAGCGGACCGCAGCGGCCGAGGGGAGCGGGGTCCGCCCGGCTGTCACTTCGGGAGAGGAAGCCCTGGCCGCGGCGGAGCCCGGTCACTTGGATGCCTCACAGGACCGGACTGGCGCGGGGGCCCTAGGCCTGATCCCCGGGCCCCCGGCCCCGGGGCGCGGAACACCCAGCGGCATCGGGGGCGGCTGGCAGGGCGCGCCGGGCCGCTCGGGGGAGAAGGGCGCGGGCCGGCCCGGACCTGCTTGTTGGCCTCGTCGAAGAAGACGCAGTTGACCGGGTTCGCTTTCTCGAAGTGCACCGGCCGCTCGCACAGCTCCAGGTAATAGTCCTCTTCGCCCATGGCGGGCGCCGCGGCGGCGGCGGGGGGCCCAGGGGCGGCCGCCAGCGTGAAGCCGGTAGAGCAACACCGGATGTAAGGAGTCTGGCTGGGCGGCGGCGGCGGTGGCGGCGATCTCGCGGGCGCTGAGGCCGCTTCCTGGTGCCACGCCCCCAACCCTCTGGCACGTGACCCGCAGATCTCTTCGCTTAAACTGGCGACTAACCGCCCGCCTCGTAGCGGTGGGGCCCACCGGCCGGAGACCAAGCCGGCTCTCCGCGGGAGGCTCCTCCCCTTTGCGGTGGGGGCGGAGCCCCAGGGCAGCCCAGCAGACGAAGAGTGAAGGGCGGAGGGGCGGAGGGCCTGACAGGGAAACGATGTTTGGTGCAGTGGGCAGGCGTGCGCGCCCTGGAGCCCAGCCGTACTTTTCCGGGCAGTCGGTGGTCCTGGCTCCCTCTCGGTCACAGGAAGCTTGCGTAGGGCCGCGTGCTTGTGTGGGGCAGGGCTGCCCCCTGGTCTAAGGAAAGCGCATCCTTCTAGAGCCTGTCTCTTACTAAAGGAGAGCATGGTCAGCGCCTGGATGCTCTGAGCGTGTAACAGGGAAAACTAGTTTAGATTGCGGGTCTGAAAGCCTCTTGATGGCTTTGATAGTTGAAGGGGATGGGGTAAAGTGGGGGTGGGTCCTCATTCAAGGGATAGAAGAGAGAGATGGGAGGGAAGAAGGGAGAAGCACAGATGACCCCCTAGATGTCTGTTCTCAACAACCAGATGAATTTTGGCACCATTTTCTTAAGATACAGGGTGGCTTGCGAAGTTTGGCGGAGAAGTGGGGAAGGTCAAGAATTGGGTTTTGGACACGTGAATCCGAAGAGAAATGATACACAGATGGATATATGGGCACCCCTGGTGGCTCAGACGTTAAAGAATCTGCCTGCAATGCAGGACACCCAGGTTCAATCCCTGGAAGGGTAAGATCCCCTGGAGAAGGAAATGACAGCCCACTCCAGTATTCTTGCCTAGAGAATCCCTTGGACAGAGGAGCCTGGCAGGCTACAGCCCATGGGGTTGCACAGAGCCCAACACCACTGAGCTACTAACACATATAGGTCTGAAGCTTATCAGAAGAGTGACAAAACTGGAGACAGAAATTGGGAGTTATTGGAATATAGATGGTATTTGAAACCATGGAATTGGGTGGGATCACCTAAAGTGAAAGTGAAGTCACTCAGTCGTGTCTGACTCCTAGTGACCCCATGGACTGCAGCCTACCAGGCTACTCCGTCCATGGGATTCTCCAGGCAAGAATACTGGAGTGGGTTACCATTTCCTTCTCCAGGGGATCTTCCCGACCCAGGAATCAAACCCGAGTCTCCTGTATTGGAGGCAGACTCTTTAACTTCTGAGCCACCAGGGAAGCCCCGGGTCACCTAAGACAGGTGCATAAAGGAAAACACACACAACCAGCCTTTCGAGGCCAGGAGCAGGAATCGCAGAGGACAAGCAGAGGCTGCCAGAGAAGTAGGAAACCAGGAGAGGTTGTCTGTGGAGCTGAGTGAAGAGACTGAGGAAACAGGTGTCATTTGCTTTGACAAAGGCTGCTGAGAAGTCAGCTAAGGAGAGCCCTGCAGATGTTCCAGGTTGGGACCCTGCTGAGCTTTCCTGGGACAGACCCCTCCCCTCTCTCTCTGCTGTTGCTCTTCTCTGAAATACCCAGATAATAATATCTTGAGTGTATTTGCTGGGTTTTTCAGATGCTGCTCCATCAATCTGAACAAAACAGCTTTCATCAGCATTCCCAGAGTCCTCCATGTCACTGTGAAGATTTGTGAACTCACTGTGTTTCCCAGAAGTGTGCAGTGCCTCTTAATCATGCCCTCAATCTCACAAAACGTTGATCTGTTCCTGTTTTACTGCAAGAGCAAGGGCTGTGTCATTTGTGGTACTCAGCCCTCATATCAGTGACCTCCTCTTCTCCACTTGGATGTCTCAGAGCACCTGGAAACCAGCATTTCTAAAACAAAACTCCTGATCATCCCCCGCCAGGGTCTTCTCCAAGGGCCCCCTACCCCAGTAAAGGCACTGTTACCAAACTAGTCAATGACCCATGCTGGGGTCCTAGCCTGGGCAAGACTCATCTTGACCTCGGAGGAGGTTCTTTTTCCAAGTAGACGGGCCCAGCTGATAGCAAAATGGATGCTGAGACTAGAGCAACATAAGCTTTATTTAATAGCCAAAAAATGGAGAAGCAGGAACCTAGTTTGCAAACAACTTCTCAACCTAATTCAGGTGGAGACACCAAAAATATAGAAGGGTTGAGGAAAAAGGGAGGAAATTGGAAAGAGTGAGAGGAATACATGAGTTATTCAAGAACAGGTGTGTGATTTTGACCTGAAACTGTTGCAGCTCTCCTTTTCAGTCCTCATACAGCTTTACCAGTTGTCATGACAACTGTCTTGGTGCTGGTGGGCGTGTCATTTAGCTAATGTATTACAGTGAGCCTGTTATCAGGCTCAAGGGCCACAGGAATCAAATCTTCTGCCATCTTGGCCCTAGCTGGTTCTAATTAGTTCTTGTTTTTTCCTCTTTGCAGCTTCCTTTTGAAAGTTAAACTTAGATATTCATGCTCAGTCGTGTACGACTCTTTGTGACCCTATGGACTATAGCTTGCTAGGCTTATGTCCATGGGATTTCCCAGGCAAGAATCCTAGAGTGGGTTGCCATCTCCTACTCCAGGCAATCTTCCCAACCCAGGGATCAAACCTGTGTCTCCTGCATTGCAGGTGGATTCTTTACTGCTGAGCCATCGGGGAAGCCTAACCCCAATAAATAGAAGATGCCAGTATTCCTCATTCCAGAGAAGACCACCGAAAGCCAGATTAAAAAAAAAAACTGGAGGGACTTCCCTGGCGGTTCAGTGGCTAAGACTCTGTGCTCCCAATGCAGGAGGCCTGGGTTCGGTCCCTGGTCAGGGAACTAGATCCCATATGCCAAACTAAGACAAATAAATAATTAAAAAAAAAAAAAAAGAACTGGAGAAGCTCATCAAGAGATGACTTGAGCCCAGATTAAAGGAGTGCAGGTCC
Source organism: Odocoileus virginianus (assembly GCF_023699985.2). NCBI lineage: Eukaryota > Metazoa > Chordata > Mammalia > Artiodactyla > Cervidae > Odocoileus > Odocoileus virginianus. The sequence continues at coordinate 24,896,903 of NC_069695.1, read as the reverse complement.
CATACACATCCTAATCTCATCAGCAACCCCACCCTTGAACCATTGCTATAAAACTCACCTAATCCTCCCCAGTTAGGACACACAGTTTTTGAGGCAGGAGCCCACTTTGTCCCCCTTCGCCTGGTAGAGCAATAAAGCTGTTATTTTCTACTTCCACCAAAACTGTCTCCAAGCTTCGATTCAGCACATAGGAGTTTTCAGCGTCACCCCCACACCTGATAATTACTTCTGTTACCAGAAGGTTCTTTCTGTAAATTTCCTGTGTTACTTAGGTAGATGTTTCCTTCCTCATTTCATTTATTTATATAACAGTTTATGTTTCTGTGTTTCTTTAAAGCCTAAATTGAAGAATGGATGCAAAGCTGTATCTCTGTGTCCGTATGTCTTGTCTTCGCTGCCATACCTTTTCTCTGATTTGATTTTCAAGGAGATATAAAATTTCATTATACAACTCAGAATAATTTTAATGTTTAAAATTCACTTTTGGGCTTTCCTGATGGCTCAGTGGTAAAGAATCTGCCTGCCAATGCAGGAGACACTGGTTTGATCCCTGATCCGGGAAGATCTCACATGCCTCAGATCAACTAAGCCTGTGCCCCACAGCTATTGAGTCTGTATTCTAGAGTCTGGGAGCTGCAACTACTGAGCCCATGTGCCTAAAGCACTCAAGCCCCCGTGCCTAGATCCTGTGCTCAGCAACAAGACAAGTCACTGCAATGAGAAGCCTTGCACAGCAACTAAACAAAGTCCACGTGCAGCAAAGACCCAGCGCAGCCATAAAGAAACATCTTTTTTAAAAAATCACTTTTATTGGGAATTTAAAGTTGCATTTTTAAATGACTCATTAAAAATTTCTTGTACCTTTCCTGAAGGTGCTGGAGAGCTCCCAAAGTAGCTGGAGCCCAAGAAGCCATGATCCTGGGGAGCAGGGAGGCCCAGAGAAGACAGCCTGGCTGGTGTTGCTGCCATTTTGTTCTACTATGAAATTGCTGCTGTGAAAGTGATGGCTGAGACGCGGAGGCGCTGAGCGGAAGGGGAAAGAGAAAAGATGCTGAAACAGAGCAAAATGTGTCTTTAGACACCTCGGGGCTGCCATGGAGGAGCAGGGCTTTCAGCGATGCCCTGAAGGACACGCCTACCCAGGAGCAAAGGAAAACGGGGCTGCCTCCAATCGGCTCAATCTATGGTGGGTTGGAGTCACCTGCCCTGCCCTGACTGTCCCAGTGTTAGTGAATCAGCTGTTAAGTTCATAATTGGTTTCTTATTTCATTGTGGGCTTGAGAAAGCTCAGTGTATGTCTGGTGTTTAACATCAGCAGCTTTACAAGCATATTTTCTTCCCACTGTAGCTTAAAAGGTGCTTGTGACAGTTTCTAAAACCTAAACACAAAACAAGCAGGCTTTTCTGTTTTTCTGAGTTTTGTTTTGTCTGTCTTTAAATTCTTTTTCAGGCTTTATGACTCATCTGGAAGGATATGTATCAACACTATTAGAGTGGTTCTCTCAACCTGGCATGCTTTCAGGAATTTCACTTTCTTCTTTGAACTTTTCAAATTCCATTTGGTTTTTAAAACAAATGTAATTTTTATAAGAGGAACTGTTTTAAAAAGTTTGAGTGCCTTTCTTAACTGGAAGATCTTGATTATATATCACTGTTGTACAACCTGCTTTTCATTTTTAAGTATTTTATACATGAATTTATGTTTCCTTACATATATGTATTTGCCTGTGTATGCATATACAAATAGTGTTAGGCATAGTATTTATGATGGTTCTTGTACTGTGGTAATTTCTGATTTTTTTTCTCCTGCCTTTGGTATTATTTGCATTTAGAAAAGTAAATGTGCATTATCTTCATAAACAGAAATAAGAAAACACGTGCTGTTAAGTCACTTCAGTTGTATTCAACTCTTTGTGACACTATGGACTGTAGCCTGCCAGGCTCCTCTGTCCATGGGGATTCTCCAGGCAAGAATACTGGAGTGGGTTGTCATGCCCTCACTCCAGAGGGTATGCCCGACCCAGGGATAGAACTCACGTCTCTTACATCTACCTGCATTGGCAAGAGGGTTCTTTACCACTTGCCCCACCTGGGAAACCCAACAGGACACAAAGGAAGGTCCATAACAATTAGCTAATCTAACCAACCACCTTATGTTCCTCTGTACTGCACCATGAGTGCATCTAACACCTGTGTCTACTTGCTCAGGTGGTAAGAAGCTCACATCCTGCCAAACAACCTGTTCTGTTCTTAAACAGCTGCAAAGACTTGTTTTAAATTGAACCTGATTGCATGTAATTTGAACAGAAAAGGGAGCCGATTTAACTTCTGTTTAGAAAAGATCATTCTGGCTGCTGTGTTAAGACTTGTTTGAAATGAGGAGCAAGATAGGCAAGAACAGAAGCAGGGAGACAGTTAAAACACTAACTTGCACTAGGGAAGTGGCAGTGGATGCAGTAAAAAGTAGTCAGATTCCAAATATATTTAATCATAGGTGGAGCACAAAAGAAAGTTTGAGATGCCCACCAGATGGCTACGTAGATATGTTAAGGTGCTGCATATACAAATTAGAAAACATTTTACAGCATAAGTTTCTTTCCCTCACTATTTAGTTAGGCATTTGTTCATTAATTCATTCAAAAATTAAATGAGGGCCTAAGACACAATTCTGGGTGCTGGGGTTCCAGCTGGTGAAAAAAAAAACATGAAAATCTCTCCTTTCATAGAGCTTACATTTTTAGTGGAATCTCATCTATATTAGGACATATAAGACTTATAAAACATACTGGTTCAGTGGCTGAGGAAAACTGTATGGTGAGTCCTTAAAAAATTAAAACAGGATTACTAAATGATCCAGCAGGAGCTTCACCATCAGTTCTTCCAATGAATATTCATTGTTGATTTCCTTTAGGATTGACTGGTTTGATCTCCTTGCTATCCAAGGGACTTAAGAGTCTTCTCTAGCACCACAATTCAAAAGCATCAGTTCTTTGGCATTCAGCCTTCTTTATGGGCCAACTCTCACATCCATACATGACTACTGGAAAAACCATAGCTTTCACTAGATGGACCTTTGTCAGCAAAGTGATATCTCTGCTTTTTAATAACTCTGTCTAGATTTAACATAAGCATCTTTTAATTTCATGGCTGCAGTCATTGTCCACTGTGATTTTGAAGCCCCCAAAAATGAAATCTGCCACTGTTTCCACTTTCTCCCCCATCTATTTGCCATGAAGTGATGGGACTGGATGCCATGATCTTAGTTTTCTGAATGTTGAGCTCTTAGCATATACACACAACAAAAGGAAGCAGGGACTCAAACAGATAATTGTGCCCCCATGTTCAGTTCAGTTCAGTCGCTCAGTCGTGTCCAACTCTTTGCAACCCCATGGACTGCAGCACACCAGGCCTTCCTGTCCATCCCCAACTCCTGGAGTTCACTCAAACTCATATCCATTGAGTCAATGATGCCATCCAACCATCTCATCCTCTGTCGTCCCCTTCTCCTCCTGCCTTCAATCTTTCCCAACATCAGGGTCTTTTCAAATGAGTCAGCTCTTCGCATCAGGTGGCCAAAGTATTGAAGTTTCAGCTTCAACATCAGTCCTTCCAATGAGGATTCGGGACTGATCTTCTTTAGGATGGACTGGCTGGATCTCCTTGCAACCCAAGGGACTCTCGAGAGTCTTCTCCAACACCACAGTTTAAAAGCATCAATTCTTCAGCATTCAGCTTTCTTTATAGTCCAACTCTCACATCCATACATGACTACTGGAAAAACCATAGCCTTGACTAGAAACACCTTTGTTGGCAAAGTAATGTCTCTGCTCTTTAATATGCTGTCTAGGTTGGTCATACCTTTTCTTCCAAGGAGTAAGCGTCTTTTAATTTCATGGCTGCAGTCACCATCTGTAGTGATTTCGTCTGCAGTGATTTTGCCACTGGAGCGGCAACAGGCCAAGAGGAGATACCCTGTGTCCAAGGTCAGGAGCAGCGGCTGTGCTTCACTGGACCGGCCATGAGGAGATACCCCATGTCCAATGGCAAAGGAGAAGCCCCAGCACAACTGTAGGAGGGGTGAATTCATGTTTAGACTCAAGCCCCATTCCTGCCAGAGATACTCAGAGGGCTCAAACAAACCCTGTGCGCACTAGGACCCAAGGACCCCACAGAGACTGAGACAGAACTGTGTTTGAGTGTCTCCTATGGAGGTACGGGTCAGCAGTGGACTGCCGCAGGGACAGGGGCTCTCAGTGCAGCTGATGTAGGTATGGCATAAGCCCTCTTGGAGAAGGTACCCATTACCCTCACCACAGAGCTGCCAGAACTTACACAGGACTGGGAAATAGACTCTTGGAGGGGACAAACAGAACCTTGTGCACCAGGACCCAGGAGAAAGGAGCAGTGACCCCACAAGAGACTGACCCAGACTTGCCCGGGAGTGTCCAGGAGTCTCCAGCGGAGGTGTGGGTCGGCGGTGGCCTGCTGCAGGGCTGGGGGCATTGAGTACAGCAGAACATGCATGGGATCTTTTGAAGGAGGTCGCCATTCTCTTCATTACCCCCACCATAGTTTGGCCCCAGGTAAATAGCAGGGAGAAAGCAAAGGAGAAAAGGAAAGATATACCCATTTGAATGCAGACTTCCAAAGAATAGCAAGGAGAGATAAGAAAGCCTTCCCCAGTGATCAGCGCAAAGAAATAGAGGAAAACAATAGAATGGGAAAGACTAGAAATCTCTTCAAGAAAATTAGAGATAACAAGGGAACATTTTATGCAAAGATGGGCTCAATAAAAGACAGAAATGGTATGGACCTAACAGAAGCAGAAGATATTAAGAAGAGGTGGCAAGAATACACAGAAGAACTGTACGAAAAAGATCTTTATAACCCAATCAACCATGATGGTGTGATCACTCACCTAGAGCCAGACATCCTGGACTATGAAGTCAAGTGGGCCCTAGGAAGCATCACTACGAACAATGCTAGTTGAGGTGATGGAATTCCAGTTGAGCTATTTCAAGTCCTAAAAGATGATGCTGTAAAAGTACTGCACTCAATATGCCAGCAAATTTAGAAAACTCAGTGGTGGCCATGGGACTGGAAAAGGTCAGTTTTCATTCCAATCCCAAAGAAAGGCAATGCCAAAAAATGCACAAACTACCACACAATTGCACTGATCTCACCCAGTAGTAAAGTAATGCTCAAAATTCTCCAAGCCAGGCTTCAACAATATGTGAACTGTGAACTTCCAGATGTTCAAGCTGGTTTAGAAAAGGCAGAGGAACCAGAGATCAAATTGCCAACATCCGTTGGATCATCAAAAAAGCAAGAGAGTTCCAGAAAAACATCTATTTCTGCTTTATTGACTATGCCAAAGCCTTTGACTGTGTGGATCACAATAAAATGTGGAAAATTCTCCACGAGATGGAAATATCTGACCCCCTGACCTACCTCCTGAGAAATCTGTATGCAGGTCAGGAAGCAACAGTTAGAACTGGACATGGAACAACAGATTGGTTCCAAATAGGGAAAGCAGTATGTCAAGGCTGTGTATTGTCACTGTGCTTATTTAGCTTATATGCAGAGTACATCATGAGAAATGCTGGGCTGGATGAAGCACAAGCTAGAATCAAGATTGCTGGGAGAAATATCAATAACCTCAGATATGCAGATGACACCACCCTTATGGCAGAAAGTGAAGAAGAACTAAAGAGCCTCTTGATGAAAGTGAAAGAGGAGAGTGAAAAAGTTGGCTTAAAGCTCAACACTCATAAAACCAGATCATGGCATCTGGTTCCATCACTTCATGGGCAAATAGATGGGGAAAGAGTGGAAAACTATTTTTTGGGGCTCCAAAATCACTGCAGATAGTGACTGCAGCCATGAAATTAAAAGATTCTTACTCCTTGGAAGAAAAGTATGACCAACCTAGACAGCATATAAAAAGCAGAGACATTACTTTGCCAACAAAGGTCTGTCTAGTCAAGGCTGTGGTTTTTCCAGTAGTCATGTATGGATGTGAGAGTTGGACTATAAAGAAAGCTGAGCACCCTAGAATTGATGCTTTTGAACTGTGGTGTTGGAGAAGACTCTTGAGAGTCCCTTGGACAGCAAGGAGATCCAACCAGTTCATCCTAAAGGAGATCAGTCCTGAGTGTTCATTGGAAGGACTGATGCTGAAGCAGAAACTCCAATACCTGATGGCCACCTGAAGTGAAGAGCTGACTCATTTGAAAAGACCCTGTTGCTGGGAAAGATTGAAGGCAGGAGAAGGGCATCACAAACTCAATGGGCATGAGTTTGAGTAAACTCTGAGAGTTGGTGATGGGCAGGGAGGCCTGGTGTGCTGCAGTCTATGGGGTTGCCAAGAGTGAGACTGAACTGAACTGAAACAGCAGACAGGGAACACAGGTCCACACATCAATGGAAAATTGGATTCAAGATTTACTGAGCATGGCCCCGGTCTTCAGAACGAGACCCAGTTTCTCCCTCAGTCAGTCTCTCCTATCAGGAAGCTTCCATAAGCCTCTTATCCTCTCCATCAGAGGGCATACTGACTGAAAACCACAGTCATAGAAAACTAACCAATCTAATCACATGGACCACAGGCTTGTCTAACTCAATGAAACTATGAGCCATGCCATGTAGGGCCACCCAAGACGGACGGGTCATGGTGGAGAGTTCTGACAAAATGTGGTCCACTGGAGAAGAGAATGGCAAACCACTTCAGGACTCTTGCCTCGAGAATGCCATGAACAGTATGAAAAAAGGCCCCCATGTTCACAGCAGCAGTATTCAGGACAGCCAAGAGGTGGGTACAACCCAAGTGTCTGCTGACAGATGAACAGATAAAACAAACATGGCATGTGCATACAACGGACTTATTCAGCCTTTAAAAGAATGAAATTCTTACACCTGCAACAATCTGAATGAAACTTGAAGACATTATGTGAGTGAAATAAGCCAGGCATAAGCTAATATTTATATGAGGTGCCTGGGGTGGGTAGCCATTCCCTTTTCCAGGGGATCTTCCCAACCCAGGGATCAGACCCAGGTCTCCCACATTGTAGGCAGATTCTTTACCATCTGAGCCACTGGGGAAGCCCCACAAAGTGCCTCAGTTCAGTTCAGTCGCTCAGTCTTGTCCACCTCTTTGCGACCCCATGAATCGCAGCACTCCAGGCCTCCCTGTCCATCACAAACTCCCGGAGTTTACTCAAACACATGCCCATTGAATGGGTGATGCCATCCAGCCATCTCATCCTCTGTCGTCCCCTTCTCCTCCTGCTCCCAATCCCTCCCAGCATCAGGGTCTTTTCCAATGAGTCAACACTTCACATGAGGTGGCCAAAGTACTGGAGTTTCAGCTTCAGCATCAGTCCTTCCAATGAACACCCAGGACTGATCTCCTTTAGGATGGACTGGTTGGATCTCCTTGCAGTCAAGGGACTCTCAAGAGTCTTCTCCAACACCATAGTTCAAAAGCATCAATTTTTCATTGCTCAGCTTTCTTCACAATCCAACTCTCACATCCATATATGACGACTGGAAAAACTATAGCCAGACGGACCTTTGTTGGCAAAGTAATGTCTCTGCTTTTTACTATGCTATCTAGCTTGGTCAAAACTTTCCTTCCAAGGAGTAAGCATCTTTTAATTTCATGGCTGCAGTCACCATCTGCAGTGATTTTAGAGCCCCCCCAAATAAAGTCTGACACTATTTCCACTGTCTACCCATCTATTTCCCATGAGGTGATGGGATCAGATGCCATGATCTCAGTTTTCTGAAGCTTTAAGTTAAGCTTTAAGCCAACTTTTTCACTCTCATCTTTCATCAAGAGGCTTTTTAGTTCCTCTTCACTTTCTGCCATAAGGGTGGTTCATCTGCATATATGAGGTTATTGATATTTCTCCCGGGAATCTTGATTCCAGCTTGTGCTTCATCCAGCCCAGAGTTTCTCATGATGTACTCTGCATGTAAGTTAAATAAGCAGGGTGACAATATACAGCCTTGACGTACTCCTTGCCTAGAGTACCTGAAATCAGAGAAACAGAGTCAAATAGTGGTTGCCAGAGACTGGGGGAAAGGGGAGTTTATTCTTGGATGTGAAGTTTCAGTCTGGGAAGATAAAACAATTTTAGAGATGGAAGGTGATGATGGTTGGATAAAAAATGTAAATGCACTTAATCTCATTGAACTGCATTTAAAGAATGGTTAAAATGGTAAATTTTATGATACCTATATTTAATCACAGTTTAAAAAATGAAATTCAGAAAATAGAGGAAGAGAGAAAAAAATGATTTAACTGTTCAAACCAGAGAGCTACTAACCATAAGTGGTCTCGAATACAGGTCTCTTTGATTACTCCTGCTGTTAACTCCCTTTCTACACTGCCTTCATAACAAATCAATACACTCTCATTTCAGAAGCTAGTTGTTAGGTCCTAAATCTTTTCCAGGCTGCTGCTGCTGCTGCTACTAAGTCGCTTCAATTGTGTCCGACTCTGTGCAACCCCATAGACGGCAGCCCACCAGGCTCCACCGTCCCTGGGATTCTCCAGGCAAGAACACTGAAGTGGGTTGCCATTTCCTTCTCCAATGCATGAAAGTGAAAAGTGAAAGTGAAGTTGCTCAGTCGTGTCCGACTCTTAGTGACCCCACGGACTGCAGCCTACCAGGTTCCTCTGTCCATGGGATTTTCCAGGCAAGAGTACTGGAGTGTTTGGCCACAGCAATCAGAGCGGAAAAAGAAATAAAAGGAATCTAGATAGGAAAAGAAGTGAAACTCTCTCTGCAGATGACATGATCCTCTACATAGAAAACCCTAAAGACTCTACCAGAAAATTACTAGAGCTAATCAACGAATATAGTAAAGTTGCAGGATATAAAATTAACACACAGAAATCCCTTGCATTCCTATACGCTAACAATGAGAAAACAGAAAGAGAAATTAAGGAAACTATACCATTCACCATCGCAACAAGAAGAATATAATACTTAGGAGTACATCTACCTAAAGAAACAAAAGACCTAAACATAGAAAACTATAAAACACTGATGAAAGAAATCAAAGAGGATACAAACAGATGGAGAAATATACCGTGTTCATGGACTGGAAGAATCAATATTGTCAAAATGACTATACTACCCAAAGTAATCTATAGATTCAATGCAATCCCTATCAGGCTACCAACGGTATTTTTCACAGAACTAGAACAAATAATTTCACAATTTGTATGGAAATACAAAAAACCTTGAATAGCCAAAGTAATCTTGAGAAAGAAGAATGGAACTGGAGGAATCAACCTGCCTGACTTCAGACTATACTACAAAGCCACAGTCATCAAGACAGTATGGTACTGGCACAAAGACAGAAATATAAATCAATGGAACAGAATAGAAAGCCCAGAGATAAATCCACGAACCTATGGACACCTTATCTTCAACAAAGGAGGCAAGAATATACAATGGAAAAAAGACAACCTCTTTAAAAGTGGTCCTGGGAAAACTGGTCAACCACTTGTAAAAGAATGAAACTAGAACACTTTCTAACACCATACACAAAAATAAACTCAAAATGGATTAAAGATCTAAATGTAAGACCAGAAACTATAAAACTCCTAGAGGAGAACATAGGCAAAACACTCTCTGATATAAATCACAGCAGGATCCTCTATGACCCACCTCCCAGAATCTTGGAAATAAAAGCAAAAAAAAAACAAATGGGACCTAATGAAACTTAAAAGCTTTTGCACAACAAAGGAAACTATAAGCCAGGTGAAAAGACAGCCCTAAGATTGGGGGAAAATAATAGCAAATGAAGCAACAGACAAAGGATTAATCTCAAAAATATACAAGCAACTCCTGCAGCTCAATTCCAGAAAAATAAATGACCCAATCAAAAAATGGGCCAAGAACTAAACAGACATTTCTCCAAAGAAGACATACACATGGCTAATAAACACATGAAAAGATGCTCAACATCACTCATTATCAGAGAAATGCAAATCAAAACCACAATGAGGTACCATTACACACCAGTCAGGATGGCTGCTATCCAAAAGTCTACAAGCAATAAATGCTGGAGAGGGTGTGGAGAAAAGGGAACCCTCTTACACTGTTGGTGGGAATGCAAACTAGTACAGCCACTATGGAGAACAGTGTGGAGATTTCTTAAAAAGCTGGAAATAGAACTGCCATATGACCCAGCAATCCCACTTCTGGACATACACACTGAGGAAACCAGATCTGAAAGAGACACGTGCACCCCAATGTTCATCACAGCACTGTTTATAATAGCCAGACCTAGATGTCCATCAGCAGACGAATGGATAAGGAAGCTCTGGTACATATACACCATGGAATATTACTCAACCATTAAAAAGAATTCATTTGAATCTGTTCTAATGAGATGGATGAAACTGGAGCCCTTTATACAGAGTGAAGTAAGCCAGAAAGATAAACACCAATACAGTATACTAATGCATATATATGGAATTTAGAAAGATGGTAATGACAACCCTATATGCAAAACAGAAAAAGAGACACAGATGTACAGAACAGACTTTTGGACTCTGTGGGAGAAGGCGAGGGTGGGATGTTTCGAGAGAACAGCATTGAAACATGTATATTATCTAGGGTGAAACAGATCAGCACCCCAGGTTGAATGCATGAGACAAGTGCTTGGGGCTGGTGCACTGGGAAGACCCAGAGGGATCGGGTGGAGAGGGAGGGGGGAGGGGGGATCGGGATGGGGAATACATGTAAATCCATGGCTTATTCATGTCAGTGTATGGCAAAAACCACTACAATATTGTAAAGTAATTAGCCTCCAACTAATAAAAATAAATGGGGAAAAAAAAGAGAAGTTGGGTGTTGCTGTCAGCACAGAAGAATAGGCTGTAGTCATTTAGTGGTGCAAGATAGAGACTGCATTTGCAGTTTTTCCAAGCCTTCTTGTCATGTATTTATCACTAGTGTTACATTATCCGTTAACTGTTCTGATAGGAGATGTCTTCACAGATGGAAAATCTGCTTCTTTTTTTCATGGGTATTTACACAGGGAATTTGCAGTCGGTCAGTTCCCAGACTGGCTGAAGGCTTTGATGTCAGCACCGATGTGATTCAAAGGGTTTTAGAAAGGAAGTTTGTACCTGTTAGGGTCCACAAGGGGCTCAGAGTATATTATTTAAAAATGGCCCATTGCAGTGACTTGACAAACATGGGATGATGTCACAGTGGCCACATCGCCCTGGTGGCATCCTGTTCTTTCTTAAGGCAATGTCCTGTTTTTCCCTGCTGGTGCCAGTTGCTCAAGACTACGTGACCACCCGCCTGTGAGACCCCTTTGACTACGTGATCACAAGACCCCAGCTGCAGGCTGAAGATAAACTAAGGCCCCCTTCCTTCAGGGCACAATTTCCCATCGATAGTGTATGGAAGGGTTTGCTGTAAAGGGAGATCACTGGTTTCTCTCTAAAGCCAGTCAATTTCTCTCTTCCTATAATAAATCTTTCTCTGCCTGGAAAAAAAAAAAAAAAGAGTACTGGAGTGGGTTGCCATTGCCTTCTCCTTTTCCAGGCTAAGCACCTTCGAATTCTTTGGCTAATCCACGTACAAGATTTCCAGACCAATTCTAGTTGCTTTCCTTAGTATACATTCTCATGCTTGTATCTTTGACAGTAGCCATTCTCAAACTTTTTGGCCTTAGGACATCTTTTTACTTTCAAAAATTATTGAAGACCTCAGTGAGCTTTTGACTGAGTTACATCTATTGCTATTAAAAATGAAAACTGTGAAATTAAAACAACTCTTAAAAAATAACTAAACATGTTAATACTACAAATGTTTGCAAGTTAAAAATAACTGTATTTTCCAAGACTTCAGTAAGAAAAATGGCATTTTTATGTTTTTGGCAAATCTCTTTAATGTCTGACAATAGAAACAGGTGAATTCTCTACTTCTATATTCAATCTGTTGAGACAGCTTGTTTTAGTTGAAGTATATGAGGATAATCTGTCCTCCTGCAAATAAGTAGTTGAAAAAAGGAGGGGTAAATTAGTGGTCTTCTCAGATTATTATAGATATTCTTTATGTACAGCTGAGTCTGTTTGATGTCCACCTGAAACTATCACAATATTGTAAATCAGTTATACTCCAATGTAAAATAAAACACTAAAAAATGAATAAAGATGATTTTAAAAATGCTACACCAATACCCAACAAATCAATTTCTTAAATGGTAGTTGCAACATGGAATCTGAAAGTGTATCAGTGAATGTTTTGTACTGTTACATTAAAATTCATTAGTCTTTCTTGAACTTTTTAAATAAAGTATTTACTTGTTTTTATTTAGCTGTGCCAGGTGTTTTATTTGAGCACACAGGATCTTCCAGCTTCCTTGGGCACACAGGTCTAGTTGTGGCAGTCAGGATCTTTAGTCGCGGCAAGGGAACTCTTAGTTGTAGCACGTGGGATCTAGTTCCCTGACCAGGGATCAAACCTGGGCTCCCTGCATTAGGAGCAGAGAGTCTCAGCCACTGGACCACCAGGGAAGTCCCTTTCTTGAACTCTGAATCTCTTATCCATTGTATTCGTTATCTATCCCTCCAGTACAAATGACCCATAGGACTTGATGGCTTAAGACCACCACCATTTATGATTTAGCAGTTTCCGTGCACCAAAATTTGGGTATGCTTCCCTGGGTAGTTCTGATTCAGGGGCCCTCCTGAGTTGCGGTTACAAAGTTGGCCCGGGTCGCTGTCACCTGAAGGTCTGACTGAAAACACAGAAAGAGGGTCTGCTTCTAACCTCATTCGTGTGGCTGTTTGCCAAGGGCTTCAGTTCCCCACTTGAGTCTCTCCATAGGCTTCTGGAGAAGCTGGCTTCCCCCAGGGCAACAGGGTCCAAGAGGGAGCAAGGCAGGACCATATCTTTTTACGAATGAACCTCAGAAGTCACACACCATCACTTCTGCCACATTCTGTTGGTTAGATTCACTGAATACAATCCACATTCAAGAGGAGAATTTGCTTCTACCTTTTGAAAGGAGGGGTGTTAAAGAATTTGTGGGCATATGTTGAAAGCAGAACACTCATAAATGGGTTTTGTAACATCATGCATCAGTCACGTGGAAAATATTTGTTCACTGAGTTACATGGATCTTTTTTTTCTTCCTGTGTCTCTGGACTTGTGGGATTTTAGTTCCCTGACCAAGGACTGACATGGATATTTTCAATGTTGATAATCTCATTATATTTTTAAAAAAATCACATCAGTATTACTACTGATATGACTGCACACTTATTAGAATGGCTAAAATAAAAAAAAACTGATTATGTAAAACAGTGGTGATGATGTAGAGAAACACTGCAGGTGGGAGTGTGACATGGTTCAGTTTGTTTCTAACAAAGCAAAGCATGCATCTGTCATTCAAGTCAGCAACTGCACTCTGTGCAAAAACCTGTATATAAATGTTCATAGTAGCCTTATTCATAGCAGCCCAAACCAGAGACAATCATCCAAACGTCTTTCAACAGGTGAACAGTCAAAGTCTTGGCATATTTCACTCCCAGATTCCTGTCATTTCACGAATCTGATAACTGGATCTGTTATATCATCAAGTCTTTGCTAAAAACACTGAATAAACTATGCTTGATAGGGAAGTCCTGAGTCTCCTGAATCAAATTTGATAGATTAGCCAGATTTGCTCTGAAGCTAATTTAAAGCTACCACCATGTTGTCTATACTCTTCCAGTTTATGGGGTGGTAGAGCAGGGGTGGCAGAGAGAGCTAATGTCCAAAATCCTATTGTTGCATTTCCCTATTTTAATAGCCCTGCTTAACAGTTTTGATTGGTGTTTTCTTTTAGAAATTCATGCAAGCTCAAGTGGTAACAACATAATTTTAATAATTCTGTGTGTGCAATATACTATCTTATCATATACCTTCTTCCCTCTTTAGAATAATTTCCCAAATATCTTGGATATTTTTTACCTTAGCAAAATTCTTAACTTAGCTGAAGGAGTAGGATGCCCTTCCAACCTCCACTCGCCAAATACACTTTATCTACCTGGGGTCATGTATTAGTCTGCTTGGGCAACCACAGTAAAGAATCAGACTGCATGCTTAGAAAACAGAAATTCATTTTCTCACAATTCTGGAGGATAGACATCCAAGATTAAAGTGCAGGGTTGACATCTGCTGCGGCCCCTGTCTTTGGGATACAGACAGCCACCTTCTCCCTGGTCTTCACATGGCCTTTCCTCCGTGTTTGCGTGAACAGAGATCTCTGGTGTAGCTTCCTCTTCTTACAAAGACACCAGTCCTGTTGGATTAGGGCTCCTATGACTTCACTTAACATTTACAACTTTTTAAAGGCTCTGTTTCTAAATACAGTTGTCATAATCGGGGTTAAGGCTTCATATGGATTTAGGGGAGAAAACTAACGGAACAGACTTCAATTGCTCTGTCCAATATTTATCCTTTCCCAAATTTAATACAACTTGAAGATGAAATAGGAAATTAGTTGTTTTTGTACTTAATAAATTAACACTTTAAGCAATGGACTCATCTGTTTCTTCCTAATAAACTTCCCAAACCCTTTTTGATGTTTCCCACATTCTTCATAAACTCTGGCTCATCATCTAGCACTTTACACAGACACTGTTTTTATGGTTTTGCGCCTAACATTCTAATTATATGTTCTTTCCCTCCCAGAAGTCAGTAGAGAGAAAAAAAAATTCAGAGCTATAAGTAGTAGCTCACTCATTTATCCTGTAATGAATACCCTACTTCCTCCTCCATCTGCTGTGTTTTTATCTTTCCACTATATTTGGTCTTGACTCCTCAAAGAGCTAGCTATGTTTGGGAGAAAGTTGGAAAGTCAAAAGTCACACTGTTTCCAAATGTAACCTTTTTTATTTATGAATTGGGAAATAAATATGAAATCAAAGAATAAAAACAAGAGGCTTTGACAGGAATAAACTGGTATCTCCAACTATAAACTTTGAGAAATTAAGTCATTCATAAAATGTATCTTCAAAAATATATTGAGGTTTGAAAATACAATCAGATGAGCTTTTCCCTAGCAATTTCTGAAGTGTTGGAAACTGATCAGAAGTTTTCAAAAGGTGCAGACAACAATCTCTTCTGATGCCCAGGGCCTCAACAAGCAACACTGTACAGCCTCTAATGTATCTTAGGGCCTTTGTCTCCTTCATCTTCCTTAGGGCTTTACCATGACCAACACTTCATCAGCAGCTGCCTAGCTTCATCTCACTTTCTGTCCAGAGATTTTTTTTAAAAAGAGAATATTAACATTTGCTGAGAGGAAACAATATGGCATAGATGTATACCCCCACTGCATGCAGTGATTTTTGGAATTCAAGGGGGTATTTACTTCAGCACTTCTGGATTTCTGTAATATTTAAATTTAAATAAGCATGCATGTATGTCTTAGTTTTGGAAGCAGAAAAATGGATTTTTTTTTTTTTTTTTTTTTTTGCTGCTCCATAACTTCTGACCAGGAATTCAACCAAGGCAGTGAAAGCAAGGAATCCTAACCACTCCCAGGGAAGTGGATTGGATTGCCAGGGAAGTCCCTGATTTTTTTTAAGAAAAGGAAACTCAGAAAAAATTATCTTGTTGAAATAAAAATACACATAATCTTCCTTATTTCGATAATTTCTCTCATATTCAAACATCTACTTCCATTAAAGTGAGGCAAAAGATCCTTGTTTTCAGATTTTGTTATTTCTCATTTGTATTTGACTATTAGCAAATCAACATTTTCCACTGTGTGAAAAATTTACTCTCAGCTCTGCATGAGGGGAAAAACTTATTTGTAATGTGAAATAGGTCATTTAAAAGTGAAATCTAAAGATGGGAAGTTGGGGGGTGGGACTGCTTACAATAGCACTGCTGAATTTAAACAGGAGGGGTAATGTAACTCAATGCCAGGACCTATGTTAATATAAGCAACAGGAAGAATACACACAAAGAACCAATTCTAAAATGATCTCTTCATTTTTAATTTCTTAAAAAGCGTGTTCACAGCACACTCCAAGAATGCCACACAGCAGTAATTTGCTGCTACTGTCAAACAGAGTATGTCAGAAAACAAAACAAAACAAAACAAAATTTAATGGTTAATGGTTTTTAAAATTAGTTCTTTGAAATTTCTGTAAAGTCAATAATTCCCAGTCATTTAAATATTTGTTTCATAGTGGTAAACATTTCATGAAATGCAATGAGTAGCCCCAAATCACACTTCTCTGAAACACAATTAAAAGTTATACAACAGGGGAAAAAAAAAAAATAAAAGTTATACAACAGAAACAAAAATAAATATTTTTCTAGAGAGAATGTATTTGGCATTTTAAAATAATCTTAATGGAGAAGTTTTCAAGTGTAACTAATGTTCAGATTTTTACTTTCTACTATCAGACAGAGAGTTTAGGTCTTCAGTGATTTCAATCTGATTCTAGTAATAGGAGGAACAATTCTGTTGTTCTGAATGATCTTCAGTCTTAAAAGAGTCAATGTATTTCGTCTGCATTAAGAAGTGGTGCCCCAACAGTACTAAAAATTATTAAAAGCGAAGTCAGGCAGTTTAAATTAGTTGGTGATTTGGTACCCAACATGTTTTGTATGTACTTTTCTTCCTTTGATGATATAATCTTTCTAGGTAGCCTGCTGTATTTCTTTCAAAAACAGTAAGTATACAGCTTGAGTGATGTGTAAACTGAATTTTGTTTCAATGACTTCATTAAAAATGTTAAACATGGTTGAAGATTCTATTCTGTCCTTCCAGATAATTTACATTTTCATTATAAATGCAGAGCGGCTGCACCATGAGTTATATCCTAACCATTTCACCTAAATGTAGAAAAGCTGGAAGTTAAATTTAAAAACTGTGGATAGTTGAGAAGTACTTATTTATCTCCTTCAGAAACTGATGATGCATTTCCCTTGCATATGAGTGTGGAAAAGAATTCATGATGTACCAATAAAAAGCACTTTACTTCTGTCAGCCATTCTGAAACCAAATTTCCATTTACGCCACCTACTAAAGAGAAGAAATTTTCCTTTAGAATCATGGTCACAATCTGGAAAAAGAATTAAGAAGGGCTAATTTTAGGCCGATCAAATATTTGAGGAAAGATGCAACACAAAAGAGGGAGGTGAGAAAAGCCAAGTGTGTTGTAATAAATGTCTCCTTCGTAAACACATCTGTCCCTTCCTTCCATATTTGGAAATGTTAAAAATTCTCATCAAAACATTTTATGCCACAAATCCTGTAAAATCAGGTTGATTTCAGCTGGATAACCTGTAGCTGTTAAGAGTTATATTACCCTATTCATATCATGAGAGGTAGTGACATTTTATTCTCTCAATGTTGAGCTAAAAATTCCACGCATCTGGTATATGGGTTACAAGGGAAAAAAAGCACAGAAGCACCATTGTACACGCCTCATGTTTTGATATTTCAAGTCACCCGTAACTTCATTTGCCATTGGCAGCTGACAATCACCACTGTGTCAACACGAAAGCAGTGGGCATTAGTGCTATTCATCATATAAGACTGGTGGACCTCCATCATCTTTCAAAAATGAAGCAGCTTTCCTTCCATTCTTCTGAACATGATCTTCATTCATTTTCTCCAAAGCTTCTATCTGTAAAATACATACATTGAATCCATTGGTTAAAATGCTACTTCACAGAAATCATGCTTGAGATTGAACTGGTATTTTTATTCTCCTGAAACGACATTCTTATTGACACTGGACTTGAGTCAGAATTACAGTGTGTGACACAGATCACAGTGTGATACATACATCTATGTTTTTACTTGATTATGTTATCAGGATTGATGCTGAGTGTCTTTATCAAGCTAGCCACTGGCATCAGATAGGTCTTACGATATAATCTATACAGCTTTCAGGAACAAGAAAAAGGAAATCCGAAAGCTGATTCAGCAGCAGCAACATCAAGAAACTGTCCTGAACTAAAGGGTAGATGTACCAACTTCCCGTCATTTCTCTTCTGGCCTTAGACTCCAGCACGGCTTGGCCAAACTCAAGTCACAATGGGGCTTTCTGAAACAGAGTCTACAATCATTCTCTGCTTTGGTAGGTTGCTGGGAATAATTAGTTGCTATTTCACATTTCGGTTTTTGTTCAGTTTTGAGAGACCTTCCCTGCAGGAAGGTTTTTTTTATGGTTCTGTAGATCCACTGTAATGACTGGGTATTTCCAAGGAAGGATCAAAAACATCTCAAGATAAGAAAAATCTCTAATTAATTTTGTTTCTGAGGGGATGAGAGGATAAACTCAGCTCTGGGTTTCATTATCTACTCCATCAAGCTCCCCACTATCAGCGGGGTGAAAAACAGCCTTACTACACTTACCTCAGCTAAGAAATCAGCTTCATTATCTGCCGAGATGTTTAAGCCTGAAACAGCATTGAAGAGTTCTCGCTCACCAAGGGCTTCCTTTACTCCTCCTTTCTGAAAAAACTAGTAAAGAAATATGAGAAAGTCAGCAGAGATATTAGCAAGGTTCTCTCAGAAACAGGAAACGGTGTACTTGTAAGACACTGGTGAATTCCCTCCATAATTTTTTAGCTACAGATGTTTCCAACTCAAATATAACTGCACCCAGGTTCTACTTGCTTACTGTCCTCTCACACGTTCGGGCTGTCTTCTGGATTTAGTAATAAGTCTGTCATATTGCACCTTCTATACCTCTAAGTATGAGTAGTATATATGAAATTGCTTGGCACTGCTTTAAGTAGACACAAAATTATCACTAAATTTCATGAATTAAAATTTTCCAGTAAACTCAGACATTATTTCCAAAATGAAGTTGTTCTATCATATTTAAAAAGAACATTCCTATCTGAATCTGCTGCTGACAATTCATTTCCTTTAAAAAATAGCAAACAGATGTGTCTCAACTCTGTGATGACTGAGTTTTACCTTCCCTTGTCTACTCACTCTGCCTCAGAGAAACAGAGTCCAGACTACACCACAAGGAAGACTCTTTTCTTAGTGTGGTAACAATAGCAGGAAGCATGCAGGGTAGCTACAGTTCAGCTTCCCTTAAAGCACCGTGCATGGATTACATGTCTACTTGACGGCTTAAATATTTAGAACCAAAATAAAGCTTACTCTCTCAGAAATTTAATTCATTGGCCCAAATGTGAGGCATGCAATCAAATTCTTGCAAAAAAAGAAATCTGACGTATCAGTCTTTGTCTCTTTATCGTGAAAGTGAAGAACTAAACCCTTTAACTTCTAAGAACAGTGTCTTCTTATTGGTCTTAGGAGTCAGAAAAATATATCAATCTATTACAGCCCACCCATAAAAAAGATAATTTACATGCCCACCTGTGAGATGTTCCTACAGTCACGAAATAAGAACTCCAGGCCATGAGGGTGGGTTGGTTCTACAGACTGACTGACATCGATCAACCAGACCTATTTAAATACAGAGCACAGTGATTTCTTTACAGTCAGTCATTTACACCAAGTCACTAAGTCTGAACATGAACAAAATGCTCCTCACCTTCCCAGCATGCCAGAGCATGTTGTACTCACTGAGGTCGGCGTGTACGAGCGTACATTCGTTATATAACTGCTGCATCAACTGTGAGGAGGCAGGACAGACACTTAGGACATGAGGAATGATTCTAAGTTACCCACGAAACTAAAACATCTATATCAACCAATATTTTCCAGGGTAAAGAACTTCTTTGTGCTATTGTCAAGGCTGTGCCTTTCTTTTTTATCTCAAGGGAGGACAGGATAACAATGAAACAGTGGAAGAGATAAGTATGTGACACTACTTCCCTGCCCATGTGACAATAATGAGATCCGGAGACCAAAGGGCAGACCTGGATTCCCATGCATGTGAGACAGCTGTGGTCACTTAACCAGGGGACCCAGGCTTACCCTTCATAAAAGGGCAAACATCTCACTGAGAGTTCTAAGGGGTGCACACAACTCCAAGATAAAAAGCACTTCCTGCCAGACATGTGGAAAAGACACAGTCTTCTAGATTAAGTGGTATTATATATTATATAATTTTATACATATTATATGACTGGTGGTGATCCCTAGCCTTAGAGTAGAGAAATCAGCACTAATATTTGTTTCCCAGCTTTAATAGAATCAAATATGAAGTTCATCATTACTTCATCTCTTCCCTAGCCACCCCACAGCCAAAAGAAACCAGAAAGGTAGGCTTGATTTTCATTGAATGTTTTCCTATTAAAGGCAGAGAAAACTGGACTCTCTAGCCATACCTTAAAAAATTAATTTGTGTAACATGTTCATATTCACATCAACTGCTCCATGACATGAGAGCTCCACACAGACACTGCGCTAAAAACATGTTTCTCTGATTCAATTAAAAAAAAAAAAGATAATACAAAACAGAGGAATAACAAAATCAGGAGCAGTTTCTTGAGCTAGAAGGATCCCAGACTGAATTTGGTTGCTGTCCCAAAACATAAATAGCTTCCTCAAGACTCCTGACATATGCCTTCCAACTCTAATGCCTGCACAGATGGATAAACCACACCTCACCGTCTTCTGATCATCACTTTCTTACACTGAGAGCGAATTTGCTTCCTTCTAAGTTCCCAACACTAACGGTATTTCCTTCACTGTTTTAAGAAGGCATACAAACTAACAAGGCACTGTATCTGCTAAATATAGTAACATCAAATTTTATTTAATGAAGTTTTATGAATAACAGCTTCTGGCTTCCATGTCACTAACACTGACCCTTCACTTGCTCCACTGGTCCATGATTTTTGTAAAACTCAAGACACACACATATTGATAGAAAGACCACTCTTCAATATTAACATTCCTTCACAAACTTCAGTTTGTCCCTGTTATAACACCTTAAATAGTACTGTTAGGAATTTTTTTAGTTTAGAAGAAGTATTTTTAAAAATTGGTATCTGAATGCTCTGTACGGCACAACTTACATGAAGAGTTTGATAGTAGGCGTCTTTCATTTCTTCACTGCTGAGCTTTACTTCTTTCAATTTAGGGGCTGGAACTTGATCATGGCCAATAAAAGACATAACTAAAATGTGTTTCTTGAGTAGTACAACTGTTGGACAAGGAATTCCAGCTCTCTGCATCCTATACAGAAAGAAAGGATCAAGAAGGTAAAGATCAGTAGGAGAGAGTATTTCATTTATTCAACAAATATCTAACGAGGTCCTGCAACGAGCTGGCACTGTGCTCCACTCTGGGGAATGCTGGAATGCAAAGGCAGTATGACACAGCCTCTGCCCTCACAGAGCCTGTGGCCTGGTGTAAACAAAAGATGAGTGAGGAGATGATGACAGCGCAATGTGGTACGGGCACTGGCAGAGATGTGGGTAGGCGGCATCGAGGAAGAAGTGGGCAGACAGGAACCAGCCAGGTTCAAACTATGGGGAGGTGTGGTGTGGAAGCTGCTGTGAGATGCAGAGGCATCAAGGTGCACCGTCCACGTGGGTGTGTGTGGGGGTGGTTGTGTGTGTGTGTGTGTGTGTGTAAATCAACACAGTTGGATCGTGAGTGGGAGCAAGGACAAGTGGGCTGAGCCCACAGAGAACGGCTGGCTCCGCGTCACAAAACAGCTTTGAACTTTACACTAAAGACTAGGGGAACTGCGGAAAAACGTTAAGAAAGGCAGTGATGAGGTCTTAGTTAATACAGGAAAGAGCCTGTAGGGCAGAAAGGTCTCTTGGGAAATTATCCTAATTAGAAGTCCTACTAAATAGAAGACTTGCAACTAATAAATATGGATAATTATGTTTTAAAAGCAAATAACTTTAGGAAAAGCAAACTAAAATGAAAAGCTTTTAATAGTTCAAATATAGGAAGGTTTGTGAATAAGAAAGATTATTACTCAATTTCTTGGTTGACAAAAAAATTTCCTTCATAAATTCTGTTTAGAGAATTGGGCAACAAGTCTAAAAATTAAAGCAAAATGCAATCTCACTGGTAAAACCCTGCCCTCACCAAATTAACAAATATTAGATGGGATAAACCTTTCCTGAACAAAAAAGGAAATTATTATTTATAATATGCCTAACTGGAAGCTGGAAAAGATAGCATTTAGATATATGACAAAATATCTTTAGTAGAAAATGACTTAATTTCCCTCAAACTTTACTGAGGAAAAGAAAAAACAAAATGGATTTTTCACCATATGAGTATGAATTCAGGTTATATGCATGGAAATGCTTTCTTATAGAAGCCCTCCTTAAATACTAGAATTTCAAGGCCTTTCATGCTTTCTACAAATGAATTTAAAAGAAAGCATGGGTGTTTTTGCCAGGCTGGTAGACTTAATACAAAGAGGTGATCACCCAAGATGACTTCCAGCACAATGATTTTCTTTACCTTGTAAGATTGTGCATTTCTTTTTCTGCCCACATGCGGATGATCTTACGCGGATTTAGTTTACTGAAGCGATCTTTAAACCTGAAATCATCTTTAATATATTTGTCACGATTCTTAAACTCATTAAGGGTTGTTTTAAATACCTTGATGGCACATTCTGTAGGTATAACTTTACTATCTTCCTTTCCATCGTCCATGCTAAGTGGAAGAAACAAACATTAAGTCAGTGTAAGGTGCCAGGTAAAAAACAATTTCAAAATAAAAGATTTTATGACATGAAAGTAAATCTATCTTCTCTGAGAACGGAAGCCTTGGGGTGTTTTGCTTTTTTTAAAGCCTCCACGTTTTAGGTCTTAAGAAAACCCTAGCTTTTAGCTTTTTTAATAAGACACACTTTCAAATAAATTGTCAACGGTTTTCAACAACCCATAATATAATCCTCATTTAACGACTATGGAATTAAACTTGAACAGTGAAGACCTATACACCTGCCCAAAGTTTATTCAAATTTCCTTAATCAATTTTTTTTCCCTTTTTTTTTCATAACTTTAAAATAGGCTGCAGTCTGCCTGGGGTCTGTCTCCCTCCCCACAGCCAACCCCACAGCACAGACTGTCCACTCTCAGTTTCCAAACACACACCAGCAGTCTCGTATTCTTCATCTTCATCACCTGTTAGTCTGACTTAAGTCATCTCTCAACTATCACCACAACTTTCTAACTGATCTGTTTCTTCTCTTGCCTGACTAGAATTCATTTCCCACACAGCAATCTGAGTAATCTTTTGAAAATGAGACTCAAATCTGAGCTTTGGTTCCCACTGCACTGAAAAAGCAGACTCCTTACCCTGGCTTACAGAGTGTTGCCTGATCCACCCTTTGCTTCTCCAGCCTTCTGGATCCTCCTCACACACTACACTCCAGGGACACTGGCTTTCTTAATCTCCCAAAGATACCAAGCTTACACCTGTCTGAAGGCATTAGCACTAGCTGTTCTTCAGTCTGGAATATTCTTCCTTCTGATATGTGATACTGAATCCAGGTGTGTCATTCAAATCCAGGTTTAAATGTCACTTCATCAGAGGTTTCCTAGTCCTACTGATAAAAAGCAGTCACCCAGTCACTATGACATCACCCTGTTTTATCTATTTGCATGGCACTTATTTGATAATCTTGGGAGGGGATTGGAGGGAGGGGTGGGAAGGAAGTGGAGTCCACGAAAGCACGGACTTCCCTTTTACCAGTCATTGCTATAGCCCCAGTCCACAGAAGATGCCTGGAGCATGGTAGCTGCATAAACACTTGGTGAATGAGCGAACCAGTTTTCAAGGAGAATAGAGATTCTCTCCAAGCAAGAAATGATAATTTAAAGATGTTATAGACATCTCTCTCTGGATTTTGAGATAAGTTCTCTGTCACTGAAATAATTTAACCATAGGTAGATGAGGCCCTATCAAAAATACCACTGAGGAGATTCCTCACTTGGAAGGTTTCCAGGGTAGAATCTAATTTATATGATTCATCTTGTCATTCTCCTACTAAAAAAAACTTCCATGTTTCTCAGTAAATTACACAACCCTCTGCCGAGCTCTTAAGGTCCTCCTTATCAAATTCTGGTTTGCTTACACAATTTTATATCTTATTACCTCTAAATATGTAACTTCTAATTTTCTGTCTAATCTCATTGTCTAAATTTCAATCTTCCCATTTTCAGCACTCCCATCTCTACTTTTTTTTTAAAGAATTAAACTTTACAAATAAAGGTGAAACTTCCTTTGATTACCACCTGTGGTAGTTAGTTTCATTCCCCATTTCAACTCTTGAGAGACAGTCACGATCATGAATAGTACTTTTCTAATCTTTTAAAAAAGATACATACATATGTATTAAAAAAAAAACAACAATGTATGTGTGTTACATTCTGTATAATTTTTACCAGTTGTTACTGTAATGTCCTCCTCTTGAATATACCATAAGCTCTTTGAGAGAAGAAAACATGTTATATGCACTTATTTCCTGAAAAAATCTAGCACATGTTACTATTCAAATAACTGTTGATTACTTGGTCAATCTGAGCATGACAGAACCCAGAAGAGCTCTGTGGCAGGCAGGACCTAAAAGGGTCCCCAAGATCCCAGTCCCTGGTGTACATGCCTGTATAAGCCCCTCCCTTGAGTAGATTACACTACAGCAAAAGTGACAGTACAGTCATTGCCAGGATTATCTTCCATCCTCTAAGACTCAGTCTTAGTAGACCCAAGGCAGAGAGTTTCCTGATTATTCTGAAGATGCCACCTGCTGTACAAAAGGGCTTCATGACTAGGACTTACAGGGGCCTCTAGGAGCTGAGAGCAGTCCCTGGCTGGCAGGCAACCAGAAGGTGGAGACCTCTGTCCTACAGTCACAAGGAACTGAACTGCGCCTACGGAAGAGGACGTCACGCTCCAGAAAGGAACACAGCCCAGCTGACATGCAACACTGAGGCCCTGGGAGACCCTGAGCAGAGATCCCAGCTAGGCTGTGCCTGCCCGATCTTCCGATCAACAGGAACCATAAGATAATACATAGGTGTTGTTTTAAGTTGCTATATCTGTGGTAATTTGTTATGGAGCAGAAGAAACTAACTTATACTTTAAAATATATTTACTCTCAGCTGTTGAAAACCAAATGCTCTCTAGCTTTACTAACTTACAAATGCCAAAGTATAGATTATAATACCAATTCCACCATAAGGAAAGGGAGCTCACTTGCTCTATCAAAGGATCATTAAGATGAACAAAAAATGGACAAAGAATAAACAAGGCAAATGACAAGAAAAGAAACCCAAGTGGCTAATACATGTGAAAAAAAAAAACAACCTAATCATAACTAAATAAATGTACACCAAAACACTAAAAAGGTATTTTCCATCTTTTACACTGAGAAAAAAATATTAAGTTTGATAAGACTAGGCACTGATGAGGATGAGGGAAACAGGTTCATACTGCTTACTGGTGGTGGCATAAACTGGTTAACCGTCTCACTGGGCAATTTGGCAACACCTACTGACATTCAGAATTATGCAACCTGCAGATCTAACTAGCTCATAGAGAAAAGTGTATTTGCCCCACTATTAAAAAATAAACAAATTTAAGATTTCTGGCCTTTGGTGTGACACATAAGAAGAAAAAGTTTTTAAAAAATTTTAATGAATAACAGAAA
Organism: Odocoileus virginianus; assembly: GCF_023699985.2. Taxonomy (NCBI): domain Eukaryota; kingdom Metazoa; phylum Chordata; class Mammalia; order Artiodactyla; family Cervidae; genus Odocoileus; species Odocoileus virginianus. The sequence continues at coordinate 24,871,291 of NC_069695.1, read as the reverse complement.
TCAAGAAATATTGGTTGCTATAATAGCCAGCTCAGCGGCCCAAACAGTGAGCAAAATCTGGTACTCTCCCTTCAGTAAGGCCTTCCACTGTTTAACAGCAAGGGGAAAAATGCATGCAGTCTTTGCCCCAGCAATTCCAAGTGTTAGGAATTTAGCTTAAGGATTTATTTGCAAAAGCACACCAAAGCTTATGTACAAAGATATTCCTGTATATTCATAGAGTGGAATGTTCTACTATAAAAATGGTATGATATAAACCAATAAAATAGAAGGACCTGAGATATATTGATTGAAAAAAAAGATGCTGAATGCAGCATATAAACAAAAATAAGAAATACATGCCTAAAAACTTCTAGAAGACTAGACTAAAAACTATTAATAGCAGTAACCTTTAGAGGAAAAACCTGTGGGGCCACAGCTGGTAAGATGAAGGCTACTTTAATTTGTGCCATTAAGTTATGTTTGCCTGATCTCAGGGAACCCTCAGTTGAAATTTGGAAAGAGGGCAACAGAGCTTAGAGTAAAAAAAAAAAAAAAGGTTTATTAAGATTAATTTATACCAGGTAAATCAAATATGATCTCAATTTCCCCCATTAAAATCCTATGAAGGGAGGGTCAGTTTTCAAATAAGTTTAATAGACTGCTCCAGAGCATATTGCTTTAAAAATGCTGAGTCATTAAAAAAAAGAAAAAGAAAAAAATGTTGAGTCATTTTAACCTAACATTCATTTTTATCCCTTTCATTTTGGAACTTAGTGTAATTCAATACATAATTATATGTGTATGTCTCATCCAGAAAGGGAAAAAAGTTAAATAAGAAAACTAAAGACAAGTACTTGAGCAGTAATTGTTTGAATCCCTTTAAGTATATAATAAATACCTTCTAAAGCTAAAAATAACTAGAATAATCTGTAATCTATTTTAACATTTTTGTTTATAAACACTGCTAACATAAAGGATTAGCTGAGCTAGTAAGCCTTGCTGAACTAGTTAAGACTTCAAAGCCAAGTAACCAGATGACATCATATTCCTGGTTTGCACATTCTCTCAACAGGCTCCACATTTAAAATGTTTTCTCTTCCTCATGCCATCCTTTACTCGACTAAGCTCCAGTAACAAAAGTAAAGTGGGTAAGATCTAAAATGACAAAAAAGCTTTAAAGACATCTCTTTAAATAATGCAAGCATCATTAAAAGGAGGAGGAATCAATAAGTGATCTAAGTATAACCCTCCCAACTTGGTATCAGAGTCCCATAGAGAAAAGAAAAGCTTTGAATCAAACTCAGGTTCAAATTTTGCTATGCCACTACAGCTGCCTGTATGATATAGAACAATTAACAATAATATGAAAAATAATACGTTCACAGAAAGAAGACTGGAGGAGTCTACACAAAATTATTACTGGTTCTCTCTTGATGGTACAATTGGGATGACTGTTTTTGTTTTTTTGTTTTTGGCCACACGGCGAGGCTTGCAGGATCTCAGTCTCCCAGATCAGGGACTGAACCTAGGCCACAGCAGTGAACCCTAACCACTAGACCACTAGGGAACTCCCGTGGAGCCTAACCACTAGACCCTTGATTGTGTTTTTCTTTTTATGTCCCTACATTGCTGAAACTTCCTAAAATAACACTTTAAACTTTGATTTTATGTATATTCAGAACAAGGGACTAAGCTTTGGTTTATATTATGGTATTGTTTTCTGCTCATTTACCTCCCTCCATATGCATGAAAGACAACAGATTCCTTTCCTGTACTAATACAGCCAGTGATTGTCTCCAACATTCCAGAGTTGACCATTTTATACATAAGTAAACGTGTCTTAGGATCAACTGCTTTTTCCTGCAAAAGATAAAGTGCTGTAAGTGAAAATGACTGGTAATCACAAAACATTTTCTGAGCCATTTCTAATATCTAACATTCAAAATATACACTTTAAAACTTTTATTGCTCATTTACTTAGATGTATATATAACAGGCTCTTAAAAGAGGACTGTTAAGATACCACCCATTCCTATAACTCTACTGTCTCTGAAAGTGAATATCTAGAAGAACTACTAAAAATTAGACTAGCTTAGTTAAAGTTTTATCTCCAAACTTTAAATAGCTCTCCTGATGTACCTACCATTAGTTTGTTTTTCTAAAAGTTTAAAAATTATTCTCAAGATACTATACACTAACTTGATTAATGTAAAACATTACAAACTATTACATTATTATAAATACGTCATGACAGAAAACAATTTCTCACATGCAATGAAAGCAATAGTCCAAATTAATTATGACCACTGAAAAGGCTAGTCTTGAGTAACTGATTAATAACCATTACATGAAATTTGAAAGTCAAATAGCAAAGCTACTTGGGTTTTATTCACATCTTTGATTTGAAAAGTCAATCTCATGAAAAAATATCAAACATGAACTTTTGTCTTGTTTTTCCTCCAAATGTGAAGTTTTCCAATATCAATCTTTCCATTAAACGTAAGAATACTTACTGCAGTAGAATGCTCCTTTTTCTCATGGAGACGGGCACTTCGACGTTCTTCTGAATAGGCATGTTGTTTTAAAGCATTGAAAACATGGTTTGATAGTTTTAAGTCCATTCCAATTCCATCTCCTACCTGAAACCCAGGTGCAAACTGAGAAAATGAAAAAGAAAAATCAGCATCTGAATAGTTTAACATGGGACAGGGAAAAACAGTTTTACTTGGATTAGGTTATCTACTCAATAGATGATTACACTATGAAAGCAGAATCCACAGACATTACAGAGGAAAAGCCAAAATAACTCACCAGTGAGTGCAACAGAAAGGGAAACAAGGCTTTTTAAAGAAATTTCATCCCAAAGGAAGGGAGGATTTATTTTATGCATAGAAAACATCCAAACACATCTAAAAACTAAGGTATTTTAGCATATGCTCTGAACTTTGCTTTTATATCAAAGGATATATTATATTGTGAAATCACACCAAGTCTTACCAAAAAAAAAAAAACCCAACCAATTTCACAGTCAATTAGTTTTGAAGAGTAGGGTAAAATAGCAAGCTATGCCCACATTATGACAATTAAGTCCAATATGGAAGACACTAGCCACATGTGGATATTTATATTTAAATTATTAAAATAAAATTAAAAATTCAGTTCCTCAGTTGTACCAAATTTCAAGTACTCAGTTGTCAAATATGGCTACCATATTAGATAGCACTGGTACACACAGCATGTAGTATTATAAAAAAATTCTATTGGACAGAGTTGTTCTAGAATCAGATCTAGATTATTTATAGAATTTCATAATATGTTTACTTAACAAGCATTTTTGTTCTGAAGTCTAAATGTCTTATATTTACCACAATATTTATGAAGGAGGAAAAAAATGTCATTTTTTTTCTATTTTTCAAAAATCACATTTTGTTTCTGATTTTGCAGGGGTATGCACAAAATAAAAAATTCAAAAACTGTAACACGGTATACAGTAGGAAGTATTTCCACCTCCCACTGTTATCCTCCAATCACAATATCCTAAGGTATTTCACATGGAAAACTAAGATATTGAAAAATGTTACTTTCATAAGAACAGTTTCTTAATTTTAGAATCAATGTAAATCAAACTAGTTTTCTTAACATTGTTGGAGAATTTTATTCTGAGGTACAATATATTCTCATCAGTGGCTGAGTTTCCATTGTGTTGCTGTACTGTCTTCTAAAGTATCTCTAGAAAGGATGAAGGATATTTTTAGAAACTTATAGTGTATTTAGAATCCTATGTTTTTAACTTATCCTAATAAAACTTTAGGATATTTATGATTCAGAGGAATCCTTTCTGTAACTTACATTTTCCATTCTGGCTGTGTTCTTTCTCCCACATACTACTTCATCGTGTTTGGTGGTGATGTCTTTTCCTTTTCCAATAAAACCCTTTTTGGGAGTAGGAACTGGTTTTGCTAAAGGTGATTAAGACAAGTCAAGTATGTAAAAATAGCAGAGACTAAATTGCTGCATTCATTATTGTCTGAAAAAGATATCTGAATCTAATAGTAAATTACCAAATGAGAGTCAAAGATGAATATAGAATACTTAGTCCTCCTGTCTCCCCATTCTATGCCCCCAGAAGGTCAAAGCCCTGATACCTGGTCTGTAGGGGTCATCACGAGTGTCCTGCCAGTCAACCTCATCTTCAGAGCTATCACTGTCTTCGTAAGGATGCACTTTTCGATAATTTTCAAAGGAAATGGAAACTTAAAAGGCAAAAACAGTTGAAGATTTATTTAGGGCCCATTACAAGCATTTCCTACCACCCAATGGGATTGTCACAATAAGGTCATAGTACCTTTGCTATCTCCATTGAATTTTTTTTCTTCACGCCTAAGCTGGGCATCATATTCTCTGTCAAACTCCATCTGTAGCATCTGAGCCAGCATTAGGTCGCTGGAAGTGTCAATGTTTTCTCCAGTAATAAACGGTCCTTCAGCAACACTATTCAAAATAAGCAATATAGACTAATATAATGTGCTGCTATAAACAGATGCTACCAATCATGGGTGAGCTGTGTCTTTTCAGTCTTAACACTGTATTGAAGAAACAATGGAAGAACTTCACAAAATCCTTCACCCTCTCCTGCCCAGCTGCCCTCTGACCAACAGCAGGCACCTGTGAGAGCATCGAACAGGATTAAGGGAGCTTTAAGAAACAGAAAGCTAAAGGGCCTATCATAAGAACCAAGCAGACCCCAAATTCATTTGTTCTGTGTTCTGATCAGAGAAGAGACGATGTATATATGGGAAGATAAACTACCAACACTTAATGAAAACTGTTAATCAATCTATTTGATTATTATTTGTTAATCTATTCAATAACAGAGTTCAACTGTTGCAGTAACTAAAACCCAGAGAAACTGAGTGGTTTGCCCAAGACAATACTGAAAACTAGTCACAAAATTGGGACCAAAACCCAAGTATCAGTGAACTCCCAAAATGGCACTCCTTCTATTGCACTGCTTTTCTAAATCTCTGACTTATTTGTTATGACAATCACTAATCAAATCCTAAGACTTGGCTATGGTCAGTTGCTAGATCAAATAGATTCTTTGTGACTTTTACTTACGCAACTTCAGGAAAAGCGGCAGCTTCTTCTTCTAACTGCAATTCTTTAGCCAACTGCTCACTCATTACATCAGACAAAGAACAAGATATTGTATTTTGAGGGGTAGCCCATGGACACTATAAAAAAAAAAAAAGGCAATTCAAAATAATGAAATGAAAGTGACTTCCAAACTTGGAAATAAGTTTATTTTTTGAGAATTAGATGAGTTAAATAAACTCAAAAGGAATGTTTAGTTTTTTGCAGAAATCATCTTGAAGGTAGAAATAGCTCCTAGCTCAAATCTTATCAAAGATACACCTAGACTATGACAGCCAAGAGCACTTTCCAGCCTGCTTGGTGGGAATATCCTTATAGCAGAGGGGAGCACAGGGTACGCCAGCATCACCTGACTAGCCACTGAGTTCATAGGATGCCCCTTGTTCTGATATCATGCTCACCAAGCAACTTATACTTTGCTCACCTTCCACTTTTGGCTTCCTGGGTAGATTCTCTTACAGGAACAGGCTATACCAACTACCACAATTCAAAGCCCACTTAGAAGTTATACTTCCTTCTAATTTAAGCAGCAAGTCTTCAACAAGTAAAAAGTGTACGGCAGCCCCTGTCAAGATATCCTGGGATACGCTAAAACAAACAAAAAAAAAACCCCAGCAGTTACAAACAATGAACCCTATACTTCTGAACTTTAGAAGTTGAGAGATGGATTCTTGAAACAATATTACTAGAGCAAAGTAGTATTCTGCGAGACTCTTCAGGAACAGCTGGCCGGTCAGTCCGTCTCAATGGCATCACCATCTCAGCCCTCCTGCAATGTGTATAAACCACAGGTTTATTTCACAATTCCTAATTTCTGAGAGGAGAAGCAGCCAATGACTCCACCTGAGAGTCCAGTGATTAAGACCATTAATACTAATAAGAGGTCTAAGTATCTCCTGAGCTTGCCCTCTATCCCCTTTCCGAGGAGTCATCCTCCCATTGCTGGGTTACTCACCGTAAGAGCCTCCTAACTCTGCCTTCTGTTTGCTTCCACTCTCCACACCACAACACAATGGATTTTCTAAAATGTAGATTTGACTGGCTCAGTTTCCTTATTAAAGTTCTTTTATTGCTTTAATGTTTCCCACTGCCTTCAAGATAAAGTCCAAACTCATTTCTTAACCACTACCACTCCTGAGAGTCTAATTTAGAATAGCATGTGATGCTAAGTGTTTCAGCCAGAGCCCAGCATAGGACTTCAGACCTAAAGAGGCATTCGATGTCTTTACTAAGCAGGCGTCAAAAGGAAACCTGGGGATATGTCAGGGAACGGCCATGGTGTCCCTAGGCTGGAGAGGTCTGATTTCTTTCTACACTGCTCCTAGGTTAAAGTCCTCCTCTCCACCACGCTGTCAACCCCTCTGCCCACCCACTTCTCAGGCCTCTAGTCTCCAGCCAGCAGTCAATCAATTCTCCTAAGATGTTAAAACATCTGTGGACAATCTCCCAAAGAGAGGTAAATGATGAAAGGCTGTCACTGTATTACTTTGGAGGCAGAGATTTACCGACTTCCAAGACAGACTGAATGGGAAAGGGAGACATGCAGAGACTGAGAGCACCAACAAGACACCAGGCCTGCTCAGTCCTGCTGACCATGCTCCTGGGAGCCTGAGGCTCTAGAGCCGGACTTCTCTCTACCCCTGCTGGCCAGCTCAGCTGGGCCACCTCACATTGAGGTGACTTCCTTGGGTGGGATAAATAAGTAAAGATTTCTGAAAGTCTGCCAACTTCCATATTTTGAAATCACATCTTCAAACCAGTAGCCCAAAATCCCTCCTTAAAACATTCTGGGCTGTGAGGGACAGCTGCCAGGCATGGTAGCCCTCCACAAGCTCAAGTGGTCCACCATCCCGAGGGGGGCTTAGAAAAGGCCCTCGGGTCCCTCCTCCAAATGGGCACCGTTGTGTGAATGGAGGGGAATCTTCTCTTGTCATATTGCAATTCTTAAGGAAGTTGCCGGCTCCCTCTGTTAAATGTTTAAGGAGATAAGAGTAAAATGCCCTTGTTCTACTCGTGCAATCCGACATCATTTCCCACTACTGCTGTCAACAAATTATAAACTGACCAGGGCATCAAGATCTGATGGGAAACTCCAACCACTTCCAGTTAAGTTATTCTGCTTTAAGTGACATCTACCAGTCCCATCATCAGCTCCCTGACTCCTGTTCGCTGAGGACCCAGGACCTACCCTGTTCTCCTCTCCTGGGAAAATGCAACCACTGAACGCAGCAATGTGCAGGCTTCACAGTTACCATCCTCCCACACCTGGCTGGCTGCAGATGGGAGGGAAATCATTCCCCCTTCCTTCTACTCTTCAAGATGCATCACAAGCTGCCCATCCCGCTTTTTGTTTCTTTTTAAAGATTTTACTGCACACAACTATGGGGAAAGAATCAACTTAAAAACAAGAAACTAAAAAAACAGCAAACACGAAGGAGGTACATAATAACAAAAATTCTGCCCTCAACTTGCAGTCAAGGGAACTATAACTCACAGCAAAGTCCCTTTTCTGCTCATGCAGCTGGAAGACATAATCTAGGCAAAATATTTAAGTGGGCAATTTTACTTCTCAAAACAAGGATTTCTGCAAAATGTGATCTGAGCCTATACAACAACACTACTTTTTTTTTTTAAACTTTCAATTTTAGAGTATTTTTAGAGTAACAACAACAAAAAATCACAAAGACTGTAGAGTCACCAGATTCCCTATACCCAGCATCCCCGTGTAGATACTGTACTTACGTCACAATTAATGAGCTCAATCATTAATTAAAGCCCATACTTCATTCAGATTTCCTTAGCTGCCCCCTAATGTCTCTATTCTGTTCCAGAATACCATCCAAGATACCACATAACATTTAGTCATTATGTCACCTTAGGCTCCTCTTGACTGTGAGTTTCTCAGACTTTCCTTGTTTTTGGTGACCTTAACAGGTCTGAGGAGTACCACTAACCCACTTGTTACAACTCTTTCCAACAGAGCTACATACTTCCTCACTTTTGCCTATAGTATGTCCATTCTCTCTTCTTGGAATAGTCCCTAAAATTCATTGCTCATAACAGCAGCTTGGCATTTTGTAACTGAGGACCCCAAGTCCCTTTCGGGGTGTCTAAGATGGGCATGAGTTTGAGTAAACTCCAGGAGTTTGTGATGGACAGGGAGGCCTGGCATGCTGCGATTCATGGGGTTGCAAAAAAGTCGGACACGACTGAGCCACTGAACTGAAGAGGTCAAAATTATTTTCATAATAGTTCTAAAAAAGTTTCACTCTCATTCTCTCAAGAAAGTTTCACTCTCATTCTCTCAAGAGTGTAGAGTTTTCCAGAATCTATATCAGATGTGACGGCAGCACTCTGGGGGCTACTAGAATGAGTGCCTGTGTATTGTATTCTCCAAAAATTTCAAAGGTAGTGGGTTTAGAATATAAACGTGAATTTTAAACTACCATACATAGGATGGACAAACACAGCACAGGGGACTATAGTCAATATCCTGTGATAAACCATAACGGAAAAGAATATAAAAAAGAATGCATGTATATGTATAACTGAATCATTTTGCTGTATAACAGAAATTAAACACAACACTGTAAATCAACTATACTTCAGTAACATTTTTTTAATGTGATTTTAAAAGATTAACTCAGTTTGTTCTCAGTGTATCTACCGGGCTCGTATTACCCATCTGCAATTATGCCTGCTAAAATTGATGTATTTGTAAGGACTGATTTTCTTCATATACTTCAACTGATACATACTGCAATGGACTGAAGAAAAACGAGCTATGAAAATCCAGCTGTCTTCTACTAAGTTACTACATTAAAGAGATTTGCAAAAACACAAAATACTACTCCACTAATTTTTCATTTTGGAAAACAGCTTTTTTGGTAAAACATAAAAATATTATTTATATAAACATCATGATTTATATCATTTAATAAAGTTTTTCAATATCTCAGTTTTAATTTCTGATATGACAAATAGCAATAGATATAACCAATATAAACAAAAGTTCCTGGAGTTCTCAATGGTTTTTAAGAGTATAAAGAAGTCCTGATGGAAAAGTTTTGAGAATCATTAGCCTTTAACATTCTTTCCATTTTCCAAGGTTTTCCTCAAATCTCCACTTACTCCACACAGGTTTCTATAATCACTTCCATCTTCCAAGAGGTTAAAGAAGGAAATGATACTTGCAGTGTATTTCTATTGTTTCCCCATGAAAATGCTGTCTTCTCAACAGAACATCAGTAAACCCCAAAATGATCTCTTATTGCAAGATGAAAATGAAATTTTATAGTTCTGATGATGCACACTTAAATGAAAATATGACTGATGTCAAATATTTTATTACTGAATTAGTTTTGTAAGTGAAGTTTGTTATGAGCTTAGGTATTCTGAGCAGTTTGTCTCATCTGACATTTTTACAAGCTTTACAAGCTTACCTGGAGAAATTTAACATGTATAGTATATATTTACTAGTGTCTTTCTAATGACTTGTTCTTTTATATCTACTGATCTCGATCTTGTAAACAAAGCTTTGACAAGGAAAAAAATAAACAATATAACAGACAGATGTAACCACATTTGCCAATTAAATATCCTAGATTCTTCTTATGGTTGTATGAGAACTTTTATAAAAATTTCCTTTACAGTACTTAATAGATTTCCCCCACTTTCTGTTAAGACCTGGTATGAAGATCTAATAAGATTAATGAATGACCCTTTAAATGGAACAAATGTTCTGTCAACATGTAAAGAAGTCGGTGAAATGGGTAAAGGTGGTCAAAAGATAGAAACTTCCAGTTAACAAAATAAATAAGGCATGAGCTGTACTATACAGAATGACTAAAGTTAATAATGCTGTACTGTACATGTGAAAGTTGCTAACAGACTAAATCTTAAAAGTTCTCATCTCAAGAAACAAAATGTAATCCTGAATGCTAACTAGACTTACTGTGGTGAGCATTTTGCAATATATACATGTATCAAGTCATTATACTGTACATCTTAAATTAACATGCTGTTAAATGTCCATTTTATTTTAAAAAATGAACAATTAGGAAGCTAAAAAAGTTAAGATTCCTTCACAACCTTAATTTGAGGAACACAAAATCTCAATTGACCCATTTATGCTTTCAAGAAAACCCTCCATAAAGCGACAAAAGAATCTTTTCATCCTTCTAATGAAAGTATCATGAAAAGCAGCAGCCAAAAATCAAAAACCAAATGTTAAATGAGCATTTTAATTGGCCATTACAGGAAAAAGCATAAACGTTAAAACCAAAACATAACCATCTTACAGTTTGTAAACACTTCCTGGAGGGGAGGAAGGGTGCGCCTCGACTTACCTCCTAAACTTACTACTTCAAAAACAACAAACCGCCCAAGTAGGATGACCACACTCGACAAGTTAAGATAACAGCTTCTTCAACCACCTTTCTGTCTGGCTTTCTGTGAGTAATTGGGCGGACTCATTTCGCTGGAGAAAAACAAGTTCGTGCTTGCCTTCCCTCAAACGTCAGCATCTCTAAGCAAGTCCCACCCAAATACATGCTGCTGCTGCTGCTAAATAGCTTCAGTCGTGCTACGGGGGTTCAAAAACCAAGGTGCAGAACTAGACGGAGACTCCGAAGCGGGGTGGCCTTTGGTAGCCTGTGCCTCTTCCCTGCCTCTCTCTCCCCGACACCCGCAGCCCGCCGCCCGTCCTCCCTTTCCCAGGCGGTTGGTATTCAACCCAAAACTTTCTAAGTAGCCTGGGAAGCCGCTTCGGCGCCTGCCATCCTCTCCGGTCCTCCAAGAGGACCAGTCAAGGAGGCTACGGCAGGTGCGTCAACCCCGACTGCCACTCACCTTGCTGGGTCCCCAGGCCGCTGCTGGCCCGGGCTCAGGGGATGCCACTCTGACCAGATCCATGTAGGGGAAGAAGTCAGCGACGAGAACAGAGCAGAGAGGTGGCAGGACCGGGAAGCAGCTCCGCCGAGGAGGCAGGCGGCGGGGCCGGGACGGCAGGGTGCCGGTGCCGGAGCTCAGGTGACAGATGGCGGCGGCGGCGGCGGCCGCGTCCGGAACTAGACCGCTTCTCTTCCGCCTTTTACGCTGGTATGCTCGCTTCCGATTGGCCGCCTACAGGGGCTCCGCGTTAGGTCACCTTTCTCCGCCTCAGAGGACCGCACTTCCGGTCGCTGTCCTGGCGGGAGGCTGGTGGTCACTGTCGCTCTTTCCTGGCAGGGCAGCTGCCGGATGTGGCTTCCTCTGGCCAGGCTCTACGCTGACTCTGAACCCCCTTTTTGGCTGCACGAGAGGGCAGCTGTATCAAGTTAAACGGAATCAGAGTGCGTGGACTGTAAATAAACAAGCAGAACAGACTCTGTTCATTCAGTATTTCCCCGGCTGGATTCTCAACTGGGATGAGATGGGAGACTGAAAATGGCAGGTTTAGAGAAGGGAGATCGAAGGAAACGGTCGGGTTTTGTTTTTATTACAGTTGTCAGTAGGAGGCGGGGCGAGGAGTGTGAAATTTTGTAAAATGTGTTATATAAAATGGAGCAAAAATAGGACTGCGTAATAAATGTTTTGATTCAGCTTTTCATAACGTGACCGGAAAAATCCGGAATAGGTAAATCTGTGAAGACAGAAATCAAACTGGTGGTTGCCAGGGAACAGGGTTGGGAGGAGGCAAACGAGGAGTGATTGGTTAATGGGTAAAGGGTTTTCTTTTGGGTGATGAAGCGGTTTTGGAACTTGTTAGCGTTGATTGGACAGTATTGTGAATCTGTTCAGTGCCACTGAATTTTACACTTTGAAACGTTTACACTTTACCTCAGAGAAAGAGTGTGTGAACGAACCATTTAAGTGTTTTAGGGGTAAAGCAGATACTGGCTATTCTCAGATCAGAGGAAACCACAGTGAAACATTGGTGAGGACGAGGTCAGGAAGCTTAAGGGAGCAGAGTAAAATGACAGGATGTTAGATGGGTGATCCACGTGGACCTTGAAATTACCCAGCAAGACTGCAGGGCTTGGGGTGGAATGGAAGAGTGTGAGTAGGCGCTGGTCTTCAGAAAATGTGCAGATTGTAACCCAGAAAGGTCGGTAGATGCTCTGCTCCGGAATCTTAGAGACAGGCAGAGATGTCAGAGGACAGCCTTATAGCAGGAGTCACGTTTTGGTAGCTGCACTGGACAAATCAAGGCGTGCCAGCTGGCTCCCCTGCCTTGCACACCAGGCAGAAATGAATAGTCTCAGAGGACACGCAGGCTTTACTTCAGACAAGGAAGAGAGAAGGCAGGCTGTGGGGACGAGGGAAGTTTCTTTATCCTGAGTTGGAATTCCAGGTTAGAACAGAGTTTGTGAGTTAACAATCCTAATGGTTGTGTCTCAACAGTTAAGGTATATACTTTATGCCATCAACTATGTGCTCCTTAAAAGGGAAGATAGAAATTTACAATATTTACAGCTTACATTTACAAATATTAACAGGAAAAATGTGGTTTACCAACAACAGCATGTTGTTGTATGTTACTTTTTTTTTTGTTTAGTCCTATATTATTAAATAGTGAGTTCTTGAATGGGGTAATGGCCATTTTGCTGTGAAGAGGAATAAGTACAATGTTTAAAAGATTTAGTTTCAGTTTTTACTTCTATCATCTCTGCTGATAAACTCACTGGTGCTCAGTTGAGATGATCTAGTCTAGAATTTGTACTCCCTAAGCACATGGAATCAGCAGATTCTTCAGTCTCTAAAGGGAACAGAATTAAAATTCTTTACTCTTTATTACTGAAATTAATTGTCACTTTTGAAAGTAACTGTTTCAAGCAACCAACAGATATTCAATAACTACTTACAACATTCCTAAAGTCCTGTGGGAGAAGAAAACTATGAGATATCGTTGGAGAGATAACATATTCACATAACAATGTTGAATGACAATACAACACTTCTGTCTCAAAAGGGTGCATGATTAATTGCCACATGACAGCTATAGACAGTGAATGTTTCAGGATTCTTTGCTGGTTGGAGAAATCTAGAAAGGCTGCATGGAGGAGGTGCTACCAAATTAGACAACCAATTTGGAGAGAAGCTATAAAGCTAGTTTAGCTGGAATGAACAGCATAAAACTAGGTATAGAGGTAGGAAAGTCTATCATATGTTTAGTGATAACAGAATTTTCCTAAGTTTTCTATAGTGGGGTGTTATGGATATAGGTCGGTTAGGTTCAATTGGGACACAGTGATTTTTGAACCCTATGCAACCCATTGCCATTTTCCATCTTTCTTTCTTTCTTTTTTTGACTGCACCGTGTGACTTGTGGGATCTTAGTTCCCCCAACAGGGACTGACCCTGGGCCACTGGCATTGAAAGCCTGGAGTCCAAACCACTGGACTGCTAGGTAATTGCTGGTTGCCATTTTCTAACAACAAATATTTTGTTTTGTTCCCTTTACTGCACAATTATTTTTAAAATTGATATAAAGAGTTGGACATGAATAACTGAACTGAATGTTCTGACTATAAAAGATAAATAAAGGGAGAATAATTTTTAATAAAATATATATTCTTGATCGCATTCAGATAAGGTATCCCAAGCAGTAGGAAGAAAATAGAATAGTGGTTCCCATTTCCAGGGGCCCCAGGGGAAGCTGTTCCCTGGGTGTAGAGTTTCAGTTTAGCAGGATGCAAAAGTTCTAGAAATCTGTTGCACAACAATGTGCATGTAATTAACACTACTATACACTTGAAAATGGTTAAAATGGTTATATAGCAAATTATATGTTGATATTTTTAATGCAATAAAAATGTGAATTTTAATATGTAAATATATCTGAGCGGATTTCTTTTCATTTAGTTTGCTCAGGATTCAGCGGGCTAGCTCTGAACATTTTTCTTTACGTGCTAATAGACTGTTGTGAATTGTCCTGTCAGCTGCTTTTCTCCTCTTTTACACCATTTTCTGCCTTTTTACAAGGAGTACCCGCTCTTGCTCTACAGGTGGTCAGAGTCCTGCTGCTGCTGCGGCTGCTGCTAAATCGCTTCGGCCTTAGTGAACCTTATTCCTCCCTCCACATCTTGGGGAGCTGGCCCCGCCCACCGCGAGCCTGGGAGTTCTTGAGGAGGCGCGGCCCCTTTAAGAGGCAGGCACCGGGGGCGGTCGCTGCGCCGATTGGCGGAGCTCGCAGCCACGTGGCGGTCCTGGCAGCAAGGGCTGTGGCCCGGCTCTGGTGGAGGCAGTGGGGCTTCTGGGGGGTCCCTGGGAAGGGGCGCAAGTTAGCAGATGTGCCTGAAGAAGTGTCTGGTCGGCCTCACGTTTTGTACCTGCTACCTGGCTTCTCACCTCACGAACAAGGTGAGGAGGGGCGGGTGCGGGGTGGTGATCATTGCCCGTGGGGGATCTGAGTCCCCAAATCGTGTGTGGACCAAATACTGCCTCCCGATTTTTATCTGATTTGTTCCTGATGGTGATGGAGAAGAAAACAACTCTGCACGATGCTCTTCTAGTAGTAAGATTTGTTGGACGGTACTGTCCTCGTTTCTCGTGCTGTCATACATTCTTTACATCTACTGGGAAACGGGATTTTTGACTGGTGAATTCCCAGGAACTTTATTTTGGGATATGTGGACTACTTTTTTGGGAAGGGGAAAGCTGTTGGCCCCTGTTCCCTCTAGGAGGAAGAGTAGAAGAAATCATGCACGTTTTGCTCTCTCTTCTAAACATATCCCTGCCCCAGAACCACCAAGGTTCCAGAAGCCTTTAAATACAAGATATCAGTCCATCTCCATCTCTGCCTCACACCACTGATTCTCAAACCTATTTTTCTTGTGACTCCATCCCAGGCATTTCGAATATATTTGAGTTTTTCGTGAAATTATTAAAAAATAAAACAAACTTAATTTTGTTTAATGTCATAAAACCCTTTTGATGAAAAGCAGTGGCACTGTGTTTTTGTTTTGTTAGGAGGGAGCCTTGGGTTTGGCACTAGGTAGAGAAATGTTAGATCCCTGTGAGCTAGGGTGGGATATCACCCCTTGTCCTGGACTCTGGGGTAGATGCCAAGCCAAAGTGATGATAGGGGGCTCAGGACCACCTTTCCCCACCATAGGGTCTCTATTACTCTCTTTCCACTCCCCCTTGTGGGGGGAAAAAAAAGCAAACCTAAAACCCTCTTTCTCTAGAAAAGAACTACTAGCAAATAGCAATGAATGAGCGTTTATTGTCTTCATGAAGGTTGTTCAGGATGATGCAAGACATGGTCCAGATGCTAACGTAATCCTTCCCCTATCTCAATGTTACAAATAAAATATCAGAGGAAAGTGCAGAGGAACATATTGACTTAACGTGAGTAAATAGGCTTCAAAGAAGAATGAAGGTCCATCTCTAGAATATATACACCAGAGCATAGGCAGGTAACTATACCTGTAACATTTAGAAATTCATACACGGGGAATTACAGGTTGATTAATCCATGGGGGGAGAAAATAGAAATGTAAGCTTGTATTAACACCAGTCTATTGTGCTTTTCCGGAGAAGGCAATGGCACCCCACTCCAGTACCCTTGCCTGGAAAATCCCATGGATTAAGGAGCCTGGTGGGCTGCAGTCAATGGGGTCACTAAGATTTGGACACAACTGAACGACTTCAGTTTCACTTTTCACTTTCATGCATTGGAGAAGGAAATGGCAACCCACTCCAGTGTTCTTGCCTGGAGAATCCCAGGGATAGAGGAGCCTGGTGGGCTACCATCTATGGGGTCGCTAAGAGTTGGACACGATTGAAGTGATTTAGCAGCAGCAGCAGCATTGCGCTTTTTAGATCATGTGAAGAATCAGTGGTGTCCTTGCTTAAAGCCATTTAATGGTCTTTAGGCTTTTAAAAAATTCTTTAAGTGTTCCATCATAGAAAAAATAGAAAAAGATACCCAGAAAGACAAAATACAGTTCTCCTGTTCATAATGTGCTGTAAATTTGGTTAAAAGACATACGAGAAATACAAGTTGATCTTAGTTGAATTGGCTTAAAAAAAAAACCCTTAAAAAACACACCTAACGTGTTAGATACCTGAGCAGAATTAGTTAGAAAAAAAATCCTAAGAATGAAAAACCAAACAAAAGTGGAAGGAAAACAAAGGAAAGAATGAATAGGATGGCAAACACAGAAAAGCAGTGAATTTTTAGGTAAACTGGGCAATATATCTACTTTATCAAGAAAACTCCGAGCAAACCGACTGTGTCCAGGGGTTTTTCCAGTTTTCTCTGGAGTTGCCACAGGTATAGCATGGCACTTCCAAGGTCTGGGAATGCTGAGAGGGGTCAGCTGGCCACAGTATCTGGCCCAGCTGTTGTATGTTCCACTTTGTTCCATCCCCAGCTGCGAGGTGGTCAGGCTTCTGGTGACCCTGGGGAAAGCAGCTTCCCTCACCCCCTTTTTAAAATTTTACTGCAGTATAGTTGTTTTACAATGTTGTATTGGGTTCAATTGTACAGTGAAGTCATTTAGTTATACATATGCTCATTTCTTTTTCAGCTTCTTTTTTCGTATAGGTAATCATAGAATATGGAGTAGAGTTCCCTGGGCTCTACAGTAGGTCCTTGCTGGTTGTCTATTTCATATATATGTATATGTTAATCCCAAGCCCTGATTTATCCCTCTTCCACAGGTTTCTCGTTTCAATATCTGTAAGTCTGTTTCTGTTTTATAGGTTCATTTGTCATTAAAAAAAATACATTCCACATATGAGTGATAGCATATAATACTTGTCTCTCTGACTTCACTTAGCCCCTCTCTTTAGTATAAATTGGAAGGTCATTGTTTTTCCCTACTGTGTGATTTCTTTGGGGAGGATAAGAAAGGCCTTTTTGAAACTTGAGTGTATTTATGTTTCTTTAGTAGGGATTTCCTTGATTATATGGTCTATCAATTCTCTATAATTTGAAAATGCCCATTAATTTGATATTTGTTTTTCAGTATGTCCTGTCTGTCTTGAAATTTACCTACCCTACGTTATTCCAAGGGTGAGTATCTTTTATATATATTTGTAGGAAATGTCCAACTAGCATCATTAAAATATTTTTAATGACTGCATAGATTTTTCATTAGATAGACATACTGTAAATTATTTAGTTGTTCTATTCATGGCATTTAAATTGTGCCCCCTTTGGAGGGTATAAACACAACAATATTCTCAGACTTTTTTTGCATTTAAATCTGCCAGATTTCTATTTCTTGGAACTAAATTCCTGTATACGAAGTTTAGATTAAAGAACATGAACTTCTTTAACATCTGCTTGAATTTTAAAAATTTATTTTTTAGAATTGTTTTATCAATTTACATTGTAACCCAGCCTGTGTGTGAAAGTTTCTATGATATTTTGAGTTGTGCTCAGAGTATGGCTCATTTTTTTCCCCTCTCTGCTAATTTCATGAGCAAAAAATAATAGCACATTACTTTGTCTTACCATTTCTTAGATTATTTGTGAAGTTGGATGGTTTTCTTATGTTATCTACTTGTATCTCTTTTTTCAGTGAATTATATTTTTGTGCCTTTTATCTTTTTATGATTTATTTATTTTAAATTGAAAGATAATTGCTTTACAGTATTGCATTGGTTTATTATCCTTTTATTTTTACTAGGGTTTTAGTATTTTCTTATTAATTTAATGAATTCTTCATATTTTAAGGATGTCAACAACTTTTTTGTCATATTTATTGAAATTTCTTTTTTTTTTTCAATTTATTCTTTACCATTTCATTTTGTTTATAATTATTTTGATTATTTGGGCTTTTTAAGTGACATTATAGACAATTCATTGTTTGAACATAGGAATGAAGCAGCAGAGAGAAACACAGATGAATCCAGAATGTGGTCTTGTAAACTGAGGGACGCTGTTAGAAAGAAGACAGAAAATGGTGTAGAGTCAGGTCAGTAGAGTAGATACTGTAGCTATATCATGGAGTGCTCTGGTGCTCACATTTCCCCCTCTTACCTTAACCACCTGCCCCCCAGCTTTTTAAAAAAAAATATTTTATTTTTATATTGATTGTTTCTTTTGTGATAGCTACCATTGCTTTTAGGGGCTTCCCAGGTGGCACTAGTGGTAAAGAACCTGCCTGCCAATGCAGGAGACTTAGAGATGTGGGTTTGATCCCTGGGTCAGGAAGATTCCCCTGGAGGACAGCATAGCAACCTACTCCAGTATTCTGGCCTGGGAAATCCCATGAACAGATGAATGTGATGGGCTACAGTCCATGGGATCATACAGAGTTGGACATGACTGAAGTGACTTAGCATGCACCATTGCTTTTATACTTATTCTTCTCATCACTATATCATATAGATATTCACCTATATGTCACTAAAATTTTTTTCAATTCTTAATTATTATCTGTTTATTTTAGTGTATGGTTCAATGTGAAGAAATCATCCCCCCCCTCATGGTTTTTATTTATGCTAGCCCCATTTATTATATTTCATTGTATAATCCTTCATTTTGCTTTTAGGTTGTTAATATCATATGTGAGGTCATTTTCCTAGAGTCTATTTTTGAGTGCTTATTTGTCAGCTTTTATGGAAAGGGGCTAGTGCTAAATTGTTTTCATTATTATAGTATTTAAATATGTGGTAGAGCGCACCATCCCTCATTCTCCTCTTCCTTTTTTTTTTTGAAGTATCACAAATGGATATAGAAAAGCAGGGATAGACATCTTAATATCAGTCAAGGTGGAATTCAAGACAAAAAGCATTAAGTAAACAAAGAAATATGTGTTACAATGCTAAGCAATGCAGTTCAGAATGAAAAGACACATTGTAACGCTAGAGCCTGGAGTTCAAAATGCAAATGAAATAGGGAAGAATATCTGTCAACCAAACAACAGAGCATCATCTTCTGTCAAATAAAAATGGCAAGACTATCAGGGATAAATAGAAACATACTACTAATAGGAGACAAACTTACTACTATTTTTTCCCATGACAGATCAATTGGACAAACAAAAAACTAGAAAAAAATATTTCATAAATAGTGCAATTAATAAATATCAGACTCAGTATCTTGAAAATAGAGATTATGCCCCCTTTTAAATTGCCCATAGAATATCCACCATGAATAAAGCATCAATTATTTCCGAAAGAGTCACAATTATATAATCCCAGTGTAGTAAAACTAGATCTCTACCTCAAAAACAAAAGTCCTACCTACAAAGGGCTCTTGAACATATAAAAAGATATTCTTCATTCATGAGAAAATATAATTTTATACCATGTTGAGATATATTTTTACTAACAAGATTTGAGAAATAAAATTTTTAAAATTTGATCATATAGTGTTGATGAGGATATAGAAAGCAGGTAGGTGTTCTAGGGACTTCGCTGGTGGTTTAGTGGTTAAGACTTTGCCTTACAATGCAGGAGGTGTGGGTTTGATCCCTGGTTGGGGAGATAAGATTCCACATGCCTCTTGGCCAAAAAGTCAAAACCTGAAAAAACAGGATCAATATTGTAACAAATTTAATAAAGACTTTAAAAATGGTCCACAGCAAAACAAACAATAAGAAAAAGCATGTACTCATGCTCTCATGTGTTGATTATAGGTGGAAAACTGTTGATGTTGATAATTGGCACAATGTCAGTGATTGGCATTTTGGTAGAATATAGCAATATGGCAATGGTTTGAATCCTTTAATCCAGCAATTCCACTTCTGGGAATCTACCTGACAGATTTACTTGCATTTATGTAAACAAAATATGTGCAGAGATATACATGTGAAACATTGCAGCCGTTTGTGACAAGCATTTTTAATCAGCCTAATTTTCATCTTTATAGAATCAATTAAATAAATTATATTGTATTCCTTGTGGAATACCATTCAAACGTTAAAAAGAAGTAAGGAAATTTGTGTATTGAAAAGGAGAGATCTTCAATGTCTCTCCAAAACAGTGTAGTACACTACCAACTTCTGGGAATGTATGTATGTTTTCCTCATTTAAAAAAAAAGATTGGGAATTCCCTGGTGGTTCAGTGGTTAGGATTCAGTGCTCTCACTGCTGTGGCCTAGCATTCAGTCCCTGGTCTGAAAACTAAGGTCTTAAAGCTGCATGGTGCAGGAAAAAAAAAATCATTAGAGCACTTCCCAGTGGTCCAGTGGTTAAGACTGTGTCTGCCAATGCTAGGGGTGTGGGTTTGATTCCTGGTCATGTGGCTAAGATCCCACATGCTTCCTGGCCAAAACATGAAACAGAGGCAATATTGTATCAAATTCAATAAAGACTTTAAAAATAGTCCACATCAAAAAAATCTTAAAAAGGTGAAGATTCTAGTAAGAGTGGTTACCATAGGGAAAGATGGACATGGTGCATATAGCAGACAGGGAAGGGGAGAAGTTTTATCACCACTTACTGTTTTATGCTTTTGAATTTTTTGTTCTTTATAATATTATCACCAATATGTTGTTTCAGGTGAACTTTGCAATCACTGTCAATTTTCTCACTAATAGTTCATAGCAAGAATTTTAAAAGATATCATCCATGATTGTGTATATTTTGGTCAATAAAGCTAGGCTATTGTTTTCTCCTTTTCTGACCCTGATTGTCCTTTCACTTCTGTCCAGGTTGGGGGACTTAGGGAATTTAGGTGGGAAAGGATGTTGTGGTCACCTGAATTGCCTTTTACCCTCCTCCTCTGTGGGCTTACCCCGAGGCTCAGTGGTAAAGAATCCACCTGCCAAGTAGGTGACACAGGTACGAAGGTTTGATCCCTGGGTCAAGAAGATCCCCTGGAGAGGGAAAGGGCGACCCACTCCAGTATTCTTGCCTGGGAAATCCCATGGATAGAGGAGCCTGGCAGGCTACAGTCCATGGGGTGGCATAACAGTTGAATACGACTGAGCAGTTCAACAACAGCAAGAAGCTTTCCTGGATCCACTCTCTCACCTGTGAGCCATTGTCCATTCTGGGCCTCCTGCTTCAAACAGTCATCTGCTCAGATTTATTGGCTTGGCCAAAAAGTCCGTTTGGGTTTTCGTACTATTGTATGGGGGAACCCGAATGAAGTTTTTGGCCAACCCAATACTATCTCTAGGAAAACTTACCCAGCTCCCTAGACTAGATTAATTGCTCCCTGCTAGGGTGTTTGTGCTACCTGGTACTCTTCCCCCTAGGACTTTATCACACCTTATTGTATTTACTGGTTCATTCACTTACTTCCCACTACACTAGGGTTCCTCTGCCTCAGCACTATTGATGTTTTGATCTGGTTAACTCTTGTGGGAGGCTGTCCAACATGTTACAAGGTGTTTGGCAGCGTCCTGGCTTCTACTTATCAGATGCCAGTAGCATTGCTTCCCCCACCCCCAGCGGTGACAACCATAAATGTCTCCAGATTCTGCCAAGTGTCCCCTGGGGGGAAGATCCAAATGATCAAGATCCACTGCTCTAGACCAAGTTGTTGGAGGACACGACCCCATGTATTTCCATGCTGCCTGGTGGAGTCATTGAAGGCTCCACAAGGGAGACATAAAAGCTGGATCTTATAGAATAGGCAGGTGTCCACCAACACAGAGGAGATGGGAAGATGTTATGGGTCAAGAGGACCACATGTGCAGACTCTAAGAAGTGTGAAATATCCTGGCACATTGCCAAGGCTGTGGTCAGTTCAGTGGAGCTGGAATGTGGCTGCCACTGGCAAATGAACAGGAGCTGACCCTGGGAGGGGCCGCTGCAGGTCCTGGGAGGCTTGTGTGTCCCATGCAAGTGATTTTGTCCTTTAGGCCAGGGGATCTCCACTGTCATGTCCCAACTCGTGGATGTGTTGTAATCACCTCTGGAGGTGAGGTGTCTCAAGTCATAACTACAAATAAGGTTTTGAAATTTATGAATGACTCACCAAAAATAGAGTAAAAGCAGTGACTGCAGAGCAGGATAAAGTTGTGACTATAGTACCTGTCACTCATTTGGCACTCAGTCATGTCTGACTCTGCGATCCCATGGACTGTAGCCAGCCAGCCTCCTCTGTCCATGGAATTCTCCAGGCAAGAATACTGGAGTGGATTGCTATTCCCTTCTCCAGCGGATCTTCCCGACCTAGGGATTGAGCCTGGGTCTCCAGCATTGCAGGCAGCTTCCTTACCATCTGAGCCACCACAAAGAAGACCATATAATACCCATCTTTCACTTGGTGTTTTTCTGTGCTGTCTGTACTGGGAGGGGAGGGGTGTTTATTTTGTCACCTCTGCCCCCTGCCTGAACTTTGCACTTGAGGAAATGTGTCTCCTGAGAACTTCATAACCCCAGGTGTGTTGGCGTAGCAAGGGGGCTGAGAGCTGCTGCCTATGGCATCAGGAGGAATCCACTGTTCTTAAAACAAGTGAGGAGCACAATTAGGTTTGCATTTTAGAACAAACCCTTTGGCTGCAGCATGGAAAATAGTGCAGGACAACCCTGGAGAGAAAGGGGACCCATTAAGAAACTGATGCTGTGAACTAGATGTGGAATGATGGGAGGCTGAATTAGGCAGAGGGATGGAAGGGAAGGCTTCAGGTTTCAGAACTGTTATGGGGTAAAGTCAATAGGATTTTGTAAGTAGATGAGGGAGGTGATGGCATAGGAGGGCTAGGATGACATCTAGGTTTCTGGTTTGGCTGATTAGGAATAGTAGGAGGATGACCAGGATGGGGAAGGGGAAATTCCAGGTTATGTTTCTTTTTTTTTTTTTTTTTTAATTTTTTGCTTTTCTTTTTCCCATTTATTTTTATTAGTTGGGGGCTAATTACTTTACAGTGTTGTAGTGGTTTTTGCCATACATTGACATGAATCAGCCATGGATTTACATGTATTCCCCATCCCGATCCCCCCTCCCACCTCCCTCCCCATCCCATCCCTCTGGGTCTTCCCAGTGCACCAGCCCCGAGCACTTGTCTCATGCACCCAACCTGGGCTGGTGATCTGTTTCACCCTTGATAATATACGTGTTTCAATGCTGTTCTCTCGAAACATCCCACCCTCGCCTTCTCCCACAGAGTCTAAAAGTCTGTTCTGTACATCTGTGTCTCTTTTTCTGTTTTGCATATAGGGTTATCGTTACCATCTTTCTAAATTCCATATATATGCATTAGTACACGGTATTGGTCTTTATCTTTCTTGTTTACTTCACTCTGTATAATGGGCTCCAGTTTCATCCACCTCATTAGAACTGATTCAAATGAATTCTTTTTAATGGCTGAGTAATATTCCATGGTGTATATGTACCAGAGCTTCCTTATCCATTCGTCTGCCGATGGACATCTAGGTTGCTTCCATGTCCTGGCTATTATAAACAGTGCTGTGATGAACATTGGGGTGCATGTATCTCTTTCAGATCTGGTTTCCTCAGTGTGTATGCCCGGAAGTGGGATTGCTGGGTCATATGGCAGTTCTATTTCCAGTTTTTAAAGAAATCTCCACACTGTTCTCCATAGCGGCTGTACTAGTTTGCATTCCCACCAACAGTGTAAGAGGGTTCTCTTTTCTCCACACCCTCTCCAGCATTTATTGCTTGTAGACTTTTGGATAGCAGCCATCCTGACTGGTGTGTAATGGTACCTCATTGTGGTTTTGATTTGCATTTTTCTGATAATAAGTGATGTTGAGCATCTTTTCACGTGTTTGTTAGCCATGTGTATGTCTTCTTTGGAGAAATGTCTGTTTAGTTCTTGGCCCATTTTTTGATCGGGTCGTTTATTTTTCTGGAATTGAGCTGCAGAGTTGCTTGTATATTTTTGAGATTAATCCTTTGTCTGTTGCTTTGTTTGCTATTATTTTCTCCCAATCTGAGGGCTGTCTTTTCACCTTGCTTATAGTTTCCTTTGTTGTGCAAAAGCTTTTAAGTTTCATTAGGTCCCATTTGTTTATTTTTGCTTTTATTTCCAATATTCTGGGAGGTGGGTCATAGAGGATCCTCCTGTGATTTATGTCGGAGAGTGTTTTGCCTATGTTCTCCTCTAGGAGTTTTATAGTTTCTGGTCTTACATTTAGATCTTTAATCCATTTTGAGTTTATTTTTGTGTATGGTGTTAGAAAGTGTTCTAGTTTCATTCTTTTACAAGTGATTGACCAGTTTTCCCAGCACCACTTTTAAAGAGGTTGTCTTTTTTCCATTGTATATCCTTGCCTCCTTTGTCGAAGATAAGGTGTCCATAGGTTCGTGGATTTATCTCTGGGCTTTCTATTCTGTTCCATTGATCTATATTTCTGTCTTTGTGCCAGTACCATACTGTCTTGATGACTGTGGCTTTGTAGTATAGTCTGAAGTCAGGCAGGTTGATTCCTCCAGTTCCATTCTTCTTTCTCAAGATTACTTTGGCTATTCTAGGTTTTTTGTGTTTCCATACAAATTGTGAAATTATTTGTTCTAGTTCTGTGAAAAATACTGTTGGTAGCTTGATAGGGGTTGCATTGAATCTATAGATTGCTTTGGGTAGTATAGTCATTTTGACAATATTGATTCTTCTAATCCATGAACACGGTATATTTCTCCATCTGTTTGTGTCCTCTTTGATTTCTTTCATCAGTGTTTTATAGTTTTCTATGTATAGGTCTTTTGTTTCTTTAGGTAGATATACTCCTAAGTATTTTATTCTTTTTGTTGCAATGGTGAATGGTATAGTTTCCTTAATTTCTCTTTCTGTTTTCTCATTGTTAGTGTATAGGAATGCAAGGGATTTCTGTGTGTTAATTTTATATCCTGCAACTTTACTATATTCGTTGATTAGCTCTAGTAATTTTCTGGTAGAGTCTTTAGGGTTTTCTATGTAGAGGATCATGTCATCTGCAAACAGCGAGAGTTTCACTTCTTCTTTTCCTATCTGGATTCCTTTTATTTCTTTTTCTGCTCTGATTGCTGTGGCCAAAACTTCCAAAACTATGTTCAATAGTAGTGATGAGAGTGGGCACCCTTGTCTTGTTCCTGATTTCAGGGGAAATGCTTTCAATTTTTCACCATTGAGGGTACTGCTTGCTGTGGGTTTGTCATATATAGCTTTTATTATGTTGAGGTATGTTCCTTCTATTCCTGCTTTCTGGAGAGTTTTAATCATAAGTGCGTGTTGAATTTTGTCAAAGGCTTTTTCTGCATCTATTGAGATAATCATATGGGTTTTATCTTTCAATTTGTTAATGTGGTGTATTACATTGATTGATTTGCAGATATTAAAGAATCCTTGCATTCCTGGGATAAAGCCCACTTGGTCATGTTGTATGATTTTTTTAATATGTTGTTGGATTCTGTTTGCTAGAATTTTGTTAAGGATTTTTGCATCTATGTTCATCAGTGATATTGGCCTGTAGTTTTCTTTTTTTGTGGCATCTTTGTCTCGTTTTGGAATTAGGGTGATGGTGACCTCATAGAATGAGTTTGGAAGTTTACCTTCTTCTGCAGTTTTCTGGAAGGGTTTGAGTAAGATAGGTGTTAGCTCTTCTCTAAATTTTTGGTAGAATTCAGCTGTGAAGCCATCTGGTCCTGGGCTTTTGTTTGCTGGAAGATTTCTGATTACAGTTTCGATTTCCTTGCTTGTGATGGATCTGTTAAGATCTTCTATTTCTTCCTGGTTCAGTTTTGGGAAGTTATACTTTTCTAGGAATTTGTCCATTTCTTCCAAGTTGTCCATTTTATTGGCATAGAGCTGCTGGTAGTAGTCTCTTATGATCCTTTGTATTTCAGTGTTGTCTGTTGTGATCTCTCCATTTTCATTTCTAATTTTGTTAATTTGGTTCTTCTCCCTTGGTTTCTTAATGAGTCTTGCTAACGGTTTGTCAATTTTGTTTATTTTTTCAAACAACCAGCTTTTAGCTTTGTTGATTTTTGCTATGGTCTCTTTAGTTTCTTTTGCATTTATTTCTGCCCTAATTTTTAAGATTTCTTTCCTTCTACTAATCCTGGGGTTCTTCATTTCTTCCTTCTCTAGTTGCTTTAGGTGTAGAGTTAGGTTATTTATTTGACTTTTTTTTCTTGTTTCTTGAGGTAAGCCTGTAATGCAATGAACCTTCCCCTTAGCACTGCTTTCACAGTGTCCCATAGGTTTTGGGGTGTTGTGTTTTCATTTTCATTCGTTTCTATGCATATTTTGATTTCTTTTTTTGATTTCTTCTATGATTTGTTGGTTATTCAGAAGCGTGTTATTTAGCCTCCATATGTTTGAATTTTTAATAATTTTTTTCCTGTAATTGAGATCTAATCTTACTGCACTGTGGTCAGAAAAGATGACTGGAATGATTTCAGTTTTTTTGAATTTCCCAAGGCTAGATTTATGGCCCAGGATGTGATCTCTTCTGGAGAAGGTTCTGTGTGCACTTGAGAAAAAGGTGAAATTGATTGTTTTGGGGTGAAATGTCCTATAGATATCAATTAGGTCTAGCTGGTCCATTGTGTCATTTAAAGTTTGTGTTTCTTTGTTAATTTTCTGTTTAGTTGATCTATCCATAGTTTTGAGTGGGGTATTAAAGTCTCCCACTATTATTGTGTTACTATTAATTTCCTCTTTCATACTCATTAGCATTTGCCTTACATATTGTGGTGCTCCTATGTTGGGTGCATATATATTTATAATTGTTATATCTTCTTCTTGGATTGATCCTTTGATCATTATGTAGTGTTCTTCTTTGTCTCTTTTCACAGCCTTTATTTGAAAGTCTATTTTATCTGATATGAGTATTGCGACTCCCGCTTTCTTTTGGTCTCCATTTGCGTGAAATATTTTTTTCCAGCCCTTCACTTTTAGTCTGTATATGTCCCTTGTTTTGAGGTGGGTCTCTTGCAGATAGCATATATAGGGGTCTTGTTTTTGTATCCATTCAGCCAGTCTTTGTCTTTTGGTTGGGGCATTCAACCCATTTACATTTAAGGTAATTATTGATAGGTATGGTCCCGTTGCCATTTACTTTGTTGTTTTGGGTTCACATTTATACAAGCTTTCTGTGTTTCCTGTCTAGAGAAGATCTTTTAGCATTTGTTGAAGAGCTGGTTTGGTGGTGCTGAATTCTCTCAGCTTTTGCTTGTCTGTAAAGCTTTTGAGTTCTCCTTCATATCTGAATGAGATCCTTGCTGGGTACAGTAATCTAGGTTGTAGGTTATTCTCTTTCATTACTTGAAATATGTCCTGCCATTGCCTTCTGGCCTGAAGGGTTTCTATTGATAGATCAGCTGTTATCCTTATGGGAATCCCCTTGTGTGTTATTTGTTGTTTCTCCCTTGCTGCTTTTAATATTTGTTCTTTGTGTTTGATCTTTGTTAATTTGATTAATATGTGTCTTGGGGTGTTTCGCCTTGGGTTTATCCTGTTTGGGACTCTCTGGGTTTCTTGGACCTGTGTAGCTATTTCCTTCCCCATTTTAGGGAAGTTTTCAGCTATTATCTCCTCGAGTATTTTCTCATGGCCTTTCTTTTTGTCTTCTTCTGGGACTCCTATGTTTTGAATGTTGGGGCTTTTCACATTGTCCCAGAGGTCCCTGAGGTTGTCCTCATTTCTTTTGATTCTTTTTTCTTTTTTCCTCTCTGCTTCATTTATTTCCACCATTTTATCTTCTACCTCACTTATCCTATCTTCTGTCTCTGTTATTCTACTCATGGTTCCCTCCAGAGTGTTTTTGATCTCATTTATTGCATTATTCATTTTTAACTGACTCTTTTTTATTTCTTCTAGGTCCTTATTAAACATTTCTTGCATCTTCTCAATCTTTGTCTCCAGGCTATTTATCTGTAACTCCATTTTGTTTTCAAGATTTTGGATCATTTTTATTATCACTATTCTAAATTCTTTTTCAGGTAGATTCCCTATCTCCTCCTCTTTTGTTTGACTTGGTGGGCATTTTTCATGTTCCTTTACCTGTTGGGTATTTCTCTGCCTTTTCATCTTGTTTAGATTGCTGTGTCTGGAGTGGGCTTTCTGTATTCTGGTGGTCTGTGGTTCCTTTTTATTGTGGAGGTTTCACCCAGTGGGTGAGGTTGGACAATTGGCTTGTCAAGGTTTCCTGGTTAGGGAAGCTTGCATCAGTGTTCTGGTGCGTGGAACTGGACTTCTTCGCTCTGGAGTGCAATGGAGTGTAGAGCAGTGAGTTTTGAGATGGGTCTATGTGTTAGGTGTGACCTTGGGCAGCCTGTATGTTGACGCTCAGGGCTATGTTCCTGCGTTGCTGGAGAATTTGTGTGGTATGTCTTGCTCTGGAACTTATTGGCTCTTGGGTGGTGGTTGGTTTCAGTGTAGGTATGGAGGCTTTTGGACGGTCTCTTATTACTTAATGTTCCCTGTAGTCAGGAGTTTTCTGGTGTTCTCAGGTTTTGGGCTTAAGTCTCCTGCCTCTGGATTTCAGTCTTATTCTTCCAGTAGTCTCAAGACTTCTCCGACTATACAGCACTGATGATAAAACTTCTAGGTTAATGGTGAAAAGATTCTCCACCGTGAGGGACACCCAGAGAGGTTCACAGAGTTACATGAAGAAGAGGAGAGGGAGGAGGGAGATAGAGATGAGCAGGAGGAGAAAAAGGGGGACTCAAGAGGAGAGAGACAGATCTACGCAGTTCTCTGTTCCCAAAGTGTTTTCCGTAGCCCAGACACCCACAAAGATTCACAGAATTGGATTGGAAAGAGAAGGGGAGGGAGGAAATAGAGGTGATCTGAGGGAGAAAACTGAGAGTCAAAAGTGGGAGAGAGTAATCAACACACTCCTGAGTAAAAATGGGTACTGAATATTGGATTCTTAAATGTCCAATATTGATGTCAAATACTGAAAAACAAAGATTAAAAATCTAGAGTAGAGGTTATACTCTTAAAAATACAATATTAAAAACAAAAACAACAAATTTTAGAAATATATATGAAGCTCAATTTAAAAATAGGCCCTCTTCTTTTTATTTTTTTGCAAGGTTATAGTGAAATGAAAATGAAAGTTAAGGAGTAATGGAGGAGTAATAGGGAATTTAAAAAGAAAATAAAAGATTAAAAATAAAAAAAGAAAAAAAATTTAAATTATCTTTTATATATATTTTTAATTAAAAAAAAAGTAAAAATATATCTAGAAATTCCTCTGGAGCTGTTTCGGTCAGTGTGGGTTCAGTTCAGTTTTTAGATAGCTCCTTGTTCCAGCTTATACTTCTCAATATCTATAGGCCCCTTCCGGTGTAGTCGGTGTTACCTACAGGGATTTTAATCTGTTGCACCGGTCCCTTCTGAAGCAGTTCCCTTTGTTTATTTGGCTTCTGTTTGCCGGTCTCTTCAGTGTCTAATTTCCGCCCTGACACAGGCAGGCGGAGGTGGTCTCTTGTTCAGGTTCGTTTGTTCAGTCGTGCTGTGGGGAGGGAGGGTCGCTCCTTTCGAAGATGATGGGCTGCTTTTCTGGGCGCCTGATGTCTTCTGCTAGCGGTCAGAAGTTGTTTTGTGAAGTTTGCTCAGCGTTCAGATGTTCTTTCGGTGAATTTGTAGGGGAGAAAGTGATCTCCCCGTCCTTTTCCTCCACCATCTTCTAAAGAATATCCCAGGTTATGTTTTATCATCAGGTGCTTGGGGTAGGTGTCAGGATGGCTGTATTCCATGAGAAGGGGGGTTTGGGCTTCACCAGTGCAAGGTCATGGAGACATGCTGGCTGTGGGTGAGATTGTTCAGGAAAAGTCTAGATAGAATAAGAAGAGGAGAGGGTCAGCGTCAGCAGGGAATGGTGCAGCTGGACTCAGGGGAGTGGCAGAGGTTGAGAAGGACAGGTCTAGAGCTGGGGTGATGATTAGGAGAAAGTGGTAGAAAAGAGCTGTAAGAAGGCTCACGTGTGTATTTGCCGGCCAGCATGTCTGCGGGGGTGAACCAGGAGACCGCGGCACTCTTAACTTCACCCTGGCCCTCTTCCTTTTCAGGTGGCAGACACTGGTTGCTGGGCTTCTGCTTCATGTGTCATGGAAGCTGGGCTGGGTGGAGATCAACAGCCGTTCAAGGTAGAATTGCCTCTTCTGTGCTTTATTCGTGATTCATACCCTGCTTCCTTGTATGTTATTTGTATTGCATGGTGTTACATTGGGAAATACTCATGTTTATTTGAGTCATTTGATCTCTTTAATTCCCTCCTAATCTTGAGATTCAATGGCTTTATAATCAAGTAGAACTCAAGTCGAGTTTTCCTGGTTAATGCCACTAATGTAATGTTAAAATAAACTGAGATATAAAAATTATAATGCCATATTAATTTGACTTTGTTTTAGATTATAGGCTCACTATGAGTAAGTTATTAAATCAACTTTAAATTTGGGGGATAAATTTTTTATTTTGAAATTCTTTCCTGCTTACAAAACAGTTAAAAGCAGTATAAAGAGGTCCCATACTCTTTATTCAGATTTCCAATTATTATTTTACCTTGCTTCTATTATCATTTTCTCTTAATATATACATATATATGTATACAGTAATTTTTTCTGAATTATTTGAAAGTAAATAGCAGCTTTTCTTTAATTCTAAATTGCTGAGTGTATATTTCTTAAGAGCAAGGACTTTCTCTTACATGACTTCAGTAGTTATCAAAATGAGGAAATTAACACTGATACAATACTATTATCTCATCTGTAGACCAATATTTATTTTGCCAGTTTCCTCAATAATATTCTTTATAACCCTCTCCACAAAAATTCTGATCCAGGGTCCAATTCAGTCACACATTGTTGTTATGATTCTATTAAGACCGCTTTTCAATTAGAGTTAAAAGAAATGTCAAAGACCATGATATTTTTCAGCTAAGATGATCATCTGAATTGGCTATGTGAATCATAGATAAATCCTCACATAGGTAAATCCTCATGATTCTTTGAGAACAACATGCTTCACCTGATATGCTGTAGAAAATGGAAAGAAAATGAAGTTAAAATTTACACAAATAAGGTAAACATCCCAGTTGAATGATCAGGCCAAGTCATTTGCCTTGTGTTCCGAGTTATCTGCCCAACTTCTCCATGAAGATAAGCTGCTTCCTTGCTAAGTCACCCCTTGGCTTAGCATACTGGAGAAGCATTGAGAATGAGACCAGTATAAATATTAATAATTTTGGCTTCTCCTGAAAACATACAATTGGAGAGCAAAATACTGGTCTGAAGAGGTTTGACAAGGGTGAGGCCCTGGGAACTTGGGTGTGGATTAATTTCCCTGACCCTATTACATCACAGTTCATATTCTGAAAGAATATCCCACATGAGATGCTTAACTAATCTGAAGGAATAGTTCATTAAGTCATACTCTTGCATTTCCATGATAGAGTGTTCTCGACTTGATAAAATACAGAGACTTCTGGGCTTTCATAGGTGATATTGAGCACATGTCTTATACTCCATTATTATGGTGCATAGTTTAGTGAGAACTGGGTCTCCATTTAAACAAATGTGGTCCCTGAATTCACAAAGCCTGTGATAGTTCTATGATTTAGTTAAATAATAAAGCATTTGGACTCTGAATAGTTGAATCTATTCCTCCATAGAAGCAAGAGAGTTGGCTGTCGGATTTTGGACTAAGGTCTACCAGGGCTGATCAACATGCATCTTCTGCTCTTACAGCGTTCCTGACTATGATTAGCTTGTAGTTTCTGATGAGAATTATTTACTTGTTCTTAATGGTCATTTAAACATTACTTAGGGATTCCCAGGTGGCGCTAGTGGTAAAGAATCAGACTGCCAGTGCAGGAGACTCAAGAGACATGGGTTCAATCCCTGGATTGGGAAGATCCCCTGGAGAAGGAAATGGTAACCCATTCCAGTATTCTTGCCTGGAGAATCCCATGGACAGAGGAGCCTGGCTGGCTACAGTCCATGGGGTTGCAGAGTCGGATGCTACTGAAAACATTATCTTACTCATATTTGCTGAAAAGCAATACCATTGTTCATACTTAAACATTTTTGGGTATGTAAAAGATACATAACATAACATTTACTGTTTTAAAATGGTTTTTAAGTATACAGTTCAGTGGCATTTAAGTACGTTCACAATATTGTGAAACCATTACCACCATCCATTTCCAGAACTTTTTATCATTCCAAACAGAAACTCTGTACCCATTAAATGATAGCTCTGGCATTAAAAAAAAAAAAAATCTTAAAAAAATATAGCTACAGGACTTCCCTCGTGATCTGGTAATTAAGACTCCATGGTTCCACTGTGGGTGGCATGTTTCCTGGTGAGGAAACCAAGACCCCACATATCTTGAAGACTGGCAAAATAAAAAATAAATAAATAGTTGATAGCTCCCCTCTCTCTCTACCACCCCTGCCCCTGGTAAAGCTCTGTTACATTTTCTGTCTCTATGAATTTACCTACTCTGGGTACCTCCTTTAAGTAAAGTTATATAGTATTTGTCCTTTTGTGACTGGTTTACTTCACTTGGCATAATGCCTACAAGCTTCATCTAGGTTGAAGATTATGTCAACATTCCCTTCCTTGTGGCTTTTTGTTGTGTATATAGACCACATTTTGTTTATATAGCACATTGTATACCGCATTTGGTGTATCCATTCATCTGTTGATGAATTTCTTCATATTTTTATTGCTTTTTTTTTTTTGAGGGGGAAGGGGAAAATGACTGTTAGAACTTGATGAAGTCAAAGATACTCAAGATGCTTTCGTTGAAAGAAGTGGTTCTCAACAGGGAAGTTTGAAACCCACAAGACACCGTTGTCCCTTGAACACACGTGATGATAGATGTTACCCATCTCAGAAGGGCTGTCATCATATTTCTTTTTAGTCCCCTTGCTAAAGCTCCCAGAGACTTTTTTTAGTTTTATCCCCTAGACTTCTTTGGTGATTTCACAGCCACATACAAGATATCAGCCCAGTTAAGCTTCTTGGCAAAGATTCTAGTGTCTTAGTTTGTAGTGGGTGTTGTAATTGATATTGGGTATCACAGCTCAGAATTTCCAGTCACCCCTGGCCCTGGGCAGAGGGGTGTTACCAGGTAGCAAATGGCAGGGATCCAGGCCCAGGGCTCCTGCATGGGCTGGGCGGAACTGGGTTTGTATTTGCCGTGGCTGCTGTTTCCTACCAGGCTTGGCTTTCTGATGATGTCAGTAGAGAACCAAAGTCCAGCTTCGCTGTGTGACTGGACTTGTTCGCTGTGTGACTGTGGACTTATGCAGAGATAGTAGAGGCTGGGCTCTACTCAGAAAGGAAACGACCCCAGGAAGACAGTTTGGAGTTCCCAGTGAATCATCCCTGGGAACATGGGTGACATCCCTGTCACCCATGGAGTGAAAGTGAGAGTCACTCAGTCGTGTCCAACTCTTTGTGACCACATGGACTATACCGTCCATGGAATTCTCCAGGCCAGAATACTGGAGTGGGTAGCCTTTCTCTTCTCCAGGGATCTTCCCAACCCAGGGATCAAACCCAGGTCTCCCGCATTGTGGGCGGATTCTTTACCAGCTGAAACACAAGGGAAGCCTCTCACCCATGGAGGGCAGGTCCCAAATTGGTCCTTTTTTTTTTTTTTTAATTGGAGGATAATTGCTTTACAATGTTGTGTTGGTTTCTGCTATACAACAATGTGAATCAGCCTTAAGTATACATATTATCCTCTCCCTCTTGAGCCTGCCTCCCACGGCTCCTTCCTGCCCCTCTAGGTCATCATAGAGCACTGGGCTGAACTCCCTGTGTTATATAGCAACTTCCTACTAGCTATCTATTTGACGCATGGTAAGTATATATATTCATCATGTGTATGGGCTTCCCAGGTGGCACTAGTGGTAAAGAACCTGCCTGCTAATGCAGAAGACATAAAAGACATGGTTTCGATCCCTGGGTCAGGAAGATCCTCTAGAGGAGGGCATGGCAACCCACTCCAGTATTCTTGCCTGGAGAATCCCATGGACGGGGGAGCCTGGTGGTCTACAGTCTACAGGGTCGCAAAGAGACAGACACATCTGAGGTGACTTAGCATGCATGCACCATGTGTATATATTTCAATGCTACTCTCTCAATTCATCCCACCCTCTCCAAATAGTCTTTAATAGCCTATGCCATTGAGAGTTCATTTAAACTGTCCTGGTAGCCAGGAACACAGGAGAATCCTAGATTCCCTCTCAAACAAGTCACAGAACCTCGCACCATGCTTCTTCTATTGCAGAGAGGCCACGACTGCTGTGTGGGTCAGCCTCTGGCCATGTCATGTACTGACTCCACCAACTGATCCGATGGAATCTTCTCCTCCCAGGATGTTTTCCTAGCACCCAGTTGTTATCACCGGGTGCTGGATGATACCCTGGGAGACTCTATCTTGGGAAAGATAGCACTGGTTTTCAGTTACAAGCTTGTCATTCTACAGTGGCTCCTGCTGTTGTCAAACCTTTGCAGAACATTGCAGTGATTTTTCTAGCAGATGTTGGAAGGCCTGAGTGTAAGCTTTCTGTATCTGCAAAATGTGATCCTGAATGAACATTGTGACTTGTTTCAGCTGACAACTGTCATAGCACCGTGAGGCCATGTCCTTCTGTTAGACTCTAGAACCACTGCTGAGGACAGACTCAGTTGTAAATTCACTGGAGACTTTATTTTATTTAAAAATTATGTATTTATTTTGGCTGTACCTTGGGGCATCCAGAATCTTAGTTCCCTGACCAGGGATTGAACCCATGCACCCCTGTGATGGACGTGCACTTTCTTAACCACTGGACCATCAGGGAGGTCTGTCACTGGAGACTTTAGATGTCATCTCCTGGCTCCTGTGTTATCAGGCTGTATGTTTAAATAAAAGTATTTTAAGAGGAACCTTTAGCCTGCTTGTCACTTTTTGTCCACTATATATATGGGGAAAAAGTTTGACTCTCAAGGTTTTCAGTTGAGAAATTCTACATTGGAAAAACAACAACCTGTGTCATAATACCTTTGTGACCAGAGATTTCTAATAGATGAAGAAGCCCCCACCCCTTAATTTTCCACTGAGAGTCTTTACTGGAGAACCTTAACAAATATCTTTGATAAAACCTGCAAATTAACTCAGCCCTGTCCCTAAAGAAATGAACAATGAGACAGCTAGCTAGGGTTGAAATTGTACTTCTTTTAAATTATTGATTATTTATTGGTTTTTAAGTGAGCTAGCCCATCTTTGTCAAAGCTACTGGCGGTCCAAATGTCCCAAATAGTGTTGTATTGACATTTCATTTTGAGTGACTTGTAGTTTTCCAAAACGTGATCTTTGCTCACGGAGGAAAGTTAGCACTCAAGTTCATGTGTTTTTTATATTCTTTCTTGTTGTTTTTGCTCCAGAGGAATACTTTACACATATGCATATGTTGGAATTACTTTGGGGGAATGATAAAGCCAGCTTTCAAAACTTCCTCAGGAAATATGCTAAGAACCACCAAAAGGATAAAATAGGGAATAAAATCTGATTGGTGTTGGTCTGGTGATTGGGGTAGTACCTGGGGGGAGTCCAGGAGGCCAGTGATAGTAAAAGGACAAGATATTTTTAAGTGTCAGCTTTTTTGGGGGCTGCTTTTGTTCTCCATTAATGCACGCAGGCTTTCTCTAGCTGTGGCACAGGGGCTTCTCATTGTGGTGGCTTCTCTTGTTGCGGAGCACTGGCTCTAGGGCCCTCAGGTTTCAGAGGTTGTGGCACATGGGCTTGGTTGCCCCGCAGCATGTCAGATCTTCCCGGACCAAGGATTGAGTCAGTGTCTTCTGCATTGGCAGGTGGATTCTTAGCCACTGGACCACCAGGGAAGTCCTCCTGAAGTATCAACTTTTTTTGAAGTATCCTTTACAAATACAATTTAAAGTTATTCATAGTATACAGTGAAGCTTCTCAGGTGGCTCAGTGGGTTAAGAATTCACCTGCCAGTACAAGAGACACAGGAGACATGGGTTCAACCCCTAGGTGGGGAACATCCCCTGGAGTAGGAGATGGCAACCTGCTCCAGTATTGTTGCCTGGAGAATCCCATGGACAGAGGAGCCTGGTGGGCTGCAGTTCATGGGGTTGCAAAGAATTGGACATGACTGAGCGACTGAGCATGCACATGCACAAAGTATACAGTGTGGTGATGTAATTTTATGTATATATATATATATATATATACACACATTGTGAAAGATTCCCACCTTGCAGTTAATAAAGGCATCTGTCACCTCACTTATTTATTTATTTGGGGAGAACAGTTAAGTTTATTAGCAAATTTCAGTTATAGGGTACAATGTAAGCAATTGTAATCACCGTATGCTATATTAGATCCTCATAGAATACATTTTTCATTGTTCACCAATAATCAATATACATTATTCACCTTGTAGCTGAAATTTTGTGTCCTTTTATCAAACGGAGCTATTCCCCCCATTCCCTAGCCACTGACAGCTCCTTTTCTTCTCAGTTGCTATGAAGTTTGACTTTCTAAAAAAAGGTGGCCCATATAAGTGATACCATGCAGTATTGGTCTTTCTCTGGATGGGATCTTCTGAGCTTTGACACTGCAGGCCTTGCCCAGACCACTCAGTGCCAAGGAATCTGCTGAACTCATTTTTGATAGGCTCACCATGTGGCACTGTCACTCCCTGGTCCAAATGGCCCTTTCTGACTTTTTAAGTCCCTGATATGAAATGTAAAACATTCCTAAACTGTTAGGTCTTGCATGTTAACTTGCATCTGCAGTCCCCTGGACCGTGTGCATGAGCAGGGTGCTTGTTTTCTTTCTCCCGTCTGTTAGAGATGAGATATGTACCTCTTCTATCCTGCCTCACTTCATATTCGGGGACTTGTACTCAGGCATATCCAACTCTTTGCAACCCCATGGGCTGCAGCCCATCAGGCTCCTCTGTCCATGGAATTCTCCAGGCAATAATACTGGAGTGGGTTGCCGTCTCCTACTTCAGGGGATCTTCCTGATCCAGGGATTGAACCCGGGTCTCCTGCATTGGCAGGCAGATTCTTTACCTCTGAGCCACCAGGGAAGCTCCCTGATCTCTTGTTCAAGGGCTGTTTTCAAGTTTGGAAACAGCTTTTGGGTCACTAGGTGTCAGTATAACACAGAGTTTTCAAGAATTCGGCTCAAGGATCCTGCCAGGCTCCTATGAACAGATAAACTGAGTGTTTTCAGAGAGCAGATGTTCCTTCAATAATGCACGCTCTATTTGAAAAACAAGTGATTTAATTTAATTAGCCTTCATCTCAATAACAACAGTTTTAAGATTCATGCCAACAGACTATTGTTAGCTTCTTGCAAAATGCTTTATTCATCAGGGTTCTTGGGGACAGTAGAGTGTGCAGAAGCAGAAAACAAAAAGTACACGATGCAAACAAGATGCAACATTTGTGCTAATAAATCATGTAGGAAAAATTGTGTGTCACCACTCTTTTTAAAGCCGACCCCATAGCAAATAGTCCTTCAACAGAGTACAGTCTGCAGTCTCTCTCAAAAAGAGTTGCTATGAGATCCCTCCTACACACACACACACACACACACACACACACACACACACACACACACACCCATGCACGCATGCACTTCTGGTTCAACAGCTCCCCAGAGGCCCTCAAACCACAGAGACTTCAGATTCTGTCAGGACCTTCTCAGGATTTATTCCTGTCTTGCCTCCTTTGATAGAACAATGCAAGAGTAAACCATCATGGGAGGCCCAGATGGTGCCACCTTATGAATTAAAGGTGGAGAGGAGGTGCTCCTTTGTTCCTAATAGACAGGCTGTTGAGTGTCTCGGAATCACACAGTGTTGGAGCTGCCAAGGATCATCTCCATCATTTCAAGCTGCTGGCACAAAAGACCGTGGGCTTAAACAACAGACATTAGACATTTCTCTCTCACAGTTCTGGAGGTTGGGATGTCCAGGATCAAGGTGCCAGTGTGGCTGGGTTCTGGGGAAGGCATCTTCTGGGTTTATAAACGTCTGCTTTCTTGCTGGGCTTCCCTGGTGGCTCAGTGGTAAAGAATCTGCCTGCCAGTGCAGGAGACTCGGGTTCAATCCCTGGGTTGGGAGGATCCCCTGGAGGAGGAATGTCAACCCACTCCAGTATTCTTGCCTGGGAAATCCCATGGACAGAGGAATCTGGCAGGCTCCAGTCCATGGGGTCACAAAGAGTCGGACACAACTTAGCAACTGAGCACACATGTATGCATGAACTCTTTCTTGCTGTGGCTTTACATGGTGGTGGTGTGTGTAGGAAATAGAAAGAGAGAGAGAGAGATCGTTGAAGCAGAGAATAGAGGAGGCATGTTCTTGTGTCTCTTCTTACAGGGGCACTAATTCCATCATGAGGGCCACACCCTGATGATCTGATTACCTCCCAAGGGCCCTGCCTCCTCCCATCACACTAAGGGTTAGAATTTCAACATATGAATTTGGGGAGTGCATTAACATGCAGTTCATAGCAGAGAGTGAATCAGTATAGGTCCTTGGAAGGCAATTATATAACCAGTTGCAAACTTTAATAGGTGTATCTTTGAACAGCAATTCCCTTCAGGAAATGTATTCTGAATATTGTGAAAACATCATGAATATGAGAGGAGGATATAGTCAAGGATAATCATCACTGCATTAGAATAGTGAAAAGCTAGTGCTCAGTCCCTCAGTTGTGTCTGACTGTTTGCAACCCTATGGATTGTAGCCCACCAGCATAGGATATAATTATTAATAAGTTGGGGATGACCTTTTTGACATGGGAAAAATGTTAAGCAGGTTATAAAGCAACCTGTATAGTTGGATCCAATTTTTGTTGAAGTGTTTGTATATATGCATATCAGTACTGTTTGGAAAGAGATGAAACAAGGTATTAACAGTAGTTATCTTTGGGTAGTAGGACTGTAATTATAATGTTTTTCTTGATAATCTGTGTTTTCAAAATTTTCTAACATGCCGCTGCTGCTGCTGTTAAGTCGCTTCAGTCATGTCCAACTCTGTGCAACCCCATAGATGGCAGCCCACCAGGCTCCGCCATCCCTGGGATTCTCCAGGCAAGAATACTGGAGCGGGTTGCCATTTCCTTCTCCAATGCATGAAAGTGAAAAGTGAAAGTGAAGCCGCTCAGTTGTGTCTGACTCTTTGTGGAAGGCACCATTTTTTAATAAGAAAAAGAGATTCAGTTATCATGGGAAACAAAATAACTTTGCCTCTATTCTAAGTTTCTAAATTCTTGTCTATTGAAGAAAAACGTTTGCTTTTTAATGCAGTTAGTTTTTTGTTGTCTCGGTTGTAGGTTACAACGTGATTGTTGTAAATGTTTATTGAATTTGAAATAGTTACAACTCCTCCACTGGGGCCATTTTAAAGAGGCAGATGACAGGATATAGGAATTTTTTGCTTTCATCCCCTGTCCTTGGAAACTGAGTAGCTGTAAGCACCCACAGTTCTGTTGAGAACAGTCTCTGAAGGGTTGAGAAAAGCAGAGGAAGAAATGTGAATTAGGATCATGACTGCAGTTTCCCGATGTATCTTGTTGCTTTGTACTGAATTAGCAAGAGCAGGGAAAACTTTTTTTTTTAAGTTACAGAAATAATTCATGGTGATTCATTCAGCACATATGTGAGTATCTATTGTATAAGCCAGATATTGTTTAAGGTGTATGGGATAAACAAGGAACAGAACAAACCAAAACCCTTGCTATATTCTAGCAGAGGTAGACAGACAAGAAACAAATGAAATGTAAATGGATGATGTGATAGGTGTAGAGAAAAGTGGAGCTGGATAAGTGGATAGTGTGTACGTGTGTGTGCCCGAGTGTGATCCAGTGGATGGGGTGATGGTTGTTATTTTGTATGGCATGAGTAAGAAGGATTCAGGGATAACATGACTTTTGAGTAGAGATCTGAGTACGTGAAAGAGTGAACCATGCAGGTATCTGGAGGGTGAGGGCTACAGGCTGAAGAATATTTGATGATCAACAGTGAGGTCAATGCAGTTTTATCCCACTTGTCAGTGGAAACATCATCATAGATATCTTTAAGTACCTCCTCAACAGCAATAATAAATAATAAAGTACAGAGCCTCCAGAAAAATACCAATTTAGATTCCCTGATGGCTTAGATGGTTAAGAATCTGCCTGCAATGTAGGAGACCTGGGTTTAATCCCTGGCTTGGGAAGATCCCCTGCAGAAGGCAATGGCAACCCACTCCAGTGTTACCGCCTGGAGAATCCATTCCATGGACAGAGGAGGCTGGCAGGTTACAGTCCATGGGGTCGCAAAGAGTTGGACATACTGAGCGACTAACACGTACACACATATCCCACAGCAGTATATGAAGGCGTTAATTTTATGACCCCCTATATTACATATCGTTTTTTAAAAACTGCTAGTTTCTTGGGCAAAACTTGGTATATTATTGTTTTTTAAAAGATTGGCTTAGTTTTTTATTTTTATTTTTATTTATTTATTTATTTGGCTTAGTTTTTTAAATTATTTATTTATTTTTAGCTCTGCTGGGTCTTTGTGGCTGTGCTTGGGCTTTCCCTTG
Source organism: Odocoileus virginianus (assembly GCF_023699985.2). Classification (NCBI taxonomy): domain Eukaryota; kingdom Metazoa; phylum Chordata; class Mammalia; order Artiodactyla; family Cervidae; genus Odocoileus; species Odocoileus virginianus. The sequence goes on along the minus strand of NC_069695.1, from coordinate 24,830,736 downwards.
TTGCAAAGAGCAGACGCTACTCTACTTGCAGTGCATAGGCTTCCCATCGTAGTGCTTCTCTTGTTGCAGAGCAGAGGCTCTAACTAGGCGGGCTTCACTAATTGCAGCACATCGACTCGATAGTTGCGGCACATGGGCTTAGTTGCTCATTAAGAACCAGGGATCGACCCCACGTCCCCTGCATTAACAAGCGGATTCCTGTCCACTGTATCACCAGGAAAGTCCAGTATATCATTGTTTAATTTTAAAATTCTTGTAGTATAATAGACGTTGAATAATTTTTCATATGTTTATTGGCCATTTGTATTTCTTGTGTGTATATGGGTATGAGAGAGAGACACAAAACCTATTTTTGTCATTTGACTGTTTTTCTTTTTTCTTTTGGGGAATTGGTTTTTCTGTCATTGATTTATAAACACTCATCCTACATCAAGCATATTAAACTCCAACCACTTTTATGTGTTGCCTGTATTTTTCCTGGTTTGTTAATCATTTTGTTAATTGATTTTCTTCATGATATTTTTGGCCATTTTATATAGGCAGATCTCTCAATCTTTCCTAGTGGTGCCTGTCCTTGGAGTTATGTATGGAAAACCCAGAAGCAGAACATTTATTGAATATTGTTTTTTAACATGCCATGCACTGCCCCAGATGCTGCTTATTCATTCTCTTAGCTAATCATCTCAGTAGCCTTCTGAACATTATTATCCCTATTTTATAAATGAAAAAATTGAGCTTTCACTGAAAACTAGCTTTAGAGCTGGGGTAAAAACCAACTAGCTTTAGAGTTGGGATATAGACCTGCTAAGTCGGAAGGTTTGCCTGACCATATTCTTTCTACTACATACAACCCCCTGCTCTGTATTTGTGCATCCTTCCTGCCCCCACCCCTAGATGACCTCGATGACCCCTAGATAACCCCTGTCCTAGATGCCCTGACCTAGAAGACAGGGCACAGCCCACCCAGAGATGTGAGTGAAATCTGTCCGTCTCTTAGAGCTGTTGGTTAAAGTTAGCTGACTGCTGGAACAGTCCTTGGAAGTGAAGAGAGCTAATCATAATTTCCGAGACTTGGGCAACCATGTGACTGTTATAAGATTATAGTCTCCAGTGCCCAGAACTAGATACGATTTTCATCACTTACTGCTATATCTTCTGAGAAAAGAATCCTCAGTTTTAGCTGAGCTAACTAGGATGTCAAAATTATAGTTTCCTTTCTTCCTGAAGAAAGGATTTTAAAGAACTGCTTCAAGAGATGACAAAAACACTAAGAAGCACCACCCTCGCAGCTCGTGTCTTCACCTTGTCTCCACACTGCCTGGAAGATCATGGAAAGTTCAGTTGTCCTGAATTTTATCTGCCCCAGTAGCTGTTGAAAGGTCTGACCCCTCCATATTGTGAGACCCCACTCACAGTTGTGAAAACTCTGGGAGCCAGAGATCCAAATTAGAATTCCTGAAGCAGCCTGTGTATATATTTTTTCTGGTTGAAGTTCTTTCTTTCTTTTTTTTATTAAAAGTCTTTATTGAATTTCTTACAATATTGTTTCTGTGGTACATTTTTTAGTTTTTTGTCCACAAGGCATGTAGGATCTTAGCTCCCCAACCAGGGGTCTAACTGGCACCCCCTGCATTGGGTGGCAAAGTCTTAACCACCTGACCACCAGGGAAGTCCCCTTTCTTTTTTTTTTTTAATAACAAAAAGAAACATGTTTTATTGAGAGAAAAAAATTCTATTCTAGTAGTAAGACATGGAGGGAGATTTAGTCAGACCTTATGCCATGCTCCATACTCATAGTACTTACAGAGATAGAATTTTTTTTTGGCTTAAAAATAACACAAATTTATTATCTTACACTTCTGGAGTCCAGAAGTCTAAGATGGCTTCACTTGGGATGACAAGTCTTTGGCGGTAAAGACTTTACTACAATTAACAGATTTTCCCTCATTTTTTTGTGTTTCAAAACTTTGCAGTACAACCTTAAATTTTCAGAGGTCCCAGTTGCTTTTCAGAATCTGCTGACAATTTTCATCCCCCCAAAAAATGTTTATTTGTACATATCTTCTAATTTTGCCTAAACGTTCTCTTTTTTTAAAAAAATACACATTTAAAAAATGTTGGTGGTATTTTCAAGCTGAACAGTCAATACTGTTTTGTTTTTGTTTATTTATTTTGGCCACACCACCCAGCATATAGGATCATAATTCCTCAACCAGGGCTTGAACCCACATACCCTGCACTGGAAGGCAGACTCCCGACTGATGGACCACCAGGCAAGTCCCTGTTGTGCAGATTTTTAAAATGATAACAGCATAGAAAATATTTAACACTGGGCCTGGTTTGTAGGAAAGGCTCAAACAATGTCAGTGGTGATGCTGGTAATATTAACTCTGCTGTGAGCACCTTGGCCGTTGCTGTGAGTTTTGGCTGAATGAATGTGTACAGGAGGTAGGGTTTGAAGGCCTTATTTGAGACTAAAAGCATTTTCATGCTGCATTCTCTGGGAGGTTGTGCAAAAAGCAGGTTTGATGATAGATAAAGTCCCTGCTCATGATAATCCAATTAACAAAGAACATTTCTTGAACAGGCACCATCCGAGGAGAGCAGTTCATTGAGTTACTTGGGATTATTATGTTATATTCTGCAGGAATGCTTTCACTAATTCATATTTATTATTAGAATGACTCTGGGAACTTGCATTAGCCAACTGAATGCATTTGTAACTAATGGGGAAAGCATACATCAGTGATGTGTGCTCTATGTAAAGCCTGGGATTTTGCTTTTCTTGAGGAGAGCAAGACCCTCAGCTGAGTTAAAAAAGCAGTTCTTGTTGTGGCCACAATGTAATTGAAGAAATGTGCCCTTGAGAAGTCCTTAGAGATTTCTCGAACTGGCATCCCAGGTTAGCTGCTGAGGCTCAGCACATGGCCACCCAGCTCAAGTTCAAGCGCTGGTTTCAATTCCATCCTTTTAAAACACTGTGGCTCCTTTCGTGGTTCGATGGAGCTGTTTGGTACCTTGCTAGGTGTGTGTGTGCTTAGTAGCTCAGTCGTGTCTGACACTTTGAGACCCCATAGATTGTAGCCTGCCAGGCTTCTCTGTCCATGGGATTTTTCAGCAAGAATACTGGACCGGATTGCCCTTTTCCTCCTCCAGGGGATCTTCCCAGCCCAGGGATTGAACCTGCATCTCTTATGTCTCCTGCACTGCAGGCAAATTCTTTACCCTCTGAGCCATTGGGGAAGCCCTTTGCTGGGGAAATAGCTTTTAAAAAAAATTTAAAAGGAATTTGGTGTGGCTTCAAAGCATCTGGCTACTTAAATTTCAAAGAATAATGTTCACTGCTCCTTAACAAAAAAAAACCCAGGTCTGTTCTGTCTCCCAACCTGCAGGAAGTCTTTTTCTGTCTCTAGCTTGTTTGTGGCTGATTGTGGGGTCAGTAACGCCACATCATTGGCTGAGTGATGGGCTGTGGGCAGAATGTTTTGGTCAGCCTTCATCCCGCTTGATGATACAGAGCGTGTCAGGCTTCACCAGTTACTTGGGGATGCTTAGACAACCACGGGTGCTGTATTTGGTGTATGGGAGGGTCATATCTTCCAGGGAGGTCTTTTGGACAGAAATATCATGGCCTCTTTCCCTCTTTTTCAGATCTGATGTTTTGACGTGGCTTCCTGCTTCGGTGCTATTTGTGGGTATCATCTATGCTGGTTCCAGAGCGCTGTCCAGACTGGTAAGTGTGAGAGCCTTTGAGGGGGGACAGTCCTTTTCTCATCTTCCTCTCTGCCTTTTAACTGGTTGCACCTCAGATCAATAGTGGACAGAGCATCAGCTTTAACGATGGTACAGCTAGATTGGAGAACTAGTCTTCAGGCTGAGGCCAATGTGGAGCCTGTTACCCCCTCTTCCTGAATTGAAGGGAACCACGTAACAGGGAAGGGACTTCCCTATAGCTCAGATGGTAAAGAATCTGCCTGCAGTGCAGGAGACCTGGGTTTGATCCCTGAGTCAGGAAGATCCCCTGGAGAAGGAAATGGCTACCCACTCCAGTATTCCTGCCTGAGAAATCCCATGGGCACAGGAGCCTGGTGGGCTATAGTCCATGGGATCGCAAAGAGTCAGACACAACTGAGTGACTAACACACACATGTTAACAGGGAAGAACAGACTTGTGTTATGAAATAGAGACTCAGAAAGGTGGAGACTCAGAAAGACAGAGTAGGGATATTTGTGGAGCTTGCTCTGTGTGGATGCAGCCTGTCCTTGGGAGCAGGGAGGGCGGGCTCAGTCTGTTCCTTACTTCCGGGGACCATGACCCCACCCATCAGTAACGCCGCCTGAGAGCGCTGGGCTTACTTGTGGGTGCACATGCCTGGCCTGAAATTGATGCCCATGACACGTGCACCCTAGTGAAACAAGTGTTCATTCTGTCCTCCCACCCAGCCCCCAGAATTGAGCTCCTCAAAGGAGGCTACTGTGAGGAACAGATTCCTTCCAGTTACATTATATAGTATGTGGAACTCCAGAAATTTATTTTGCCACCAAAAGAGAGCCCTCAAATATCACTGTTGACCAGAGTCAGAATGTGGCTTAAAAATCAGGAACGGTGTTAAGACCTCTTCGCTTTTAAAATCCCCTAATTGCTACTTTTATCTATCAGAAAATGATTGTATTCTGATGTTGGAAAAATGCAAACTCTTCACACAATTTAGTTTTCTGTTTTAAATGCATACTTCTCCAACCGATTTATTTCGGTAAAGGAATAGATTTTGAGGAGAAAAACCATGAGGCAGAGAGGTATGGAATAGAAAATAAGTACAGATGTAAGCTATTTTGCTAGTTGCAGTATAACCACAACAAACTAGTACAGAGAATGTTCTGGACAAAACAACACAATAAAGGTTCAGATATCAAGGTGTTCCCTTAAGCAAGACTGAAGATTTCAAGTCTCTGGTATTTGGAATTTAGGCTGCAGTCCTTGTTTTTGGATGGATCACTTGGTATGTGGCCCAGGCCATGCTTTAAACCAGATTTGAACCAGAAAATGACCCCTTGGCCCAGGTAGAAGTCGATGAAATGTTTGGTTTCATGTGTCACGTAACCAGCAAAGTTCCTCCACATGATGCTCTGCCGGGTGGGGTGTACTTCTTGTCAGACACCTTCTTGATGTGGGCAGCAATGTCCTTCTCTGATTATATTTCTCCAATGTCTGAGTAGCACACTCCACCAAGTCCTGTTGCATCTCCTCTGGCATATCAGCATTTAAAAAATTATTATTTAAAAAAATATTTATTTATTTGGCTGTGCAGGGTCTTAGTTTCAGCATGTGGGATCTTTAGTTGCGTTATACGAACTCTTAGGGCTTCCCTGGTGTTTCATTCAGTAAAGAATCTGCCTGCAATGCAGGAGACTCGAGTTCAGTCCCTGGGTCAGGAAGATCCCCTGGAGAAGAAAATGGCAACCCACTCCAGTATTCTTGCCTGGAGAATCCCATGAACAGAGCCTGTTGGGCTACACCCCATGGGGTTGCAAGAGCCAGACACCACTTAGCAACTAAATCACCATCATGTGAACTCTTAGGTTTGGCATGTGCAATCTAGCTCCCTGATCCCGGGCCCCCTGCATTGGGAACGTGGAGTCTTAGCCACTGGACCACCAGGGAAGTCAGCATATTGGCATTTTTGATCACAGCCTTTCGGTCACACATGGTTACCAAGGAGCGGTGTGTGTGCTTAGTTGCTCAGTTGTGTCCAACTCTTTTCGACCCTATGGACTGTAGCCCACAAGGCTCCTCTGTCCAAGGGGATTCTCCAGGCAAGAATACTGGAGTGGGTTGCTATGCCCTCCTCCAAGGGATCTTCCCAACCCAGGGATAGAACCTTGGGCTTCCCTGGTGGTTCAGCTGGTAAAGAATCTGTCTGCAATGCAGGAGACCTGGGTTTGATCCCTGGGATGGGAAGATCCCCTGGAAAAGGGAACAGCTACCTACCCCAGAATTCTGGCCTGGAGAATTCCATGGACTGTATAGTCCATGGAGTCACAAAGAGTTGGATATGACTAAGCGACTTTCACTTTCTTTACCATCTAAACCACCAGCTACTAGGGAAGTCCAAGAATACTGGAGTGGGTAGCCTATCCTGTCTCCAGGGCATCTTCCCAACTCAGGAATTGAACCAGAATCTCCTGCATTGCAGGCGGATTCTTTACCAGCTAAGCTACCAGGGAAGCCTGCCAAGGATCAGAGGGTTGGCCAACTGTGATGGTCTCCTGGGGGAGAGGCTGAAGAGGTTCAGACTTGTTGGGAGCGGTCATTGCTACCTAAGCCATGATGCTTCTCCAGATAATTTAGTTGGTTTTTTTTTGGCCATGATGCATGGCATGTGAGATCTTAGTCCTCCAGGAGTTGAATCTGCACCCCCCTGTATTGGAAGCATGGAGTCTTAACCACTAGACCGCCAGGGAAGTTCCAAAACAATATTGTTTTCTAACGTAAAGTTTATTGTTGTGCTGGCTCCTTAGAAGTCAGATATGAAAATGTGTTATGGTAGCTGTTCTCAAAAACAAACAAAATCTGCCTCTCTGGATAATGATAGCGTTGTTAAGGACAACTCCGAGGTTGCAAAATAGCAGTTGAAAATTAGTACTGGTAATTTCTAAATGAAATCATCATTTTTCTTTTGTGATTCATAAGCTTGAGTGAGTGGGATGTTCTGTGTGATGGGGGAGAGAACAGTCCGACTGACCTAAGAGGTGAGCCGCCACACCGCGTTGGTGGGTGCTGATCCTGGAATAGGGGCCAGGCTGGCTCACCGCTGCCCCTCTTGATGCGGTTGGGCTCCTCGGGTCTGCGGCCTCACTTTATGCCTTCTGGCCTGTAGGGGGAGCTGCTTCTCCAACCATAGAGTATAGGATTTGTTTGGGGAAAAAAAAAAATCTATAGTTGTATAAAAGCTTGTAAAATTTTTTTAGGCTCTGGATAGTTATGGATCCCACAATTTTTTAGTTTGAATAAGTAAGGTGTCATGTTAATAATGATGATGATTTTTTGCTTGTATGGTGCTTTTTCATATGTTTCTGGAGTGATTTCCTTTGTATCTCTCTGTGGGGTTCTTCCAGTCACCTGACAGAGGAAGGAACTTAGGTGTGGCAAGTTACCAAGACTTTCGCCACCTAATGGAAATCTCTTCTGACTCCCCACCTTTCACCTTTTCTGATTTGTCTTTTTAGGGTCAGTGTATATGGATTTTCAAATGAGCCCTGGGTATAATAGTCTTGCATAGACTTGAGACTCTTATGGTTGCAAGTGCTAGAAAGCTCACCAACTGGTCTGAGCAAAGGGGAAATCTCCTGGTTCACATTAATGAAAAGTCATCGGTTAGAAACTGCTTTAGGCATGGCTTGATTGAGAGATTTGAACTGTGGTGTTGGAGAAGACTCTTGAGAGTCTCTTGGACTGGGAGGAGATCCAACCAGTCCATCCTAAAGGAGATCAGTCCTGGGTGTTCACTGGAAGGACTGATGTTGAAGCTGAAACTCCAATACTTTGGCCACCTCATGCGAAGAACTGACTCATTGGAAAAGACCCTGATGCTGGGAAAGATTGAGCGCAGGAGGAGAAGAGGACCACAGAGGATGAGATGGTTGGATGGCATCACCGACTCAATGGACATGGGTTTGGGTGGACTCCGGGAGTTGGTGATGGACAGGGAGGCCTGGTGTGCTGCGGTTCATGAGGTCACAAAGAGTTGGACACAACTGAGCGACTGAACTGAACTGTTAGAGAGATTCCAGTGACCTACTCAGAATCCAGATGCTATCTGTCTGTCAGTTCTGCTCTGTCTTTGCTTCATCTCACAGTTCAGCTTTCCCCTCATGAGTCTTGTTGATTCCAGGCTCACATCCTCACAACTTCAAGTCTAATGGAAAAAGACTGTCTTCCTTGCAGCTTCTGCATAATTTCCAGGATTCACTCTGATTGCATCAGTTAGGGCCACTGCCCATCCCTGGTCTAAAAACTAAAAACTAACCAGGATGGAGTTATGCTGATTGGCTGGCCCTGGATCATGTCTTCCCTGAACCATTCTCCATGACTGGAAAGACCAAGAACACTATTTGGCCAGCCCTGGTCACACAGGATCCCCACCCACAACCATAGACTGATAAAGAATGAGGCACATCCTTGATATTGGGGTGTTTCATCAAAGAAAGGTATCAGGAGACGAGGTAGCCAATAAACCCTCAAAAGTCATTTGTAAATGTCAGTCCTGTATGTCTCAGGCACATGGAGAGCTCTCTAACCTGGAATAGTGCCTGTTCAAGTGTAGTCCACAGGTGGTGACAGCCTATGAGCTCTTGTTCAGTTCAGTTCAGTTGCTCAGTTGTGTCCAACTCTTTGCGACCCCATGCACTGCAGCATGCCAGGCCTCCCTGTCCATCACCAACTCCCAGAGTCTACCCAAACTCATATCCATTGTGTTGGTGATGCCATCCAACTATCTCATCCTCTGTCTTCCCCTTCTCCTCCTGCCTTCAATCTTTCCCAGCATCAGGGTCTTTTCCAATGAGTCAGTTCTTCACATCAGGTGGCCAAAGTATTGGAGTTTCAGCTTCAACGTCAGTCCTTCCAGTGAACACTCAGGATTGATCTCCCCTAGGATGGACTGGTTGGATCTCCTTGCAGTCCAAGGGACTCTCAAGAGTCTTCTCCAACACCATAATTCAAAAGCATCAATTCTTCGGTGCTCAGCTTTCTTTATAGTCCAACTCTCACATCCATACATGACTACTGGAAAAACCATAGCCTTGACTAGACGGACCTTTGTTGGCAAAGTAATGTCTCTGCTTTTTAATATGCTGTCTAGGTTGGTCATAACTTTTCTTCCAAGGAGTAAGCATCTTTTAACTTCATGGCTGCAGTCACCATCTGCAGTGATTTTGGAGCCCCCCAAAAATAAAGTCTGCCACTGTCTCCCCATCTATTTGCCATGAAGTGATGGGACTGGATGCCATGATCTTAGTTTTCTGAATGTTGATCTTTAAGTCAACTTTTTCACTCTCCTCTTTCACTTTCATCAAGAGCTCTTGTTATCTGGCTCTAAGCAGACTGTGCCAGAGTGAACATCAAGCTTGGTACTAAACACATTGTTTAGTTGAGCTGGCTTTTTTTTTTTCACAGCCATACTTTTTGAAGAAGGAAGCACTGTACCAACTTACATTCTGTGTGTGAGCTCCTTATTGTCTTTTTTTAAAATTTAATTTATTTATTTGGCTCCACTGGGTCTTAGTTTGAAAGTGAGAGATCTTCGATCTTAATTGCAGCATGCTGGATCTAGTTCCCTGATCTGGGCCCCCTGCATTGGGAGAGCGGAGTCTAGTCACTAGACCACCAGGGAAGTCCCTGGAGCTCCTTTTCTTCTGAGGGGACTGCATTTTAATGGCCCTGACCTAGAACACAGATTTGTTTCATGGGCAGAAAGAAGCTGCTGCATTTCAAACACTAAGCAAAGCAAAGCAACCCCAAACCAAATACACCTGGCTAGAGGAGGAGGAAGACAGAAAGGAGAGACTTACTTTTTTCTTTTTTAGTGAAATAACTCAACCCAGCATCTTTTCTTTGTTTTCTGAGTTTTTTTGTTTTTACATAGTTGCTTAAAAATCTACAACAGAGTGGATGAAACATGAGGTACTTGTACAGCTTGTGTTAGATGGAAAACAGGCATCAACATGCTGGTGCCAAGCTGTCAGTTTCATGGATTCACGAGGAACTGGGGGAGAAAGCACTCAGTTAAAATCCGTGGGCGTGTTGTTATGCAAAACACTTACGGAGTTACTTTGCTCCATAAAGGCCTCCTTTATCCAACGAGACTTTGAAGCCATTCTTCTGATGTGTACCTCCTGAGAGGAAGCTGACTTAACTCTGCAAAGGCAAGGTGGGGACATTCTTTATTTTCCGCCTTAAACTCACAACCAAATGATAGAATTAAGGCAAGATTATTTGGGGGGCTCTCTATTCAGCAAGTATTTTGTTGGGGAGTCTACTACTGGGGGCTTAACAAGGAATAAGACCCAATCAAAAAGTGGGCCAAAGAACTAAACAGACATTTCTCCAAAGAAGACATACAGATGGCTAACAAATACATGAAAAGATGCTCAACATCACTCATTATCAGAGAAATGTAAATGAAAACCACAATGAGGTACCACTTCATGCCAGTCAGAATGGCTGCTATCCAAAAGTCTACAAGCAATAAATGCTGGAGAGGGTGTGGAGGGGAACCCTCTTACACTGTTGGTGGGAATGCAAACTAGTACAGCCACTATGGAGAACAGTGTGGAGATTCCTTTAAAAACTGGAAATAGAATTGCCATATGACCCAGCAATCCCACTGCTGGGCATACACATTGAGGAAACCAGAATTGAAAGAGACACGTGTACCCCAGTGTTCATCGTGGCATCGTTTATAATAGCCAGGACATGGAAGCAACCTAGATGTCCATCAGCAGATGAATGGATAAGAAAGTTGTGGTACATATACACAATGGAATATTACTCAGCTGTTAAAAAGAATACATTTGAATCAGTTCTAATGAGGTGGATGAAACTGGAGCCTATTATACAGAGTGAAGTAAGCCAGAAAGAAAAACACCAATACAGTATACTAATGCATATATATGGAATTTAGAAAGATAGTTAGCGATAACCCTGTGTGCGAGACAGCAAAAGAGACACAGAAGTATGAACAGTCTTTTGGACTCTGTGGGAGAGGGCGAGGGCGGGATGATATGGGAGAATGGCATTGAAATATGTAAAGTAGCATATGTGAAATGAATCACCAGTCCAGGCTTGATGCATGAGACAGGGTGCTCAGGGCTGGTGCACTGGGATGACCCAGAGGGATGGGATGGGAAGGGAGGTGGGAGGGGAGTTCAGAATGGGGAACACATGTACACCCATGGCGGATTCAAGACAGTGTATGGCAAAACCAGTACAATATTATAAAGTAAAATAAATAAATAAATAAATAAATAAATAAAATCTTAAAATGGAAAAAATAAAAGAAATTTAGGTCAAGGGAAATAGAAGAAGGCCACAGAGAGACTTAGCACATAGAAATTTATGCTATAGCATCTTATGAAACAAATATAATTGGGCGTTGGTTTCAGCTCTTTATCTTTTTGCAGTGAAGTAAAGAAGTTACAAGAGGCTGCGTGCTTGTAAGGTAAATGCAAGCTTTTGCTGAAGAAATGCAGTGTCCTTCTTTGCTCTCAATTCCTTCTGTATGCTCTGTGCTCAGTGTGTCCAAGTCTTTGCGACCCAGTGGATTGTATAACCCACCGGGCTCCTCTGTCCCTGGCATTTCCCAGGCAAGAATACTGAAGTGGCTTGCCATTTCCTCCCCAGGGACTCTTCCCAACCAGGGATCAAACCCGCATCTCCTGTGTCTCCTGCATCATAGGCAGACTCTTTACCCATTGGACTCTCAGTTACTTAGTCCTCATTATGGGTAGGATTGGCCACATAGGGTCTTTGGTTCCGTCCTTATAACAAACCCAATGGTAACCTAGTTTCTGGGATTCCTAGTCCGTCTGGTAGCATGATGACAACATGGTTCAGTAGGAACAGTTCTCTAGGGTTAAAACTGCTGCTCTCCAATTATCTGACTCCTTTCCTTTAGGAACATTTATTTCTGCAGGCATGATTTTGATAAAAAACTAGGCAGCCAAATGTTCAAAGGTATATTCTTTGGCAAGAGCCTGGCGATGAATTATTCTATAATATATTGTAGATTGAAGTCACACACATCCAAATTGAAGGTAGGATTGATGTTCTACAAAACTAAGAAGCCAACCCACAGCTTGGCTAAGCGAGCCGTCCACACTCCTGCAGAGGGACCCGAGGCCGTGCCTGTGGACAGGGCCAGAGCTTTCCATAGAAAACTGTTTTAAGTCAGTCCCAACACCTGAACAAACAACAATCAAAGCTTGAAAATTCCATGCTGGGAAGCATGGGAATAATGAAAAATTTGAAGTAAAAGTTACTGATTTCTTTTTACAGCCAGAGAAAAATTTCCAACGGTGCATGGACAAAATGTTGAATTTTAAGTGAATGGACTCCAAGAATAAATTAGTTGCAAATTATGCCCCTGAGTCATGAAATGAATTGGACTGCAGTGTAGTTGAGTTTGGTCAATTATGTTTTGTGTAAAAAATGATGATTTGGGTTTCATGGTAGTTGATCTTGGGCCATTTTTCCTAATGAAAGATGGTGGGACCTTTTGTTATTGAGGCCATTCCTAGCACCTTGACAATGTGGAAGAACAGACTTGATTTTCTGTTCTCTTTAGCAGTAAGCTAGTGTCTAGATTGTCTAAAAGTGGTTTCAGATTATTAAGAGGCAGGTTTAAAAAGAGAATCAAGGTACATCCCTTCCTTTTCTCATCTGTATAATAGGGATGTTATTAGTGTTTCTCTCAAAGGGTTATTATGATGATTCAGCATGTAAAAGCAGTTAGAATGGAGTCTGGCACATAGGAAGCATTCAGGGTATCTTGACTGTTATTATTGTTATTATCATTTCTCAGAACTTTTTTTTCTTTGGCCATACCATGTGGCTTGTGGGACCTTAATTTCCCGACCAGGAATCAAACCCATGCCCCCTGCAGTGGAAGCGAGGAGTCTTAACCCCTAGACAGCCAGGGAAGTCCTCATTTCTCACAACTTTTGTCTGATTTCACAAAAGTAAGTCTACTGAACTTCAGCCTGTAAAGGGCAGGTTTTCTGAAATAATTGGTCACTGGCGTCTCTTGAACTAATCACGTAGTTCAGACTAAGACTTGGTACACAGAGGTGGAGGCCAGGGGAAAGTCAGTAATTTTAAGTTGCAGATTGCCTTAGTATTGTTCTTGATAGATCTCTTTGGAGGCCTATAAAAGTCAATGGTAGAGTTACTGTTTCTAAAGTCTGCTAGCTCCTCAGTCAAGAAAGATGGCTTGAGAAATTCAGATTAGACCATTTTAAAGTAGAAATGGATGATGTCTCTTTAAACATGGGGTTTACGCTAAGGTCATGCGTTTTAGATCACACCAGTTTTATCACTGGAGGACGAAGACTGGCAGATTTTGGAACAATACACAGTTGTGATGGACTTTGTACAGGTGTGGATCCAGGAAGCTTCCACTGGGAGCTTGCCATAACCTGGATCCTATAACTTCGAGGATGGGGCTTCCCTGGTGGCTCAGGGGTAAAGAACCCGCCTGCCAATGTAGGAGACGCGGATGCTATCCCTGGATTGGGAAGATCCCCTGGAGAAGGAAATGACCACTCACTCCAGTATTCTTGCCTGGGAAATCCCATGGACAGAGGAGCCTGGTGGGCTACAGTCCATGGTATCACAGAAGAGTCAGACGTGACTTAGCGACTAAACAACAACAAACATCAAGGCTGGGAGCGTGGGCTTTGCTGTTACTCGGTTGGAATCCTGGAGTCCCACCCTGAGCCAGTTGTGAGCTCACCAACAAGCTGCCCCGTCACCCTGAGCTTCAGTTTCCTTGTCCGTAAATCGGGGTAACAGCATCTGTGGATACAGTTGTTGAGAAATGATTTAAATAAGAGAATGCAATTAAAATAATTAGCACTGTGCTGGACACATTGTTGGTACTTATTATTAGTGAACTTTAACATCAGTTCTATATGTACAGATAGGTACTTTTACAGAATCTGCTCAGATTCTGCTAGGGCGATGGAGGAACCTATTGACGGTTTATAAAATTGAGAAAGTAAAACCTCTTTGAGGTCAAGAGTTAGAGTCTAGTGAAAGTGAAAGTCACTCAGTCGTGTCCAACTCTTTGAGTCAACCCTAAATCTCATCTCCTTTCTGACTTTAGAGTCACGGAGGCAGAAACATGTAAAATCAGGTCTTGTTGTGTGCTCAGACGCTCAGTCTTGTCTAACTCTTTGTGACCCCATGGACTGTAGCCTGCCAGGCTCCTCTGTCCATGGGATTTCCCAGGCAAGAATACTGGAGTGGGATCCAGTTTGTTTTTCCAGGGGATCTTCCTGACCCAGGGATCAGGTCTTAATTTTAAATAAATATGATCTAGGTGGCCCTTTTATTTTCAGTGTCATGTACCACAGGATTAACCTAAAGATTTTCTGTTCTGTCTTCTTAGGCTCAGACCTGGAAGGCCAGGGCCCAGGTTTTCCCAGCATGAACCTAATGGATGAGGCCAGTTAAAAAAGTCTCTAGTAATTTTAAAATACATAAAACATAATAGAAAACATAAAAGTTTAAGAGGAATAAAAAGAGGCACAAAAGATATGAAAAACATAGGAAATAATTATGATTTTAAAGGGAAAAAAGAGTTGAGTTGAACTTTCAACGAAAAAGAGTAGAAAACATTAAAAAAAGGAAGAAAAATGTAAGAGCTCAGAATGAAATGAAACGGTGTGAGTTAGAACAAAATACTAAAATAGGGCAGAGCTATAAAATTATAAAAGTCTTAATGACAAAGTAAAAATATATCCGCCCCAAAGATAAAGAATAAATCCACCTGGAAGTGATAGGGCAGTAGCATCTGCTTAAAGACCCACTTAAGGGTCCTCGAAGCGGAAACAATTTCTCAGCTCAGATGGCCCTTTTATTTTCACTGTCATGTACCACAGGATTAACCTATAGATTTTCTGTTCTGTCTTCTTAGGTGTCCTCGATCGACACCACTGAGTGGAGGCTTGGTACCCGTTAACATTGACAGCCTTCATGCAGGGCTCCTGCATGGTTTCCACCCTTCCTCCCAATAGCTTCAGGTTGTAGGTATTGTTATCCTCATACTACAGGGGAGCAAACTGTTTGGATAAGCGCCCTGCTCCATGAGCAGATGGTGGAGCTGGAGCCTGAAACCCAGGCTGATGCCAAAACCCATGCATATTCTTGATTTTCTTCTGCTTTCCAGGAAACATCACCAGTGGCAACAACAAAGAAAATAGCAAATATCCCTTGCCCTTCAATCCCTCCCTTGGCCTTGTCAAGATCATCTGTCAAATTAGGAAAGACTGCTGTTCTTAGCAAACAGCCTGGCAATAGTCAGTGTGCAGTGGGTACTCTGTGTATCTTGACAGCCCACTGCTTGTTGTCCAGTCTTTAAGTTGTGTCCAACTCTTTGCAACCCCATGGACTGCAGCATGCCTGTTTCCCCCATCCTTCACCATCTCCCAGAGTTTGCTCAAGTTCACGTCTGTTGAGTCGGTGAGGCTATCTAGGCATCTCATCCTCTGTTGCCCCTTTCTCCTTTTGCCTTCAATCTTTCCCATCATCAGGGTCTTTTCCAACGAGTCGGCTCTTCACATCGGGTGGCCAAAGTGTTGGAGCTTCAGCTTCAGCATCAGTCCTTCCAATAAATATTCAGGACTGATTGCCTTTAGGATCAACTGGTTTGATCTCCTTGCTGTCCAAGAGACTCTCAAGAGTCTTCTCCAGCACCATAATTTGAAAGCATCAGTTCTTTGGTGCGTGGCCTTCTTTATGATCCAACTCTCACATCCATACATGACTACTGGAAAAACCCTAGCTTTGACTATATGGAACTCTGTCGGTAAAGTGATATCTCTGCTTTTTAATATGCCACCTAAGTTTGTCCCACTGGAGTGTTACATTTTAAAAATATTTTCTCCTTCTCCCCCTTTTTTTGGGGTTACAGTGTTGATCCCAGTTATTCCACCTTTGACTTTAGTCTCCTAAATGTTTCCCTCCTGTGTCCACTTTTCTTCATCTACACAGCCACTACCAGGTTCAGGCCACCATCTGGGGATTCCTTCTGTTAGTCTCCTGTAGCTACTGTGACAAATTACTACATCCCTGGGTGACTTAAAACAACAGAAACTTTCTCTCTCCCAGTTCTGGAGGCCAGGGTTCTGAAACGGCTGTGCTCCCTCCAGGGGCTCTCGGGGAGAATCCGGGCCTCGCCTCTTCCGATTTCTGGGGGCTGCTGACATGCCTTGGCTTGTGGCTGCATCCCTCTGTCTCTGCCTCTGGGGTCACAGTGCCTATTCTCTATGTGTGTCACATCTCTGCTTCTCTCTTAGGAGGATACATGTATTTGCATTTGGGACCCACCTAGGTCATCCAGGGTATTCGCTCCATCTCCAGATTCTCGATTTAATTATATTTGCAAAGGCCCTTTTTTACTGTATGAAGTTGACTTTAACAAATCCGAGGGATTAGGACTCGGGCATAGCTTTTATTTTTAATACTTATTTCCATATGTTTATATGTATTTGTTGTATTTATATGTATTAGTATTTATGCAGCTGTGCTGGGTCTTAGTTGCAGCACTCAGCCTCCTCAATCTTTGTTGCGATATGCAGGATCCTTAGTTGTGCTATTTGGGATCTGATTCTCTGACCAGGGATTGAACCCAGGCCCCCTGCATTGGGAGCACAGAGTCTTAGCCACTGGACCACCAGGGAAGTCCTGCGGCTAGAGTTTTGAGGGTCGATTTTCAATCTGCCACACCACTAAACTTCTGTAATCATCTCTGTCTCTTCTGCACCCAGCAGCCCAAGTTCCTATAAACATGCAGATGCAGTCATGTCACTTGGACTTTAAACTCTTCAGCATCTCCTATGGCCCTCGGGATGGTCCTGACTCCTTGATATGGTTACCTCCTCACCTTCCCCTCGCCCACCTTCCCCTTCCACACTATTTCCACCCCACTCAGATCCTCTGGGCTCTCATGTGCTCTTCTGTCTCCAGCCTTCTCCCACCTTGTCTCTTTTTGCTGTGCTCATTCTAGCTCATCATTCGGTTCCTGTTTAGACTTTGGGCTTCATTTCTTCCGAGAAGGCGTGCTCTGCCCACGCTGGGTTAGTTTTGCCTTTCTGTGCATCTGGTCAGAGCTCTCACCTCTAGAGAGACAGCCTATCTGTCACGTGTGCAGCTGTTTATGGGATGTGTCCCCTACACCTAGCACAGTCCCCGACACACAGTAGGTGCTTAATAAGTGATGAGAAAACCCATAGGAAGGGAGTCCCTACACCTACCAAGCATCATGCCAGCAGCGAGAACACTGATCCACGCAGAAGGGTTTATGCTGGAGAGGAGTAGCTATGTGAATGCCAGCAGTTCCCACAGATCTTTTATTTTGAAGCAGACATCAAGAATTATGTAATTATGAGATCAAAGAAATATTTTCATGCTTATTCCTTTGTTTTCTTTCAGGCCATTCCTGTGTTTCTCACTTTGCATAATGCAGCCGAAGTTATCATCTGTGGGCACCAGAAGTGTTTTCGGAAAGAGGTAAATGATTACGCAAAAGGCTAGTTTCACTTCCCTTGCTTGAAATTTCAAAGACATGCTTTTTATGTACGGCCCAGGTTAGTGCCTGCCTTTTTCCTGCCATCTGTTTCCAGTCAAGGCTGCCTAACGGTGGTCATTAATTATTTTCAAGGACCACAGTTTCGACATCCCTTTCGGTTACCCAGCATACGCTTGTGGGTCTGAACAGAACTCACCTCCAGTCCAGTAATGAACCAGGGGCTGAGGGGGGCTGAGGAAGAGATGCCTGTGGGCCAGGAGGGTGTTGGGGGAGTGGGCATTACCCCACCGCATCCCAGCACCACGAGGAAATTGATGGCAAGCTTCCCATAGGGTGCTGGGAGCTTTAGCCCACCCCAGGGAAAACTTCTTTTCTTCCCCACCCCAGCTCTGCCTTCCACCACCTGGAACAGCTTCCCACACCTTCTGGGCCTCCATCTGTGCAACGGGGAGAGAAATGTCACCCGCCCAAGAGTCGTAGGAGGACCCTATCAACTACTTGGTACTCCCAACACTTTCTGGCACATAGTAGGTGCTTTGTACTCATGAGCTATGATTTTTAATCTTATGAGTGGTAGATTTTTTTTTATTGTAGTGGTTTTTGCCATACATTGACATGAATCAGCCATGGATGGTAGTTTTATTTTTTAATAATTTTATTTATTTTTTATCTTTGGCTGTGCTGGTCTTTGTTTCTGTGCAAGCTTTTCTCTAGTTGCGGTGCCCAGGCGTCTCACTGTGGTGACTTCCCCTGTTGCAGGGCACAGGCCCTAGGGCTTCAGCAGCTGTGGCTCCCAGGTTCTGGAGCACAGGGTCATTAGTTGTGGAGTGTGGGCTCAGTTGCTCCACGTGATCTTCCCAGATCAGGGGTTGAATCCCTGTTTCCTGCACTGACAGGCAGATTCTTTACTACTGAGCTGCCATGGATGCCCATTGGTGCTTTTAGTTTGGTACCTCTTTTGAGAGTTCCTTTGTTCTAATATCTGCCTGTTTCAGATGACTTCCATCAAAAATTTGTAACTCTTAAACTCGAGAGAGGCTAGTGGGTCATTCAGGCAACACACTTTTTGTAGGCGTGCTGGGAAGAGAGGTGGTCTTCCGGTGGCCAAGGCCACTCCACTCACTCCAAGGGACCAAGGGACTTTTCTGACACACAGATCTGATCATGTTCCCCCACATACAGCTCTTCAGGACTGCCCAGACCTACCTGGAGGCACACAAAGCCCTTCACCACCTGGGCCCCGTCCATCTGTCCGGCTTTAGAAATTCCAGCCATAGCCAAACTTCTGTCTTTTCCTAGACCATGTCTTGATGTTTCTCTACTCTGATCTGTCAGGAAACCTCTTCTCGAACCCCCACCCCCATTCACTCTGTGAATATTTCTGCATCCCTGGGTGTGTGGCTGCCCTGCCAGGCCCTGGGTCTACAGTCATGAGCAAGAAGCGTAGTTTCTGCTCTTAAGGACATGACCGAGCCACTGACATTCACGTGGGCACACGCCGCTGCATTGGAAGCTCGGAGTCTTAACCGTTGAACCGCCAGGGAAGTCCTGAGCATCCCTTTCGTTCTCATCTTCATTTCTACTCTTCTTCCAAACTCTGGAGATGTTGGCTGTGTTTAGCTCAGAATCTGTTAGTGACACATTTTCCCAAGTTGGGAGCAGTTATCCAGTTGGCAGGCCAGGTCACCTCTGCGTGTCATCCTTCCGGGACCGAAGGGATTCGAGTCTCCACCAGGGGGCAGGGGAGGCAAGGTCCGCTTTGCCTTTTGGACTGTTGAGGCAGGTTCCACAAAGCTGAGAGAGAACATAGGAGAGGTAACGAAGGATCTAAAGACGGGAACCATGGCTCTGTTCACAGACACCTCGTGTTTATTAAACCAATGCCAACCGGATGATTTAGTCACATGTGAAAACTTAAGGGAGCCTTCACAGCAAACCACACAATTCTCTTGCCAGTGCTTGACCTTCTCTAAAAAAAAAAATTGAGATATACTTGAAAGATAAAATTATATTCACTTCAGGTGTTCAGTATAAGGATTCAGCGTGTATATTTCGAAATGATCACCACAGTAACTCCAGTTAACATCCGTCACCAGGCATAGTTACAACATTTTTTTTTTCTTGTGATGAGAATTTTAAGATCTACTCTCGTAACAACTTCCAAAACATGCAGTAGACTGTTGTTAACTGTAGGCACTGTGCTGTACATTACATCATCAGCACTTGCTCATTTTATAATAAATGGAAGTTCGTACCTTTTAAGTGCGTCACTTTTATAGTGTTATTTATTTATTTATTTGTTAGCTGTGCTGGGTCTTCCTTGCTCCACGACCTTTTCTGTACTCTCTAGTTATCGTGCACGGGCTTCTCATTGCAGTTCCTTCTCTTAGTGGGAAGCACATACCCTGGGACGCGAGGGCTTCAGTAGTTGCAGCCCCCAGGCTCTAAAGCACAGACTCCATAGTTAGTTCCTCTCCTGTATGTTGGATCTTCCCAGACAAGGGATTGAACCCCTGTCTCCTGCACTCGCAGGAGATGGATTCTTTACCTCTGAGCCACCAGGGAAGCCCAGTGCTTCACTTTTAAATAATATGGTCATACTTCACACTTCGAGCCAGAGAAAGGAAAAAACCCCAGAACTGTAGTTTGTCCTCAACTAGCAAAACAATCCTTCTGAAATGTACAGAAATAATCTCTTACCTGGCCATTTTCCTGATCAAATGTAGAAAAATCTATGCTTCTCCCTGCTACAGATTTCTTCCCAAGTGCCAAGGCCTAATTCCCTTAAAGTAATAAAAAAGGAAGTAATAAAGGTGGAGTCTGTGTTAAAATTTCTTTGTTTCTTCATTTCAGGGAGCTGTAAACGCCAAGTTGCGATTTCCCCAATCTGCCCTTTTTTCCTTCTCTCTAGGGGTGGACTCAAATGTCCCTGCTCCTTTTTTTTTTTCTGTTTCCTAATTTACACATCATACCAGAGAATTTATAGCACTGCTCAGAGTCAGAGCTGGATTAATGAAAGGAAAATTTAAAGAGACAGAGTGGAATAGAAGTTGAACCAGAGCCTGATTTCTTTTCCTGCACAGGATACATCGATTTCTGTCTCCTTTTCATGGCGCGTGAGATATTTGAAGGCATGGGCGCGGCGGCATTGTGCCTTTTTGTGGGTAAACAGAGTTCTAATGGTGAGAGTGGTAAAACTACTCATCCAGAAGTGACTCACCTCTGGACCTCTGAGTCATCCTTCATTTGGTCCAAGCAGAAAAAGCCTCAATAAAAACTGAAGTGCAGCAACTTGTTAAGACCCCAATAAACTTACTCATAATTTATGTGCTTCTTGATCTAAATATTTTCTTTTAAGGAGAACAAAAAAAATTTTTTTAAAGACTAATGCTAAGTCTTTTTATTTTCATACAGAAAACTTCTCCTGCAAAGATTTGTAGGTAAGTTTAAAAAAAAAAAAAAAACTCCATAAACCTCTAAAATAGAAGATTTAACCTGATTTTAAACTCTGATAAGAAACCGTCTGTTGATGATTCATACTTGAGAGTTGACAGAGGAATTTCTTACAAACACTCGTATATCCCTGTTTCATGTCTATTTCAAAAATTTGCTTCCTTTTTTTTCCCTGAAATATTTTATTTCTAAGGGGAAAACAACCCGTGCTAGGTTTCAACCACTGATGCCCAGAATTTCGCTGAGTTGCGCAATACTGATGAAGAATGAAAATGGAAAAATGGAAACGACTTAAAGTTTTAAAAATAAGGTTTGCAGTTTATTGAGTTTTTAAGAATTCCCACGGTGGAAAAAGGTGCATCCAGGGATCTGAGTCGTGGTCTTGGGCCACATGGCTCCATGGCCGTGGACAGGCTGCACACCCCTGTTTCTCAGGGTCCCCAGTTGAAACATGAGCAGTGACCTGCCTCCCCCCGAACCCATCCCTGTGCCCCCTTTTGTGCAAATTCTGATCCGAGTGCCTCATTCTCTGATGACTTCCTGTCTCCTGGGCAGTAGCTGCGAAGCTCAGTCCTGTAGATAGAGAATCAGCAGAAATGCTTTGATGCATGGATTTGGGCCTTTTTGTTTCAGCTATTTCTGGGCTTTTATCCAATCTCCCTTTTTTTTTGGCCTGTATTACAGGCTGCTACTTGAAGAAGAAAAGAAACCCACAGTCAGGACTCATCCTCTTGTTCAAGAGATTAGCAGGTGTTAAAGAGAGGCATTAAAACCCATTCATGCCATGCCTGGTGGAATCAGGTGTTGCTCAAGGGCAAGTTTGGTGGGAACCTGGGCTCTCTCACACCTGGCAGGCCCCCTTCTCCCCTCAGTCCCAAGGGCCTGTCTGTTTGAGGGCTCTCACACTCATTGCCTGTGGATGGTGAAGTGTCCTACGTCTGAAGCAGGGGTCCCCAACCTCCAGGATCTAATGCCTGATGATCTGAGGTGGGACCGATGTAATAATAATAGCAATAAAGCGCACAGTAACTGTAATGTGCTAGAATCATCCCCAAACCATCCCCCTACCCTGGTCCATGGAAAAAAATTGTCTTCCATGAAACCGGTCCTTCGTGCCAAAAAGGATGGGGACCGGAGCTCCAAAGCCTTCTGTCCACTGCAGGCAGACACTGAAGTCATGAGGGTCCTCCTCTCCCCACACCTGCAGCCTGTCTATTCATGTGCAGTTGCAGGAATCCTCGCTGTAAGCCTCCCTCCCATTGCCTTACCCTGGCCTCTGAGTTGCTCTGCAATTGGGTGCCAGGGAGTCTTCTTGAGGCCATTTGTGTGTGTGCCTTGAAAGTTGGCGAGACTGTAGGAGTGAGTGGGCTGGAGTGGAGAACCTCTGCCGTGTCATCCTGCCCCTCCCAAGGCCCTGAGGCCCCCGCTCCGAGGCTTCCCCCATGTGTTCGGGGCTGGGCTGGCCAGGCCAGTCTGTCGGGTACACGTGTGTGTCATGATAACATTGAGGACTCGGGGGGATGGTGTGTGGACAGAACTGATTAGCATCACTATTGCCAATGTACTTAAGTTATGAAGAGCCCATTGTCATGTATTACATATATATGTAAGTAATACAGAATTCAATACGTAAATAGAATATATGGCTTCCCAGGTGGCGCAGTGGGTAAAGAATCTGCAGGCAATGCGAGGAGACGCAGGAGATGCGGGTTCAATCCCTGGGTCAGGAAATCTCCTGGAGGAGGGCATGGCAACCCATTCCAGTATTCTTACCTGGAGAATCCCATGGACAGAGGATCCTAGTGGGTTACAGCCCATGGGGTCGCAAAGAGTTGGACACGACTGAAGCGACTGAGTACACATAGAATATATATGGATGTGAGAAGTCCCACAATAAAATCCTCTACTGGTGAAAATGCTGTATTCACTGTCCTTGTTCATGTCCTTGATCCTTTGCTGTTTGCTGCCTGATGCAGTGGTCAGAAGGGACCCAATCCTAAGTATGTTGCTGCCTCATAAATGGAAAGAGGGTAAAAGAGCATGTGATCATGTGGGTATTGTGTTTTCTGCTGCCTTCCTTTAGAAAGAGAGAATGACTGAGACAAGATAGAAGGCAAGGTATGTTGGTATAGGAAACCCAAATACCATATAAAAACCATTTATTTCTAAGTCAAAAAATAACTCCAAATCAACTTTCTAATGAATGAGAAAATATGAAAATATCTATGATTGGCAATGTTGCTTTTTTGTGCAAGAATTTTTTTTTAAAAGCCTTTTATGATGGCAATTTCTAAATATATATAAAAAATAAAAAGAATAGTAAAATGAACTTCTGTAGACTCATCACTGAGATTCAACAATTTGCAACTTAAGCCTGCACCCAACGCCTCATTTCAGCAAATCCCAGGCTCTGTAGGATTTCATCCATAAATATTTTTGTATGTATAAGAGATTTTTTTCTAATGAAATTTTAAATTATTATTACTATTTGGCTGTGCCAGTGACTTGCAGGATCTTGCTTTCCTGACCAAGGATTGAACCTGGGCCCTTGGCAGTAAAAATGGTCAGAGTCATAACCACTGACCACCAAGAAATTCTCTTATTTGGGAAAAAAGTTTAAACTGGTAGAAAAGTTGCAGGCATATTACAATGAACTCCCATATACCTTTTATTTAGTGTCACTCTTTGATAACAGTTTTTGTATTTGCTTTCTTTCTCTCTCCATATATATATATATACACACACACACACATACATGGTGGCCCAGCAGTAAAGCGCCTTAGCCGATGCAGGAGATGCAGGTTCAATCCCTGGGTCAGGAAAATCCTCTGGAAAAGGAAATGGCTACCCACTCCAGTATTCTTGCCTGGAGAATTCCATGGACAGAGGAGCTTGGCAGTCCATGAGATCGCAAAAGAGTTGGACACAAGTTAGTGATTAAACAACAACAACATGTGTCACACAAAATATATATCAGAATATATATAATTATTACTCATTTTTTCTGGACCATTTGAGGATATGTTGCAGGGATTACGACTATACCCCTAAATACTTCTAAGTGTGTCTCCTAAAGATAATAATCTTTTGTGTAACCACAGTGCAATGATTATGTTTAGAAAATTAACGTCTCATACAATACTGCTATGTAATATTGAGTCGATGCTCAAATTTGGTCAATTATCCTGATATTTTCTTTTGTAGTATTCACCTCCCCCAAAGATGCCATATCTCTTCCTAACCTTTATTTTTTTATATATAACCTTTAATCTGGAACAGTTCCTTGGTGTTTTATTGCCTTTCATTGCCTTCAGATTTTCCAGTAGTGTAAGCCCATTGTTTTGTGGACTGTTCCTGAGTTTGGGTTTATCTCAGTATTTCCCTGAGATTCAGTCTAGGTTGTGCATACTACCACATGAGTGACACTGTACCCTTCTCAGTACATCATATCAGGAGGCACATGATATTGATCTGTCCCACTACTGGAGATGTTAAGTTTGATTATTTGAGTAAGTTGATAAGATTGTAATATGCTTTCCACAATGTTTTCTTATTGGTAAGCAGCAAAACTGTAGTCTGCTTGGCCACATTTTCCACTTCCCTAGTGGTTCAGACGTTAAAGATTCTGCCTGTAATGTGGGAGACCTGAGTTCAATCCCTGGGTTGAGAAGATCCCCTGGAGGAGGGCATGGCAACCCACTCCAGTGTGCTTGCCTGGAGAATCCCTTGGACAGAGGAGCCTGGTGGGCTGTAGTCCATGGGGTTGCAAAGAGATGGACACGACTGAGCGACTAACACTTTCACTGGCCAGTTTTCCACTAGTGTATTTGTTGGGATTGGTAGTTTAAAAAAATCTCCTTTTATGTACACTTTTTTTTTTTTAACCTCGACGCATGTGGGATCTTAGTTCCTCAACCGGCAACCGGCCATCCAACCCATGCTCCCTGCATTGGAAGCACAGACTCTTAACCACTGGACGACCAGGGAAGTTCCTATATATACTGTTGTTCCTGAGTGAGCCAGCTGTGGTTTTATACATGTCCTGCAAATGCCTCTTTCTGGGAAGATGGCTCACTGCGCCCCAGAGAAGGAACTGTTTGGTATCTGCAGAGCTCGTAACTGAAAACTAGACAGATAACGCGGTGCTCAGAGGATGAACAGGGCAGCTGGGTGTGGTCTCTCGGGATCTCTGCCTCACCGGAACTCCAATCCACCCTCTGGGATGCCCTTCATGTTGAATAGTAAAGCTGTGTCTTTTACCTCCTCTCCACAGTGCCCTCTTCCTCCTGGCCGCCGCCGGGTGCCTGCCCTTCAACGACTCCCAGGTAAGTTCAGGTAGACTCACTTTGCCTTCAGGTATCTATCTCTGAAGCCTGCCTGGATGAGCAGAATTTCCAAGTCCTTCCTTTGAGAAGTGGTATGACCCCGGCCTGTGCAAAGACATGTAAAAGCAAACTTTCAGGCAGGGCCTAGGGGATCCATTGGCCAGGCCAGCACCTCCCCTCAGGTCTTTGCCTTCTGTCTGTGTGTGGCAGGGTGGCCCACAGACCTCAGACCTCTGGGTGCTGTGATGGGGGCAGTCCACCCTCTGTACCAGCTTGGAGGACCTGCGAGCCCAAATAACCCACACACTGAGGCAAAATTGATTTTCCCCTCTCATCCCAAGGGGACTTCACAATGGCTCAGCGGGTAAAGAATCTGCCTCCAATGCAGGAGACACAGGAGATGTGGGTTTGATCCTTTGGTTGAAATGATCCCCTGGAGGAAGCAATGGCAGCCTATTCCAGTATTCTTGCCTGGAAAAATCCCATGGGCAGGGGAGCTTGATGAGCTATTGTCCATGGGGTCGCGAAGTGTCGGACATGACTGACCAACTACCATTTTCACTTTCACATCCCAAGGGCCTCATCTACACAGTGATTTTCACTTTGTTTTCCTGAGCTTTTCTTTCCTAGGCACTGAGGACTCACCGCCACCTCCAGGAGTCATCTCTTGCCTGGGTCTTTTTTCCCTTCTTTCCTTCCCCAGCATTGATTAAATTCCCATCAAGTGTCAGGCACCAAGCCAGGCTCTGGGGGCACAAAGAGAAATTGCCTTCATCCGGGCAGAAGCTGGAGTCTAGTCAGAGCAAAGAGGAGGGGGCAGATGATGAACAGATAATTATAACCCGGGGAGGCCAGGGCTCTGTCCGGGGCGGGGTGGGATCCTGCCAGGCGCCTGGGAAGACTTGGAGGCTCAGAGGAGGAAGAGCTGATGATTATATTGAGCTTGCTGGGTGCCAGGCTCTGGGCCAGTGCTTTAGTGCCTTATTTTATTTAATCTCACAACAATTCCACAAGGGTAGCGGCTATTATTGTCTCTATTTTGTAGTTAAAGAATAGTGAGGCCCAAAAGGTCACCAGCTAACAAGTAAGTGGAGATTTTAGAATTTAACCCAGATCTTTCTGATGCTGGAGCCAGGCTCTGTTTACTGGACCTAAATCTTTCTTTATTTGGCTGTTCTTCATGGCAGCGCACAGTTGCTTCTCTCTGGTTGTGGCTCATGGAGTTCTCTCTCTAGTTATGGTGTGGGCTTAGCGGCTTAGTAGCTGTGTTGCTTGGGTTTAGTGGCCCCGTGGCATGTGGGATCTTAGTTCCCTGACCAGAGATCGAGCCCACATCCCCTGCATGGGGAGGTAGATTCTTAACCACTGGCCACCAGGCAAGTCCCTGGACCTAAATCTTGAAGGGTGAGGAGGAGTGAGCCAGGAGAAGAAGGCAGGGGCGGACAGAGTCGTGGAGGTCTCCTAAGTGCTCTGTGACTCAGCCTCATGGAGCACCTACCCTGTGTGTGCCCCTGGGCTAATTCCTGCCCTCTTGGAATTGATCATCTCATGGAGGGTGAAGACAGATCATAAGCTAAATGGAATGTGTCAGGTGAGATAAATGAAAAAAATAAGGAAGGGAAGGAGAGGAGGGAGTGCCCCTTGGCCAAGTTGGCTGGGGAAGTGCAAGTTCTCTGTCTCTGAAGAGGTGATGGGCAGTGGATGGGACTGGTTGGGTTGACAGGGGCTTGTCATGGGGGTTCTTGGGTGCCTTGTGTTCAGATTTCATCCTGAAGCCACTGGGGGACTGTTGGATGATTTTAAGCAATAGGTGACACCATCTGATCTGCCTTTTTTAAAAACACGATGATTCTTTAATTTATTTATGTTTGGCTGTGCTGGGTTTTTGTTGCTGCCTGGGCCTGCCCTTGTTGTGGAGAGCAGGGGCTACTCTCTATTTGTGATGCGTGGGCCTCTCACTACCATGGCTTCTTTGTAGTGGAGCACGGCTTAGGGTGCCCAGGGGCTTCAGTAGTTTCGACACATCTTCTCAGTAATTGCGGCTCTTGAGCTCTAGAGCACAGGCTTAATAGTTGTGCATAGGGGCTTAGTTGCTCTGTGGCATGTGGGATCTTCCCAGACCAGGTATCGAACCCGCGTCTCCTGCAGTGGCAGGCAGATTCTTTATCCCTGAGTCACCAGGGAAGCCCCTTGGATCTGCCTTTTAAAGATGTGGTGCTGGGGTGTGTTGGGGGTAGGGAAAGAGATGCTGGAGACAGAGAGCCCAGTTAGGGAGATGTCGCGTAGGCCAACTGGGTGAGGAATAAGGAGGGGCTGGCCCAAGGTCCCAGAGTCCTGTCTGGCACCGTGCCTGGTGCTGTGTTGGCATTTAAAATTGCCACGCTGGATCCTGTTTGTCTGTACTTACAGCCTTTTCTTTTTTTTAAAACCCTGTGTTACAGTTTGATCCAGATGGATATTTCTGGGCTGTAATTCACTTACTCTGTATAGGTAAGTTTTTAAAGAATTCTTACTTAAACAATTGAGACTTATTATTTAGACCTCATCATATATCCACTTTTTAGTGATCCCAGACAATAGGAAGATTAAATCCAAGATGTCAAGGTTAAAATTAAATGGGCATTTTTTTTCTGGTTTGATTTTCCTATTTTGGAGTTTTCCCAAAATGGTTCCAGTCCCCATAGAGTCTCCTCTTTCTCATGAAAAAATGTTAACTAACGCACCAGGGCCTAGGTTCCATTTGCCCAGATCCACTTGTGCAGTGCTAGCTGGTCTTCTTTAAAAAATGGTGGGAAGAATTCCATATCCAGAAGTTTGTGTCCATAAAAACTCTCTTTCAGCAGTACACTTAAAAAAAAAAAATAGTGGGTGAAATAAAAGGACCGTCTACTTTATTTCAAACCAGTGTTTCCTCTCTTAGAGGGAAAGCAGTGCCCTGACTTTGTGACACACACAGTTCAGAAATCCAGTGATGTTTCTCATGGCACCCTCAGAGGAAACCCAGCCTCCTGTTGACTGTGTCCTTCTGTGGACCATGAGCCTCACTGGCCCAGCCCTTTTTGTGAACTGCATCATCTGGGGGATTATCAGATGCGCATCCTTAAAGTCCTCCGGAGTGCCGTGGTTCACCCTCTGTGGGCTGCGGGGGACCCTTGCGGGGAAGAGGGGTCCTTCTCCCCGAGGAGCTCGTGCCCTCTGCAGAATTCCCTGTCAGTGACTCCTGTTGCTTCCTCTCCAGGGGCTTATAAGATACTACAGAAATCCCAGAAACCCAACAAGTTAAGGTAAACTTCTAAAAAAATACATGTATATTTTGTATGGAGCTTCCCTGGTGGCTCAAATGGTAAAGAATCTGCCTGCAACGCAGGAGACCCAGGTCCGATCCCTGGATTGGGAAGATCCCCTGGAGAAGGGAATGGCCAGTATTCTTGCCTGGAGAATCCCATGGACAGAGGAGCCCGGCGGGCTACAGTCCATAGGATTGCAGAATTGGACATGACTGAGTGACTTGCACACATATATTTTATAATTGATTAATTAAAAATGTTTTGTTTGCAGTGGGTCTTGGTTACCACTCACCAGCTTTCTCTAGTTTTGGCAAGCGGGGACTACTCTTCAATGCAGCGCACGGGCTTCTCATTGCCGTGGCTCCTCGTGTTGAGGAACACAGGCTGCAGGCACACAGGCTTCAGTAGTTGCAGCACCCGGGCTCAGTAGTTGTGGCTCACGGGCTTAGTTGCTCTGTGGCATGAGGAATCTTCCAAGACCAGGGATTGAACCCATGTCTGCTGCTTTGGCAGGCGAATTCTTATTCACTCTGCCACTGGGGAACTTTTGAAGTCTGGTAAGTCAATGTTTCCCTAAAGTAAAGGGGGAGACCCATGGGGTTGTGAGCGTCTTCCATCAGAGAGACTCTTGAGAGTCCAGGGTGTGGGGAGGGCAGCAGTTTGGGTCCTCCAAGAGCTGAAGTGTGCCAGCCGCCAGCCACGTGCAAAGACCCTGAAAGTCTGTCCTCTTCCCTCAGGGCGGACGTTTAGATGACGTTTGACAAAAATTATGTGACTGGCTTCCTTGGGCCCCGGTTCATTTCTTGCAGCTCAGAAGCACAAGTCTTTTTTCTTGTTTCTCCAGCCCCTTCCAAACTAGACCCAGAAGTCCCTCCCATCACTAGCTCTGTTCTGAGATAAAATGAAGCCTTTGTTGAAGGCAGTCAGCGGCACAGTTGCTAAATGTAAATGAAAAAGATGAGAATTCAGGCCTCGGTCAGGCTGGAGCTGCCAGATCAAAGCCCCCTAGTGATCAGCTGGGTTTCGGGGCCAGGTGAGCCCCACAGAGAAAGGTTTGAAGGGACTGACTCCTGGGAGAAGGCGGTATATACTCTGAGGGTGTGTGATGGGTCCTAGGGCATCGTATTTTCTTTGAATAAAGTGTTTTTGCCGCAAGAAGTTGGTAGAGTTGTTAAGATAATATACAGGATACCCAGTTAAATTTGAATTTCAGCAAATGATTTTTTTAGTTGAAGTATGTTTCATGCACTATTTGGAACACGTTTGTACTAAAGCATTATTCTTTACCCGAAATTCAGATTTATTTGGGTGTGCTGTATTTTTACTTGTCAAATATGGTAGCCTTAGAAGCCAGTCCAATGGCCTGAGAGAGGTGACACTCCTTTTATTTTTTGTTTTTTGGCCAAGCCTGGTGGCATGTGGGATCTTAGTTCCCTGACAAGGGATCAAACCCTTGCCCCCTGCACTGGAAGGGTGGAGTCTTAACCACTGGACCACCACGGAAGTCCCAACACAGCTTTTAAAACTGCAGATGTACCTAAAGGAAATAATCGACCAAAATGAAAATGCATGTGATGGTACTAACTTAGGAAATGGTTTTCGAAATCAAGCCAGGAAATGGTTTTGAATATGAAGTACACTTTGTATTGTTTCTTGATGATTTATAAATGTAACTTGTACATAGGTATAATTTATTAATAGAGGAAAATTTTTATTCTGTATATGTAAAACATCTATTATTTCATCTTTTATCTTTTTTTTTCTTATTCCTTAGTGACATTGACCAGCAGTACTTAAACTATCTATTCAGGTAAAATATACTTTAAAATTTCAAAAAATAATTCATATTCTTCTAGAGCTAATGGGGGATTTTTATTTTCAATAATATCTTGATTAGGGAGATCTGAGCCAGTGTGCCTGCCAGCAAGGCAACCTAAATAATTGGTGAGATGATCAGAGTTGAGGAAACTAAATAGTAGTCTTATCCTCAGGCCAGACTAGCAGGGCTTCCACCCAGCCCAAACTTCAGAGGGCTATGCCTCTCCCTAGGGATTTTGGAGTCTATAAGGCTAATAAGAACCCACACCTTTTCTTCTAAACTGGGCCCTGAAATTTCCTACCCATGTGGATTCCAAAGTTTGTCTTCTTAACTCATTCCTAGACCCAGTGGATGTCCAAGGAAAGGATTTTAGTGGGAAGATTGTGGGTGGAAGATGGACTTGCAGGCTGAGATGTCCACACACAACACACATGTGTGAGGTCCTTTGGGTGCAGGATGGAGCCTGGTTTGGGGAGACAAGAGGGTGCTTTGGGGGTCAGGAGCCAGAGGCTGGACTTTCCCCGTACTACCACCTTCTGACATGAAGCTCCAGAGACTCAGAATTCTGCTTTAATCTAGACTTCCAGGTTGTTTTGAAGGTGTTTTTGTTAAGGTAGAATGAAGTTTGAGGCTTGGTTTATGACATTTAAGTGTGATATTGAATAATATTGAATAGATTACACTTAAATGTCATAAATCAAGCATAACATTGAGTATATGGGCTTTCTTGGTAGCTCAGTGGTAAAGAATCTGCCTGCACTGCAGGAGCTGTAGGAGACCAGGGTTCAATTCCTGGGTTGGGAAGATTCCCTGGAAAAGGGCATGGCTACCCACTCCAGTATTCTTGCCTGGAGAATCCCATGGACAGAGGAGCCTGGGGGCTACACTCCATGGGGTCACAGAGTTGGACAAGACTAAAGCGATTTAGCATGCATGCATTGAATATGTGGATCCTTCTGTACCCTTGCCCCAAAACAGGCATAAAATAGCGCTTGGCCACTCAGTAGAATAGCCTGGGAGCATTCTTGAACCCTGAGAGTCCCTGGGGCACCCTGCGGGACCTAATTGAGAAACAGCGAGGTTTGTTGTCCGAAGCTCAAGTTTGCCTAATGCAATAGCATTCTGTCCAGAGGACTGAGTTCACAGAGGTGCCTTTCAACATTTGGTGGTTTAGTCTCTAAGTCATGTCCTACTCTTGCAATCCCATGGACTGTAATCCACTACACTCCTCTGTCCATGGGATTCTCCAGGCAAGAATACTGGAGTGGGTTGCCGTTTCCTTCTCCAGAGGATCTTCCCCACCCAGGAATTGAACCCAGGTCTCCTGCATTGCAGGCAGATTCTTTACCAACTGAACTATGAGGGAAGCCCCTATCAGTTTTGGCCTCATAGATTTCTGGAGGAAGTTACTCAACTTAAAATGTTTGACATGAGCTGTATTCTCCACCTACAGATAAAGTTCCTGAATATCTGAGTATTTATGAAAATGCCATTTTGAAGGCAAGATTCAACTCAAACATAGCTGTGGCCTCTTTTGTACTCAGCTGAAAACAGTCATTAGTTCCACTCCGCCCAGACCCAACAGCTGCCTTTTCAAGAGATGTTTCTGAAAATGCAGAAAGACTCTTGGTGTTTGAAATGTTTCCATGACATCGCACCACTTTAGACAGTTCCCCCCCCCCCCCCCTCGCCCCACAGAACTTATAGCCAAGTCGAGCAGCAGCAGAGGGTTAAGGGGATGGAAAATCAAGCTGCTGTGACCATCCCCACCTGCTAGTTCTTCTGCCTGTCCCCCTGTGTGGTGAGGGTTTCACTGCCGAGGAGCCTGATGCTCAAGGCTTCCTGCCTCAGACTGCTGATTCTGTTTCTAAGTCTTTTCAGTACAAGTGAAGAAGGTGAACCAGGGCTGAGATTCGATTTGCCATGGGCCCTGAGCATCCAAACCCAAAGATCTGCAGTTGGTCAGATCTGTCTGGACCTCTGCCTGATAGGTTTGATCTCTCTGCTGGTTTGAAAACACAGAGAGAACCTGCTGTGTATCTGACCCTGCTAAATACTTGAGATCCAAAGATGAATAAAATATGGCTTTTGCTCCCAAGGCCATCATTGTAGGAATTAAGAAGATGTGACATTATATTTACAAATTTTCAGATGTTGACTAGAGAACCAACTCTTTTATTTAATGATTTTATTTTTACCCCCTAGTCTTTTCTTTTAGAGTCACCCTTTGGGGTGATCCTGATGATGGCATTTGGAATGCCATGTCAGGCCCTGGGAGATATTTTGGGATGGAAAAGTGTCCCTCATGTCCTACCATAAGAGCAATAACTTCTGCTGCTAAAGTTATAAGTGGAAGGGGATCCAGTGAGCTAGAATAATGGAGTATGTAGGGGGTATGTGCTTTCTGGAGAAAGAAGAGACAGCAAGCAGACAGCCTATGTGAAGGATAGAAAAGCTCATTTTGTTTGTGGTGTGTATGTTTTTTACAGCTGCATGTAAACACTTATCTTACAAACCTACAACTTCTGAATGGCCAGAATGTGGCTATTCTCCATGGCCTTTGTCCTGACCCTCCTCTCTTCTCACCTCTTTTTGTGATGCTGCTCCTCTGGGAGCTGTCAGAAAATCAGAAATGGTGCTGGGAGGGAACTCAAGGTCAGGGCAGGGCAGGGCTGAACTCACATTGGTTTCCCTGTAGAACTGGCCTCTTCTCCTTCCCTGTAATGTCACCAACTGCAGATCTGAGGCAGTGGTTCTCAGCCCTGGTACTTTAGAGCTTCAGGAGCCATGGCAAAGTAAAACCATGGATGCCCAGACTATTCCCTTAGAGATTCTAGCCAGGATACTGGGCTATTCAGATGTGTCTGCAGGGTTAAGAATCAGAGTGAGACCATCCAACATTGAAACAAACAAACAAACATTCTTTCTTCTATTTGAATACAAGGTTTTATTCCTACCTCCAACTAAACCAGCTGCCTGGTAGCATGAGTTTTGATAGAAGAGGGTATGGAAGTTGGGCTTAGGGCCACACGAAGGTGCTTGTAGACAGGCACTGGGAGATGGGACAGGTTTCCAGAGAGGAAGATGGGAGAGAGCCAAACAGATATGACCTGCATCGTCCCTTACAGCATCGACTACAGGTCCAGGTAGTTTTCAGGCACAGGGTGACTGGCATGGATCATGTTGTGGATTAGTTTCTTGGAAATCTAACACTCCTTTTGTAGTTAATTTTGTGATTTAGCTCACAAGTCGATTTAGCTTACATTCAACAGCTAGCTTTTAGGCTGCAGCCTCTTTGTAATTTAAAGTCTGTTCTGTTTCGCTGACAAGGACTCTGTTTAGATGAGCAGGCTATGATGATCATTCGTGGTACAGCTGATGCTGAAAGAAAAGTGTGGACCCTCAGAATCATCACAGGAGATCCAACCCTTTTGCCAAAACTCGAGGCATTTCAGGAGATTCTCACTCTCTTCCTGATGAGTTAGATTTCATCAGAATGAGAACATAGTGTAGATAATTTGCTTTTAGGCAAATCTCACTTTTTCAAGTATAATGGGTGGAAATGGATGCTGTTCTCTCAGTGCTGGGGAAGCGTTCTTTACCAGTCTGCTGTTTCTTTTTCAGCGTGGTGCTCCTGACTTTAGCAGCTCACCCCACAGGTAAGATTTTGTTTGTTTGTTTGTCTTACATTCCCCACTTGACCCAGTGCTCTGACCCTGCTTGTATCTCTGAGGGAAATTTTGTAAGAGAAAGTGGCTGCCTTCCAGGGTGTCACACTCGGGTCAGGAATGGCCCACACACTTGAAACTGCTCTTAGTGCTTCATCGTGGAATTCCCTGTCCATGTGCGTGTGTGGGAGCCCTCAGTCACTCAGTGGTGTCCAGCGCTTTGCGACCCCGTGGACTCTATCCCCCACCAGGCTCCTCTGTCCATGAGATTCTTCAGGCAGGGATACTGGAGTGGATTGCCATTTCCTCCTACTTTTATGTGAATTGGTAACAAATAAAATTGTGGTCTATATAAGCCGAGCAGTTGTTTGGAACGAAGTTGTATAATGCACAACTTTGTGCCGCGCAAAAGCAGCCCATTGCTTCAAAAAGCACACAGGTTTGTTAGAGTAGGTAATTAAGGCCGGTAGATATTAAGGTAGGAATTTGGTATGCGAGATTACAAAAGCTCCGAATCTAGAAGATCCGTCAGAGATCAGTTTTTCCCATTTTTATAAAGCCAGGTCACTTGACCTAAACCCTCTGATGGGTCCTGGTGATGTTTTCTCATAGGACCGTAAGGTTGATTACAAAATGTAAGCAGCTAAAACAGTGAAGGAAACTCCCTCTCCTCCAGAAGCGTCCAAGGACCACCCTGATTGGGTGGCTCTTATTCCTGCCAATGTGTTAGCTTTCTCATAGGACCCAGCCCTCTGGGTAGTCTAGCCCATTTTTAAGACAGAAGGACACTTCATTCTTTCCTGCTTGCTTATTACACTTTCTGTGTGAAATGTCCACTTCACAGAATGGGTGTGGGTCAGCCAGAGTGCTTTCAAGACTCCTTATATCTGCACCAATTAAGACATGGTAAGAGCCAGGACCCATGGGTGCAGTCTTTTTCTTTTTTTTTTAAGGCTCTGTTAATTTCCTTCTTTTTTTCTTTTGGCCATTTTGTACCACTTGTGGAATTTTTGTTCCCTAACCAGGGATTGAACCTGGGAAGTTCAGAGTCCTAACCTCTGGACTGCCAGGGAATATCTTCTGTTAATTTCTGACATTTTAAAATAGGGCTTTATCCTTTTTGGTTTTGTCTTACCTCTTCTTTTTTTTTTACTTGTGTCTTCATTATTTAGTAGTACTTTGAAAACATTTTAAAATTGAAATATGATTTACACAAAGGAAATGCATATTCTTAAATGTACAGCTTGATCAATTTTGACAAAGGTACACACCCATGTAACTCACACCTCTATCAAGATATAGAAAACTTCTATCACTCCAGAAAGTCTTCTTGTGTCCCTTCATAGTCATTCCCTCCTTACCAACCACCAGAAGCCCCTATTGATCTGGTTTCTGTTACCATACAAAAGTTCTGTCTATTCTAGAGTCTCATACAAATGGAAACACATAGGAAGTATTCTTCTGTGTCAGGCTCTTGCATTCAGCGGAGTGTTGAGGTTCATCCAGGTTGTCGTGTGCCTCACTAGTCCGTTCCCTTTATTGCTGACGAGTGTGCCAGTGTATGAACCTTTTGTTTACCATTCACCTTATGATGCGCACATGAATTGTTCCAGATTAGGACTGGTTTGAGTAAAGTTGCCATCAACATTCTCATAAAAGACTTTTTGTAGACTTACATTTTCAACCCTCTTGGATAAATACCTAGGAGTAGAATTTCTGGGTCTTAGAGTAGGCATATGTTTACCCTTGAAATAAAGTGCCAGTTTTCTAAAACATTTGTATTGTTTTACCTCCCACCCAACTGCTAGTGGTAAAGAACCCACCTGCCAATGCAGGAGACAGATGCAGGTTCAATCCCTGGGGTGGGATTGAAGATCCCCTGGAGGAGGGGCATGGAAACCCTCTCCAGTATTCTTGCTTGGAGAATCGCTAGGACAGAGGAGCCTAGTGGGCTACAGTCCATAGGGTTCCAAAGAGTCAGACATGACTGAACTGTCTTAGCATGGAAGCATGCACAGTAATGCCTGAGGCTTCCGGTTACTCCATGTCTTCACCAGCCTTTGGTGTTGTCTGTCTTATGTTAGCTGCCCTCCTAGGTGGGTGATGGTCTCTCAGTAGTGCTTTTGACTGAGCTGCGCTTCTCACTCATTCCTGAGTAACTAGAAAGATAAGTTTTCCTGTGATGCAGATGGTGTGGCTTTGACACCCACCTTTGGGCTGCACTGGGACGTGGTGGTAGGTAGGGACCGGGTAGACAGTTCACTGTGTCCTGGGTGCAGACCCTGATACTTCTCCCCTTTTAGGCATTTGGTTTCCTTCTTGGTGAGTGGGGTCTACGTCTCCATCTAATCTTGCAAAGTCACAGTTCATGCAGAAGCTCCAAGAATCTTGGAACCTTGCTTTCCCTGGGACTATTTTAGGTAAGAGTAGGGAAAAGAAATTCTTCCTTTGTTTGAAAGGTTGCATTTCCTCTTTGTGTGAGGTCCCTCTCCGGTGGCATTTTAAAGAGAGAACATTTCATAGAACCAGAAGGGCAGGAGGACTTGCAGGAATCTGACCAGAAATGACCTTGTCACCTGGTGTCTATTGCTAGCACTGAGATAAAGCCAACACTACTCACTACATCTTGGAACTGACTTCTGCTTTCCCACTGATTCTGAGTACTAAAATGTGGTGAGAGGAAATTTTCCTGCTGTTCAAATATCAGTTGTTCTTGGATGTAATAAGATCATTGCCACACTTTTCACTGTGGCAATTTCATGCTCCATTATCTTCAGAGAGATGGGATTCATTCCCTCAGAGAGTCAGCAGAATTTTAACCGTGGAGTATGAGAATGAAGGCTTAACTCAGACCTCGGTGTATAAGCTGCGTGTTGGTACCACCAGATATGTTTACAACGCTTGGACCACTTACTTTGTGCTTAAAGTGGGCATTCTGCTCTAGCGGTGCAGGAGTGTTGTCTTTGGAGAAGGAAATGGCAACCCACTCCGTACTCTTGCCTGGAAAATCTCATGGACGGAGAACCTGGTAGGCTACAGTCCATGGGGTCGCAAAGAGTCGGACACGACTGAGCAACTTCACTTCTTCACGCCATTTTTAGGCTCCTGGATTTAGTTCTTACGTGATTGGGTCCAGCCAGCCACATACTGCAAGATCATCAGGGCTAATTTTGTAGCACAGTTGAAAAGCTGGTGTGTACCCTCTCTGTTAAAGTGAAAAAAGAGGCCAGCTAAAGTCATCAGACGGGAAGCATTGGGGATCGATTTGAGATTGATTGGGCTTCCCTGGCGGCTCAGACCATAAAGAATCTGCCTGCAATGCAGGATGCCCAGCTTTCATCCCTGGAAGATCCCCTGGAGAAGGAAATGGCAACCCACTCCAGTATTCTTTCCTGAAGACTCCCATGGATAGAGGAGCCTGGTGGGCTACAGTCCATGGGGTCACAAAGAGTTGGACATGACTGAGCGACTAACATAAAACTTGAGATTGAAGACCAGCAGAGCCAAGTGGGAAGTGTTTGGAACATTCTCTGTAGGGAAAGCAGGAGTGTTGAGGTCTCCTGGATACCCTTGGTTCACCAGCACTTGTTATTTGTCAGAGATGGCCCTAACACAGTGGATACGAGTGATGAATAATCATAGAATCGTCGCAGTCAAGAATGGGATGGTTCTAGAAGAGACCGTCATGGGATCAACTCCGTGACAAATGTGTAAGGTTTTAGAACTGGCTCAAAGAGAAGAGCCAGCCGTGCTGTCTCTTGCTCTCAATAATTTATGTGATCAATTTTTCAGATTTGGGTGAGGATTATCATGTAACTGGTCAATCCCTTAGGATGGTGATTTTTTTTGCTTTATCTTCCTCCCTCTACTCAGGACCACTCTACTGCCCTTCAGATCCCTCCACAGCTTGGGCTGGGCTGTCAAGACCACCCCTTGCCCCCACCTCCCTGTTCCAGGCACCAGGAAGGAGCCCAGTTCACTTCCCCTGAATGAGGGAGTAGCACCCAAGGAAACATGAGGTCGTGCATTTAATGTATGCCTCTCTGCCTAGTTCTCCTGATCACACAGACTGCACTGCAGTCTCCCTTACTCTAAAAGGGAGGTTGGGAAAAAGCCAAGAACCAACAGCTGCTAACACAGAACAAAGCCTTGGAGAACAGCCTTCCACCCTCCCGGAAGGGGGTCGGGGCCACCCAGTAGGATCCAGATGCTCAAGGTTACCCTGGCTGTCGCTTCTGGAAAGAAAGGGACCTCAGAAGCAGTGGAACTCTTCATACACTTTACACGTCTGGGCCTGATGTTGGTTACAAAGTCCCTCACTCAAATAAGTCTCGAGTAGACAATAGAGGTGTTCAGTGAGGCTGAATATAAAGAGAACCAAAACTCTTAGCCTTTTGCTGGGCTGTGAGAAAACCAGATCCTTGAAGACCCTCTCACTTTAAACACAGGTACACATGCACCAACCAAACCAAACAAAGTCACAATAGTTACGGTAGAAAAAAAGCTACCCTCCAGAGAAATGGAATTCACACCTTTCTTTCCCAGTTGATGGTGGAATCATTTGAGATCATTTTAAAAAAATTTAATTTTTTTAACACCAAAATCATTTTGTATTGGGGTATAGCCAATTAACAATGTTGTGATAGTTTCAAATGAATAGTGAAGGAATCATTTGAGATCATTTAAGACTGAGGAAGTATAGCATGCCCTGTGTCTTTAGTTCTGAAACTCTTGATTAATAAGCTTAGTGATCTAATTTTACGTATGGTAATATATATGACTCAATGCTACTCTCTCAATTCATCCCACCCTCTCCTTCACCCACCCCCTGTCCACAAGTCTGTTCTCTATGTCTGCCTCTCCATTGCTGTCTTGCAAATAGGTTCATTAGTACCAGCCAGTGGAAATTCACTGGGAACTCAAATCTGGTACTCTTCTCTCAACCTAGAGAGGTGGGATGGGGTGGGAGGTAGGAGGAGGTTCAGGAGGGAGGGGACATGTGCATACCTGTGGCTGATTCATGTTGGTGTATGGCAGAAACCAATACAGCAATTGTAAAGCAATTATCCTCTAATTAAAAAATTAAAAAAAGAAAAAGTGATGAAGAATGTTCCACTGCCTCTACTGTGCTGTGAATGCTCAGAAAAATCAGCCTTTCTGGCTCCAGACCATCCAGAACTGAGAGACAGACCCAGGCCTGGGAGTCTTGAAGGCCTGGCGCCTCCAGAATCTCAGAAATCCGAGATTTGGAAGGATTAGGCTCTCTGCCGTGGAAATGCTTAATTCCTTTTCTCTGGACATTTTTGGAAGGCTTTCTGCTTTTTTAATCTCCTGACTTCTTGTTTGTGACCAAGTTCAAATTCCAGAGAGGGAAGCAGCCAATATGTGTGATTTTCCTCTTACACCAAGTGGAACTAAAAGAATGAACTTACTTCACTAGAAATAAATGTACCCTTTGGACCTTAAACTAAAATGAGTATGCATGGCCGTTGGCCTCTGCTCTCTTTGTGTGGTAATTAAAACACAAAAATGAGAAAAGATGTTTGAGGCATGCACTCATGATCCTTTTTTAGATATAAGAAAAAAAATAATAGAAAGATCTTAAAAAAAAAAGAGAGAGAGATTCTTTTTGTCCTGTACTCTGCCTGAGGCAGAGGTGGCTGCCTGGTGAAGAGTAAAAATCTTAGGGTTTGGAGTGACCAGGGCCCGTGTTCTGGCTCCAGAGTTCAAGAGTTGTGCAATCTGAGACACTTCACTTCTCTGAGCTCCAGTTGAAATGGGGATAAGAAAGCCTCACAGATTGTTACAAGGATTGGGAAAAAAACAATGTACGAACGCTTCTAGCCCAGGGTCCTGCTCAGGGCAGACTCTCACTAAATGCGTGATAACTGTCATCATACTTGGGCTTCCCAGGTTGCCCTAGTGGTAAAGAACCTGCCTGCCAGCGCAGGAGACACAAGAGACGGAGGTTCGAAGCCTGGGTTGGGAAGATCCCCTGGGCGAGGGCATGGCAACCCACTCCTGTATTCTTGCCTGAATCCCATGGACAGAGGAGCCTGGTGGGCTACAGTCCAAGGGGTCGCAAAGAGTCAGACACGACTAAAGCGACTTAGCACAGCACAGCACGTCATACTACTTTTAATATATTAAGACAGTGCTAATGACATAGAGACCCTCGAATGCTGGAGTGAATTCGCTGATACAGTGTGTTTCTGGGCAGCGGTGGGCAGGGGGCTTTCGGGCGTTGCGTCTCACTCTTGCTGTTTCCACCAGGTGATCTCCTCAGCGTCCTGGACTTTCCGTTCCTGTATTTCTACGGATTCCACGGCAGCTGCTGTGCCAGGTAATCCCGGCTCGTAAAGCCCCTCACACTGTGGATCTGCATGTTTCTGTCCTACCACCTGTGTCTTTGTGAAGCCCAGGCTCACTGCCCGTTGTCTGAATGTGCCACAGAAGAAAATGGTGCCTAGTACCAATGAGGAAGGTTTCCCCCTCAGCCATCAGGGGGTTGTTAAAGGACATTCTTGGATGCTCAGAGCTGGCCTGGGACCTGCAAGGTCCCCTGTCCTGAATAATTTTCTTAGCCAGAGCAGTGGTTTTCAGAATTGCAGGAGAGAGAGAATTCTCCCACTTTTTTCCTCCCTGACAAGCAGTTCTTAAACAGAACTTCAGTATGTAAAAATGATGAAACTGATTCAGTTCAAGGTAAGATTCGGGTGCAGATTCACACCCTGTCAGCTTCTGCCTTGTTTCTAAGGGGTGACCTCCAAAAAACCTTGACTGAACCCTAAGACTCTTAGATTTTGAAACCAACAGCTAGGAGCTATCTAGACCACAAGGTGATCCCTAATATTGGCTTTGGGAAGTATCAGAGATGTGGACCAATTAGATGGATACATTTATGGTGCTACTGATAAAGAATTCGCCTGCCAATGCAGGAAATGCAGGAGACACGGGTTCAATCCTTGGATCAAGAAGATACCCTGGAAGAGGGCATGGCAACCCACTCCAATATTCTGGCCTAGAGAATCCCATGGACCAAAGAACCGGGTTGGCTGCAGTCCATGGGGTTGCAAAGAGTTGGACACAACTGAATGTCTGAGCATCACAGATAACCAGAAGTTCATCCCATCCTATCCACCCTCTTTCCTGCATGACCCCCACTTCACCTGACTTTCTTGTGCTGAGAAATGGAAAGGCTTCTGTGGATAATCTCAAAGGATGGATTCTTTATTTTTTTTATCATTATTTTTTAAAACATTTTTATGTATTTATTTGGCAGCACTGGGTCTTAGTTGCAGCATGTGGAATCTAGTTCCCTAACCAGGGAGCAAAGCCAGGCTGCCTGCATTGGGAGTGCAGAGTCTTAGCCTCTGGACCACCAGGGAAGTCTCAAAAACATGGATTCTGATATATTTGAAAGATTACACTTGGGTTGAATTCCAGCCTTACTGTTTGCTCCTTTGTGTCTTTGGGCAAGTTATCCTAGTTCTCTCAAACTTTAGTTTAGTTTTCTCATCTGTAAAATGGAAAGATCATACCAATACAGGGTGACTGTGTGTATTAAATAAGGTACATAAAGTTCTAAGCATCTTGCCCAGTCCAGCAATGGTGAACATTATTATTACCTGTAAATAGAATGTCAACAGACCAGGAGCAATTGCTGCATGAAAGCCAGATCAATTGTTCCCACACAAAAGAGATTGTGCCTTGTGAAGCAGTGATTCTTCACAGAGTCAAAAAACTGATATGCAGGCTAGGTGCTGTTTCTGATGGGGGTGTGTCAGCACACACACACACACACACACACACACACACACAATATTATAGAGTATGCTCCTGCATTTGGGGCTTCCCTGGTGGCTCAGATGGTAAAGAATCTGCCTGCAATGCAGGAGTTTCAGGAGACCAAGTTTCAATCCCTGGGTGGGGAAGATCCCCTGGAAAAGGGAATGGCTCCCCACTCCAGTATTCTTGCCTGGAGAATCCCATGGACAGAGGTGTCTGGTGGGCTACAGTCCATGGGGTCGCGAAAGAGTCGGACACGACTGAGTGCTAACACTTTTCTGCCTTTGAGCCGCAGAATGATTAAAAGAAAAAAAAAAAATCATGCTCAGAGAAGTTTCAGGAAAGCACTGACAGAATTCATCTTCTCTGTTCCTGTCTCTTTGGTCAGGCCTTGTCACTTGCCTGTTAGCTAGGATTTGTGGTGTGAGTGTCCATGGGCTTGCTTCCCTTTGAGCCTGGTTATTTGACTGCATTGGGTGACCAGGGTGCGGAGGGAGGGCACCAGGCTTAGTTAATTTGATCAGAGCAACAGAGTTCACGGCCCATGGGTAATGGCTTTGTGGGGTGATCTTCTGCCTCCATTTGTGTCCCTTTTAATCTGTCTCATAACCCAACATGAAAAATCAGGTTTTTTCATTTAAAAGATTTGGAAATCTTTAGTTAGTTTAACTCTCCATTACGTTCTACCTCTCGCTTCAGCACACAGAGCTTACCCTCTTTTAAGAATGTGTCAGGACCTCCCTGGTGGTCCAGTGGTTAAGAATCCACCTGCCAAGGCAGGGCACATGGGTCCAATCCCTGGTCCAGGAAGATTCCACATGCCACAGAGCAACTAAGCCTGTATGCCCTTTAGCCCATGCTCTGCAAGTAGAGTAGCCTCCCTACCCCCTGCCACTCGCTGCAACTAGAGAAAGCCTGTGTGCAACAACAAAGACCCAGCACAGCCAAAAAGTTTAAAAAATTGTAAAATTTTAAAAAAGGAATGTCTCAGTTTTCCCCACATCCTCTCATGGCTCCCCCATAACTGTATCTCAGACTACAAGTTGTCACCTTCAGAGGTACTGAATGGCTTCCCTTGTGGCTCAGATGGTAAAGCATCTGCCTACAATGTGGGAGACCCGGGTTCGATTCCTGGGTTGGGAAGATCCCCTGGAGAAGGAAATGGCAACCCACTCCAGTACTCTTGCCTGGAAAATCCCATGGACGGAGGAGCCCAGTAGGCTACAGTCCATGGGATCGCAAAGAGTCAGACATGACTGAGCAACTTCACTTCAGAGGTACTGGGGGAGCTCAGGAGGGGTCATGGAGGCCTGAGGGATCAGAGGCCCCATTAACAGGGAGCCCTAGGCTTCCTCACTCCTGGGGTCCACCCAGTGCTTTTTAAGACCTGCCTCCACATTGAGAGGTAGGCGAGCTGGAAGTGGAAGAGCTGGATGAGGGCAGGACCCACGAATCATTTAGAAACGATTAACCGACATGGAAGTCAGGTGATGGGAAGGACTCATGGGTACTTTCAGGAGTTTGTTGGTCACAGAGCAGGGGTAGCTCAGTCCTTCTAGAGTCTGTGCTGAGGGGAACCATGCCCTCAGGAGAGGACAGGAGGAACCCCGAGTGGACCGAGGTATGGCGGGTGAGAGCCAGGCACCTGTGATGTTGGGGCTGTGGGGCATGGATGCCACCAAGGGGAACCCTGGAGGGCCGGCCACCTCACTGACCCCTGCCAGCCTCACAGTCACAGGCACCCAGAGCGTCTCACTCCATCTCTCCGGCGGAGAGCACATTCCACAGCGAGTTCTGAAGGGCTGTGGAGAGCTTTGGAAGAGCCAGGAAACCTGGACCCTAATTGTGTCTGTGCCTTAGTTTGCTTGCTAATAAAATGAGACTTGGGGCTGGGGAGCCTTTCTCTTTTGAAGATCTGATTCCCTTCAGGTGGGATGAAATGACTATCCTTATCCCTACTTTGAGAACACAGAACTGAACCTGGGGCAAGAAAAAAAAAGGGGAAAAAAATGGGGATTTGGTCAAGGTTACACGGGTCGTTGAGCACAGCCAGGAACAGAATCGCAGGTCACTGGATTCCCAGCCTCTTGCTTCCCCACAGGGACTCCTGTGGGGGCGACTCAACGCCTTAATCCAGAGCGGGCCAGGCTCCCATGTCTGCAGACGCAGACCTGTGCAAACTTTGCAGGTTGTTAGGCCAAACAGGCTGGATTGCACACAGAGGAAACCTAATCCCTGTCTCTGGTTCTGCCCCAAGAATGTGAGCTCATCAAATCTAATGAAGTGAAGGCGCGCATTTCTGTGAAATCTGGCCTTAGGTGTGTTTAATCAGTTCAACCCGCTTCTAAGTACACCTGTCAAGACACTTACGTAATGCCTGCTGAGACCAAGGCACCTTGTTTGAGTCTGTTGGGGAAATACAGAGACGCCCAAGATGGGACCCCTCCCTCTCAGGGCTCATGAGCTGGGTGGGAGCCACACCCCAGAGCCCATAATAGAGGTCAGATGGCAGGATGGCACCCGACACCCCTGAAAGTACAAAGGAGGAGGTACATAGAGGCCAAACCCCTGGGAGGCCAGCCTCAGGTCCCCTTGGGAAGCGAGGGCTCTTTCAGGCATTATTCCCAATGCATCTCTTCTGTGTAGATCCCCTTGTTTTGCGGGACTTCTATTACGCAGCCTTCCGCTTGGACAGCAAGGAGATCAAACCAGTTGATCCTAAAGGAAATCAACCCTGAATATTCATTTGAAAGGTCTGATGCTGAAGCTGAAGCTGTAATACTTTGGCCACCTGATGTGAAGAGCCGACTCATTAGAAAAGACCCTGATGCTGGGAAAGATTGAAGGCGGGAGGAGAAGGGGATGACAGAGGATGAGATGGTTGGATTGGGATCATCAACTCAATGGACATGAGTGTGAGCAAACTCCAAGAGATAGTGAAGGACAGGGAGGCCTGGGGTGCTGCAGTCCGACTTAGCAACTGAACAACAACCCCTTTAGATTCTTTTTTGTTTAAACTTCTTGTTTTACATTGAAGTATAGCTTACTAACAATATTCTAATTGTTTCAGGTGGACAGCAAAGGGACTCAGCCATACATTTATCCATTCTCCCCCAAATATCCCTCCTATCTAGGCTGCCAGTTAACATTGAGCAGAGTTCCCTTGGTTCTTACCTTGAACGTAGGGGCCAGTCCACACCCTCTGACATCATATGATGAGTATTTTCTTGGAAGTCTTTTCCTAACAGTTTGTTCTGCTTGAAAAAAAAAAAAAAGTTGAAGCACTGCCTTGGCAAAGACCAAGCTCCAGAAGTATTATAGGAGGGAGCAGGAGATACTG
Source organism: Odocoileus virginianus (assembly GCF_023699985.2). Taxonomy (NCBI): domain Eukaryota; kingdom Metazoa; phylum Chordata; class Mammalia; order Artiodactyla; family Cervidae; genus Odocoileus; species Odocoileus virginianus. Next base: position 24,785,747 of record NC_069695.1, on the reverse strand, counting down.
TCCTCCAGATTTTTTTTCTTTCATGATTTACCCAGAGATCTTCCAAATTTCTATACCCACTCCCCACCTCCAGGGAAATGATCTCATCATAGCTCCTTGGCATAGTAGAGCTTAATGGTTTTTGTTTTTTTTTTAACTTTTGATGTTTTTATCCAGAGATCACTAGAAAACAGAGGTGAGATAGAGGTGCTGTAATAACTAAAAGTTGACTAATGTTTGTACAGGTAACTAAAAAATGTCACAGAAATAGCTACTGGCTACAGGAAGATAAGTCTCACTTAAAAAAATCTATTTTCTCCTTGCAGCGGATTTTTAGGGTTCTTTCTCATGTTCAGCACCATGAAACTAAAAGGCCTTATGGCCCCGGGGCAGTGCGCAGCCTGGATTTTCTTTGCTAAGGTAAGAGGGAGGGGGAGGGTGGGGAACCCATCTCAGGGTGGGGAGGGTGGGGAACCCATCTCAGGAGCTCCCGTGTCCAGTCTTCTCAGAGCCTGTGTGCTTCAGCTGGGTCTTCAGGGACTCATCTCTAGTTACTGACCCTGAATCTCATCCTTCACTTGTTTGGGTAACAATTTCCAAGGGCTTCTGCCTAATTTTAGGCTTCCCCTGTGGCTCAGATGGTAAAGAATCCTGCCAGTAGACACAAGTTTGGTCCCTGGGTTAGGAAGATCCCCTGGAGGAGGACATTGCAGCTCACTCCAGTATTCTTGCCTGGAGAATCCCATGGACAGAGGAGCCTGGCAGTCTACAGTCCATGGGGTTGCAAAGACTCAGACAAGGCTCACACAACTTAGTAGGGATGCACGCATGGTTGATTTACAACTTGTGTTAGTTTTTGGTGTATAGCAAAGTGAGTTAGTTATACATATATCCACCCATTGTTAGATTATTTTCCCATATAGGTCATTACAGAGTATTGAGTAGAGTTCTCAGTGCCTGCTATGTAGTAGGTTCTCACTAGTTATCTATTTTGTATATAGTAATGTGTATGTGTCAATTCCAATCTTCCAGTTTATCCTTCCCTCCCCTTTCCCCCCTCAGTAATCATAATGTTTTCTATGCCTGAGAGTCTGTTTTGTATATAGATTCGGTTCAGTTCAGTTCAGTTCAGCCGCTCAGTCGTGTCTGACTCTTTGTGACCCCATGAACCACAGCATGCCAGGCCTACCTGTCCATCACCAACTCCCAGAGTCCACCCAAACCCATGTCCATCGAGTCGGCGATGCCATCCAACCATCTCATCCTCTGTCATCCCCTTCTCCTCCTGCCCTCGATCTTTCCCAGCATCAGGGTCTTTTCCAATGAGTCAGCTCTTCACATCAGTGGCCAAAGTATTGGAGTTTCAGCTTCAGCATCAGTCCTTCCAATGAACACCCAGGACTGATCTCCTTTAGGATGGACTGGTTGGATCTCCTTACAGTCCAAGGGTCTCTCAAGAGTCTTCTCTAACACCGCAGTTCAAAAGCATCAATTCTTTGGCGCTCAGCTTTCTTTAGAGTCCAACTCTCACATCCATACATGACCACTGGGAAATATAGATTCATCTGTATTATTTTTTAGATTACACATACAGGTGATATCATATAATATTTGTCTTTCTCCATCTGACTTATATCACTTATATCACTTAGTATGACAGTCTCTAGGTCTGTCCATGTTGCTGCAAATGGCATTATTTCCCTTTTTTATGGCTGTGTACTATTCTGTTGTTTATATGTATCTCATCTTTATCCATCCTCTGTCTGTGGACATTTAGGTTGCTTCCATGTCTTGGTTATTGTAAATAGTGCTTCAGTGACTCATTTGAGAAGACCCTGATGCTGGGAAAGATTGAGGGCAGGAGGAGAAGGGGACAACAGAGGATGAGATGGTTGGATGGTATCACCAACTCAATGGACATGGGTTTGGGTAGACTGTGGCAGTTGGTGATGGATAGGGAAGCCTGGCGTACTGTGGTTCATGGGGTTGCAAAGAGTTGGATACGACTGAACACTGAACTGAACATTGGTGTGCATGTATGGGAAGAAATACATTTAACTAGATTGGGAGGAACTTCGGGGGAGTAGGAGAAAATTGGGCACAGAAGAGTCAGATTATAGGAGTCCCTAAAAGCCAAGCCATAGAGAGCATTGTGAACTTTTGAAAGAGACTGACCATGGGTAATTTTTTTCTTTTTTCCTGTACCTTATGGCTTGTGGGATCTCAAGTTTCCTGACCAGGGATTGAGCCTGAGTCCTGGCAGTGAAACCCTGGAATCCTAGGCCACCAGGGAGGTCCCCTGAGGGTAATGTTTTAAGCAGATTAATAAGGTGACAGTGCTTAAGACAGATTGGAAATGACTTCCAAGCATTTAGAAGAGAGGTGAATCAAGGTAGAGATGGCAGGAAGAAAGGTGAAAGGTCAAACTTGACTTACAATTTGATCTCGATCCAGGGATGGAACCTGAGTGTCCTGCATCTCCTGCATTGTCAGACGGATTCTTTACCACTCAGCCACCTGGGAAGCCTGACTTACAATTAGAAGGAAAATAAATTTTAATTACACAATTTGTCCTCTAGCTGCTACGTGATGTGATAAAATTAGCTAACAAAGACTCAGATCATTTTAGAACAGATTTTGGGGATAGCTTGGACAAAGGAATGATGAATATTGTTTGTTATTGTATAGTCGCTAAGTCGTGTCCAACTGTTTGTGATCCCATTGACTGTAGCCCACCAGGCTCCTATGTCCATGGGACTTCCCAGATGAGAATACTAGAGAGGGGTGCCATTTCCTTCTCTAGGGGATCTTCCCAACCCAGGGATAGGACCTGCATCTCCTGCATTGACTGGTGGATTCTTTGCCACTGAGCCACCGGAGAAGCCCAGTGATGAATATGCACGGTGACAAGTGACTCCAAGGTTTTTGCTAGAGACAAATGAGATCTGTGGCCTTAACAAACAGAAATGGGGGTGATTATGAAAGAACATCCTTTAGGAGAAAGCTGGTGATATACATTTTAGACAGATGTGTATAGTGATAAAACATCTGCATGGAGCTCTTTTGTGTTGGAAACATGGGGTGAAATGTAGGTGAGTGTTCAGGGATTTGTCCATTTGGGCTTCGCCTGTAGAAAGATGCAGTTGAAATCAAGAAAACCTATCCATCAAGGAGCTCACTAAGAGAGTGAAAGGATTTGGGGGGAGCAGAGCAGAATCTTAGGACTTAGCCTGGGAGAAACTTAGATGCCAGGGGCCAATAATGAGCAGGAAGGCAAAGTCATAGCTGGAAGGTAGAGGGAATCAGAGAAGTTCAGAGCAGGGAAGGAGAATTGTAAGGAGTAAAGCAGAATGCTACCCAAAGGTCAAAGTGATCACACTGAGAGTCTAGAGCAGGCATTTTGCTAAGCTTTGAGGAAACAGTTTAAGGAAAAGGGCAGGAGTGGGAGTGGGCAGGGGGGATCATAAACATCAATACCTAAGGTGTGGAGAGAAGATTGTGACTGGTGGTGGGCAGAGTTAATGAAGATAACTTCTTTTGTAGGAAAAGAGGGACTTGGGCGAGCTTGAAAATAGAAAAGGAGACACCCTGATACAGAGATTTCATGATGCTAGAGAATGAGGAGAAAATTTGGAAAATAAGTTGCAAAGGGAAGTGGAAGGAGTGTGTGTGTAGAGGGAAATGTAAAACCTTTTCCCTGGGCTTTACTTGAAGGTAAAGGCCTTCCCAGGTAGCTCAGTGGTAAAGAATCTGCCTGCCAGTGCAGGAGATGCTGTAGATGCAGGATCAATCCCTGGGTTGGGAAGATCCCTGTAGGAGGAAATGAGAAATCAAACCAGTATTCTTGTCTGGGAAATCCCATGGACAGAGGAACCTGGTGGGCTACAGTCCATGGGGTTGCAAAGAGTCAGACATGGCTGAGCACACATGCGCCCATGGGAAGGTAAACAGGCTGTTCTGAGTCATGTGGCAGAGAACCTGGGATTCCCGGGAGTTCAGGGGAGGAGAGACTGACTTTGATCACGATGCATTGAACCCCTTTAGTCCTCAGTTTTTTTGTCCATAAACCTAGGGATCTATCTGGACCAGAAGATAGAGAGATAATTAAAAAACATGATTCTGACAGGGAATGTCTCATACTTGGGACTAAATGCTGATGGCATCTATATCCAATTGTAGGATTATCTATTATGAAGATCTGCTGGGAACCATATCATTGATTGTCAGTGCCTACTTAGTAAAACGTGTGCCAGATTTTAAAAGTCTTTCATAGAACTGATCAGAATAAAGTAGAAAACCACGTAGCCATCGGACTTTCTTTCATCTCTATTATCAAATTCCATCTTCTCCTGGGGAAGATTATGTATAAAGGCCATACATACATTATGTATAAAGGCCATAAGATATGTATAAAGATTATACCAGACTGTTCATCTGTGTTCTTATTTAGAGTCTTTGTTATTGTTTTTTGTTGTTGTTGCATACATGCTCAGTCATGTCCAGCTGTTTGTGACCCCATGGATTTGTAGCCCAGCAGGCTCCTCTGTCCATGGGATTCTTCAGGCAAGAATACTGGAGTGGGTTGCCATGTTCTCCTCCAGGGGATCTTCCCAACACTGGGATCAAACCTGTGTCTCCAGCATCTCCTGCACTGGAAGGCAGGTTATTTACCACTAGTACCACCTGAGAAGCCCCTGTGAGATAATGTATGTAAGGATAAACCACAGAGTGGTTTATGCAAACACAGTATGGTGTAGAATCACTTAAACCCTGACCAAGATTGAATTTATGAACTGGGTCTGAGTCCTAACTTGGCCATACTTTCTAGGTGTGCACTTTGTTTTCTCATTTGTAAACAAATATAATAATGTCTACTTTCAGAGAGGGTTGAATAATATTTAGACAGCCCTGGAATAGTGAGCGTCGGGCAGCTGACAGGCCCTCCTTGGCCCCGTCGACCCCTGGTTTAATTCTTCCACCAGATTAACCAGTGATTTCCTGAGTCTGTATTTTCCATTTGTATTTGCTGGTTCTAGATTGTGAATTGAGTTGGGAACTGCGTGCTCCAGACTCTGCTCAGAGATCTAAGCTCAGGAGAATAGACCCTCTCACAGTGTATTTCATGAGACACTGCCTAACAAAAGATGCAATTGATGTACCATTCACAATGTTTTTCTGCTTATATAAAGAGTCATTGATTCAGAGCAGTTGCTGTGCCTGTGAAAATGTGTGTTTGTTGGTCTCCATGGAGACCACCTCTGGCTGTTCCGTGACCACCAGACTTAATTATACACTGGGGTTGCCAAGGGGTCCTGCAGAGCTGTCTCCATAACAACATGTCCTTGTGTAGTAAAAGGACCGCAGTCCTGAACTGTTTTCCATTTAGGAGTTTCTCTTAAAAGAGTTGAGAAGGTTGTGCTGGGAAGTAGCAGCCTTCTTTTGATTTATCCTTAGGAAGAACTCTTGAGTGGATAGGAATTGCTCTGAGTTTTGACCTCCTCTTCCTCGGGTTGTTTGGCCAGGTCTTGGGAGCATGACCTGGCATCTTCCTTTTTTCCAGTGGACATGTTGACATTTCTCTTGACCTATTGCCAAGATATTGAACTGAGAAGGAAGCTTGGCTAAGTGAGTTTCAACGTGTTTTAAGTACAGGATGAATTTGTGAAAATGTCCTCAACAGATGCTGTGATGGTGTTTGGAATTTTCAAATGTCTCCCAAGACCATGGGGGAAACGCTTGCTGTTCCTGGTGGAACTGCAAAAAAGAAAAAGAAGAAGCAGCCTAGTGTCTTTTTTAATGGAATCACACAGATTTCAAAACTTCTAAATAACATAATCTTTTTCCATCAAATTTTTTTTCTGATGTATTTGTAGGAAAGTTTCAGAGCTTAACATAAAGCCATACCTTGAACTTCTGAGAAAGTGACAAGTAAACAAATCCTTCATGTTCTGGAATAGATGTAGATTCAGTTTCTGGTGCATACATGCTTGTTTGTGCATGCGTGCATGCACACACACACACACACACACACACACACACACACAGATTGTAGAAAGATCCTGAAAGTACAGCTGTGACCTCCATCACGCTTTGCTCTCTCTAGTTCTAGTCTATACTGAACAGAGTGTTAGTTCTCCTCTGTCTTCTATTTCCTACTCTGTACAACTCTTACTTTTTTTTTCCAGTTTCATACAAATATAACTGTCACATAGCACAGTATTAGTTTAAGATGTGCAACATATTGACTTGATATTTGTATATACAGATGATCACCATGATATATTTAGTTAACATCCCTCACCTCCGATAGTTACAAAAAATATAGATTAGCTTTGTGAATTTGCGTTTCATCCTCATCCGTGTGATTCTGGTTTAGTATACGTGCTGCTGAAACAAGCACAGTTACTTCTTTTTCTTTATCATCATCATCCTCCCCATCATCTTCATCACCATCTGTTGGGTGTGGAGCGCCTGTTGCTGTCTTTCCTTGCTTCCTGGGTGGTAAAAGGTAATCCCCAAAGAGAAGGTTACACCCCTCAATTTATTATTGGCATGGTGTGCTCAGTCATGTCTGACTCTTTGTGACCCCATGGACTTTTGCCCACCAGGCTTCTCTGTCCTTGGGATTCTCCAGGCAAGAATACTGGAATGGGTTGCCATTTCCTACTCCAGGGGACCTTCACGACCCAGGGATCGAACCTGAGTCTCCTGTGTCTCCTGCATTGGCAGGCAGATTCTTGAACCATTATGCCACCTAGGAAGCCCTTCCCCTCACTTTGGTATTTGCATTTCTTCCTATTTTCTCAGCTTCTTTAGACTCCTCACTCGTTCTTCCTGTCATATTTAAAATCTCATTTGAACAGATTACTTTCTGGGTGGCAGTTTCATATTTCTTTATTTTCTTCCTCAAGCTGTTATTCAGCACCTTGATGTGTTCTGGAATGGTCTGATGAAAAGAAATGATTCAACCCAATGTAGCTTTAGCTTTTTTTAAAAAATTTTTCTTTTTAGCTGTAATTTTTATGTTGAAAGAATGTGCTTACAAAATCTAATTATGACTGTTTCCTAATTAAATCATTTTTTCTTTTTCACAGTCTAAGTGGCTAGGGCTATGAGAAAAAATTTTTCATGGAAAATGGAAACTTAGAGGCAGCAGCATAATTTCCTTTACAGTCTCTAACTGGGCAATAATAACATGTCTATGTCTTTCCATGACATCACCGCTGAGGCGACGGGAGCATGAAATAGCAAGTTCAGAAGCTGCTCTCTGTTTGTTGAACTATATGGAAACAGTCAGCAAGAAGCTGGTTATCTGGGAATTGCTCATTTATAAGCAAGGTTTTCCCAGAGGACATGTGAGAGGGGAAATACAGTTTTGGACTAGGGGGGGAAATTAAATTCCATTTCCTTTTGTCAAAATAATTCCTAGGGAAGTGAGTGATGTTAGTGGACATTTTGCTATTTTGGATAAGGTTGTTGTTTTTTCTTGTTTCTGATTATGAACTGAACTCCTGTTTTTTTTCTGGGCTATTTTTAGTGCCATTGATCATCACAGTGCTCTCTGCTGCAAAAATGTGATAACGATTCTGGACTTCTCAACTTTTGACCTGAATGAATTTGCTTTAAAGGAAATACCCGGAATTTCTGCTCATGTTCTGACTGCAAGGTTTATAGGAATTCTGTCAGTATCCAAGATAATTTATAATACCTAAATTAAAGTTATTGGCAATACAAAGAGCAGTTAATTGGGAAAGTTTACAAGGCCTCCACTGTGGGGATGAATTGACGTTTCCTTGGTTCATTGTGGATACAATAAATGATGGCTGAGTTAATGCTTATTTTATGCATCTTTGCAGGCTTGTGCACTCAGATTAGAAATAAAGGTACAATTCTGCACGTATCTTGTAAAGTCCCTTCCACTGCCCCCAGTTATGCTCTTATAATGTATGTGCCTCTTTCTTTAGCTGTGCCCTGAATCCTGTTTGAGTTCACTTTTCCTTATGAAGATCTTTTGTCCCAATCATTAGATCCAAGTTCCCCAGGGTGTGGCTGGGACACAAGGTAATTAGCAGGGTGCACTTCACCATCTGTATGTGCCCAAACCAGAGGGCAAGCTTCAGGCCTGTGTCATTGGAGAATGAGCTGGCAGTCAGAGCTAATAAAATGAAGCAGTATTTGGGAAATCAGAAGGAGCAAACTTTCATTATGGGAAAGCTAACTTTTTTGTTGTTGTTTTGTTTTTTAAATTTATTTGGCTGTGCCAGGTCTTACTTGCAGCCAGGGATGGAACCCAGGCCCGCTGCATTGGGTGCTCGGAGTCTTAACCAATGGACCACTAGGGAAGTCCTGGGAAAGCTAAGTTTTGACACATGATAACAGAAAAGAATGACATGTGGATTTGAAAAACGTAGTAGACATCTACTTGGTGCCATTTTGGGCAAATAACTTCTCTCTCCCACAGTGCCTTAGAGACATCTTGGTGACCTGGCCCCTGGGGGGCCCCAAGTACCCCACTGGATCTTGCCCCATACTGTTCTCCTGTTTTATCCCCCTAAGTGGAATTTGCTTAAAGTTCCAGTGGCTCAGATGATAAAGAATCTGCCTGCAATGCAGGAGACCCAGATTCGATCTCCAGGTCAGGGAAGATCCCCTGGAGAAGGGAAAGGCAACCCACTCCAGTATTCCTTCCTGGAGAACTTCATGGACAGAGAAGCATGACGGATTACAGTCCGTGGGGTCACAAAGAGCAACTAATATGACTGAGCAACTAACATCGCATAGATAGTCATTTGCTCATTTTTTTCTTTAGAAAATGCCCTCCCTGACAAAAAGTAGTCCAAATTTGCTCCCCCCGCCCCGACCCCCTCACCCCGACCCCCTCACCCCGACTCTCCATCAGCACTTTAAAGTGACTCAGGGGCTCTTTAGGTTAAGATTTCTGATGTTGTTTTTGTTTTTTTCTAAGTAGACTGCGTCAAACTGTAAGGTCAGGCAGTTCAGTATTGAACACAAGCTGTTATGGGACACCAAAACAGCCAGTTCGTTAGTCAAATGTGTGGCAGAAAAGGTTTTTTACAATCAACAGTTAATTGCCTGATATTATGTAAGATGTACTAAGTCGCTTCATTTGTGTCTGATTCTATGCGACGCTATGGACTGCAGCCTGCCAGGCTCCTCTGTCCATGGGATTCTCCAGACAAGAATACTGGAGTGGGTTGCCATGCTTTCTTTCAGGGGATCTTCCTGACCCAGGGATTGAACCTGTGTCTCCTGCATTAGCAATTGGGTTCCTTATCACTGGCGCCATCTGGGAAGCAGATGTTATGTAAGCTAGACCACATTTGACCACGTGTTAGAACACATATGTAATTGTATTTGATTGTTTTTGTGCACATCTGGGGGTTTGGGGTAGTAGGTTATGAGAGGAACAGGCTGTCTCTGGCTACATTTCCACATCTGTCTTCTTGTCATGTGACTTCTGGGGGTGTTGCAGGGGATACAAAGAGATACCCCTCCTTCAGTGATTTGAAATGAACTTCTTTTCTAATGTCTTGAGTGTTCTAGCTATCTGTCAAGGACAGAACATATCTAGCGTATTCCAACAAAAAGGGAAATGGAATAATTGCCAAAACGTTCCTTCTCAAAGTGTTGAGCTCCCAAATCCTAACAATCCTGTATTGTTTATCTTAAAAAAAAATTTTTTTTTTATTAGAGTATGGTTGATTTAGGGCTTCCCAAGTGGCACTGGTGGCAAAGAATGTGTCTGCCAGTGCAGGAGATGCAAGAGAAATAGGTTTGATCCCTGGGTCAGGAAGATCCCCTAGAGGAGGGCATGGCAACCCACTCCAGTATTCTTGCCTGGAGAATCCCATGGACAGAGGAGCCTGGAGAGCTACAGTCCACGGGGTCTCCAAGAGTCGGACACTACTTAGCATGCACCCGCAGATAGTTGGTTTACGGTGTTGGGTTAGTTTCTGCTGTATAGCAAAGTGAATCAGTTGTGCCTGTATTAACACATGTATCCACTCTCTCTTAGATTCTTCTCCCATAGGCCCTTACAGAGTTTTTTCCATTTATTATTTTTTATTGACGTGTAATTGCTTTACAATGTTGCGTTAGTTTCTGGTATACAACAAAACAAATCAGCTCTATGTGTATATATATATTCCCTCTCTCTTGAACCTCCCTCCCACGAAATCCTAACATTTTCAGGGTGCACAGAGAGAAGTAAAAAACTCTGGCATGGTCATGTGGGAGCATACATTTGGCAGTTTGGAACAGGAGTGCCGACACCACTTACAGCAGGGTTTATAAGATGGGAATGCAAGCCTTGAGGTGGTGAGCATGTCTCTGACTCTCACTTGAAGGGAAAAACCAGCCCAGTTCTGAGCCCAGGGAAATGGTGCTTTTTCTACTGGTATATCCCTGCTCTGACATCTGAGTTGAGCTTCACCACGTGAACCATTCAGATCCCGTCAAGTCCTGATGCATCTTTTGTGAAGCCAGTCATGCTTATTCTTATTTTCAAGTTATGCTCAGACAGTTGACTGTTCACTCTAAGAATTATATAATCATGACTCCATTTCAATACTCACACCTCCTATGAGGGTTTTCTTTTCCCTGAAAAAAAATTTTTTCAAATTTCTCTGTGGGAAGTTGATATATTCAACAGAGATTCATAGAGTGACCTGTCACAGTCCAGGCTGAGAAGATGAGACAGCAGAGGGAAGTGACAAAGAGCCCTGCATTTTGGAGACAGAGAGGATTGGATAAAAATCCCACTCTCCAACAGTGTAACTTTGAAAAGATTCCTTAGCCTCTGGATGTATCAGTTTTCTCATCTGTAAAATGGGAATAATTGTATAACTTTCACAGAAATATTACAGAGATCATTTGAAATAATGTACTGTTGTTGTTGCTCAGTTGCTTAGTCCTGTCTGATTCTTTGCGACCCCATGGACTGCAGCACGCCTGGCTTCCTTGTCCATTCTCTCCCAAAGTTTGCACAAACTCATGTCCATAGAGTCAGTGATGCCATCCCACCACCTCACCCTCTATCATCCCCGTCTCCTCCCACCCTTAATCTTCCCCAGCATCAGGGTCTTTTCCAATGAGTCAGCTCTTCGCATTAGGTGGCCAAAGTATTATAGCTTCAGCTTCAGCATCAGTCCTTCCAATGAATATTCAGGGTTGATTTCCTTTATGGTTGACTGGTTTGATCTCCTTGCTGTCCAAGGGACTCTCAAGAGTCTTCTCTAGCACCATGATTTGAAAGCATCAATTCTTCGGCGCTCAGCCTTCTTTTTGGTCCAACTCTCATATCAGTATATGACTACTGGAAAAACCATAGGTCTGACTACACGGACCTTTGTTGTTAATAATGTATGTTGAGCGGTTAAAGTTTGCTCATATTAATTGAAAAGAATAAGCTTTTCCCTTGCAGATGGAGAAGCGTTTGAAGTACTCTTTGTATTTTGGATTTGGCTACAATTTGAGAGCTGCTGACTTGTATCGTTAGAAAACCTTCGCTTCTGCTTTGTCCCAGTTTGATGATCTAGTGTCGAGAGGGATTTAAAATGACCAGCTTCAAGTGGCATCCTACGTTTTAAAGTTCTTTTTTCAAGTAACTCAGGGAACCTAATTTATCATTTGATCTAACATTTTGGAAGCCACAGATGTCTATTCTATAAAAGAAAGGAAAGAGGAAGCAGCGGTCCTAAGGTTGATGGATGAGCCTTCAGTAGGGAAATGCAGCTTTCAGTCTGTGCTAGTTCGGTTGTCAGAGAATGGGGGTTTGAGACAGAAGTGGTTTTAAATCTGACATAGAACCACACACCCACCAGAATGACTAAAATTAAAGAGACTGACAATACCAAGTGTGGGTGAGGATTTGAAATAATGCCTGGTTTAGAAAACACTGAAGCTAAACAAGATTTGTTATGACTAGGCAGCCTCGCTCTTGGTTTATACCCACAAGAAATGAAGACATATACCCGCAGCAAGGCATGTTCAGTGGTAGGGAATTAGAGGTGATGGTCCCACGACTCTGTGAATAGAGTAAAAAACTTTTTTTTTTTTCTTTTTGCCACACCACGCAGCTTGTGGAATCTTAGTTCCCCAGTCAGGGACTGAACGCATGCCATGGCAGTGAAAGTACCGAGTCCTAACCATTGGACCTCCACGGAATTTCCCATACTAAACAACTATTGAATTGTATGCTTTTAACAGGGTGAATTTTATAATATGTACATTTTATGTCAGTAAGACTTATTTTTTTAAAAATCCATAATAGGAATATCCACAGTAGTTTTACTCATAATAGCCTCAACCTGGAGGAAGTAGTCCATATGTCGGTCAAGGAGAAATAAATTTTGGCCTAGCCATACAATGGACCAGTACACTGCGATAAAAGAGCCTATAGCCACAAAAGTGATTTGGATGTATTGATTGGGAAAGAACCTTGTGAGATGCTGAAAGGGTTTGTTTTCTTTCTAGCGGTGGTTACATGGGTACTTAAAGATGTAAACATTCAACAAGCCCCACTCTTAAAGTTTGAGCTTGTCATGCACTTTACTGTATTTGTGTTATAATTCGATTTTTACAAGTCTAATGCAGGTGCTGCAAGGGTGTGGTCCTCAGAAAGAACAGCTGAGCCGCTTCTCCAGCTGGTCCCTGGGAAGCCCAGGTGTTGGGGCCGGCAGACCCTCCCGGCTCTGACCTTGACCCTGTCTTTGCACTGCAGATGGCCTGGGGTTTCGCTTACTGGAGAAAGAGAAGAGCCCACAGGCTGGAGCCTTGCTGATCTGGGCGCTGGCCATCAGTTCTCTTGAATGTCATGGTTGGAGAGGATTTCTAATCAATATTCAGCTCAGTGCCAAGGCAAAGAAAGTGAGCCCAGGCTTCCTGGTAGCATTGCAGAAGTATTTATTGTTCTGCCTCTGTTCCACAGGCTTCATTGTTTCTTCAGTAAGTAGTAGCCTCTGCTGAACCCTCTCTCCTTGACAGAGGGGGCATTCGATAGGCTCCTGGCTGCACCCGGAGGAGGGTGGGTCCACGATCGCTCCCTTCACTCAGGCTTCCTGGTTTCTTTGATGGCACCCCGGCAGGACCACAGTGCATATTGCTCTGTTCTTAGCTTTCTAAATTATTCAGGGGATACTCCTTGTAAATTGCATGGGGACTGCCTCACTCTAGCCAGCTGCCCAGGTTTTCTAAGTTAACTGATCTCTGATTTTGGGGGGGAAAAAAAAGTAATTATATATATATACACACACATATGTATATATATATGAATGTATGTAACTGTGTTTACAGTTTAAACTTCGGAGACAGGCTAACATTAGGGATATTTTGTTGTTGTTGTTGTTCAGTCGCCAAGTCATGTCCAACTCTTTGTGACCCCATGAACTGCAGCATGCCAGGCTTCCCTGTCCATCACCAACTCCCGGAGTTTGCTCAAACTCATGCCCATTGAGTCAGTGATGCCCTCCAACCATCTCATCCTCTGTCATCCCCTTCTCCTCCTGCCTTCACTCTTTCCCAGCATCAGGGTCTTCCAGTGAGTCAGTTCTTCACATTAGGCCAAAGTATTGGAGTTTTAGTTTCAGCATCTGTCTTTCCAGTGAATATTCTGGGTTGATTTCCTTTATGATTGACTGGTTAGGGATATTACTCTGCCTTAAAAAAGCGAAACTGGATCATTTGTAGAGATGTAGATGGCTTAAAGCTCAACATTCAGAAAACTAAGATCATGGCATCTGGTCCCATTACTTCATGGGAAATAGATGGGGAAACAGTGGAAACAGTGTCAGACTTTATTTTTTTGGGCTCCAAAATCACTGCAGATGGTGACTGCAGCCATGAAATTAAAAGACACTTACTCCTTGGAAGGAAAGTTATGACCAACCTGGATAGCATATTAAAAAGCAGAGACATTACTTTGCCAAAAAAGGTCCGTCTAGTCAAGGTTATGGTTTTTCCAGTGGTCATGTATGGATGTGAGAGTTGGACTGTGAAGAAAACTGAACGCCGAAGAATTGATGCTTTTGAACTGTGGTGTTGGAGAGGACTCTTTTTTTTTTTTTCTTCATTTATTTTTATTAGTTGGAGGCTAATTACTTCACAGCATTTCAGTGGGTTTTGTCATACATTGACATGAATCAGCCATGGAGTTAGATGTATTCCCCATCCCGATCCCCCCTCCCACCTCCCTCTCCACCCGATTCCTCTGGGTCTTCCCAGTGCACCAGGCCTGAGCACTTGTCTCATGCATCCCACCTGGGCTGGTGATCTGTTTCACTGTAGATAATATACATGCTGTTCTTTCGAAACATCACACCCTCGCCTTCTCCCACAGAGTCCAAAAGTCTGTTCTGTACATCTGTGTCTCTTTTTCTGTTTTGCATATAGGGTTATCATTACCATCTTCCTAAATTCCATATATATGTGTTAGTATGCTGTAATGTTCTTTATTTTTCTGGCTTACTTCACTCTGTATAATGGGCTCCACTTTCATCCATCTCATTAGAACTGATTCAAATGAATTCTTTTTAACGGCTGAGTAATATTCCATAGTGTATATGTACCACAGCTTCCTCATCCATTCATCTGCTGATGGGCATCTAGGTTGCTTCCATGTCCTGGGTATTATAAACAGTGCTGCGATGAACATTGGGGTGCACGTGTCTCTTTCAGATCTGCTTTCCTCAGTGTATATGCCCAGAAGTGGTATTGCTGGGTCATATGGCAGTTCTATTTCCAGTTTTTTAAGAAATCTCCACACTGTTTTCCATAGTGGCTGTACTAGTTTGCATTCCCACCAACAGTGTAAGAGGGTTCCCTTTTCTCCATACTCTGGAGAGGACTCTTGAGAGTCCCTTGGACTGAGAGGTGATCCAACCAGTCCATCCTAAAGGAGATCAGTCCTGGGTGTTCATTGGAAGGACTGATGCTGAAGCTGAAACTCCAGTACTTTGGCCACCTCATGCGAAGAGTTGACTCATTGGAAAAGACCCTGATGCTGGGAGGGATTGGGGTCAGGACGAGAAGGGGATGACAGAGGATGAGATGGCTGGATGGTATCACCGACTCGAGGGACATGAGTTTGAGTAAACTCCGGGAGTTGGTGATGGACAGGGAGGCCTGGCGTGCTGCGATTCATGGGGTCGCAAAGAGTCGGACACGACTGAGTGACTGAACTAACTAACTAGATGGACCCACAGAGTGTCATACACAGTAAAGTAGGTCAGAAAGAGAAAAACAAATATCGTCTATTAACGCATATGTGTGAAGTCTAGAAAAATGGTACAGATGAACCTATCTGCCGGGCAGGAATAGAGGTGCTGACGTAGGGAATGGATGTGTGGTCACGGGGCAGGGAGATGGCCTGGGGGATTGGGATTGACTTGCGTGCACTGCTGTGTGTGAAATAGATGGCTCGTGGGGACCTGAGGGCAGAGAGCTCAGCTCGGTGCTCCGCAGTGACTTAGATAGGTGGGGTGGAGGGTGGGGAGTGAGGTCCAGAAGGGAGGGGATGTATGTATGCGTATGTATGCATGTAGCTGATTCACTTCATTGTACAGCAGAAACTAACACAGCATTGTAAAGTAACTATACTCCAATTACAAAAAAAAAAAAAGCTGACTAACATTGAGTGGTTTCTCCCACGAAGTCGTTCTGCCTGCCTCTTGGGGACACATGTTGTGTGTCTGATCATGGACCTTCTTGGCTTCGGCTGCAGCGAAACTCCTGAGCCGCCGTCTCCTCAGCTGTGTGTCCCCTTCCCACCACAAAGGTAGATGTATCTGGCATGGATTTGGCGTAATAGCCTCATCTCTGCTTCCCTATCTTTGTTTTCCTGCTCCCTTTATCTCTCTTATCTACTTCCTACAGACATGTTGAGTCTGTAACACTGTCTTTTTAAGCTTCTTGAAAATTCTCACTGGAACAAGTCAAGGAGTAAATCAAATTCCCCCTGTCCCTTTCAAAAAAAGTTGTAAGTGAAAGAGTAAAATGCAATCCCTGAGAAATGCCTTATAGGTGATTCCTTTGTCTTAGGGATGGGGAAACTGAAATCCAGAGAGGGGGATGGCCGGTCTGAGGTTAGTCAGTGAGTTTGTGGTTCAACAAGGGGACACTGGAGACTCGGAGTCCCGAGGCTGTCTCATAGATGTGGCACAAGAACAGATTAAGGTGAGCTCTTCTGAAGTCCGAGTTCAGACATCTGATGAAACTACACGCCCCGTTGTCCTGGCCCTGGCTGCCCATGGTTTAGGGGATTTTTTGTGTGTTTTTGGCCACACTGTGCAGCTTGTGGGATCCTAGTTCCCTGACTAGGGGTCAAACCCTCACCCCTACATTGGAAGTGTGGAGTCCTAACCACTGAACCGCTAGGGAGGTTCCTGCCCATGGTCTTTAAGTGAATAGGATTCCCATGGGATTTTTGTTTTCAATACCTTGCAAGGAAAAAGAGTTTTCCAGCCATTGGTTTTTTCCTCTCTCTTCAGGTTTTCTTTGGCTTTAATGGTGGCCTCCACCCACCTCACACTTTCCATTTCCGTTAATACTAATACCCAGTGGCTTAGAGTTTGTGAGCTTGTTCATACTGTTCCTTCTATGTAGAAAGCCCTTTCCACCTTTCCTCACCTGGTAATTCTTAACTGTCTTTCAGCATCAGCTCAGGAATAATCTCAGTGTGGGACTTGTTC